>NC_044343.1:625000-1250000 GCF_007399415.2 Gopherus evgoodei
AGCTTCTTCAGGCAGATCATGGTAGGCCTTCTGGGCCTCCCCACACAGGAATGGGGTAAGGATGCCAGACCACTGAGCTCGAGGCCAGGCCTCCCGTAGGGCTGTCCTCTCAAAGGCCAGAAGGTATGCCTCTACATCAAACTCCCATGTCATTTTCTGCAGCCAATGGCTAGCCCATATGAGTCGCGTCCCACCATGGCCACGGTTCAGCTCTGTAAGGGTCTTTACCTGGTTTATCAGTTCCTGCAACATAGCTCGGTCTTGAGCAGCTTGGTCCATCAGCAGGCAATCAGTCTCTTGCTGCAGCCGCACTGCTTCTTGCTGGGCGGCTGCCTGGACACGGGTAGCCTCCTGCTGGGCCGCCGTGGCTTGTATCAGTGCCCGCACTACGTCATCCATTGTGATGACCAAAAAAAAAATTAACCCTCTCTTTTTTTTTTTTCTTAAGATCACCCTCCTTCTTTCGCCGCGCTGTGCACAACAAAAACCCCACTCCAGACACCAGCTGTGACAAAGTTCCTCCTTTACCTTGGTGGGTCCTGTGCTTATTGGTGGATTTGCTCACCTCAGTGATCTTCCCCTCTGGTGGAACCCACAGTCTGGGTCAATTCCTCCTGTGTCTAATCAGGAGTTGTGAGGTTTGGGGGGAACCTGGGCCCGCCCTCTACTCCGGGTTCCAGCCCAGGCCCCTGTGGATTGCAGCTGTCTATAGTGCCCCCTGTAACAGCTGCATGACAGCTACAACTCCCTGGGCTACTTCCCCATGGCCTCCTCCAAACATCTTCTTTATCCTCACCACAGGACCTTCCTCCTGGTGTCTGATAATGCTTGATTGTCTGATAATTCCTCAATCCTTCAGTAGCACACCCTCTCAGTCTCAGCTCCTTGAGCCTCTTGCTCCCAGCTCCTCACACGCGCTTCCTCTCCTCTGGCTCCTCCCCGCCTGACTGGAGTGAGCTCCTTTTTAAACCCAGGTGCCCTGATTAGCCTGCCTTGATTGGCTGCAGGTGTTCTAATCAATGTAGCTATCTCCACTGCCTTCCAGAAAGATCTTAATTGGCCCCAGGTGTCTTGATTAACGTGGAGCAACTGCCATTTGGTTACCATGGTACCAGGGATTTGTTTAGCCTGGGGCTAACATACCTGTTCCTCAGTACTTTACTGTAGCCATCTGGCCTTGCCCCATCACAGGAGCAATACACTGCCTTTATCAAAGTATGAAATCAGTAATGACTGCAGATCATATTCAATAGTGAGATGCAAGCTTTGGGTGAATAAGTCTACAGAGGCTTCTCTAACTATGGATATTATCTATAGTTCCCCTCGCATTATGTCTTCTTGCTATGAAAGGACAGGTGGTAATGGAGAAGTGCATTTGGATAAGTACATTGACTACACAAAAAAGAAGAAGAAATGTCTCAGACTCCTTCTGAAACTGGATTCCCAAGTACAGTTTAAACACTGGACAGAACAGCATGAATATCAGCCACAGGCAAACTGCAGAGCAGGAACAACAAACCTTGGGGTATGACCAAAAAGAGTATAGCAGTAGGAATATACTATCAACCACCTGACCAAGATGGTGACAGTGACTGTGAATGGTCATAGAGATTAGAGAAGATACAAAGGCAAAAAATTCAGTAATAATAGGGGATTTCAACTACCCTCATATTGACTGAGTATATGGCACTTCAGGAAGGGATGCAGAGATAAAATATCTAGACATCATAAATGACTGCTTCTTGAAGCAGTTAGTCCTGAAACCCACAAGTAGAGTGGCAATTCTTGATTTAGTCCTAAGTGGAGCACAGGATCTGGTCCAAGAGGTGAATATAGCTGAATCAACAAACAATATCAGCTGATAACAGCAAACATAATGTAAATAAATTTAACATCCACGTAGGATGAAATAAACCCACCACAATAGCAATGAACATCAAAAAGGAGAACTATACAAAAATGAGGAAGCTAGTTAAACAGAAATTAAAAAGATCACTCACAAAGGTGAAATGCCTACAAATTGCATGAAGACAATTTTAAAAGACCATAATAGAAGCTCAAACTAAATGTATAACCCTTTTTTTTTTTTTAAAGAGGACCGAAAAAAAAAATATGGTATCATAGCTCAACAGCAGAATAAAAGAAGTAATTAGAGGCAAAAAGGCATTCTTTTAAAATTGGAAGTCAAAGCCTAGTGAGGACAATAGAAAGGAGCATAAACTGTCGCAAGCTAAGTTTAAAAGTATACTAAGGCAGGCCACATAATAATTTGAAGAGCAACTAGCTAAAGACACAAAAATTATTAGCAAAATTTTTTTAAGTACATCAGAAGCAGAAAGCCTGCTAAACAGCCAGTGGGGCTACTGGACAATAGAGATGCTAAATGAGCACTCAAGGTAGACAAGGCCATTGTGGAAAAGCTAAATGAAATTTTTGTATAGGTTTTCACTGCAAAGGCTATGGGGGAAATTCCCAGACCGGAGCCATTCTTTTTAGGTGACAAATCTGAAGTACTGTCCCAGAATGTGGTGTCAGTAGAGGAGATTGTGGAAGAAATGGATAAATTAAACAGCAATAAGTCACCAGCACCAAATGGTATTCACCCAAGAGTTCTGAATAAACTCAAATATGAAATTGCAGAACTACTAACTGTGGAATGTAACTTCTCTCTTAAATCAATCTTTGTACCAGATGACTGGAAGGTAGCTAATGTATTGCCTATTTTTAAAAAAAGGCTCCAGAGGTGATCCTGGCAATTACAGCCCAGTAAGCCTAACTTTAGTACCGGGTAAATTGGTTGAAACCATAATAAAGAACAGAATTATCAGACATATAGATGAACAAGATATGTTTTGGAGAAGAGTCAACATGTTTTTTGTAAAGGGAAATCATGCCTCAACAGTTTGTTGGAATTCTTTGAGGGGGCCAAACAAACATGTGGAAAAGGTTGATTCAGTAGATATCGTGTACTTGGACTTTCAGAAAGCCTTTGACAAAGTCTCTCACCAAACACTCTTAAGCAAAACAGGCAGTCATGGGATAAAAGGGAAGGTCCTTTTATGGATCAAAAAGTGGTTAAAAGATAGGAAGCAATTTAGTAACTGAGCAACAAAATGGCAGGTGAAAATCAATGTTGATAAGTGCATATTTGAAAAAAAATCTCAACTATACATACAAAATGATGGGGTCTATATTTGCTGTTACCATTCAAGAAAGAGATCTTGGAGTCATCATGGATAGCTCTCTGAAAATATCCTCTCAATGTGCAGCAGCAGTCAAATAAGCAAACAACATTAGGAATAAGGATAGATAACAAGACTAAAAATATCTTAATGCCACTATATACATCCATGCTACTTCTCTCCCTGAATAATGTGTGCAGTTCTGGTCGCTCCATCTCAAATAAGATGTATCGGAACTGGAAGCGGTGCAGAAAAGGGCAAACAAACTGCTTATGGATATGAAACAACTTCCAAATAATCCTGACAGATTGCCATCAAGATGGTTGACCATATGGTAAATCAAAGGCTTTGATTTACTTGTAAACCAATTATAGTGTTGTGGATGCAGTGAAGGTATCCATGCTCTGTTGCAGCAACACATCATAGGTCTTCCTATGAAACACTTAGGTCTGCTGCAACAGTAAAGTGCTTACATTCACATGCAGTAATACAGCACTGCATATGAAAGAGAAACTCCAAATGTGCTGGACTGCAACAAAAATTACTGCCGTTCACCAATAATATTAGGAAAAACTTTAACAATAAGGGTAGTTAAGCTGTGGAACAGACTTCCAAGAGAATTGTAGAATTCCCATCACTGGAGTTTTTTAAGGACAGGTTGGACAAACACTTGTTGGACTGGTTTAGGCATAGTTTGGTCCTGCTGCAGCACAGGAGGCGGGACTAGATAATCTCGCAAGGGTCCCTTCCAACTCTAGATTTCTGTTATACTATTAATACTCAAGGATGATGTGGATTTATTCTGGTCTGGAGCACACAGTTATAGCGGCTAATCCAATGAATTATCCAAACCCCACAGCCCTACAAGCTTCTTAAAAGTGAGGTATTGCCAATATTCCAGAAACATGTCACAATTCAATTACTGTAAGATTTGTTCTCCATCCTCCATCTGCCATTGGAGATAACTACCCCAAAACAAGTCCTGCATAAAACAATTAGATCCAATATGTTAATACACCACTTTGTCTTTCATTCCTACTCCTACTCCTACTTTGTCACAGCAGCAGTAATAAACATTCAGAGAAAATCATGATCATACTATATACCAGAACAGCACATTTAAACACCTCTTATGGAACCAAAGGTTTTGGTGGCACTTAAAAATACATATGGCTTGGTTTTATTATTATTTAATTTATATCCAATATTTCAGAAGCTTGGAAAACACAAACATACTTGATATCAGCATGGAAGTAAAAGAAGACCATCTTGCAAAGATGACATATTAAGGGCCTGCCTAGCACCTCTTATTGTCATTTACCCCAGTGCCAAGTGAGTGTAAAATTACTACCTCCAATGCAAGTAAGTGGTGAACTTTAATTTGGCAGCATTTAATGCTCATTTGGCACAGGGGTAAATGATTTATGCAACATGCAGAGCAGAGGGGAAAGCAGCCCCAGGATGTCCTGATTATGTAAAAGACACAGACTTAAATCCCAATGTCCTAGACATTTGAATGAAGCTCAGATGTTCCTCCATTTATTTAAAACTCATATCATCTCTTCATATAGGTGTATAGTGATTTTTTTGTTTTGTTTTAACAGAGTTTTCTGCCTTAATTGCATTTAAATTAAGCATGATGATTATTTTACCTCATAAAGGTAACTTCCCCATGTTTCTAGTGCAGCCAAAGTTAACATGGCTGTATTTTATTCACTCTCAGTTGTGTTGTAATATTACCAATGCCAGAAGCTAAAACCAATGCACAAATCCAGGAAAGAGTCTATGTAGCAACAGAAGATCAGTAGAAACGTTATTACTGGAATGATTTCCATGGATATCCAGTAATTTCTCGACATGTTTTGAGAACTTCTGTGTACATCCTGTATTCCTTGACAGTTATATATCCTATACAGCACCACATCTATAAAATAACCTACTCATGAATTTGTTATTGAGCAATCACCCATATAAATTGCTCGACTCTTGCAGATATAGTTCATATGAAACATAATCCTGAAGGCTGCACAAACCAAGGCTATTAATTCATCCCTACATTGATTCTCATTTTCTCTGGCTGCTAATTATCTAGAAGTCTTAGAATATTCTCTCTCCCCAACACTATATGAATAACACTTGACACTCACCTTAAGCTTGATTGTCCCTTTATCTGAGAGAGAGAGAGAGAGAGAGAGAGTGAGTGAGTGAGTTATGGCATTGTGTTATTCTTTCTGAGTTAAAGCACTTACTTCTAAGTCGAGTAGGGCTCAGAGGAGGGAAACTGTCATGATGCCTCCAACTGACGGGTCCCCTGATAATGGTTTGATTTAGCGGAAATAATTTTTTCTGCACTGTGCAAAACCAGCAGCAGAGGTGGGAGGAAGGAAACTATATATAGCTGGCCTCTTCACTATAAACTTGGCCTGACTGGCTATGTTAATTCATAACTTTTTCTCAGAGTAAACTGCAAAGTGCTCCATGGTTAGAGTACGCAACTAAGGTTGGGGGTTGGCCACAAGGAAGCTTACTAGAATATTTTGCTGCCAAAGATCTGGCCTTTCTGGTGACTTGAATCATCCTCATTAGACTCCCATAAAGTCTACTTTGGTTGCTGTATCTTACCATAGCTAAGATTTCTGTTTAGCATGTATCACCCACATGTACAAATACCACACCTATCTATGTAGCCAGCCCAGCCCAGCTATCTGCTAACTTGGAACCTAAAATAAGAGTGATCCAATTTGCAAGGGGAGAAGGAGAAATATAAAACCTGAGACATTCCCTTAAGGAAATGAAACCTATTTTAAAGGGGAGTTTTTCTATGGATCATGACTTCTCTTACTGATGAGTGAGGGATTTATGCATGTAGTACCCATTAGTTGTAATAAAGTTACCCATATAAAAGCCAACTAAGATGACTAGGAACACTCTCAGGCCGACCAAAATCTCGTTCTCTCTTTTCATGGAGCCAGCCACAGCCCATAAAATTACAGGCCCTGCCAGGCCCAACCACCTCTGGATCACTCTTCTTTATCCCAGCTCAGGAGCTGTTTTATTCAAAGCTTATGAACCAAGAGGGTAGACTTCAGAGATTTCCTCAGTTAGTAGGCGGTCATTAAGATCACAGCATCAACGCTTCTCCTGAGCTTTGCACAGAGCAGTGTTAAACATAATGGTAAAAAATACTGTTGATTGTCTGAGTCCAGTCTACATTACAGCTTCCATCATTCCATCCACTGCTGAGCACCATTTTCACCAGTGTAATTTGTTTTACACTGTAACAAATGTGCTAAGTGAGACACAATCAAAGCCCCTTTCGTCTTCCCAGACAGGAAAGACGGATTTGATTTTCAATCCTAAAGGGTATCTAGTTGCACCAAAGTTATCACCTCTCTCTATAATGAAGAGGAAAGTCTCCATGAAGGATCTGAAGGGGAAGAATTTACCTCCCCACTAAGTTCAGATTCAGGGGTAGAAGAATTCTGATGTTTTTTGCAGAGATGTCATATTCTTCCTCAAATTCAACCTTATTCTCTTATCCTACATATAGTTCCTTCAATGAGAAAGCTCAGGCTTCCAATGGGAATCTAGATGCACTAGTATTCAAGTGGTCAGGTGGACATCACTTTCATTTAAGTTCTCCGTGTATCTTACTGTTTCAAAGGTATCAGTGTTGATCATTTCAGACAACCATGAACCAGAGTCAAGCCAGTGCAATCAAAGCTGGGAACAGTCTGCCCCAATAAATGGTTTACAAATTATTATGGTTCCAGCTTCAGTGTTATTAGAAGCCATTCTCTAAAAGATACTAAAGAGCTCCCCATAGCACTTTGGCTTGTACACTAGCTCTTACTCAGTTTCCCATAGATGTGAACTTACCCAGAACTGCTCCATGGCCTCGTGCCACTGTTTCTCCTTTGACCACTAGCTGAATCTGGACTGTTGTTTCCTTGATTGAGTTAAAGATGGTCACACTAACAGCTTCCTCTATGCCTGATCGGAAAACAGAAGGTGCTGCTATCAGATAGCCCCTGGGGAATAAGGTTGGAAGTGGATAGTCAGTGAAAACAGCAACAAAGTGTGAGGTGACCAAGGTGCCAAACAGCATGAAACTATTTAAAATATTAACATAAAGAAAAGGGCAAAATATCCTGTAATACAGTCACCTAGAGTCTGCCTCCAGGACAGCCACATTGGCAATATGCCAGGAGCTTGGGACTCAGCCTAATATGCATAAAATGGACCAGATTGCAGTCTGGCTATCTTCACTGGCTTCATCTACTTAAAAAAAAAAACGTGACTGTAATGTTCTATCTTGGTCCAACGAGGAGAGGTGGGCCATCATCATAGGAGTTTTGTAGTCTCTGAAGATCAAATCTTCATATTAATTATGAGGGCAGCTTCCCAGCCAATTTGTAGGACACTTTTACATGTTCACACTTTGGGCATCATTTCTCTTGGACCTCACAAATAAACAAGATAGCAGTTCCTGATATGTGTACATTAGTTAATGCTCAAGTTTCAAAGAGCTCCTGTGAAGTCAGTTTATATCAGCATGCTACCTAAAGAATTCCACATGACAAACAGCAACAGAACAAATAAAGCAACAAGCGTTAGCTCTAAATTGCAGCAGCAATTTACAGAAAGTGTGACTTGTATCTTTGGCTTATACATAGGATACTAAGTATCAATAAAAATAAGTATTGTACTAATTAGACTTTATAGTACTTTGAAACCAGCTCTAAGCTCAGTTATTCTGTATCACAGCAATATATAGCTGTTTCTCAACTGTACTTTATCAGATATATTCACATTTATAGAACTGCAGTCACATTGCCACGAATAGGAGCCTGAATTACTGATACAATTCAACTGTAGTGTACTAGTATTGACGTCCTGATTATACATACTAATATACACAGTTAAGTACAGTCTGCTGTAAATGAAAAGGCTGATGCACACTGAAGAATTTGGTGACACCAGTCAGAGCCCTCCAGTTTAGCATTATATATAGTGTCCTGTATTTAAGCACTGTAGACCAAACTTTTAATAGTGACTATTTTGGGTGCCAAACTTAACATACCTCAGAGAAATCTGATTTTCAGAAGGTGGATGCTTCAACACTTTCTAAATGTCAGGCTCAATTGAGGTATATTAAGTTGGGCACCTACAAAATTGAGGAATACAAAATCATCAGCCATTTCTGAAAACCTTGGCCTTAATTTCCCCCATCTCTGCCTCTTCCCAAACCCCCTGCTTTAAAAGAGGAAGCAGACGTTAGTGGTAAAAGCTTAGAAATGGGAGTCAGGAGATCTGAGGTCACATTCCCAGTTCTGCTCGTCACTCAGCTTCTGTTAAAATGGCTACATCTTGAACAATGTGTTACCCATTTTTATTGTTTAATTTTCAAAAATCACAGCTTTGGAAGAAGTATTCTAACAGTCCCACTTTTCACCTTTAAACTGCCCTGAAAGACTTCATATTCATACATAATAAAATCTTGTGTACAGTTATGATGGGAACACTTATGATCTTCCATACTGAATGGCACCAGGCCATAATTTATAGACTGAATGCACTATAGTCTCTGCCATTAGTCTCCAATGTCTTTGGCGTATGATACTGTAAGCAATAACATTTATATCCTCTTTATGACATCATACATCTTTCTGCTTCTTTCCCCCCCAAATGGAATTTTTTTATAAGATAATTTTTCATGTCACACACTTTAAAACATATTTCAGCCACTTGCCTCACTATGGTTCCAGCAGTTGGGTCACTTTAGTCCATGATTAATTATCACTCTGGGATGAGGCTGATGGTGTTTTACAGCCCCCAAGTCACCTTTTAGCAAATTCACAACCCAGTGTTTCTCTCTCAGCAGGCCTCATTGCCATGGAGATCCATTACACCCACATAAGTTCAGCTCTCTATGGTAGTTCAGTCAGATTGCCTGGATACTTAGAACTTAAAGGAATTTGAGAACAAACGTCCTGTGGACGCAAGTTTAAAAATTCACCAGATTGCTACCTAATCTGCATCATCCTTGGTTAGGAAAAACACAGCCAATCTATTTGGAGGAGAGAGAAAAATTCATTTGCATCCAGTACTAAAATCATTACTTTCAAACTTTTATTGGACCAACTTCTGTTGGGGAGAGAAGCTGGTCCAATAAAAGATTTACCTCACCTACCTTGTCTCTCTAATATCCTGGGACCGCAAGGCTACAAAAATACTGCATACTTTTAACTGTCACATAAGTATTGGTCTGCAGTAATGTATATGAAACATATGTATCCACACTGTTTCAAGCAACTCAACTTCTTTTCTGGAATATCAGCTTGTTGATGTAGTCTTTAAATTAAGTCATTTAATAGTGTTGTACTTGAAAATTAAATGGTTTAGCTTGGATACTTCTGATGGTAACCTGACAGATCATGCAAGAACTTTTGACTAACGGCTCTGCCAGGTTACACTAAAACTTGGCAGGAACTGGCAGGATGTGAAATATTTTCTAGTAAGCAAGAGAAAATAGGAAGTCTTCATGGCATCTAGTTAAAGCAGCTATTCAGTGTGGACTGGTAACAAACCAACGTAATAAAACAAAGCAAACCTCAATAAAAATTAAGCTAAACAAAAATAATGCATAGGAACTAATTGTCTACTCAGTTTCTATAAAGTAGATGAGAAGATTTTCACAGAAGTTAAAACAAACAAAAACTCCTCAGAGATTTTCCAGGCAAGAGAGTTTCACATGTTCTTCCAGGTAAACACCACCTTCCAGGGAAACTAACAGTACCTCAAACTATTACAATAACTGGTTAGCAGATCAAAGCTCATATTTAACATTCCATATTCATACCATTGCATTAAACAAGTATTTGTACATAAATGCTCCCTAAGGTTGTGTTTAAGACTTTCCAAACAGTATTACGCACCCCTCCAGAGTTTGGATTTTTGCAGAGGACCGTTGTATGATGATTAACTATCAAATATATTTGATCTCCCTCGGGCATATTCCTCCAGTTGCGACCCTGTGTAGGTTACGGGAAGAGAAGTTGCAATTAATCGATTTAGGGTTATTTGTGACGTGAGCCATCACTTAACAGCTCCTTACACGGGGTTTAAAGGTTCTCCATCTACACACCTCCTTACCTGCAGGGTCTGCTCCGTGTTGGGGAAGGAAAAGGTGGAGGTGTTATGACTCCTGCTTGGAGAAAAGGGGTGGCAGTGCCTTGAGAACTTAGGGGGCTCCCCCACTGCCAGCGGCAGGAGCGATGCCCCAGAGCCAGGCTGCAGACCTGGGGTCTCTATCCGGTGACCCAGACGTGGTGGGGCACTGCCCCAGGCCGGTACTTACTGGCTCTCCGGGGGCTGAGCCGCGCACAAGCTGCAGAGGGACAGGAGAATCCACCAGGCGCAAGCCAGGGCTCCTTGTGGGGCATGGCGCTCCGGGGAGCGGCTCCTTCCCCCAGGGCTGCTAGCTCCGGAGCCCCAGGCCACGCCGCGCTCCCTGCAGCCCGAGCCCGGACGGGCAGGAGCCTTTGTTCCGGCGAGTACAGCCTCAGCTCCCGGCTCCCGGTCCTGGGCTCCCCGGTGCCTCTGGCCACCGCCCCCTGGTTTCCCCCCGCCGCGTTCCCGTCCCCGCCCCGGGCCGCCCCTCCTGGCCCCGGTGCCCGCTCGGCTCCGGCCCCGGCCCTTTGTCTGCGGCTCCCTGCCTGCTACTGACAGCATGGACCGGGGGGAGGGCTGGGACCCCCTGGGGCAATGAGCATCGACCCCCGCCCTGCCCCTGGGCGGCCTCCCCAATCTCCCACGCAGCCGCCCGGCCAGGAACCGGCCTCTCCACTTCGCTCCGGTCCCCATCAGCCCGGGGCGCGGACCCCACACCCCAGCGAGACTCTCTCCCCCGCCCAAGCCGCGCATCCGCGCCGCCAGAGCACTGGTCTCCTGCACGCCCCATCCCGGAGTCCTGGCCCCTGTCATGCCTCCAGTGCTGACCCGCCGATCCTCCCCTCAGTTACCCTTCCCGCTCACCCGCCTCGGCTCTCCTGCCCTTACAGCCCAGCACCCCTCAGCTGTGCTCTCACCCCGCCTCACCTCAGCCCTAGCGCTGCCACCCCTCAGCTCTAGAACCCTCACCCCCCCACCTCAGCCCTGACCCCTCAGCTCTAGAGCCTTCACCCCCCACCTCAGCCCTGACCTCTCAGCTCTAGAACCCTCACCCCGCCCTGTCACCCCGCCTCACCTCAGCCCTAGCGCTGCCACCCCTCAGCTCTAGAACCCTCACCCCCCACCTCAGCCCTGACCCCTCAGCTCTAGAGCCCTTCACCCCCACCTCAGCCCTGACCCCTCAGCTCTAGAACCCTCACCCCTGTCACACCTGCCTCCCCTCAGTTACCCTCCCTGCTCACCCGCCTCGGCTCTCCTGCCCTTACACCCCAGCATCCTTCAGCTGTGCTCTCACCCCGCCTCAACTCAGCCCTAGCGCTGCCACCCCTCAGCTCTAGAACCCTCACCCCCCGCCTCAGCCCTGAACCCCTCAGCTCTAGAACCCTCACCCCGCCCCGTGACCCCGCCTCACCTCAGCCATAGCGCTGCCACCCCTCAGCTCTAGAGCCTTCACCCCACCTCAGCCTGACCCCTCAGCTCTAGAACCCTCAACCCCCCCGTCACCCCGCTCACCTCAGCCCTAGCGCTGCCACCCTCAGCTCTAGAGCCTTCACCCCCACCTCAGCCCTGACCCCTCAGCTCTAGAACCCTCACCCCGCCCCGTCACCCCGCTCACCTCACCCTAGCGCTGCCACCCCTCAGCACTAGAGCCTCACCCCCCCACCTCAGCCCTGACCCCTCAGCTCTAGAACCCTCACCCCGCTCAACCTCAGCCCTAGCGCTGCCACCCCTCAGCTCTAGAACCCTCACCCCCCCGTCACGCTGCCTCCCCTCGGTTACCCTCCTTTAGCCTTCCCGCTCACCCCCTCGGCTCTCCTGCCCTTACCCCCAGCACCCCTCAGCTGTGCTCTCACCCCGCCTCACCTCAGCCCTAGCGCTGCCACCCCTCAGCTCTAGAGCCCTTCACCCCCCCCACCTCAGCCCTGACCCCTCAGCTCTAGAACCCTCACCCCGACCCGTCACCCCCGCCTCACCTCAGCCCTAGCGCTGCCACCCCTCAGCTCTAGAGCCTTCACCCCCCCACCTCAGCCCTGACCCCTCAGCTCTAGAACCCTCACCCCGCCCCGTCACCCCGCCTCACCTCAGCCCTAGCGCTGCCACCCCTCAGCTCTAGCGCTGCCACCCCTCAGCTCTGGAACCCTCCCCCCCCGTCACGCTGCCTCCCCTCGGTTACCCTCCTTTAGCCTTCCCGCTCACCCCCCTCGGCTCTCCTGCCCTACCACCCAGCACCCCTCAGCTGTGCTCTCACCCCGCCTCACCTCAGCCCTAGCGCTGCCACCCCTCAGCTCTAGAGCCTTCACCCCCCACCTCAGCCATGACCCCTCAGCTCTAGAACCCTCACCCCCCGTCACACCGCCTCACTTCAGCCCTAGCGCTGCCACCCCTCAGCTCTAGAACCCTCACCCCCCCGTCACGCTGCCTCCCCCCAGTTACCCTCCTTTAGCCTTCCCGCTCACCCCCCTCGGCTCTCCTGCCCTTACACCCCAGCACCCCTCAGCCCTGACCCCCAGCCATGCTCTCAGCACTGACCCCTCAGCTCTAGTGTCCTCACCCTGTAGTACCCCTGCCTCACCTAAGCCCTGACTCCCTGCTTGTACTCTCAGCACTGACCCCCCCAGTCAGTCCCTTACCCCTACAGTAAGGACCCCTGTATCAGCCATCTTCCTAGAACCCTCTAGGCGTGCCTGCGGAGGGTCCACCGAAGCCCGTGGGACCAGTGGACCCTTCATAGGCAAACTGCCGGAGGCAGCCTGCTTGGGGCGAAAAAGATGCCTAAAGCCGCCCCTGGGGGGTGCTATACTTCTCCCACAACTGCCTCATTGTTTAATTCTTGATTCTAGATAATCCTCTCTCGATCCATCCCTGGATCCTAGTATCTCTCTGTGTCTACCTAATCCATCTCTATTTGTATTTGCTGTTGATCACTAGGAGATGCTCACATTGTCCCATATTTACTCAGTGTCAGTAGGTAGCTTTTTGGGGCAGGGACTGTTTTTTATGTATGGTATCAGAGCACACTGTCCACTCCAAAACCACCACATAATACAATATTACTAATATATACATATGTATTTTAATAGAAGTTGTAAACAGTAGATAATCCTCCATCTCTTGTTAACAACAGGGAGAAGAAGGACAGAACATCCATATCCAAGATATTGGTGGGATTCAGAATCATCAAATAAATGTCCTGGTCCCCTGTAAACACTGGAAGCAAATGAGTGCTCCAGTCTACAGAAAAGGACCTAATCAAGTCTGGATCAGTTTGGCCATAGGCAGTCTCTATAAAACTATGCCTTCCAGGGCAATCACTTCAAGGCAGCATGTGCAAAATGCATCAATCCCAAGAGAAAATGAATAAACAGCAACAAGGGATATAGGATTGTTTTCCAAGATATTAATAGACTGGAAGACTCATGGAGCCAGGTGCATGGAGTTTACTCGGCACCTAATGCGTAAGAGGAGAGGCTATTTTCCTTCCAGTTTTCATGGTGACAGGCTATTTTCCCTTCCAGTTTTCACAGTGACAGTTGCTGTGTTCCAGATTAAATCGATTAATTGAGAATGGATAATATCTCCGTTTAATAAGGATTTTAGCACTCTCTTTCCTAATGTTGACTACCCTGTTTCATAAATTGAAGAGGGAGGATGCAGACAAGATGCCAGGATTTATTTAGCTGTCATTTTTCATTGTGACCTTGCCATCTTGCCATGTCTGTAGAGAAGGGAGACAGAGAGGGAATGCTGTCTTGTGCTATATTGTGGGTCTGGGATGCAGTGCTCAGGACCCATAGGGTATGAAAAGAGGCAAGTCATAGGAGGAGGAGAACCCCAAAGTCTGATGTGAGATCACTCATCAGAGTGAAGGGATTGGGCCTTTGCCAGTAAGAGTTCCCATTCTAGAAGACTGCAGGTCTGTGGCATGTCAAGGATGGAGCAGATTCTAAAGAGATGAAGGAGGGAGAAAAGGAGGCAGTCTTTAGAGGGATGTAAGAAAGTTCAGTTTTGCCTATGGTCATCCTAGAACAGAAATGGAATATAGAGCCTTTTGCCACGAAGTCACTGGTTCAAATCCAGCCAAGATCAGTAGTGTCTAATGCCAGACCTTCCAGTGGCCTCTGTTAAGAGTCTGGTGGTGTAAGTCTGGTTCAGAGAAGACAATTGCATCGCAGATAGAACTACATTGCAACCTTGTAGCAGTTTCAATACAGAGGACAAGGACTTAAGTAGGCCTTGTAGATTGAACTGCCCTCTGATTACTAGTGATGATCCTTCTAAGCAATAGTTGAACTATATTGACAAGGCAGTAGGGAGGAAGTTTCTGCTGTAGCTGCTCATGCTGTTCTGAGGATAAATAGAGAACTTTCTTCTTCAGAGCTATTGACCCAGCACCTTTCACTAGTGCTAATTTTATGCACACAAAGCCTTGGATTTCCTAGTAATTGGATTTTCCTAGTAATTGGACATTCTGTCTTCTATGGGAGTCTCTTGCTTCCTGGGTTTGCAATATTTGAAAGGACAGAAGATGCAGCATATTTCCCCCTCAGAAAAACTAGCTCAACAGCAGCATCTCTAGTCAATCTAGGAATTGTGCTGATGGGGCCCTACGCAGCCTTTTTCTGCCAAAAGCATAGTAGTCACAACACATGGTGAGTTCAGACTTCTAGATCACTGCACTATACCCACCCAGAATAAATTAATCCCCGCTAATTTCATTTTTTGCATTTGGAATAAGTTATGTCAAGCACCATAAGGTCACTTGAGGAATTAGCGACTAGCAATTAGGAAAAAAGGGCAATTCTGTAACCTCCCATTTCTTCCTTGGTCATCCCAGTCATTTCTGTTCAGAATTCTTCTTTCTGTAAATATCTGATATGGGCTGTATTATTTAGCTGAAAGGGCCCTTCTTATCCAAAACCCAGCTACAAATCAGAGCCACTTCATTGCAAGCCCTGTTTGCTACAAGATCTTGCTAATTGGAGTATTTGATGAAGCCTGACCTTTTGCTAACTCCTAAATGATTTCAGTCACCCATAAATCTAAGGCGGAAGCCCTAGGTGAATTATTAGTGGGCCAGTAAGTTTGCTGCCACTCAGTCCACTCCCAAAAATACAGTCATAAAAATATTGATGAAAGCTATTCAACTATTTAAAGAACAGAACAGAAATTCAGCATATTCCATGTATGGTGGGGTATGGTTACAGCCTGGTGTCTGGTTTAAATTTCTGAGGGAGATCTACTAATTTTTAATATGGCCACCATAAAATATAATTGGTAATTTTTTAATAAATTCCACAGTATCCTCTATAACTGATGATACATACCATTGCTAGACATGGCTTTCATTTTTCTAGTCACCTACTCTACCGTTGGTTATCTCATGATTTGTGGCAAGGCATATTAAATCTAGAGGGAAAAAAAGACAGCAGATAAGGTAAATATAAAGAATTTAGAGCCACATGAGAAAGAGCTAGGCTGGTACATAAAGAGCTTCACACCCATCTCCTAAAAGCTCTTTTATGTGCCTTTATATCAGATAAAGAACCAAGCAGCTTAACAACGATCTCTAAAGTCAATGGGACTATGCACACTAGCAAGCAATAGGTTGGGTAGTAAGTATTTGTAGGATTGGGCCCTAAAGTGGTATGTTTTCACAGCGGTTCATTTGCAGCTGCAAGGCAGAATGGTGGCAGGCAAGAACCCACAGGGAATCAGAAACTGCCCATAAGGTCCCATATGAATTTCCTAAGAAAAATGCAAGGAACAGAAGTTTCTTCATATATTCCAACTACATTATATTCCAATCTTGCAAATGGCTTTGTCGGGATGCAGAGATTCAGCCTTTTAAATAATTGAGAATATTACTTCTCTAAAAAAGATAATAAAAAAATGCAATACTCCATCATCTATACCCAGACAGCAAGTGCCTGGGAATCCCTCACTTGACTGTCGAAGGAGATCCAGCGTCACGATACACGATACTCAGATACATAGTTCACCTTTGTTACATAAAATAAAGCAAAAAATGGATATTTAAGCCCTTTACTACATGGCCTATAACAGTGGAGTTGCTCACATTTCTCCTTCTATATTAATCTTCCAAGACCCCTGTCTCTTCCCCCAAAGTCACTACAATGTCAGGGCTCCCATTTTTTCAAAACAAGACCAGTAACACACACTTTGTGTGTCTGAGATACTGGCTCTCTGGAACGGGTTGGCTCCATTTTGAGGACAGAACAGTTACATGACAATTACTTGACAGCTTTGTGTTTCCCACCTTTGCTTCCGTTCCCATAAATCCAGAGTACACATTGCTGCCCATACGTATCTGGAGGTTTGGAGAGTGGAATCCCAACAGGTGATTGCCAGGATCATCAATTTAAGGAGATTTTCAAAATATTTTATTGGGAAAAATAGAAGTTACTCATAATTGAAAACTCTTCTACTGAAACGTGAGGGCCCCAAAACTGAATTGTACACTACATTAACTAAAAAGAGTGTGATTGACTGCTGTGCAGCATATCTCAGAAGTGTTAGTGCCCAATTCCTATTACCATTATGCTAAGTAATTGGCTTTCATGTGACTCATCACAGAGTAGGTACTATTCAATGTAGTAAGAATGTCAGTATCACACTCTCAGTGCTGAGTGTACGGTCTACAGGAATTGCTCACAGCCTAGGAAAAAAAATAATCAGGAATTCTTCTAGCATAGCTCAGATGCGGTACAATGTCCCATGGCAGCTTTCAGCTTAAAAACAGCTTTTCCATGTAAGGTGAATCCATTTTGCTTGTAGTCCTTGCCACTTAGGCACACGTGCTCCATTCTTGTTCACCTCATTGTTCACACATCTTCACATAACAAAAAACCAGCATGAGAGCTGCCAGGACACGGTGTTGTTTGCATGAAAGCAAACACGTGCAGGGAAGAATGATGTCAGAACAGGCCTCAGAGTACAGCTTCCCTCTACTTGTACAAGGGAAGTCATTCTCTTTGGACTTCTACCATGTCAATAAATGTATGACCATAGACCAGAGGTGGACAAACTTACTGACCCTCTGAGGGCATATGACAATCTTCAGAAGTTCAAGAGCTGGGGTGCGCCTGCCAGGGCTCTAGCTCCATGGGAGGGCTTGCCAAGGCTCAGGGCTTCAGCCCTGAGACCGCCTCCACACTGGGCAGAAGCCCATATCCCACCACCTTGCTGCAAGGTAGAGGTCTTGAGTTCTCTCCCCCACCCCATCTGATGAGTGGAGAAAGGGGGCTCTGCAAGCCACACTTTAATGGTAAAAGAGCCGCTACCCCACCATAGACTAACATTACTGTTACTCTTTAGCGTGACACTAGTATTGTTTGGCATTGTCTAGTCATTTCCTGTGTAGAATTAAATCAACACCACACCATTCAAATGTCAAATAACCAATTTAAAATGTGAACTTTTCTATTCAATTTCTAGTCAATGCACTAATTTTACCTTTCTCTCAACTGAATGCATTTGTGGCATGTATGGTCCTAGTTACAAGTCACTTGGATCAACTTTACTTAGCAGAGGTAGCATTTTAAGCAGTTTTAATTTATCCTTGCAAAATAAACAAGCATGTTTTGGGACATAACTTGGCCTTAGTTTCAAACTAAGGCATGAATGAAGTTAGCTGAAGTGTCTACATGGAACAGAGTGAGTTCTTTCATATCCTTGGAATTTTTTTGCATTTCCGTAAACGCATTCAAATTATAGGACCACAGAGGACATTTTCTGTTTCACTAACCAAGGACTGTTAAAAATCATTTTCCAAAACATAACGTGAAAAAGGAAGATTTTGAAACAACTGGAACAGCACCGAAGCACACATGGACAAAGCAGTGTCCAGAGGTTAGAACAGGGGCCTGGGAGTCAGGAATTCTGTGTTCTGTTTCCAGCTCTGTTGCAGACTCACGATGTGGTCTTGGACATAACACTTCACCTCTCTGTGCCTCCATTTTTCTATATGCAGAGTGAGAATAATAATGCCAGCCTCCCTTAAAGGGTTGTGTGGCTGCATTAATATTTGAAAACACTGACCATCTTTGATGAAAGGTACTAAAGAAGAGCAAAGTGGAAGTATAAAGAACTATGTCATTCTTGTGATGGAGCAAATTATAACTATTTTACAGCACTTCCCCAGGTGTCTCAAAGCAATTTAGAAACTAATAAATTCAGTACTGGTCCTCCAGTGCCTGCACAGGTAGAGGCAGCAGTCAGAGACACTAGACCTGATATTACTGTCAATAACACAGAGCAGATCCCATTTGTTTTTGGCTGAAACAGAGACACACACAAGTCTTGTTATAATTTTATAAAGTCAAGAGATGGTTACCACCTCACATACATCAATTACACATAGAGATACAGGCCTTGATGCTGCGACTGGTTTCACACAGGCAGACCCCCGTACCCGCCCAGATCTAGCTGCAAAAACTAACAGCAGCTGTACTTTTTTTAAGTACATCAGAAGCAGGAAGCCTGCCAAACAATCAGGGGGGCCACTGGATGATCAAGGTGCTAAAGGAGCACTCAAGGAAAACTAGGCCATTACCAAGAAGTTAAATGAATTCTTTGCATCAATCTTTATTGCAGAGGATGTGAGGGAGATTCCCACACCTGAGCCTCTCTTTTTAGGTAACAAATCTAAGGAACAGTCCCAGATTGAAGTGTCAATAGAGGAGACTGTGGAACAAATTGATAAAACAAACAATAGTAAATAACCAGAAGCAGATGATATTCACCCAAGAAGTCTAAAGAAACTCAGATATGAAATTGCAGAACTATTAGCTGCAGTATATTACCTATAGCTTCTGTACCAGATGACTGGCGGATAGCTAATTGTGATGCCGTTTAAAAAAAAACAAAGGCTCCACAGGCAATCCTGGCAATTCCAGGTGGGTAGACCCTAACTTCAGTGCCAGGCCCAATGGTTGAAACTATAGTAAAGAATAGAATTATCAGACACGTAGATTTACAAGAGATGTTGGGAAAGAGTCAACACAATTTTTGTAAAGGAAATCATGCCTCACCAATATGTAGAATTCTCTGAGGGGGGCAAACATGTGCACAAGGTGATTCGGTGTACAGTAAATCCTCACTGAAAGTCATCCCGGTTAACATTGTTTTATTATTAGGTTGCTGATCTATGAGAGAACATATTCATTTAAGGTCATGCAACGTTCCTTTATAAGGTTGTTTGGCTCACCCCTGCTCTACTCGCCCGCCTGGTGCTCCTGCCAGGTAGCATGGTCAGGGCACGGGGGCTTGCCCCGCTCCGCCCACCCAGCATTCCAACTGGGGAGCGGGGTCAGGCGTGGGAGCTTGCCCAATTCTGCCCACCTGGTGTTCCAGCTGGGGATCAGGGTCAGGGTATGGGGGCTTATCCCACTTCCCCTACCCAGCATTCAAGCCAGGGAGTGGGCAAGCCCCTGACCTCGCTACGCAGCAGGAGCGCTGGACGAGTGGAGTGGGGCAAGCCCCCCACTATGCCCCCCTCAACCAAGCTTACAATCAACATCGATGAGTAAAGGATTAGTTTAAAATTATTTAAAACGTATACTGTATATGTATAAAATGTCTTTTGTTTGGCGAAATTTTTTTTCCCTGGAACCTAACCGCCCCCCCCCCATTTACATGAATTCTTATGGGGACATTGGATTCGCTTAATATCATTTTGCTTAAAGTAGCATTTTTCAGGAACATAACTACAACGTTAAGTGAGAGGTTACTGTATATAGTGTACTTGGGCTCTCAAGCCTTTGACAAGAACCCGCATGAAAGGCTCTTGAGCAAAGTAGGCAGTCACTGAATAAGAGGAAAGGTTCTCCTATGGATCAATAATTGGTTAAAAGATAGGAAGCCAAAGGGCAGGAATAAACAGGAATGAAAAATCAGTTTTCACAATGGAGAGGGGTAAATAGTGGTGTCCCCAAGAATCTGTACTGGACCAGTGCTGTTCAAACATATTCATAAATGATCTGGAAAAGGGAGTAAACAGTGTGGTGGCAAAGTTTACAGACAATACTCAAGGTCACTAGGTCCAAAGCAGACTGCAAAGAGTTACAAAGGGATCTCACAAAACTGGGTGACAGGGCAACAAAATGGCAGATTAATTTCAGTGTTGATAATGTAATGCACATAGGAAATATAATCCCAACTATACATACAAACTAATGGGTCAAAATTAGCTGTTACCACTCAAGAAAGAGATCTTGGAGTCATCATGGATAGTTCTCTGAAAACATCTGCTCAATGTGCAGCAACAGTGAAAAAAGCTAATGAACTGTTAGGAACCATTAGGAAAGAGATAGTTAATAAATCAAAAAATATCATAATGTCACTAAATAAATCCATGGTATGTCCACACCTTGAATACTCCTTGTAGTTCTGGTCACCCCATCTCAAAAAAAGATATACTGGAGTTGGAAAAAGGAAAGAGAAGGGTAACAAAATGATAGGGATATGGAACAGCTTCCACAGAAGGAGAGATTAGAAGACGGGCACTGCTCAGCTTAGAAAAAAGATGACTAACAGGGATATGATAGAAGTGTATACAATCACGACTGGTATGGAGAAAGCGAATAAGAAATGTTATTTAGCCCTTCACAAAACACAAGAACCAGTGGTCACCCTATGAAATTAATAGGCAGCACATTTAAAACAAGCATAAGGAATACTTGTTCACACAACACACAATTAACCTGTGGAACTCGTTGCCAGAGGATGTTGTGAAGACCAAAAGTATAATTGAGTTTAAAAAAGAATTAGGCAAATTCATGGAGGATAGGATAGCTATTAGCCAAGATGGTCAGGGATGCAACCCCATGATTTGGATGTGCCTAATCCTTTCACTGCTAGAAGCTGGGATTGGATGACGAGGGGGTGGATCACTCGTTTAAAGTGCCCTGTTCTGTTCACTCCCTCTGGAGCATATGGGATCAGTCACTGATGGAAGACAAGATTACTGGGCTAGACGGACCATTGGTCTGACCCAGCATTGCCAATCTTATGTTTCTTATGTTTAAAGGGTGGGTCTGACTGTTGGTTACCTGAGGGTAGGGCAGTAGAGTTCAAAGTGATGACCAGAGTGGCTAGAACAGGCATGGTGGATACTTCTGGAGGCCGATCACAGCGCAATAACAGACCAGGGCGTCCACACTGGCACTGCGGCGCTCCAGTGGTGGCACAGCAAACATTATTCCACTCACCGAGGTGGAGCACCAGCAGCGCTGTAGCCACGGAGACAGAGCACTCTACGTGCCTTGCCAGTGTGGATGGGGAGTAAGCTACGGCGCCTGGGGCGCTTTATTGCGCTGCAACTCGCAAGTGTAGCCAAGGCCATAGGCAGTTAGGGAGAACAGGAGAGTTCAGAGTCAAGCAGGATGTCAGAATGAGAAAGAAACTGCAAACGAAAAAGCAAGTAAAGGAAGGAGAGAGGAGATGGGGGCTATATTTGAGGAAGTATTTTTGCTCACAGGAATAGCATCTCCTTCTGAAAAGTTTTGCAGCTTCATCTTAGCTGAAAAAAGTTAGTTTCTTGCTCAAGGCAGAGAGCATGACCAGAAAGAGCTATAAGAAGGCAAAACTAACAAACAGATGAATGTCATCACGGTAAGGCTAGTAGTTAAAGGGAGAGCTAAGCAGTCCAAAAAAAGTGATAAGTGAGATGAACATTCTGGGATGCAGAAAGGAGATCAGGTCTTGGCACAGAGGAGTCACTATCCAAGATAGAAGAAAAAAGTAGCCTGCTAGATAGAAGTAGAACCCTGACAAGAGAGATTATAATGTGTCTCAAGGAAACAGAGTGATGGCTTATATTAAAACTGTTGCCCTACTGTTAGATTGAATTGGATCGCAAACTCCAGTATAGTATTCAACAAAGGTTCTAAGAAGAGCTCTCCCTACCACTGGAACGTGTTTTTTTGGGGGCCATGTGTGGAAATTTATCTATGAAACTAACTACAGTCTGCTGTTTTGCTATAGTAGTTCTCAGGCCTGTTTGGCCTATGGAGCACCATTTCTTGTAGTATTTTAAATACTACAATCTTGTTATTTGTGGGGCACTTTTTTGTTTTTAATATGGAATTTTCTTTTGGATGGTTCATCTGCAGCTTGGGGAAACCTATAGGAAAGCAGTAAGAGAAAGCCCGGGATTTTCAGAAATAATATAGAAAGCATTTCTGCAAGTGACTGCTTAAAAAAAAAAAAAATCAAAGGCAGGTGGTGAAAATGTGAATTGCTTTGCTCAACAATTTGGCTATCAGTTCAAGTACTTGAAACAAGCTTATACAGAGATAGTTTAATTAAACCTGTAATTCACAGTTAGGCTATAAAGGAATGGAAACACTTATTTAGCAGGTAGTAAATGCAACTGAAGAAGGTGTTTAAATTAGGGATTTGAGGAAGGGTGACCTAAGACCTAAAAGGGAGTGGGGTTAAAACTTAGCTCATCACACAAAATTTGTAAGTTTTGTAACTTCCACGTATCCAACAGCTGCAAAATGCTCCAGGGAATAAAAATTCAACAGCAACATTAACTCAACAAAACCTACATAGGAAGGCTCAGCAAAAGGCTGCCATATGCAATCTTAAAGTTCTATCTCTCTTGCTCCCTTTCAGGTGGCATCCAGGGACTCAAAAGGACAATTCCTGTCAATTCAGATTTCACATGCTGAAAGGCACAACAAGACCCAGCACTTGGAACAAAAATTGTACTTCCCACTCTCTCTGTCCAATTTGATGGCTCCTTTCTGGCATCTTCTGAAAGGCAGGAGTGTAAGCATGGAGGCTTGGGAGAGGAGAAGACTGGTTTGCTTGGAGCAAGTAGGGGACTTCTAGCTAAAACTTGCTTAGGTGTGAATCTGAGTCCATCTCTTAACCAGCAAGGGAGATTAATTTGTAACTAAGTATTCTGAGGAACTGTTTTCTTTCATACTTGCCATGTGCTGATGATGTTTTAAAACAAAAATTTGAACATGGAGTAAAAAAAGTGTATAGAGCACCCCAGTGTTTATGTTTCCCAGCTCAGTAACACCTAAACAGATTTAGTGCAACTTTGCCCAAAGGTGACTTGTTCTATTTAGAAGAACCAACTATGAGAAATTTCAACCCAAAAGGATTGCCTGAGAAATGTAATGGGAAAGTGTTTAGAATGGACTATGCCCAATGAAACCTGAACTACATAGAATCATAGAAGATTAGACTTGGAAGAGACCTCAGGAGGCATCTAGTCCAACCCCCTGCTCAAAGCAGAACCAACACCAACTAAATCATCCCAGACAGGGTTTTGTCAAGCTGGGCCCTTTAAAAACCTCTAAGGATGGAGATTCCAACACCTTCCTAGGTAACCCCATTCCAGTGTTTCATCACCCTCCTAGTGAAATAGTGTTCCTAATATTCACCTAGACCTCCCCCACTGCAACTTGAGACCATTGCTCCTTATTCTGTCATCTGCCACCACTGAGAACAGCCGAGCTCCATCCTCTTTGGAAACCTCCTTCAGGTAGTTAAAGGCTGCTATCAATCCTCTCTCACTCTTCTCTTCTGCAGACTAAACAAGCCCAGTTCCTTCAGCCTCTCCTCATAAGTCATGTGCCCCAGCCCCCTGATCATTTTCATTGCCCTCCGCTGGACTCTCTCCAATTTGTCCACATCCTTTCTGTAGTGTGGGACCCAAAACTGGTCGCAATACTCCAGATGTGGCCTCACCAGCACTGAACAGAGAAGAATAATCACTTCTCTGATCTACTGGCAATGTTCCTACTAATTCAGCCCAATATACCATTTGTCTTCTTGGCAACAAGGGCACCTTGTTGACTCGTATCCAGTTTCATCCACTGTAATCTCCAGTCCATTTTCTGCAGAAATGCTGCTTAGCCAGTGGTCCACAGCCTGTAGCAGTGCATGGGATTCTTTCATACTAAGTGCAGACTCTGCACTCTGTCCTTGTTGAAACTCACCAGATTTATTTGGCCCAATTCCCCAATTTGTCTAAGTCACTCTGGACCCTATCCCTACTCTCCAACGTAACTACCTCTCCCTCAGTTTAGTGTCATTTGCAAACTTGCTGAGGGAGCAGTCCATGCCATCCTCCAGATCATTAATAAAGATGTTGACACAAAACTGGTCCCAGGACCGGCCCCTGGGGCACTCACTTGATACCAGCTGCCAACTAGACATGGAGCCATTGATCACTACCATAGGTGCCAACTTCTACAGGCACCGGTGGGTGCTCGACCCCCTTCTGTCCTCTGCCCCACCCCCATTCCAACCCATTCCCCAAAGTCCCTGCCCCAGCTGTGCCTACTCCCGAGCATGCCACGTTCCCGCTCCTCCTCACTCCTCCCTGGCTACAGCTATTGGCGGGTGGCAAGTGCTGGAGGTAGGTGGAGAAGCGGGGATGTGGCACGCTCAGGGGGAGGAGGCAAGGAGGAGGTGAGGTGGCACAGGAGCTGGCTGCCAGTGGGTGCAGAGCACCTACTAATTTTTCCTGTGAGTGCTTCAGCCCCTGGGAATTTTTAATTTGCTGACAATAATACTGTGGGAGACCATATCAAAGCTTGCTAAAGTCAAGATATATCATGTCCACTGCTTTCCCTCTAACCACAGAGTCAGTTAGCTATTCATAGAAGGCAATCAGGTGGTCAGGCATGATTGCCATTGGTAAATCCATGGGGCTGTTCTTGACCCCTTCCTCTCCTTGACGTGCTTCAAAATGGATTCCCTGAGAATTTGCTCCATGATTTTTCCAGGGACTGAGGTGAGGCTGTAGTTCCCAGGTTCTCCTTCTTCCCCTTTTTAAGATGGGCACTATATTTTGCCTCTTTCCAATTGTCCATGACCTCCCCGATCGCCATGAGTTTTCAAAGATAACGGCCAATGGCTTTGAATCACATCAGCCAATTCCGTTGGCATCCTCAGATGCATTAGATCTGGACCAGGACTTGTGCATGGCCAGCTTTTCTAAATAGGTCTTAACCTGTTCTTTCACACTGAGGGCTGTCACCTCCTCCTCATACTGTGTTGCCAGGACAGCAGTGTGGGAGCTGACCTGGTCTCTCGGAGTACCAAGGCAAAAAAAACATTGAGTACTTCCGCTTTTTCCACTCATCTATCACTAGGTTGCTCCCCCATTCAGTAAGGGTCCCACACTTTCCCCTGACACCTTCTTGTGCTAAATATCTGTAGAAACCCTTCTTGTTGCCTTCACATCTCTTGCTAACTGCAACTCCAATTCTGCCTCCTCCCTAGTCATCTGTCCAAGTTTCCACTTCTGTAAGCTTCCTTTTTGTGTTAAGCTCACCGAAGATTTCACTGTTAAGCCAAGCTGGTCTGCCTGCCATATTTGCTATTCTTTCTGTACATCGGGATGGTTTGTTCCTGCACCCTCACTAAGGCTTCTGTAAAATAACAACCAGCTTTTCCTGGACTCCTTTCTCCCCCATATTAGTCTCCCAGGAGATCCTGCCACCAGTTCCCTAAGGGAGTCCAAAGTCTGCTTTTCTGAAGTCCAGGTTCATATTTGCTAGTCTCCTTTCTTCCTTTGTGAGGATCCTGAACTCAACCATCTTATGGTCACTGCTGCACAGGTTGCCACCCACTTTACTTCCCTTACCAATTCTTCTCTGTTTTGTAAGCAGCAGGCCAAGAGGCGAACCGCCTGTGGTTGGTTCCTTCAGTGGCTGCACAGGAAGTGCCCCCAACAATCTCCACAAACCTCCTAGATTGTCTGTGCATTGCTGTATTGCTCTCTACGGAAAATAAATATACAACGATGGATTTGAAGACAGTAAAGAGATTAACCTCGAAACAAAATAAAGGATGATTGGTCATAGGTATGAACAGATTAGCCATGAGCCCCATTGGAAATCCTTGGGCAATGATGAGAAACTGGCTGTGACTAATACCTACATCATGGCATTGTATAAAACAGCAAAGCACAGGGAAATGTACAGTAAATATTGCCTATTCCTGAAGACTATTTTTACTTCTTCTCACAAATCAACTATGTCAGTGTATGCTTTTCTCTTGTGCAGTTTTACTCTGTCACATTGCAGTATTTATTAGAAAAAAAGATTCTACATGAAAGGACTTTAGAATTTTAACATTGTCCCACTCTGAAATGTCTGATACTATAGACTGAGAATTCATTTTTTTTTAAACTAGGGGACCTGTGGCTAGGTACAATGGAATAAAATAGACTATTCCTTCCATGTCCTTGCTCCGGGAAACTGCAGGCTATTCCTTGCATACTCATTTCAATAAAATTTTAAAGACAGAGAGACTGGATGAATATCATTTACAAATATTCTGCAAAACAATCCTCCATTTCTGTGTCTGCTTTAAAAACCACACAGAAAAAGAAACAACCTAAAATTATTTCTGTGAATTGAACAGGAATGCTCACATAATCACTGGAAATGCCTTTAATTGGTGTGGCTCAGTGAATCATTTGCTGCTCTGGAACTCCTTTCATATCCTGGCACTTGTGGTCCAGCCAGCCCTTTGTTTATCATATTCAGTATGAGTTTCTGCATCTCCAGCAAAGTGGTATTTACTCTAAGGGGAAAACTACAGCAATCCAATAAATTCCATTAGCCTAACATGCAAAAACATCTGGGCACTGAGCAGCTCCACTGACTGTTGATGAGCTGAGGATCAGCTCCATTTGCATCTGGCATGTACAAAGACTTTGTAGGGGAAGAAGAAAGAGAGACAGGCAGGCCACAATTCTCTCTGTGGCTGCAGTCCTTTATGTTCCCCCAGTGACAGAAAGGGAATCTTTCTCACCCCATCAGAGAGAGCCCGAGGAGGCAGAGGTGAGTAGCTGCACTCCAGCTATACCCAAAAGCCTCCTGGCATCTTTTCACTGGGCCTCATAAGAGAGAGAGCTCACGAATCAGGGCCAGAAAGTTGCTATCCACAAGGAAGCATACAGACATACAAAGGAGGAGACCCTGGTGCAAAAGGCCATTGGAACCGGAAAGCTTATGTTTGCAAAACAGAACAAAATGCCAACTGTAAGAGGTCTAAAGATAGTTCATCAGGTTAGCTGCTCAACAACCTATCTGATTGTACCTCTGGCCTGGTAGATGAACACTTAGACATTGGCAATTTAAGATAACTATGAAAAAGGACTGTAATAATTCAGATGGGAACAGCCTAAAGTACTGTGTGAATAAAGCCTTAAGAGGAATATTCAAGGGAAAGCTGATTGCACCAATTTTCCAATTCCCTAACAATAAACTGGAAAAAAAACTTTTATGCTACAGCTCTCGAGAATCTGTTCATAATACTAGCCAAGCTCAGAGCATTTGACCTGAGCAGATATCTTGACAGTTCAAGAAAAGGTAAGAGTCATGAATTACGCTCTTGTTCTCTTCCTAGTGGAGCTCAGCTGCATTAGTTATTAATGGTTGGCAGAAGCCTATTTAGTCACCTGTACCACACTCAGTATTGTCTGAGTGCCGACGTGAGGCTGAGAATGACCAGTAGGCAGGGACTTCGTTTGGACATACTGAGCAGACACTCCTACATGTGCTACGTTTTGTACACACCCTTTTGATCATTCTGTTCCAGTAAGCCTCCCACTATACTCATAGTCTAGATGACTGCTGCCTGCAGCGCCAGCAAGGAAGTGCTGCCCCAAAAAAGATTTACAAATCCCTCATACTTAAACTGTACACATTCCGTTAACTTGCATTAGAGAAACAAAGCATTAAGTCCCTATGTATTAATAAACTGATTGTTTCACTGGAGAATTTATCCACAAAAGTTATACCTGCAACCCTATTTATTTTTAAAATATTGATTCTGGCAACTTGGAACAGACTTATTTGGTTAATCTAACATTTACTCACATAACAAGACACTGTATAAAGCTTAAAGGTGCTTCTTTTCCTCTTTTATTAAGATTACATAGTCTGTTGTATGTAAAATAAATTACACAGGAAATATTATTCCAAGGAAGCAAATACCTTATCTGGGGTATTAGAGATTACTGGGTAATGAATGATGTGGCTAAACACCTTTTGTGGAGAAAACAGGATTTACAACTATGAGAACACAGTTCTACTAGGAAGTAGAGCTATTATTTGATTTCCCCTTTTTGATGTCTCCTAGTTCTAAAATCATCAAAACATCTCCTTCCTAGCCCATCGGTAATTTATTCCCCCTGCTTATAACACTATTCTCCCTATAATCTCAAGTTTTAAACTCTGTTCTAGCTTCATTTTGTGCCCTATACATACTGTGAATCTCATCTTCAAAATGATACGAGCTCTGCTGTGAACCATGCTAAACTATGCAACAACCCAATCCCAGCTGAGAAGGAATAAATGCCTGGAGATAAACTAGACTGCATGTCTTGGAAGTAGACTACTGCCAAGTTCACTTCTCAGAATCCTCTCATTATTTCCATGTTAAGATTGCTCTGCTCTCGATACTAGGGGTTTCATGGGTCACAAAGGGGCTCAGGATATTAATATGATTTAGGAAGCAAATAGAACAGACCACTGCTATCACTCTTAATTATGGAACGAAAATGAGCAAGTTCACTGAGGCGATGGCATGAGCGAAGCAGATCATTGTTTCCTGGATAACTAGACTGGTTTGCTAGGATGTCAAACAAAATCTGTCTCCAAATTCATGCATTAATTTTTTTTAAGTATTTTGTGTCCCTCCTCCATCCTTTTTAAACTTGTAGTATGTATAACCTTTCAAAGAAAACACCGCCTAAAAGCATAAGGACACTAAAATCTACTGGAACATCCCAAGGCCAGGCCCCAATTACTTCTTCCACAAGACCCATATTCATCAATATAGCTATCTTTTCGGCACGTAAACAATACTAAGAGACAAAGTAGATTCCCATCATGGGAGTCAAAACTATAGTATGGATTTTGAGCAGGTGTGCTTATGAAATTCTACTCCTCTATATTGTTCTGTATAGTTGTATTTTAGCTTTCCTCCCAGTTCTATTTGACTCTGTGCTTGACTTGGAAGGGTTAATGGCACAAGATTCCCAGGGACAAACTGTTTCCTTTTTCTTACATGCCAATTACAAAACTCCTTTTGAAGTACCCCACTACTTTAATCTCTCTCACTACTTCTGAGTATCAGGTTTGGACTCAATGTTTTCATGCTGGGAATCAAATCACAGCAAATTAACTGACCTAGTTTAAATGTAAGGCCTAACTAGATGTATTTATGTGAGAAAGTAATCACATTCTATTCTATGCTGAAATGTGGCATATCAAATTTATTGGCATATACCTCAATAGCTATGCAGAATTAGCTTTCTCAGTCTGTTATTCCAGACAGATAGGTCCTTATCCTCCCTAGACTGATTTTCCCCAAAACATGGCTACCCCTCATTCTTTCTATGAATGCCTGTTACATTTCCTGTTGATGAAATAAAGTAAAGAGATTAATTTAGTTTAAATGTATCTACTGATGGAATTGCATGTTCTCTTCTCTTGCTTGACTGAGCATAATTTGGATTGCTTCAGAAACTTAAAAGATTTCATGTGATGCTTAATTCAATGCTCTTAAGATAGGACCCATTACTTCTTAGCACAAAGATATGCTGGCCCACGTCTGGCTCCGTTTTCACAGAAAAACAAGAATCAGTTATAGAATGTCAACCTGTGATGTCCCATAAGCAACTTCTCATATAAATGATTAAGCTTGGGACTGGAGATGAGTATCACAAAGAAATGGTGCGTTTCTGAGAGGACTGGGCCAAGCACCATCTTACTAGTCCATCAGTGGAAAGAAAGAAGAGCCATATAGGTTCCCTTATTAGTTCCACTCTACATAGCTATTTGGCAAAACTATTTGGGGGTGGGGAATGCGCAGGGGGGGGGGGGAGGGAAGAGTTGTAGGGCAACAGCTTTAAGTTCTTCTAGTGAACTTGTTTTACACATACTACAAACAAAATTAGGGTGTGGCTAAACTGATTAGAGCCAGCTGAAAACTCTATCCTTAACTACCTCTCCTAACCCCCCAAAATTGCAAAGAACAGGAGGCTTTACATAACATGTACTGAAACCACTACATAAAATTGGGATGGCTAAGAAGAGTTTCCATCCAGCTGGTAAATAGTTTAGTAATTGAAATCTGTTGTGCACGTCAAGTATCAGAGGGTTAGCTGTGTTAGCTGGATCTGTAAAAAGCAACAAAGAGTCCTGTGGTACCTTATAGACTACAGACATATTGGAGCAAAGCTTTTGTGGGTGAACACCCACTTAATCAGACGCAACATGTGCATGTCTACCTTGTTTAGTTTAAGAAGGCATATACAGGAGTTTAATATGTACTAAGCTGGACTAGCATGTTAATACATATCTTTCAACATCCTTTTTCATTTAAACAAAAATACCTTTGTATCAAGGTTTATTGGATAAATGTGTTTTTGGCAGATACACTATACTGATAAAGATGCAAGATGTTTTAAACTTGAATACAGCTATTTCAAACAAAATAGAAAAGACTTTTGACTGGCCAAGTATAAGACTAATACCATAAACACCTTAAGGGACTCCACCGAATAAAGGAATTATGAAGTCTTCATTTCTCCAGGGGTTTCTTACCAAAGCTATTAGATTATAGATGTGTTTGTATAGGCTTACTGCACAAAAGAATTATAAAAGCACCATACATTGATTTTTGGGTCTTTTTCGCAAGGGTTAAAAGAAATACCATTAACTCTATGAAGAAAAGTTAGTGCTTTAGAGACTCACTTAGGATAAGCAGGAGTTAAAGGCACAGGGACAGATGAATGGTGATTACCATAACCCCAAAAAGCATATTAAACCAACATATTTATTATGTAGGAACTCATCTATTCAGATTTCCACCCATCAAAAAAACAGAAGCCGTTATTAGCTGATGATCTGCCAACTTGTGGCCACACGCTAGACCTAAGTAGTTAGCAAAGTCCTCCATCCAGTGGTCTGTCTCTGTAAATGCATCTTTCACATTTCTACAGCAGAGACTCAAATAGAGACCCCTCTTTGAGTTGTAGGCATCTCTGGTAAATGATCCAGATTGCTGTCACCCAAGAACAGTGCCAGCTGGAGCAGTGAAAAGCATTGATCAGGTGAGAAGTGCTCAGCATACATCCTCCAGCTTTAGTGGAATATGCGGTACCAAATGAATAGTTTGAAAGAATAACTTACTGGCCCCTCCTAAGTTTCACTGCAGTGGAAACCCTTCATAGGATACCAATATGATGCATAAGAAGAGTCTTAATGGCTTTTATACACTGACTTCCCATCCAAGGCATTGTTCAAGTTACAATAGATTTATGAAAAATCATGCCAAAATAAGAAAAATGCATTGTCTCCTTCCCAACGACTTGTTAAAAAAAAAAAAAAAAGAGAGAGAGGGGCAGCTTGTTGGCTATTTAGTCATGGCCTACACATTCAGTTTTCCCCACATCCACCCTCTTTATATGTTACTACTCATACGCAGCAATAACTACCACTCTGGACACTTCATCTTGCCAAATCACAGACAGCAGCTGATAAAGACTTCCTGATATTTTTTTTCCGGAGTGATCAACACATTTCAACCCTAATCTAGAACCCCTCAATCCAGTTTTGCATCCCTATGCAGGTATGCCAACATATGGCAACTGCTGACCTAATGTCACATACTCCACCCCACCATCACTTCCAGCCATATCAAGAATGACTTCTGTCCATGGCTGTAATTACTGTGATATAAGCCCAGAGCTAAAATTTGAATTTGGTTCTCAAGAGATGAAATGCTAGAGACCTAAAGCCCACTGTACTATGAAACTAGTTTAACTATCTTGGGGTTATGATGAGTCCTTAATGAGGGGCAGATTACCCACTTCTGCCAACTTTGGCATTCTTGCACCTTCCTTTAATGCATTTTGGTGTTGTCCACTTTTGGAGACAGGATATTGACTGAACAGGACCATGGCATGATCAACAATGGCAATTCCTGTACATTTAATTTTTGCATCCATTTAATTAAAATAACGACAACTGAAAATTTAGAAATCCAGATTCAGAAATGGGTTATTCTCTCTCCTGCCTTGATGAACTATCCTTCTTATGCAGATTAATAGAGAAATCTTTAGAGCGAACACTGAGAGCAGGGCAGGGTAAAGGTACGGCACCAAATAAAACAAATTTAAACATGCCATGGATTATTTTGATCCCTACATGCAACAATCAATAAGAAATTAAAAGCTGCTCAAGTCTGTTTACAGTGCTGAAGACACGACAGCATTCTTGAATTCTAAGAATTCCTTAGAGTTTTGGTGGACCAGAAAAAGCAACAAATTAATGTTAAACAAGTAAATTTGTTTTCTGTCAAGAAACTAATTTAAAGGCCCAGACTAACAGGAAGGAACTAACTACAAGAATCAGAATGGTGTGCATGTCTGTTCTTTGCAAACAAAAGAGAATTCAGGATGAAGTTTTATTACTACGAAGGACAAACGTAAAGGGCCTAAGAACAACAACTGTGAGGAAGTGCAGAAACATACCAAGAGCAGGGGGACAAGGGGGGAGAAGAATACAAATTGGACAGACACAACTTACCTACAGATGAACAAACCTGCAACAATACAAAGCAAGCGTGGGACTAATGTTGCAGTGTAACCTCCACAGACAAAATTCCAAAGGTGGTGGACAAAGGTCACGAAATAAAGTTGACTACAGATTTCTATTCACAGATATAGACAAGATTCTAGTATTCTGAAAAATTCAAAATTCTGAAGGTATGTGCTAATTTGTGCTTATACCTGCTTTTACAAAGTAGAATTTTTTGTCTAACCCATTTCACCTATAGCAGGGGCTCTCATACTGAGGGTCAGGACCCTTCAGGGGTTCCCAAGCTGTCAGCCTGCACCCCGAACCCTGCTTTGCATCCAGCATTTATAATGGTGTTAAATATATTAAAAAGTGTTTTTAATTTATAAGGGGGGTTGCACTCAGAGGTTTGCTATGTGAAAGGGGTCACCAGTACAAAAGTTTGAAAACCACTAACCCATAGCATTCTTCCACACAGACAGCTGCAGCGGCACAGGAGTCAGCAAACAGAGCAAAGTTTCAGTGGGAGTTTGCAAGGGAGACTAAGAGAGCTAGGTAGAGAAATAGACAGGTTAGTGAAGGGAGTGGGTGGTGTTCTGCCAGTGTTCTGGTGCCCGTTGGGGGTTTGTTTTGCTGTGGGTGGTGGTGGTTTGTTTCCTGGCATAACAGGTTTTAGGTGGGAAGGCTATGACCGATACAGAGGCAGCAGTGGAAGACACAATGAAAATGACTAGATGTGGAAGCTGCAGCATGTACATGAACCTGGAGGGGGTATCTGATAAGAGTTTCATCTGCATGAAGTGCCGCCTGACAGAGCTGATGGAAGAAAAGATCCGAGGACTGGAGATGCAGGTGGAAACTCTGGTTGAGTTAGAAGGGAGTTTGAGCTAATGATGGAGCAAAGATATGAGGAGGCTGAAGGGAAAAGCTCAGACTTGCAGATGGAAGCAGGCCCACAGAATTCTGAGGGAGAATGCTGGGTGAGGAAAGTAGACGATGGAAGCATGTGACTAAGAGAACCAGACAGAGGAGAAACAGAGCTCAGGACCAGGTTTGCGGAGGTGGAAAATGAAGAAGGGGCACAGCAGGTGGTCTCTGAAGGTGAAAGGGCAAGGAAGAAGAGAAGAGCAGCTAGTCCTATAGGAAGAGGGAAAGAGTCAAGGGAGATAACACCAAATATAAGCCCCAGGAGGATACGGGATGGGTTGCAGAGGATTGCAAGGGACAATAGAAATCAAGAGGACTTGCAGCCAGTGGAACAGGGGATAGACCAGAGAATCGCATTATCACCAGCAAAAGGCAGGTCTACGTGACTGGGGACTCCTTACTGAGAAGAATAGACAGGCCTGTAACTAGAGCTGATCCAGAGAACAGAAGGATGTGCTGTCTGCCGGGTGCTAAGATACGGGATGTGGACCTGAGGCTGAAAAGGATCCTAATGAGAGTGGGAAAGAATCCACTGACTGTCCTTCATGTGGGAACAAATGATCCAGCGAGAATCTAGCTGGAATGTATCAAGGGAGACTATGTCCAGCTGGGGAAGATGCTTAAGGAAATCAAGGCTCAGGTGATCTTCAGTGGGATTCTGCCTATTCCTAGAGAAGGGCAACAAAGGTGTGACAAGATTATGGAGATCAACAAATGGCTCAGGCAGTCTTTGGGATGTATGGCCACTGGGAAGCATTCATGGACAGAGGACTGTTCTCTTGGGATGGACTTCACCTGAGTAAGAAGGGAAATAGACTTCTAGGATGGAGGCTGGCACAAACTGATTAAGAGAGCTTTAAACTAGGAATTTGGGGTAGATGGTTGGCAGATGTCCAGGTAATCTCCATGCCGGAATTTAACATTGAGAGGGAAGAAAACAAAGTAAGAAAGGATACTGCCATGGGTAGGAGAATGGACATGAGGAAGGGTAGTGTAGATACCAGTCTAATAGGTGATACTGGTGGTAGAATGTCTGTGCCTAATCGGGTAAAGAATGTCAGTGAAGCCAAATGGCAAAAATTAAGATATTTGTATACTAATGTAAGGAGCCTAGGTAACAAAATGGAGGAACTAGAGCTACTGGTGCAGGAAGTGGAACAGATATTATAGGGATAACAGAAACATGGTAGAAAAGTAGTCATGACTGGAGTACAGGTATTGAAGGCTATGTGCTGTTAAGGAAAGACAGAAATAAAGGCAAAGGTAGTGGAGTAGCTTTGTATTATCAATGATGAGGTAGACTGTAAAGAAATAATAAGTGATGGGAATGGATAAGACCAAGTCTCTCTGGGCAAAAATAACATTGGGAAAGAAAGCTACTAGAGCCTCCCCTTAGATAGTGCTTGGGGTGTATTATAGACTGCCGGGATCAGATTTGGATATGGATAAGAGATCTCTTTAATGTTTTTAAATGAAGTAAACACTAATGGGAATTGTGTGATCATAGAAGACTTTAACTTCCCAGATATAGACTGGAGGACAAGAGCTAGTAATAATAATAGGGCTCAGATTTTCCTGGATACGATAGCTGATGGCTTCCTTCACCAAATCGTTGAAGAAACAACAAGAGGGGATGCCATTTTAGATTTGGTTTTGGTGAGTAGTGAGGCCCTCATAGAATAAATGGTCGTAGGGGACAACCTTGGTTCGAGTGATCATGAGCTAATTCAGTTCAAACTAGATGGAAGGATAAACAAAAATAGATCTGGGACTAGGGTTTCTGATTTCAAAAGGGATAACTTTAAAGAATTAAGGAAATTATTAGGGAAGTGGATTGGACTGAAGAACTTGTAGATCTAAAGGTGGAGGAGGCCTGGAATTACTTCAAGTCAAAGTTGCAGAAACGATCAAAGCCTGTATCCCAAGAAGGGGAAAAAAATTCATAGGCAGGAGTTGTAGACCAGCATCTCAGAGAAGTCATTAAGAAAAGCAGAAAGCCTACAAGGAATGGAAGATGAGAGTGATCAGCAAGGAAAGCTACCATATTGAGGTTAGAACATGTAGGAATAAAGTGAGAAAGGCCAAAAGCTATGCAGAGTTGGACCTTGCAAAGGGAATTAAAACCAATAGTAAAAGGTTCTATAGCCATATAAATAAGAAGAAAATAAAGAAAGAAGAGGTGGGACCGCTAAACACTGAGGATGGAGTCGAGGTTAAGGATATCTAGGCATGGCCCAATATCTATACAAATACTTTGCCTCAGTTTTTAATGAGACTAATGAGGAGCTTACGGATATGGTAAGAAGACAATGGGAATGAGGATATGGAGGTCGATATTACCACAACCGAGGTAGAAGCCAAACTCCAACAACTTAATGGGACTAAATCAGGGGTCCAGATAGTCTTCATTCAAGAATATTAAAGGAACTGGCACATGAAATTGCAAAGCCCATTAGCAAGAATTTTAATTAATCAGTAGACTCAGGGGTTGTACCGTACGACTGGAGAATTGCTAACATAGTTCCTATTTTTAAGAAATGGAAAAAAAGTGATCCTGAGTAACTATAGGCCTGTTAGTTTGACATCTGTAGTATGTAAGGTCTTGGAAAAAATTTTGAAGGAGAAAGTAGTTAAGGACATTGAGGTCAATGGTAATTGGGACAAAATACAACATGGTTTTACAAAAGGTAGATCGTAGCCAAACCAACCTGATCTCCTTCTTTGAGAAGGGTAACAGATTTTTTTAGACAAAGGAAACGCAGTGGATCTAATTACTTGACTTCATTAAGGCATTTGATACGGTTTCCACATGGGGAATTATTAGCTAAATTGGAAAAGATGGGGATCAATATGAAAACTGAAAGCTGAATAAGGAACTGGTTAAAGGGGAGACTACAATGGGTCATACTGAAAAATGAACTGTCAGGCTGGAAGGCGGTTACTAGTGGAGTTCCTCAGGGACTGGTTTTGGGACCAATCTTTTTATTACTGATCTTGGCACAAAAGTGGGAATATGCTAATAAAGTTTTGCAGATGACACAAAGCTGGGAGGTATTGCCAATACAGAGAAGGACCGGGATATCATACAGGAAGATCTGGATGACCTTGTAAACTGGAGTACTAGTAATAGGATGAAATTTAATAGTGAAAAGTGCAAGGTCATGCATTTAGAGGGATTAATAACAAGAATTTTGGTTATAAATTGGGGACAGATCAGTTGGAAGTAACAGAGAGGACCTTGGAGTATGGTTTGATCACAGGATGACTATGAGCTGCCAATGTGATATGACTGTTAAAAAAGCTAATGTGGTCTTGGGATGCATCAGGCGAGTTATTTCAGTGATATAAGGAGGTGTTATACAAGTGCATTGGTGAGATCTGATCTGGAATATTGTGTACAATTCTTGGTCTCCATGTTTAAGAAGATGAATTCAAACTGCAAACAGGTACAGAGAAGGGCTACTAGGATGATCTGAGGAATGGAAAACCTGTCATATGAAAGGAGACTGGAAGAGCTTGGCTTGTTTAGCCTAACCAAAAGAAGGCGTGAGGGGAGATGTGATGGCTCTTATAAATATATCAGAGGGATAAATATTAGGGAGGGAGAGGAATTATTTAAGCTTAGTACCAATGTGGACATAAGAACAATGGATATAAATTGGACACTAGGAAGTTTAGACTTGAAATTAGACAAAGGTTTCTAACCATTAGAGGAGTGAAGTTCTGGAACAGCCTTCCAAGGGGATTATTGGGGGCAAAAGATATATCTGGCTTCAAGACTAGTTTGATAAGTTTATGGAGGGGATAGTATGATGGAATAGCCTAATTTTGGCAATTAATTGATCTTTGATTATTAGCAGTAAATATGCCCAATGGTCTGTGACGGGATGTTAGATGTGGGGGGATCTGAGTTACTACAGAGAATTCTTTCCTGGGTACTGGCTGGTGAGTCTTGTCCACATGCTCAGAGTTTACTGATCGCCATATTTGGGGTCAGGAAGGAATTTTCCTGCAGGGCAGATTGGCAGAGGCCCTAGAGGTTTTTCGCCTTCCTCTGCAGCATGGGCACAGGTCACTTGCTGGAGGATTCTCTGCAACTTGAGGTCTTTAACCACGTTTTGAGGACTTCAATAATTCAGACTTAGGTTAGGGGTTTGTTACAGGAGTGTGTGGGTGAGAGTCTGTGGCCTGCATCGTGGAGGTCAGACTAGATGATCATAATGGTCCCTTCTGACCTTAAAGACTATGAGTCTATGTAACATATTCATCAACAAGATTTAAGTTGTCACCTTAAAACTACTAGAAAGTTCAGAGTACTAAAATTACTACTGTTTATATATAAATTGATGTGTCAAAAGCAATAGATGGACTTAGCTTTAGAGTTTAGAACGACAGTATTGCACTAATTGGTCATTTGGAATAGTGTTAGACAAGAAGAACATAATAAACTTCTCTCTGATTAGTAAGTGGTCCTAAATTGAGTAGTGTGCTTCCTAGGGGACCTGATTACAGCAGCTACAATGGACCAATCTGTTCGGTGGAGACAGCTGAAGAGCATGTGTTGACAGCCCTAGATTTAAACTTGAGACAGGAGAGGAGGGATTTTCAGGAAAGGGGCCCTGTTGGTGGAGCTTGCTCTTTGTCAGGTAAAGTGAACTTCTCATTCAGGGATTTGCATGCCATTGTCTTTAGGCTGTATAGGTCCTTGTACCTGCCCCCATTGGAAAGGTTTGGGGTGTTAGTGATGGGGAAATCAAACTGTTACTGGCCCAGGATGATTGGGTGCAAAGTACCTGGGAACAGCCAGGGCTCTCGTCTGTCCCTGACATGAGCCACCCAGCACCACAGCTCACACCCCTCAACTGTTTCTGTTTAAGCATGTGAACACATGGAGACCTCAGTCCCTCTGGCAGGAACAAAGCTACTGCCAGTCAGTGGGCACGCCCTACAGGACAGACTCTGCTGTAAGGATTTGGGGAGTACAGATCGGATACTGACACTAGCTGGTGCCTATACTCCCGTTGTATATATTGCCTGAGATACAGTAATTAGAAGGCAGACTACACCCAACTATGCCAACCAGGGGAAGCTGATTAGACTGGCCTCGGAATTAGATGTAGGCACAGGCATCAGAGTTTATTTTGGGGAAGTCCAGTGGCTTAGTGGCTAGAGCCTTTCCCCCCCATGGATCCTTCAGCCCCCACTGGTACTAGGCCCTGACAGAAGGCACCGCCATGAAGAAAGGGATCCCAGCCAGGCTGCTCCTGGGTGAGTTTCAATACCCAGACTGGGCAGTGGAGACACATTTGAGAGATTTAGGGGCAGAAGCACCAGAGACAGTGACAGAGCAGCTCTGAAGGGTACTATAAAGGAGGACAGAACTTTCTGCAGCAGCTTTTGTACACTGACTTTCCATACAGGACATGATGCTGTAGCTTGCTCTGTTACAAAAAACTTATAGAAAGTAATAATATGGGGAAACAGAACAGACAGTTCAGAAATACGTTTATTTTACATTTGTGTGTATTAAAAGGGCTCTGGGAAGTTGTACATGACCTTCTCCAAGACCTGGCAAGAGTAAACATACAATAAGGCCATTAGTAACAAGAGTAAGTTTTAGGAAGATGTAGTAGATCTCCTTCCAAACAAAACCTAACCTAATACAAAAGAATTTAAGCATGAGGTTTTCAAGCTTTGCCAAACACAATATTACAGGGAAGTCAGTGATCAGTTTACCCCCTTCAACATCCTTCGATTTAATGACCACAGAGTGATAGCCATCTCTCTGGACTTTTCCTCTTGCCAATCACATAGGAAAGGGGGTGATCAGATTTCCTGCTACACTTTCTCACTGAATGACCAGTGCACACTGCATGAGCTCAGGCATCCCTCTTGCAGGCTACTGTCAACAAAGCACAGTTGCACACACATTTGATCCTGCATCTACATATTGACACAATGACCTCTGAGCCACATTTCGCTTGGGAAGAGATCTCATGCCCTGCTGCAGCTGAAGTGAGGCACAAGGAAAACAAACAAATTGGATGTGTGCACTGAATGTGTCAACAGTAACATTTCCTATAGCTCTTACTCCACATTTCAGCATTTAAGTGACCAACTGACAATGAGCTTCCACAAAAGATGTAGGGCTGGAGGTTTGAGTCTAAAATGAGGGACTCATGCCATGGTGGTTCAGTTATAAGAATGCTCCATATCATATCTCATGAATGTATTACAATTATCATAAGTTTAAGTGAGGAAATGTACCAACCAGATGTCTAACTTTATTCTGTTTTTTTGTGCAGCTCTCTGGCCTTACTTTAGCATCCACAGGTGTTCAAGTCACTAACTGAGGACATTTCAAATCTATTAAAGTACCAGTGTTGCAGGGTCTCTATTCCATGGGTGTCTTCACAGACTTTTTGGTTATGCAAAGAAACTTCCTTACTGATTTCAAAAGACAGGTCCTGTACTTGCTTGAAGCTCCTGCAAACAAGTCAGACAGACTAAAGCAATTACTGTGGCTAATTGTAACTCAATTAAATGAGCAGTAAAGTGGTAGAAGATGGGAGTTTGCTTACCAATATAGCAAGAACTTGGGGGTGTTGTAGAGGGAGAAGTCCCTGGGTTCAGTCATGAGCAGGCCTGTGAGTTTTTTCATTTCATGTTATTTCTAGGGCTGTCAAACGATTAAAAAAACTAATTGTGCTGTTAAACAAAAGAATACTATTTATTTTAAATACTTTTGGATGTTATTTACATTTTCAAATATATTAATTTCAGTGACAAAAAATGTACAGTGCTCACTTTATTTTTGATTACAAATATCTGCATTTGTAAGTTACACTTTCACGATAAAGAGATTGCACTTCAGAACTTGTATGAGGTGAACTGAAAAATACTCTTTTTCGTTCATTATTTTTACAGTGCATATATTTGTGAACAAAAATGTGTTGTAATTGAAATAAATATTGAAAATGTAGAACATCCAAAAACATTTAATATATTTCAACTGGTATTCTATTGTTATAAGTGTGATTAATTCTTTTAATCGCAATTAATATTTTAGTTAATCACGTGAGTGAACTACAATTAACTGACAGCCCTAGTTATTTCAACTCTAGTCTGCTTCTTGGAGGAATATTTACCCTACTGCATTATGTCCCTCTCCCACTTCTGGTGGATGTTCCAGCAGGAAGCCTTTACTGAAGCGGTGACTCATGTGGTATAGCAGGGGAAAGAAACTGGGTCCAGGATCCTCCCAGGGACATACACTGATGCAGAGAGGAGGTATAATCCATTATTTGAGCCTCTTTGCAAAGCCATATTGAAGAATGGGAGAGCAGTCATGGCATTCTTTGCATTCTTGTTCTTGAAGACAGAGTGCTGCAGCCCACACTTCCGATCCCTGCAACCCACACCTCTGATCCCTGGTACCTGCTGTTGTCTTTCAGGATTTTAGGACTTCTAGCCTTAGTTGAAATTTGTCTGGGGGGGAGTCATTATGTGTCACACTAACCACTCCCTTCGGTGATCCTCTCTCAGAGGAAAGATGTTTTCTTATTGCCTTCTGTGCAGGTAGATCTTTGGGGGGTGGGAGAGAGGGAGAAAATGGGTGTGTATTTCTTGCTCTGTAGGGGAAGGGGTGAAATCTGGCCATTCGTGGCCATGTCTAAACAAGGGTACAGAAGCTAGGCTTAGTGGCATTAGCCATTTCATATATAGATTGTCTGAAGAGGTTATAGGACCCACAGATTTTAAACAGATTTTAAGATCTGTTATAGAACTCTGGAGTCTTCAGCATGATTTTGTAAATACCTTTCAAGTTCTGCATCCATTTTGAGAGCAACTTCCTTAAGTTCTTTCAGTACCGGGAATGCCTTTGAATTTTCTTCCAAGTAGCCAGGTGCAGCTTCCACCAAAAGACTTTGTGTGACAGCTAAATGCTTTTTTAAGTCCTCTACAAAAGAGCAAATGTTACAGCTATTATCTCTGAATGTACAGTGGCACCTGTTAATAATATACATTTAAAGATGTCAGCAGCTTGAGTGGTCACCCAAGAGCTTGAAGAACATCTGAGTGTACTGGTGAAAACAAAGCCTTCAGGAAAAGACAACAGGAGCGAATTACTACGAGAGCAAAGCTGTCTTGAATTACATTAGGACTAATCACAGCAGGAGAATTACACAAAAGAGTCCATATACTGAAAAAAAACATGCAAAATCCTGCTAATTTGGAGTTTTCATACCCAAATGTGTGTGTCTATTTCCTTCTATGTGAATGTTCTTCACAGGAAGCTCATGTCTAGTGGTATCCAGGGCAGCTGCAAAGGTTTTATACTCTTCCTTAAACTGTTCACAGACAGTAAGAAGAGGAGTAAGGACTTCAACCTGGAAACAAAAAGGGACACATGATAACCCAGCACCTCAATGCAGAGAAGCCACTCTGAAAGAGCAGTCAGAATGCATTATCTGGTTTATCTTAAAGAATAAAGTGAGATTGAGTCTAGTTCACTATTAAAAAGATCATCAATATGGTTTAAAGAAATCAACAAATTTTGTGGCTGTATCATCACATACTCAAAAATAAACTGAAAAAATGAAGATGTTTTGTTCTAACCTGTTGGGATAGTTTTAAAGGGATACTTAAATCACTATTAGAAAGGCTCTTGGTGTTTGTAAAACTATAATAACCAATGTGTTTCCATTAAGTGATGTTTTTAAAAAGTTCCCTCACCTACCAGTGCAAAGGTGGAGCTGCTGCCACCTATCCCAAATGCATCAAAGTGCAGTTTTCCTTATGCTGATGCCATGCCGCAAAACAGAAAACACACTGCAAGCAGATGCCACTGTGTCACACCCCACAAGCCAGGAGGTGATTAGTGCCTCTGCTCTGGCCCTGATAACTGTAGTAGCCCAGGATGTTTTGGGCCAGATGCTGTGCTTTGCAAGAGGTGTATCACAGAAGACTAAAGGATGTTAGTGTGGCTTTAAGCCTTAGATGCCTCAGATTATGAGCTGCTCTGGTGACTGATGCACTATCACCTCCCCACAGCTCAGTATATGCTCTCGCTCTGCCTTCAGACCTCTGTGTGTTTCCTCCAGTCCATACATGAGCGGCCACCAAAGCAGGTGCTATAGGTATTCTACCCCCTTTACATTGCCTGAGAAGCATAAAGTGCCACAGCAGGGTTCAAATTTGATGCTTTTTTGTTTGAGGCACAAAATGTATCAAAAGGCCAAAGGTTGCTTCTTCAGAGCACTTGCAAACTGCAGGAGAAACGTGAAGTGTGATGAACTAACCTGTTTATCCAGCACTTCTTCAAGCTTCTGTTCTCTCTTCTTGAGCAATAGTTGGCGTTTCAGCTCATATAGCTTTTTTTGCTGTTTTTCCTTTTCTTCACATAATATTGATAAGTTTCTTTCACCTTTCTCCTCCAGCTGGGCAATATTTTTTTCTATCTATGAAATCCAAGAATGTATTTGGAGCCAATATTAAACCACAGCTAAGTACTTTAAGCATTAAGTTATTTCCAAAATATTTTAGAGAGAAGAGAAATTCAAACAAGTTTGAATTCAGAAGTTACCTCACTGTATGTGGTGATTTTTCTGTCCCTTATATAGTTACTAAAATGCTATTATATTCTGTAAGGAAGATTCTCACCTCCATGATCATTTACTACAGCTCCCCAAAGTCAAGACGGCATCTAGTCTATAAAGGGCAAACTCAGGAAGCGTGCAAGGATAGGAAAAAAAAAACGTATCTGAGTTTTCAGAGGGAGATGTGTCTCCTTACTCATCCCCTCTGAGACGAGATGTGTCTCCTTACTCATCCCCCCTTCTCCAAGTGTTTTCACTGACTTCTCCTCATCTTCTGTATCATATTCACCCAGGTTTTCAGAATCCCGTACCAGTCTCTTAACTCCCCACCTTGTCCACTTCACTCCAGCCAAGTGAAACATTTAACCACTCCCTATGCCATCAGGTCCCTTATTTCTTCACCTTCCATGCAGCCTCCAATACCAAATCCCCCAACATACCCCATTTGACTCTATTCTCTCCTCTAAATTCTCCCCCAAACATTCTTCTTCCATTAGGTTTAGAACCCATATAATAAGAAACAGCTATGTAAATCTGTATCATTAACCTCAGTGACTACCTAAGCCTATTGCTGAATCACTTGTCCTCCCATCCCTGTCTATAGTGTACCATGCACACTTATACCACTGCAAAAATAAGAATAGTCATTCAAAGTGTGCACTTCGTCTGGAAATTGGAGGCTCCTCCCAACTATCTCAGCAGCTCTCTCATTCTGATCATTGTTTAATGAAGTGCATGGAATGCTATATATGAGGAAGTGCCTGAAGTGAATCACAATTGCATAATTAAGGATATCTGAAGCACAAATTTAACGTCTGGGGCAGAAAGGTCGTTTCAGTTATATTTAGAAAGTTTTTCAATAGTTTATGGTTTTTGTAGCTTTCGAATACGAAAACATTTGACTATCTCTATCTTACCTTCATTGATGCATAGTTTAATAGCAATGCCTGAGATTCCAACATCCCAATCACATCATCAGGATCAGAAGATTTCTTAAGGAAATCAAATTTTTTTTAAATCAATGGTAGCACATATATTTAGAAATTAAATACAAACAAGTATTTCTAAACTAAAGTTTAGTCTGTGTTCAAAGCAACATCTCTTATCATTACAGGTATATCCGCAAACAAAGTCTGTCCTGTTATCACCAAGTGCCAACTACACACGGACTATTAAGAAATACACCCATTTAAAAACACAGTAATGGAGCATTTCTCACTTAACAGCATGGAGGTTGGTTAACTTTGGGTTATTGTTCTTTTATCCTGTCACCCTACCTAGTGTATTCTCTTAAGGATTCACAATACCGCTAGAGGATATGAAGTTTTTATGCTGTGTTGGATGAATCGTTGTCAACATAAAAGGGACCTCAGTTTAATTTTCAAGTACTCTACTATACAAATCATGGGGTGCAAGTAGTCTACATGTATATTTGTGAACATTGGGACATCATTAGAAAGCACGGATAAGAGCACAGCAAGGTGAAGAACTAACTTGAAGATTAGCCAAAGTAGGAGTAGAGACTAAGAAGAAATGGAAGCTGGACTCATACAACGGAGTGTTGGTGGTACACAAATCAAATCCCCATCAGCAGAGTCCATGTGAGCCTTTACTAATTGTACTTGGTCACACTTTAAAGGACAGATATGCTTGGTGACATACTAAGGGGAGGCCTCCATCCCTGTAGTGACATGAAGAAAGCACCATAGTGAATTATACATTCTCTCTTCCTCCATTTAAATTATATTGGATATTCAAGGTGATACTTCACTATACAACATGGCAGCTGTTAGAACAAAGGATATTTTGATGCTTTGAAATAGAAATTTTAGAATGCTTAGGATAGGGTGCATTTCACTGGCAAAATGCAGATTTTTTTTTTCCTTAAAAAGGAACGTAAAATTTTATATATAGAGCTGAGGTTAGCCCAGTATAAGTGGGCCCATATCTAACAAGCTTTACAGCCATGGCTGAATTTGATTTATTACATTTCCTTCTGTGAGCATTTATCAGGCTATATTTAACAAAGCTGCTTGTACTCAATGCTTTTAGTTTTATTGGCAGCTTCTTTATTCTAGTCCTTTGGGAACTATTGCATGCAACATTAGCCCACGAGCCCTACAACAGCTCTTCAGCCCATAATAGTCCTTAGTGCTTTCAAGATGATGATACTCTCACCAACACCACAGAAACACTTGTTACCACATGGTTTCTGGGGACAAGTCTTAACTCTTGCTGCCGAAGTTAATGATAAACAAAAATCCTTATTCAGTACATTCCACTGAATACAATGGTGTCAATTTCCAGCTAATTTAAAGTGTCACTTACTGAATTCTGCTCTTTTTTTCGTGTTCTTGACTCTGCTCTGAAGAGAGACTTTGAGCCAGGAATCTTTTTTAAGAGACTTTTGTCTAAACCACAAAAGAAAAAAATATATAAAATAAAAATCTGTACACACACAGCGCTTCTCTGCCAAAATGCTTTGAGCAAGACAATCAGCTTCTTAAAAACAGACAATTTTAATATGATTTTATGCAGGGTGGATAAAAACTGATTTAAAACTTTTAAATCAGATTTTATTTTATTTAAAGTAAGTTTTTTTTAAATGACACCTGAATTTAACACAAAATGTTAAGATCTAAAATTATAATCTCTTGAAACATTTAAAATAAAAAATAAACGCTGAATCCATGAGAATCTAGCAAAAACTGAGTTAAAGGTTATTTTTCCATGTTAAGAAAGAAGTTTCTCTGATTCCAAGGTCAAGCTTTATAAATATGACACAATGGATCATGTACGATATTAAGGGGTTGTTTTAACAGAAATAAATTTTACATATGGTCTTGTGTGTTTAAATTCCAGTTACCATTCTAATGCAGCTTGACACAAATCATGAGCAAAAAGTTAGTCATCATTTTTTTAACATACTAAAAATGTACAATTAATGAGAAGCCGAAAACACTCAGCTATGCATTTACTTAAATTAACATATACAGTTACAGTGTAGTTTCCTAGGTAGCAAAAATACAGATCAAATCTAGTGTAAAGACCCTATTTAGTTGTAAATCAACATCTTTTAATGATTATATCAATGAGAATGTACCTTTCTTTAGAAAATAAAGGAAGTACAAAATGGAAGAGTTGATTAAAATCCATTATTTAAATCAAGTCTTTTCATTTGAGGATTTAAATCAATCCACACTGATTTTATCAAGGGAAGAAAGAGCCCAAGCAGAAACATTCTATTCCTGGCTCTGATACTGACTTGTTGTATGAACATGGCCACACCAACTTTTTAAAACTGGCCTCTAATTTTAGGTGCCTACCTTCGAATACCTGGGGCGTAATTTCCAGAAGGGGTGAGAGCTTACTAATCAGAGTGGTGGATGCTCTGAAAAATCAAGTCCTAGGAATTTAGAAGTAGGGCAACCCAAAATTGAGAATTTGAAAATTAGAGGCCACACTTAAAAATTTAAGCCTGACCTCACTGTGTCAGTTTTCTCCAATTGCAGAATGAGGGTTATATTTACCCTCTTTTGTAATATGCTTGAGATCTTTAGAAAATTGTTAAATACCATTAACATTCCTTTTAACATTATTGTTAAAATTAGAATGTGAGTTAAAGGAGAAAACTTACCATTAATAGCTGAGAGATCCAGGTCAGGTCGAGCAATTTTATGACCCTCTAATAAAGTGGATTGCAAGTCATCTTTTCCCAAGACAGTACGATTTAGTGTGCTAGTGGCAGTGCCTGTAGAAATATACGTAATTTTAATGTGGTAGAACATAAGTGAGCAGCCCAGAACACCTAGTTCTGCAAGTTCACAACCATTTGCACAATAGCTCATTTATTTAACAAACAAACCACCCACCCACACACAGAAGTGTCATCTGGATATTGTCACCTTCTTTGTCTTCCAAAAGTCAACAAACATAGCAGGTTTAACTTGCTGCAGAGTTCCTTTTAGTTGGGGTTCAACTTGTTCAGAATGCTGCTATCTTTGCCATTTCATAGCTTGCCAACATGAGCAGAACTCAAATGAAGTAAAAGGTAATGCATATGTGATTAAAGCTCTACAGAAATAACGCTGAATTAAAATAATTTTAAAATATTCCTTTCCCACATTACCAGACTAAACTGGAGGATCACCTGGACAAGTGCTAAGACATTGAGAGTCACATATAAGATCATCGTACAAGCATGTAGATTTGCAACATTACTAGTTATTTATATGTTGTGGGGGTTTATTCTTCCATTCCTCTAGATCTATATAAAAATTGAGAAGTATTTTTGGGTATTACAGTAGCAGCCCAATCCATCTACAGAATGACAGGTATCTGCTTATTCTAGAGAATTAATGTGGTGTTTCATTTCTAGATAGATTAGTATTATGTGTAGAGAATGCAGAACTAATCTATTTTAATGCAATAAGTATCAATGACAGGAGTCACAATGCTGCTGTATTGTCAGATAAGGGGGGGGAAAAGCTTTTGTAGGCCTCTAGACTATCTAGTCTATGATCTTTAGGTCAGTAGTCTCCAACCTTTTTATGCCCAAGATCACTTTTTGAATGTAAGGGCAACCCAAGATCTACTCCACCCCTTCCCATAGGCTCTGCCCCTTCCCCAAAGCCCCTCACTCACTCACTTTCACTGGGCAGGGTAGGGGCTTTTGGTTGGAGGGGTGATGCAAGCTCAGGGCTGGGGCCAAGGGGTTCCCAGTGTGGGAAAGGGGGTCAGGGCTGAGCCTGGGGCAGGAGTGCAGCTCAGGGAGAGGGGTAAGGGCTGGGGCAGGGGCTCAGATGTGGGAGGGGGCTCAAGGTGCAGGAGGTGGCTCCTGCCAAGCAGCACTTTTTTTTAGCGGCTGCCGCTAAGGCAGGCTCTCTGCCTATCCCAGCCTCATGCCACCCCTGGAAGGTGCCAACGCTCCCCCCACCGGAGGGCACGTGACTCCGTTCTGCTCTTCTCCACAAGCCCCGCCCCTGCAGCTCCCATTGGCTGGAAACGGGGAGCTGTGGTCAATGGAAGCTGCAGGGGTGGGTCTTGTAGGCAGGAGCAGCCACAGAGGGAGACCTTTCCCCATACCCAGGCCACGCTGGCCGCTTCCCGGGAGCGGTGCGCTGCCGGGGCAGTCAGGGAGCCTGCCTTGGCAGCAACCCCACTGCACTGCTGGAGATCGTGATCAATGAGGAGATCCTCTAGATTGACCAGTTGATCATGATCAACTGGTTGGTGGTCACTGCTTTAGAGAATTTCACAATAGTCCCTGCTCCCTCAGTGATACTACAGCAGCATAGGTTGAGAGAAGTCCATAAAGAACAGCTTTGCTAAACACACACACACAAAACACTTACCTGTGGTGGCTTTGCATTTCTGAAAAAGACCTGCTCTTCCAGTTGGGGTTTCCCCTTTTTCAGATCTTTTTACACCAGAAACTACAGAGGAATTTGCTGAGATACTCTGCTAACCAGAAAATATTCCAATTTAATAATGATTATGAGTTGTAATGCCCTGTCCTGGCTCCTACTTCACTACAGAATTTCACTGATAGATAATTTAAAAAAGAAAAAAGCCACACACACACAAAAAACACTGCCTTGGGGCATCACAATGCTTTGCAAAGTCACATAAGAGGCCTGGGCTTGGCTTTAATTCCTTATCCTGATTTTTCTCTCTGGGACTTGGTGAGAGCTCATGAGAATGCAGCAGGGAACACTCAGTGACTGGAGTTAAAGAAATCCATATTCATAGATTCACAGACTCTAGGACTGGAAGGGACCTTGAGAGGTCATCGAGTCCAGTCCCCCGCCCTCATGGCAGGACCAAATACTGTCTAGACCATCCCTGATAGACATTATCTAACCTACTCTTAAATATCTCCAGAGATGGAGATTCCACAACCTCCCTAGGTAGTTTATTCCAGTGTTTAACCACACTGACAGTTAGGAACTTTTCCCTAATGTCCAACCTAAACTTCCCTTGCTGCAGTTTAAGCCCACTGCTTCTTGTTCTATCCTTAGAGGCTAAGATGAACAAGTTTTCATCCACCTCCTTATAACACCCTTTTAGATACCTGAAAACTCCTACTATGTCCCCTCTCAGTCTTCTCTTTTCCAAACTAAATAAACCCAATTGTTTCAGCCTTCCTTCATAGGTCATGTCCTCTAGACCTTTAATCATTCTTGTTGCTCTTCTCTGGACCCTCTCCAATTTCTCCACATCTTTCTTAAAATGCAGTGCCCAGAACTGGACACAATACTCCAGCTGAGGCCTGACCAGCACAGAGTAGAGCAGAAGAATGACTTCTCGTGTCTTGCTCACAACATACCTGTTAATACATCCCAGAATCACATTTGCTTTTTTTGCAACAGCATCATACTGTTGACTCTTATTTAGCTTGTGGTCCACTATAACCCCTAGATCCCTTTCTGCCATACTCCTTCCTAGACAGTCTCTTCCCATTCTGTATGTGCGAAACTGATTGTTCCTTCCTAAGTGGAGCACTTTGCATTTGTCTTTATTAAACTTCATCCTGTTTAATAAAGACAAATGCAAAGTGCTCCATTTGTTTAATCAATAGTACTAGGCAGAGTGGATGAGCACTTACAGCATCAGAGACTGCCAAACATATTTCTAAACCACAGTCTGGTCTCTTTAAAAATATTTGTTTTTCAGTTGAAACCTGATATATTTCACTTTTTTAAATTGCCTTCTTCTATCAGCTTTCACTTTATTATGTTAGAGGACAGCATTTTTTTTAAAGCAGGTAATTTGAAACCAGACTTAACCTTCCCCACAGGTTTTCTATCATATTGAAGGTAGCGAGCCTTCACAACTCTTCCACCTGAAAAGAAGGGAAAAAATAAAATCTGGGCAGCAATAAGAATATTTATCTCCATCTAAATTACACCAGTCTCAGCACCGTGGCGACTAAGCACTTAGGAAAATGCAACACATAACGATATAAATTATAACAGATTAATATTTTACTCATTGGGATTTCCGGCTCGTGGTGATTATTGACTCCTTATTTAACAGGAAAAGGAGGGGGGAAGGAGCTATACACGGGGCAGGGTGTGCGGGGATGAACTCGGGGGCGGTCAAAGGTCCCTGGTCACAACTCGCAGGACGCGCTGGAGGCTGAGGAGAACGGGCAGCGGCACGGATAAGACACAGGAGTCTCCGGGGAAGCAGAAATCGGCTGATTTTTACCTACGGGCCCACCCGGTCCCCACCACCTTGTCACTCTCCCGCCCGCAGCGCTGCCCCTACCTTTAGGCCTCGCGCCCGTAGCCCCCGCGCTCCCGTCCGGTTCAGCAGCTCCCTCCGCTCCCGGCGTCACCCTACACAAACACAGGCACCGGGTCAGGCGGGGCGAAGGGGCCCGCTCGGGCTGTGCCCCGGGGAGAAGGGGCAATAACGGGGACAGCGCCCCTCGCTCACCCCGCCGGGCTCCCCACCGCCGCCATCCCAGTCAAACTTGCCGCGCAAGCGCTGAGCGAGAGGGACGCTCTAGCCCCATCATCGAGTTTATAACGGTGCAACTAGAACGCCCACTTCCGAGTCTCGCCCCCTGCCGCCTTGGAGGGGAAAGGCAGGCGCAGCTATTTCCTGTCTCTGCGACCCAACCCAAATCCTTGCAGCGACCTTGTACCTTCGCCCCCGTGGGACCAAAGCCAGTAGCTCGGAGAGCCAAGGTGGGCAGTAAGCGCAGGACAATACATCCACTGGGACCCTTCCGCCAGCCCACTCAGGTCCTCGCTGGGGCACCAGAAACCACTCCCTGCTTATACCCATCTGCAGCAGGCTATGAACCAGTGGTTCCTACCCTAAATGTTAAAAATTATGAGTCAGCGCCCCCCCTCCCCTCTGCCAAATCATCATCTAGGCTTAAAAATCATGAGCTAGAACATTAATTCTTCCTTTCTTGTTCCTGAGTCTTTGGGAGTAGGGGGTAATATTGTCAAGGTTTGTCTATCATCACCAGTGCTAGGGGGTTATCTTTTTTTTTTTGTTTTAAAAGAAAAGCTCAGATTCTCATGTAGTAACTTGACTCCAGGATCTGGGACTTTAAGGAAAAAACCCTAATTATGATGAGATTCTTGTTAAAATCGTGAGTTTACAACACTGCAGATCTTTTAAGGCTCCTGATTTCGGCCACCCTTTCCTGCAACCAGAACGCCCACCTGTGTAAAGGAGATGTAAAGGAACAGAAGTGAGGATGAGACACTCCACCCAGGACCGGCTCTAGGCACCAGCAAATCAAACACATTTTCAGGGCAGTTGTGCTCCTGTTTATTTGGTTTTGCTTTGGCAGTTGTGCTCCTGGAGGTGGTTTTTTTTGTGTGTGTGCTTGGGGCGGCAAAAACCTAGAGCCATGATCTCAATGGGGTGATGCTAGTCTACAGGAGAGATCAGAATGGGTGGTAATGTGTGAGAGAGGCCTGGTCTACACTACGCGTTTAAACCGATTTTAGGAGCATTAAACCGATTTAACGCTGTACCTGTCCACACAATGAGGCCCTTTATATGGATATAAAGGGCTCTTTAAATCGGTTTCTGTACTTCTCCCCGACAAGAGGAGTAGCGCTAAAATCGGTATTACCATATCGGATTAGGGTTAGTGTGGCTGCAAATTGACAGTATTGGCCTCCAGGTGGTATCCCACGGTGCACCATTGTGACCGCTCTGGACAGCAATCCGAACTCGGATGCAGTGGCCAGGGAGACAAGAAAAGCCCAGCGAACATTTGAATTTCATTTCCTGTTTGCCCAGCGTGGAGCTGTGATCAGCACGGGTGGCGATGCAGTCCCAAATCCAAAAAGAGCTCCAGCATGGACTGTATGGGCAATACTGGATCTGATCGCTGTACAGGGAGACAAATCTGTTCTATCAGAACTCCATTACAGAAGACGAAATGCCAAAGCATTTGAAAAAAATCTCCAGGCTATGCTAGACAGAGTCCACAGCACAGTGCTGCGTGACAAGCATAACAGAAAGCCAAAGAATCAAATGGACGCTCATGGAGAGAGGGAGGGGGTACTGAGGACTCCAGCTATCCTACAATCCCCAGCAGTCTCCGAAAAGCATTTGCATTCTTGGCTGAGCTCCCAATACCTGTAGGGTCAAACACATTGTCCGAGGTGGTTCAGGGTATAGCTCGTCAATTTACCCCCCGCCCTCTGGAAAGAAAAGGGAAAAAAATCGTTTCTTGACTTTTTCCAATGTCATCCTATGTCTACTGAATGCTGCTGGTACACGCGATGCTGTGGCAGTGAAGAGCAGTATCCGCTCCCCTCCCCTCCCCGGTGGCAGACGGTACAATCATCAGCCCGTGAGTGCTCCTGGCTGGCCTCAGGTGAGGCCGGCCGGGAGCGCCTGGGTAAAAATAGGAATGATTCCCGGTCATTCCCAGTAGATGGTACAGAACGGCTGGTAACCGTCTTCATCCTAGCAGCTAGGGGCTGAGCTCCATCAGCCCCCTCCCTTTAATGTGTAAAGAAAAGATTCTGTACTGCCTGGACTGTCATAGCAGTGGGAAGCTGGGCTCCTCTCCCTGGCACCGCTTAATGTCCTGCCTGGACTAATAGCAGCTGGAGGCTGCCTCCCCCTCATTTTATCTCACTAACAAGTCAGTGTTTCTTATTCCTGCATTCTTTATTACTTCATCACACAAATGGGGTGACACTGCAACGGTAGCCCAGGAGGGTTAGGGGAGCAGGGAAGCAATGGGTGTGGTTGTTGCAGGGGCACCCCCTAAAATGGCATGTAGTTCATCATTTTTGCAGGATCTGACATGGAGCAGCTGTGCTCTCTGGTTCTCTAGTACACTTGCCCCATATTCTAGGCAGGGCTGACTCTATTTTTAGATACAACATAAAGGAGGGAATGACCCGGGGAGTCATTCTCATTTTTGTCTTTGCGCCCCCGGCCGACCTCAGCCAGGGGCACCCATGACAGCAGCATACAGTACAGAATGACAGATAACCATCATCTCATTGCCAATTTACAATGGCACAGCAGATGGTACAGAACCGTCTCTGCTATCATGCAAAGGCAAATGAATGGTGCTGTGTAGCGCTGCAGTACCGCCTCTGTCAGCGGCATCCAGTACACATACGGTGACAGTGACAAAGGCAAAACAGGCTCCATGGTTGCCGTGCTATGGCGTCTGCCAGGGCAATCCAAGGAAAAAGGGTGTGAAATGATTGTCTGCTGTTGCTTTCCCGGAGGAAGGAATAAGTGACGACATTTACCCAGAACCACCCGCGACAATGATTTTTGCCCCATCAGGCACTGGGATCTCAACGCAGAATTCCAAGGGGTGGGGCAGACTGCGGGAACTATGGGATAGCAACCCACAGTGCAATGCTCCAGAAATCGACGCTAGCCTTGGACCATGGACGCACACCGCCGAATTAATGTGCGTAGTGTGGCTGCATGCATTTCACTTTATACAATCTGTTTTACAAAACCGGTTTATGTAAAATTGGAATAATCCCGTAGTGTAGACGTACCCAGAGAAGTAAAGGTATAAATTCTACCTCCTTTTTCATGCAGCACCGACCTGCTTCTTGGTGCTGAGCTGCCACCTGGTGCAGTAAGTGCAGCTGGCCATAGAGCAAACCCAGTGCTTACTTTGTAATGAAAGAGATATTGGGGCTCAAGCCATTTTTTTACATTAATAACTGATGCAGCCAGCCTAGAGGTGCTGGGCTAGGAACTGCCAAGCCTAGAGGCACAAATCAAGCACCAAGGCAACCCAGAACCTGCTGCCTCCCCGCACTCCAGTGCCTCTGGCTACCTCAAATATTGCCTTCCAGGAGCTGAGGGCTGCTGCCCTCTGTCGGGGCGGGTGCGCTGTTTTTCACTTAATTGCAGGGTTTGTAGGAGACTGTTGATTACAGTAGGGACCGGAAATTTGCAATGCAATGACAACAGTTGACTGGCGTGCTTTGCAGCTCCCCAGTCGCAGCACCATTTACTTCCCCTGCCCGTACAGCAGTGAAGCGGCTGCGTGGCTAACAGGGAATTGTTCTTTGTTGGCTCATATGGCCTATGTACATCCCCGCGACGGAGTCTGGGCTTCCCAGGCACTTGTCTAGTAACATCTGTTACCGCCTTGTACCCCCGCTGCTGCAGAGACACGCTACTGGGCACAGAAAACAAGAACAACCTTCCCCTGGAGAGCTGTCTCGCGCGTGCGCACTAGCTGCTGGGCGCTCCTCAGGCTTGGCCCGGCATTGCCCTGTCTCTTCCCCCCAAACGCGGAAGTGAGCGGTGCCTCGCCAGGGGCTGGGAGGAGGGGCAGCCGCCGGCCTGGGAGCGATCGACCCGCCAAAGTAAGGCGATGGAGAGCGGGCCTTTGCCCCACTCGTTCCTCTCCCTCGGTGGGTGAGCGGGAAGGGGCTGGGGTGGGGGACTGGTTGGGGGGATGGGGAGGCCGGGGGCCGTTGGGGGAGGGCGTGGGGGGATTGGGGACTGGTTGGGGGATGAGGAGGCCGGGGGCAGTTGGGGGAGGGCGTGGGGGGATTGGGGACTGGTTGGGGGGATGAGGAGGCCGGGGGCAGTTGGGGGAGGGTGTGGGGGGATTGAGGACTGGTTGGGGGGATGGGGAGGCCGGGGGCGGTTTGGGGAGGCTGGGGAAGGGTGTGGGGAGAAGGGGGATGGGAAGGGCGTGGGGGGATGGGGAGGCTGGGGGCAGTTGGGGGAGGGCGTGGGGGGATTGAGGACTGGTTGGGGGGATGGGGAGGCCGGGGGCAGTTAGGGGAGGGCGTGGGGAGATTGGGGACTGGTTGGGGGGATGGGGAGGCTGGGGGCAGTTGGGGGAGGGCGTGGGGGGGATTGGGGACTGGTTAGGGGGATGGGGAGGCCAGAGGCAGTTGGGGGAGGGCTTGGGGGGATTGGGGACTGGTTGGGGGCATGGGAAGGCTGGGGGTGGTTGGGAGAAGGGGGGCTGGGGGTGCTGCAGCACCTCCTGGATTGAAGTGGTTTCCTTTATATACAGGCTTTACAGTTTGGTTCAATGATTCTAAGCACTCCCACTATACAAATTGTTCCAGTAGCCCTGGTTGCGGGGAGAAGGGGCTGGTTTGATCGGTGAGGGGAAGGTGGTGGTTGGAAGAAAGAGTGTGGGATGGTTTGTGGAGAGGGTGGGGAGAATGGAGGCTGGTTGGGGGGAGAAGGCGGTAATGCTATATAGAGTTCTTCATATGGGAATTGCTTTGTGACGGGTAAAGGAGAACTGGAGGCTAACATGGGAATTGTCATATAGGGACGATGGTGGGAGGAGGAGGGTCCTGGAGAGGAAGTGCAGGAGAGTGGGTTGAATCAGATCCTCTATAAATACACAAGGGGATCTGTAGCTTTAAGCCCTCTCAGGTGGTGCAGGGCTTGCCCATGGGATTTGGGAGGTTAGTGGGAGGAAGACACGTTCTGGTTGCCCCAGCTCCCTAGATAAGGTCCTTCAAGATTTGCTTGAGGAATCTGAACTACTTGAAACCATCATTGGCAGTGGAGTTTGTTTTTTCCAGCTCATAGCTGTTTCCTAAGCCATTCTGGTGCCTGGGCTTTGGAAGTAAACCCAAGCCCACAAGTGTGATTGTGGGTGCTCTCTGTTCCATGCTCTACAACTGAGCCAGTGAGCGGGAGGCACTACAGACCCATCTACTGAACAGGCTGCCTCAGGCCTCTAGTGATGGGCAGACTCCTACTCTGGGCTCCAGTTTTAAGAGAGAGTGCCTGTAGGTTGTACTATGCTATGCTGCATTGCTGTGTTTAGCAGACAGGATTGCAATGTGGTTACTATTGGCACTGTGTCTTATGTCCAAAGAATGTTAAGGTCTTAAAGCTAGGAAACATGCATTTTTTCTAGCTTCCTGTATTTTTGACTAGAAAAATGGCTGAAGACTAATATCCATATTGTAACTAGTTCCATTTGTGAGCATCATGGGGATTTCACAACTTAGAATTTCTGGATTTGGTGAGAAATAAGCAGTGCCCACAACAGTTCTACAATTATTTGTTTCCATCTTCTGTAAGGTGGTATCAGAGATCATGGAAGTGGTCTTAGACTTCTGATGTGATCAGCTTTTCAAGGATGATGGCATCAGCACCCTCCACACACAACACTTCAAAATGGATTAATGTCAGTTTGCCTGCTTTTCTATCTGCAAGTAAGATATTTATTACAAGCATTCAGAAGGGCTCAGGGATTTCAGACCTATTACTAGGCCAACGGGAGCAGTTGTCCTAAAATTGTCATGAGTCAATACTACATTCCAATTAGCACGCGCGCATGCACACACCCGCCCACGCTGACTTCAGTAAACCTTTGGTTTCTTTATGTTGTATCTCATCAGGAACAGATTTATACAGAAAAAACTGAAGGAAAAACAAGATGGCTGTGTTTTATAATTCTCCACAAGCTGTGAACTTTGTGGAGAGGGGTATCTATACCTATTTGCCTAAAATATTCTTCTTCAAAAGTTTTGACTTTTTTCCCTTTATAGTTGCATGATGTTATTATCCAGAATGTATATAAAATAGCACATCTAAAAATGCAAAGTTTTAACATTTCCTTGCCTTGAGAAAAGGAGTAAATTCAGTCACTCTAATCGGGTGTGACATATACGACAGCATATTACATCTGGTTGCAGTGTGCCTGAATGATAAATAGACTTTAATAAAAGCAATTGTTGCTTCATTTCAATTTATTAGCTCTTTTCTTGTTATGCTTACACTGTAATCTATGTTAATCTCTGCCATTCCGTTGATGCTGGCAGTGTGCTCCAGAAGACAGAACACTGAACTGGGATTCAAGAGACCTGGGTTCTTTTCCCAGTTCTGTGTTCGGCCTGATGGGTAACCTTGGGAAAGTCACTTCCCACCTCTGTGCCTCAGTTCCACCATCTGTAAATGACTGGCCACCTTTCTGAGCTCTATTGATGGATAGTGCTATAGAAGAGTAGGTAGTGATGGTAGTGGTATTAATCAGCATCCTGTATTTAAATACTTTCCTTTTTCACTAGTCATTCACTTCTGTACTTCACCCCAATGAACTTTGGTGTTGAAATAGGTGATTCCCATTGGAGTCAATGTGGGAGCTTTTTTTCCCCCAAGCAGCTATTGTGCCATTGCTGCACCAGTGTTCTCCCTCCTTCTCCCATTCTCCAAACCCAGTGAAACACCTACATTTTAAGTGTTGATGCCTAGGCTTACTCCCAAGCGAGGGAGAGCCCACAGTTCTATGTTCTAGAATTTTTCTGCTTAGCTTCCTTGCTGTATCAAGTTGAATCGTGCTTTCTTGCTATACTTGAGAATGCCTGACTGGCTTAATAAAGAGCATTTTCCAGAAGTTGACTCAGTTATGCTGTACGTCAGTGAAATGGGGCAGCCCAAAAACTCAGATGTTCTAGCCAGCATAGGAATACGGGAGTTCTTAGGTCTCTGTTCCAGTTTTGCTATGGAACTTAAAATGCTCATAGGGCTGAATAATTTAGAAACTGTAAATGCAGCTAATGAAAAATTTAAATGAGACCTATCTATAATTGAAACTTTGTACAAATGGAGCTTTCTGACAAATAGTGATTCAAGTACTAGACCTGTTGAACAATCTGATGTATGAATAAATTGTTTGTCTGACTCATATACTTATAACCCAAGTCTGCCCAGCTTAAAAATGACCTATTAGTTGGAAGGACACATGTCTTGTTTCTCATATCCTAAGAATTCAGAAAGAAAAAACCCTGAAATATGTAATCTTGGTTGTCTCAACTCTTGAAAACTTGTAACTGATTTTATTTAAAGATCCCAGGATTTGGTACTTGTTCTTACACATTTATGGTGTGGAAAGTGTGTGTAATTTTTAAATACCACGCTAAGAATTTCTACAGATACATTGCTAATATCCCAAATATAAAGTGTCCTCAGCTTTAAATCCCAAATACAAAATATTTCTCTTTAAATTGATTTGATATTCCATACTTCAGTACTAACAGTGAGAATTGGCATTTATTCTATCTGATTTAAGGTATAGTTGATTGATGTTTAAATATAACTGATCAAGTATTCTCATTGCCATTATACAAAATATATATATATTGCATCTCCAGCGACTTAAAGATTGTAAAAAGTGCCTCTGAATAGATATTGTTCGATTTATTTTTATCTAGACACTTCAAGTCAGTGTAGAATTCCTTCTATCATTTAGCTATGATCTTAAAAATAGTTTAATATTTTTACACTGTTAAAATGGGGGTAAAAGAGGAACCGCTGGCTATATATGGAGGCAACTTTAATTTAAGAACAATGTCCAGTACTACTCCATTAGGTCATTTGTATGTGTGATCCTCATGTGTGGAGGAGACGCATCTTGCCTATGGTTCAGGGTGGTGAAAATAAGCATCCATTAAAGTAGACTTGGGCACTGTATTCCTCAGGTGCCATGAACTTTAGCTGCAAGAACTGTGCTTCAAGGCCTGATTCTACCAATCCTCCATTTGCAAATACAAGCATTAAAAAAAAAAGTAGATTGAAAACTTCCCAGAAGTCCCCTGTCTCACACAGAGAGAGCGCCCCCAGGCATTGTATTTAAAATTCTTCCTTGTATAAAAAACTAATGAAATAATATGGGTGGCACATCCGTGAAAGGATTAGCAGAACCTCTTTGTTTTGGTCTTTGACTTTACCTGCCTTGTCACTGAGGTTAGTTTCTCTTGTGTGCCTTGTTTTGTTTACTGATTACATCAAGTGCCTTTTTAATAATGAAGTGGAGCATGTAGAGTTGGATTTACCTGGGCTTTATTATGATATCGTATACAATATTGAGCTTCAATTGGTAACACGGTAGAGATCTTTGCAGATATAATAAGCTCTACTACTTTAAAAAGCAATGGTCTTTAGCTGCACAGTATTTGTAAAGCTGTTTCAGATATACCTAGATTATGGTATGGCTCAGTAATTTATTTTTAAACCCACATAAAATGTAGAGATAAAGTACCTTAAGTGAATTCTCATGGGTGTAATTATAGTACCCAGCACAATGGGGACTCAGCCTCCTTCAGGAAAATAGGCACTAACAGAGTACTACACCTCTACCTCGATACAATGCTGTCCTTGGGAGCCAAAAAATCTTACTGTGTTATATTGAACTTGCTTTGATCCACCGGAATGTGCAGCCCCCCTCCTGCCCCCCCCCCGAGCACCACTTTACTGCATTATATCCAAATTCGTATTATATTGGGTGGCGTTATATCAAGGTAGTGGTGTACTAGTAATCGAATGAAGAACTGAGGGAGAGTCAACATGGCTTTTGTAAAGGGACATCCTACCCCACCAATCTATTAGAATTTTTTGAGGGGGGCCAACAAGCATGTGGACCAAGTTCATCCAGTGGGTGTAGTGTACGTGGACTTTCAGAAAATCTTTGACAAGATCCTTCACTGACTCTTAAGCAAAGTAGGAAGTCATAGGATAAGAGGGAAGGTCCTCTTATGGATCAATAACCAGTTAAAAGATAAGAAACAAAGGGTAGGAATAAATGATCAGTTTTCACAGTGGAGAGGTAAATAGCAGGATCCCCCAGGGACCTATACTGGGACTAGTGCTATTCAACATATTCATAAATGATCTGGAAAAATAGGTATAGTGAGATGGCAAAGTTTGCAGATGATAAAAAATAAAATCATTCAGATCCAAAGCTCACTGCGAAGAGTTACAAAAGGATCTCACAAAACTGGATGACTGAGCAACAAAATGGCAGATGAAATTCAATGTTGATAAATGCAAAGTAATGCACGTTGGAAAGCATAATCCCAATTATACAAAATGATGGTGGCTAAATTATCTGTTACCACTCAAGAAACAGTGGGTAGCTCTCTGAAAAACATCTGATCAATGTTCAGCAGCAGCAGTCCAAAAAGTTAACAATATTAGTAACAATTAGGAAGGGAATAGATAATAAGACAGATAATGTCATGATGTCACTATATAAATCCATGATATACCCACACCTTGAACACTGCGTGTGGTATTCATCACCCGATCTCAAAAAAGATACATTTGAATTGGAAAAGGTACAGAGAAGGGCAGCAAAAATGATTAAGGCTGTGGAACAGCTTCCACATGAGGAGAAATTAAAAAGACCGTGGCTGTTCAGCTTGGAAAAGAGACAACTGAAGGGAGATATGATACAGATCTTTAAAATCATGAATGGTATGGGGAAGAGTTATTTACCCCTTCACATAACACAGGAACCAGGGGTCACCCAATAAAATTAATAGGCAGCAGGTTTAAAACAAACATAAGAAGTACTTCTCACACAATGCATAGTCAACCTGTGGAACTAGGTAACGGGATGTTGTGAAGGTCAAAAATATAACTGGGTTCAAAAAATAACTAGGTGAGTTCCTGGAGGATAGTCCATCAATGGCTATTAGCCAAGATGGTCAGGGACACAACCCCATGCTGTTCTTATGACTCTGACTGCCAGAAGCTGGGTCCAGACGACAGGGGGTGGATCACTCAATAATTGCCCTGTTGTGTTCATTCTCTCTAAATCATCTGACACCTGCCACTGTCAGAAAAACAGGATACTGTTCTAGATGGACCGTAGTTTCTGACACAGTATGGCCATTCTTATGTTCTTAAGAAAATCACCAGGTAAGATAGCATTAACATCCAGACCACCTTCGTTCATGCACTTTGCCACACACTCCTTATGGTATCCAAACAAGCTCTGACTCTGCCTCCACAGCTAAGTCCATTTCATTTCTGCCATACAGCCACACACATCTTATTCCTCTCAATCTCACTTAATAAGCACCATAGCCGTAACTCTGACATCAGATTAATTTAGGTAATAATGCATTATAGGCTTTGAAGTAAAATTATGTCAAGTAGAGCATCTTAATTTTGCTGAGTTCAGAGCTAAGCTGTGCATCAAAGGAATTGGGTGTGTGCATTGTATGTGATCTGTAGGTGACTTTGGGGCCTGGGCAGAGTGTGGGCTGTGATGTAGGGGCTTGAGGGGTGGTAAGGAGCAGAGCAGGTAGTTGAGAGAGTAGGGAATACCCTCTTCTACTTTATGCAGTACTGAGCAGCAAAGCTGAGGTTGGAGCGGGGATAGGGTGAAGTAAGGAGCATGCTTGCTCCCTTTTTCTCTGCAGCCGCCCCTACTATATTCTAGCTTGTTCTGTGATAGAAGCCCATGGCAAAGACACTTTGTCCCTTGGTTCCATAACCTTAGCCATCAAAAACCAATCTTTGATGTTTGATTCAGGATTAACTAATGTGGGAAATTACAAGGTTTAAGAGCATTAAAATAGTTATAGTGAATCCAATAAAATCTTACATTTGCATGTAAAATATCCAGAAAGAAGGATTTCAAGTTGCTTAGACTTCTCAGTCTGCAGCTGATTGTAGTATGAAAATTTTCAAGAGAGTTCAAGTTTGTTTTTATTGAAAGAAGTGGTACATGTTTGGGACGCTCAGTGTTAATTTTAGGGATTTAAACCTTGCTTTAAGTGGAAAAGCTCAGTGCAGCCTTGGAGTTGTTGGGACACCTCTGTAATATCCTCTCTTATGGGAGATGGAGAATTTCTCCTTTTCACTTTAAGAAACTGTGCTGCTGTCATAGTCAATAACTGTATGTTTCTGAAGCAAAGAAATAATTGAAAATTGGTGTTTCACATTACTCAGGGACACTGGTATCTTGTAAAGTCTGTGGTTTGAATAAATATTACTGAACTGTATTTGGACTTTGGAGATCAGGCACGTATTGTTGCTTTTTTCATGTTTGAAAAATACATAACAATGAACACTGCCAAAATAAATCATGCATCTTTGAAGCTGTGTAGTATGAGTAAGCCCCTTTGTTTTCAGTTTAAACTGATTTTACAAGAAAAAATCCTGGGTTTTTACAAAAGCATTATTCTGTCTTTCTGATTTTCACCCTACTTTTGTATCATTCAAATATATAAAAAATAACTTATTAGGAAAATACAGCACATAGAATGAAATATATGTATTCAGATGATACATTAGTCTGTGTGGATGTGCAAAGCTGCCAGTTGAAGTAAGGCTATGTAGTAGTCTAGAAGATACACACAATAAACAAACAGTCATGCATGCAAGCTCTGAAGTGCGTACACATCTTACTCCTGGGGAAATTCCTGTGCCTAAAAATTATGCACACACTATTTTAAAATTCTCCATATTTATCAAAATAACGCAATATAGTCACGCTGGTTTCAATTATTTTGGTAATATATTTAAACTACAATACAATGGATGGAGAATGGGAGTGAGGTGCACTGGAGAAAATTCCCAACCCCCCCCTTGCCTAATAGTAATGTAGCAAGGTTTGACCCTTTATTTCTAGTTATTAGTCAACAAATATATGCAGCCATATGCTCAGTGTTACATCATAGGCAATTGAAGAGCAGGTGATGGCTGGGGATTCAAACTCACAATTTATATTGGCTACTGACCATCTCCAGAAAAGTTGGTAGCAAGCAGCTGATAGAACACATTTTGATAGGAATTTTTTCAGTCAAAAACTTTAGTTCAGTTCCAAACCACTAAAGCACCGTAAGCATTTATGAGGCCATACTGTCCTTTACACCACTCTGGCAATGTAAAGGAGCCTTAAAACTTTTACACCTGTTTTATACTCCTTGGGGAATTCACAAAGACAATGGGAACAATTCACTAAGCAGGCACGCTGCTGCATTGCTCTGCCTGAGGGGACAGAGCCTGCCCATGCTTACCTGCTCAGAAACACCCTGATGCCCTGCCCCTCCATGCCACGTTTGCGTGTGCTGCAATAGCAAATGAGAGAGACAGAGTGCCTCTCTCACACACACATGACTGCCCAGACAACCCCCCCCCCTCCCCAAGCAGTGATCTGCATCTCTGCTGGTTGCTCTAGGTGCCCAAACCGACCTGTCTGCACTGCCGGGGAGGGGCGCATGACCACTCTTGTGGCTTCCCTTTGTTTCCCTATCAGAATTAATTTTTCTGTAGGGAAACAAGAAATCTGCGGGGAACATGAATTATGCGCCCACGCAGTGAAGCAGAATTCCCCCAGAAGTAGCATCTGAACATACTGATTAATCTCACGCCACCACGTACACATTTCAAGCTGTTAGCTGGCAACGGTTTAAATATCTGACATATTAAAAGGGGAAGAGAACAAAAATCTGTATCAGAACACAAGACAGTATTTTGAAAGTTTTAAAAAAACAAAAACAGGAGGAGAGGATGACGTTGAGTGTATGCGCTGCAAATGGCCCAATTATTAAATGTAAATATTTATAGGCTAATAGTTCTAAGTCTACAATAGTAAACTGTTCAAATGAAAAGTTCATTTGTGGATTAGAGACACGTGTTTTCTTAAACTCAGAGGTGGCATTATGTTTTGTGTTCTGTTTTAGTTCTGCAAGCAACCACATTGAATTCCATTCATCAAAGCATTAACTGAATACTTTCCCCCTCCTTCCGTCCACTAAAATAACCCCTATATTTACCCAGAAAAATTAAGTTTTTGCACTGATTTTTCCTTGTTTTTGTGTTGTTGTTGTTGTTGTAATAAATACAGATAATTCCTGGGAGAAAAAATAAATAAACTAAAACCTGAAAACTCAGGGCCCTAAGTATGAGGCAGTCCAAGTGTACATGAAAATGGAAAGAACTGAAATATATGAATAGTTCTTCCTGCACATTTTTGTTGTAATGGTAGCTTTCCCTTTTAGCTTCAGTATGATTCACTGGATAAATATGCAGCTTCAAATTATGGCCTGATTTAAACTAAAGCTACCCTGTATTGGTTGAGGCACTGGCCTGTTTTCCAATAGCTTACCAGATTGGTAAAATAGAGTGTGTTCTTATGTACTTTAAAAATGTAATTGAAATTATTGTGGCTCAAAACAGTTTGAAAACTATCTACAGAATTAGTCATTGAAATTGGCTTGTTAGCCTAGTTTCCCAACTCCAATGTCTTCCTCTTCACATTTTCTGTCTGTGCAAGAAGAGAATTTAAAAAGTTTGTGCTAATTACTTGGTAAATTAAAGCATGTTGCTTTCCCTCTCCTCCACCCAAAAAAATGATTGGTGTTCGGGCTGTTGCTCTTCTCCAATGATTGTAAATGGCAGCTAGTCCCTTCTTCTGTGACGGAGTTTATGAGATGCTCTCATGTTGAATAGGTTATTGTTTGGAAATCTTCAGTATACTCAGTGCTGAGCAATTTGCAATGTACTTAGCATAAAATGAATAAGCAGTGATCCTTAACAGAATGATTATATTAGTGCTACTTGTAAGTATTCCTGTAATATTCTGTATATTATATAATCAGAAGGGGAGAGTAATGAAAACTGAAACAGGAAAAAAAGAATAGATTTTGCTATTTTTGTTGCTGTCCCTCTTCCAGGCTGGCAGGTATCCTTGCTCCAGATAAGTTGGTCAGAGAAAGGGGATCTATAATTTTGGACTTCAGTTTACTTGTCTTTCTCTATTATTCCAGGTTACATTGCCTCCAATCTCAGCAGTCACATCAATTTGGCTTGCTGAAGCCTTAAAGTACTTTCCTAAAATATTGGAAGAGGAGATAGAGATGATGCAAGTGCAGCATATAGAAGAGTACTTCAGGTTGTGATAAAATAGTGATCTGGCTTTGTGAACTCCTTTGCAGCACACTGATCCCATGTAGTTGTTCCTCTATTCATGTCTGCAGAGGTAACAGAGTCTGGTGGACTGGAATCAAGAACTGAGAGTCAAGAACTCCTTAGTTCTAACCTTGTCTTAGCCAGTGACCTGCTGCGATCACAGCCAAGTCACTTAATTATCTCTGTATAAGTTTCCTCCTCTATAAATGAGGGAAATACCTGCCTCATAGCTTTGTGAGGATTAAGTTTTTGTACAGTGTTTAAAAATGAGGGTCTAAGTGCCATTTAAATTATTAGTTTTTAATGCGGCAAGGTTCTATTTGTACTAATACAACTATAAAATGGAAGTAACAAGAACGACTGAAGCCAGTTGTTGGCTCATGATGTCAGTGTGCATTGCCCACTTGCTAAATTTTCAGACAAGCATCTTTCATGCTTTCTCTCATGCTGCTTCTCAGACTTGTGAGGTGCTCCCTATAAACATCCACAAAGCTACTTCTTTATTCTCCTTCAAATCCTTCCTTAAAACTCTCCTGTCCTGTGACTGTGCTGCTGCTGGTGTGCAGAAGCCACTGCCTGTCATGGTGACCAATATTGTCTCATTGTTTTCTTGTACTCCCTATCTATCTGTATCCATCCATTGTCTCTTGTCATATACTTAGATTTTAAGCTCTTTGGGACAAGGACTTTTTGTTCTGTTTGTTCAGCACCTAGTACCTATGGGATCCTAATTCATGACTAGGGCTTCTCGGGTGCTACTGTAATACAAATAATAAAAAATAACATTGCTTGGGTCATATGGTAAATGTTCTACTTTAAATCAATAAAGAAATCAAGAGAGGCAGAAGAAGATAATTGTTATCTGAAGGTCTATGGTTTGGTTTCTTTTGTATCAGCCTAGAGATTCTAGTAATTCTCCAGTAGTACATCATGAATTCCCTTCTGTAATGTACTCTACTAGTTCTAGCAGACTGCTAGGCATACTATTTCCTTCTGAAATTCCAGTAATAGTCTGTGACAACAAACATTCATCTTAAGAGTCTAATTTTCTTCTGTGTCCAATGTCTCTGCTACAGCTGACCTGAGTTTTGTGTATCATTTAGGGCCCCATTTACAACTGAAGCGCTAAGTGTCTGAATCAGCTAATAAAACTGTTATAAGCAAATTCAGCACCATTTTTAAGTATGGTTTGCCTGACCAGCATTGACTAGTTTCTACCAGTCTAGAGCATGTTCTAAAAGGTTATTTCTCAGCCACTCTGCCCAGGCCAGTATTTTAAACCTCAGACAGTCCCCTCCACCACTATGCAGAAAGGTCCAAGGACTGCCTATCTGCATGGGCAAGTCCTTGGAGCTGTCATTGAGCAAAGTATGAAAAAAAGCCCACCAAACCCCTTGCTGGATCCAGCAGGGCTCTAGGTATATCTAATCTTGGCTTGAGGCCTAGTTTAGTTGAAATGTTTGATTTCTCCTGCTTGAGTGATTTTAAATGTTTATCCCAAGAGAAGTGTATTTCCGCCTCTAGGTCAGGGATTCTAAACTGGGGGTTGGACCCCTCAGGGGGTTGTGAGGTATTACATGGGGGGTCGCAAGCTGTCAGCCTCCCCCCAAACCCTGCTTTGCCTCCATCATTTATAATGGTGTTAAATATATAAAAGAGTGTTTTTTATTTATATGGGGAAGAGGGTCGCCCTCAGAGGCTTGCTGTGTGAAAGGGGTCATCAGTACAAAAGTTTGAGAATCACTGCTCTAGGTTATGATTTCGTATAGTTTTTGAACTTGTAGGCAGAGAAGCCCTCAGTTCACTACCAGCCAAATCGTGGCCTTGAGCTGTTGGGGTGAATAGCGGAGGCATCTTCTGCTGGGATTTGTAAGCAGATTGATGGGTAGAACAGTAGATATTTACATCTTATTTTGTTGAATGCCTGTTGCTTCACAGAACATCCATGTTCATTTCTGCTTTGCTTCTGAAGATTTCATGAGACCACCTTTAGCTCTTGTTAAAGGATACTGTCAAGGTAATTAGGCCTAATAATTGATATTCTTTAAAGTTTATAATTTTATGACACTGGGCTGAGGTTCTCCTTCTGTTTGTATTTGAAGTGGATTATTGCAATGTTGCATTTTAGACTACTCCAAAGTGAACTTTAACATTTTAGTTTTAATGGTTTTGGTCACTTCATGCATAATAATTATTAAATAATTTAATCTGGATCTTTCAAAGGCAAATCAATTCCAAAGGAATTCATTGAAAGCTGGGTACCCAGTTTCCTTAGAGTCGCATAAAAATCCCAGCCTTTAACATTAAAATAACCTTTAACATCAATATTAAACAACTCTCTAAATATTTTACATGAGGTGGCTGTTCCACAAGGAGGAAGAGGGCCTCTGAAAATTCAACAGTGATAAAATAAAGCAAACCGCATCTGGATTTCGTATTTGGTTGAAGTGAAGCAACCATTATAGTGACTCTTCCTATTTTCTCCCTCTGTGAATATATGTAGTAATCATGTTGCAGCAAGTTCTTTTCACTGAAGACTCTGTGACTAGACCATCCCAGCGAGGAGACAGAACTCCCTTGTCTGTTTGATGTCCCCCAAAGCAGATGCCTGTGATGACTGCATGTACTGCAGATATGTGTCTAGCATAAATACTTGCAGGTTGATGTCTACCATCTGCATGTTGCTTTGTCAGTGATCAGACTTCCCCAGAATGAGAAATATTTCTTTTTCCTGTTTCTCAGTCTTGGAAATCTCCTGAGCTCAGACTACCAGCTGTCCCCTAAACAAGCAGTATTTCATGTTATAATGGGCCTCTTGTCTTCCATGAACAGAGCTGAGGCAATTGGTGTTCCATTTCCCCCAGCAGATATCCAAGACTGTAGTTTTGGAAGCTCTGATGGATGAGTGAAAAATGTACCAGACAACCTTTATATTAGCTAGTAGAGGAGGTTAGATGGGCTTTATCAACAAGGTCAATGCCTAGGTAAGAAAAGCAGCCTCCAACCCTTCAGCAGCTGGGAAGTAGAAGGCTTTTGAGGTTTCTATGAGAATGCTGCCTCTGGACTCTGCTTGGATCCATCTTTCATACGAGTCTCTGGCTAGTAAGTGTCTGAAACTTCTCGCTGCTGGAAGAGAGGAGGAATTCTGTGATTGGGGAGGGTCTAAGCTACTCTAGTTTTTCCCAAGGACTGCCTGGCTGAGCAGAGAAGGTGAAGTGGTCTTTATCACTCTTCATCTTCTGTAGCTTCAGTGGTTTTTCCGATCCTCTTTTCCATGAATAATTCCAGGGTCCCTTTTACTGCTTTTAGCTTTCCCAAGCAGCAGTAAGGTGAAATTCTGATTGTTGATAGTGTCACTGCTGACTGGGGTTCTGAACAGCAGTGGTGAAAGGAGCTGAGTCTTGTAAATTTTACTTTGCTGTTGCTTGGCAAAGCTTCTCCCTCTGACAAAGGTACTGCCTCAGGGAGGGCAGATTAACTATGGTGACAGGAGAACTCTCTCCCATCAGCCTAGACCATCTTCATTAAAGTGCTACAGTGGTGCAGCTGCGCCGATGAAACATATTAAATGTGGACTTGCTCTTATATCGCTCTTTAACCTTTGTGGTTGAGTGTCTGCTACAAGTCAAAAATCAGTGATAATTATAGATTTAAGAAATGGATGGGATTTCCTGAGTCGTCTGATCCAACCGCCTGTGTGAGTGTCACAATGAGCCTCTTAGAAGTAAAAGATCAACTTAATTTTTATGCAGCTTAAGGAACCATTCTGAAAGGGATCACGTGGATTAACCAGAGAAGTGCCATTATTTGTCCCAATGTTTGTAGTTCATTCTGGCTCCCAGTTGATAAGGATGGACTGAAAACAATTTAAGAAACTTGCATAACAGAAAATGTTTCAGAAATTCTTGCTTCTACACAGAATTGCTTAGAAATGAAGTTCTCCATTTTTAGACTATGTTTAGGAGTGGCAGAACTGTCATGTGCTTCTCTGGAGTGATTCACTGACCGACCGCTTGTGGTGGAAATGCCAACAAAAGAATGTTTCCAACTCTCCGTGGATCTTATTTGTGGAACCCTTTGACCTAATATTGTCTGCCATTGAAAATGACTGCATGTTAATTTGTAACTTGTATTGACTTTTGTACTGTTCTGGTTTAATTTGTGACTTGTATTTGGGTCACTTGTTCAAGTAGCATCCTCTGAGTATACTGTAATAGAGCACCTTAAATTGAAGAGAGCAAAGATAAGAGTTCCATTGTCCATCTGCCTAAGCTGTAAGATTTACCTTAGGAAACTGCTCTCCACTGATAAGTTAATAGTAGAGGTCATTGAACTCCGTGTACCACAGTCACAATGGTTTGCACTTGTCGTGTGACTGCCCATGGAACTAACTAGATGGCAGTTGAATGCCTGGTGAAGCACCACACTGAGCGAAGGACAGTGATTCAGAGTGGATTGCAGATCAAAGAGGAGTAGAGACCAGCATCTTTTAAAACTCTCTACTCCCATGAGACTGAAGTTCAATTGCAGGGATCCAGTAGGAGTTGAGGAGGGGACATCAAGGTAGTGGGAATCAATGACAGTACAGGAGCTTCATGCATGAGGAGCTTGAAAGCAAATGGGAGGAGAAAGATGAAGCAATGGTTAGAAAGACAAGGGTAAAGGAATGTGTAGGGGGTTCCTTAGGTATGGAATGAGAGTTGTGAATCCCAGATGAGCTAGTTACAAAATCATGACTGAAATGTGCTACAATTTAAACTAATTTTAGTTTTCTCTTCCTCGGGTAGGAGGTGAAAAGCAAAAATACACTTTGGGGCATTAAGGGTGTGGTTGTTGATTGACAGTAATGAAATTAATTCTTAATTGTGTCTCTTCTCAGTAATTGCTGTGTGTTTTATGAAAGAAATAGCCACTGTGTTACTGTGCTTATGTGAGGAGAGAACTGCCTGAGCAAATGCAGGCTGGAAGGAACAGCTTGTGAAACCCAGATGCTCAAACTCTTTCCACCCCAACCTCTTCCATCTGAGTCTCAGTCATAAAGCAAGCCTTCCCAATGAGCGATATAAGTAAAAATGGGCAGTTTGTTTGAAATAACAACACTGATGTTCAGGAAAACACCTTACTTTCCAGAAATTTGCCTGTGTAATAACTTCATTTTATATTTCAGATTTTTTTTATTTTTTGGCTCAGTTGCTTTTGTATTTCAGGGAAACTGGTTGAACAGGATACCTTTTAACATCTAACTGTCTTCACTCTCCTTTTGCAGATAATGGGCATTGAGCAGCAAGCTGGGGCGGTATGCTGAAGTCAGGTTGGGGGCAGAATGAGTTTGAAAGATGCTGACAGTGCAGTTTGCCAGGAGAAGGCGACCTATAATCTTCATATTTACCCCCAGCTCTCGACAGAAAGCACCACTTGCTGCAGAGTGACTGCAACTAAGGACAGCACCACTTCAGATGTAATCAAGGATGTGATACAAATTTTGGACTTGGATGTCTCAAAGCATTATGTGCTCGTGGAGGTGAAAGAATCAGGAGGTGAAGAATGGGTACTTGATTTGAATGACTCTCCTGTTCATAGAGTTTTGCTTTGGCCTCGCCGTGCTCAGGATGAGCATCCACAAAACGATGGGTACTACTTTCTTTTGCAAGAGAGGGACACTGATGGGACCATCAAATATGTCCATATGCAATTGGTGTCCCAGGAGAAGGACGCTCGGCGATTGGTTGAAAGGGGTTTTCTTCCATGGCATCAGGAAAACTTTGATGACTTATGCAATCTCTCCAATTTAACAGAAACAACACTCCTAGAGAATCTCAAACGCCGCTTTCTAAAACACAAGATTTATACGTATGCAGGAAGCATTCTGATTGCCATTAACCCCTTCAAATTCTTGCCCATTTATAACCCCAAATATGTCAAGATGTACGAAAATCACCAACTTGGGAAGTTGGAGCCCCATATTTTTGCCATAGCTGATGTGGCTTATCACACAATGCTTAAAAAACATGTCAACCAGTGTATAGTCATTTCAGGTGAAAGTGGATCTGGAAAAACTCAAAGTACAAACTTTTTAATTCATTGTTTCACCGCACTGAGTCAGAAGGGGTATGCGAGTGGTGTGGAGAGAACTATTCTGGGAGCTGGACCAGTACTGGAGGTAAACTTAGGCCGAAATTTTTCTTTGCACAAATAACTTCTTAAAAACTTTCTGAATAATTGCTGGTATGTGTCATTTTTAGGGAGGATTTTGAAGGCCTTTCTCTTGCAGAGGCATTGAAAATCTAAGTCTGTGTTGGTCTGCTCCTTTGAAGACAGATTTTTAAATTATTTTTGTTTTTAATCTCTACAGTTTTCTTGCAACTAACTTTCTGCATAGATAAAATAGACCATTTACTCCTCTTTTGAAATAGGCTATTTCTCTATTTTGTCTTCGCAAGTTACATTCTCATCTTCAAATATGTCAATTTTGATTGATTATATTTTCACAACCAGAGCTCAGTGTGTTGGAGTGAAGGATTCATTGGATGTCTCTCATTAGAACACTGTCAATATTTGAATGTAGAATCAAGCAGAACCAGTCACTTAGTTCCACTGAATAAGGAATACAGTGAATGTTTTCATAAGTAAATAGCTCTCCATTGAAATAGTTACCGCTCTGAGTCTATTGGTGCTTTTGAGCATGGTGAGGATGTCTTTAGCATTTCCATTGTGAACTCCCTTTCGCAGGGATTTATTTCTCTGCTGTAAATGTTTGCTTCAGGCAAAAGCATGTTCTCAGTTGGAAAGAAATTTTGATTAACCCGTAAGTGTTCTGAGCAAATGCTATTTTCATTATTACATCATTTCCAGCAGAAGGAAAGACGGCAACCACCAGTCTCATACAGGGGTAAGATCAGTCTAGAACAGTGTGAGATAACAAGAGGACAAACACAAACAGTTCTTGAATTCAATGTCTTCCATTATTTACTCTAAATTAGAATATATTTTTCTAAAATACTATGTTTGGAGGATGCAGATGACCCTTCAGTAATCCACCAGTGAATGCATGACTAGTAGCAGGGGAAATGCTGAGGGAATTAATTATAAAACTGTCAAGGGATTGTGTTCAAACAATGTGTAAAAGTTTTGGCACAATCATTTGTGAAGGATTCCAAATTCTACATTAATTTTGGTGCAGAAGGAATATGAGGTAAAGTTTCCAGAAGTGACCAAGTCCGTTAGAGACAAGGTTGGTGCGGTAATATCTTTTATTGGGCTAAATTCTGTTGGTGAAACTTGTGATCTTACACAAAGCTTTTCTTCTGGTCTGGGACGGGTACTCAGAATGTCATAGCTAAATACAAGATGAAACAGATTGTTTAGCGTAAATAGTTAACACCTCTGCACTCATTGGGTAAAAGAGGGGTGTTAGTGAGTTACAGATTGTTGTAATAAGAATTAAATCCAGTGTCCTTATTAGGGTGGCCACTCATATATACCCGGAATACTGGAGATTCTGGTATTTCTGGGCATTATGTGGGTGTGATTCCATCCCTGTCAGTGTGATGCGCATGTAGGGTTCATGCCATATGGGGGCACCATTTTGAAGATTGTGTCATCCTGCCCCCACTGGTGTGACCTCACGCACATAGTGTGTGCAAGGTCACGCTGGTGGTGTTGGAGTGCGGCGCTCTCCATTATGGCATCCTTGGATAGAGAACAAACGTTACAAAAGCAGGACTGTTGGTTTGAAAACCAGACGAGTGGCCTGCCTAGTCCCTATTGAGTTCATGATTTTTAATGTCTAGAAAAGTTATGAATTTAAGCTCCCATGCTCGTCTTTTGAAGGTGTTGTGCAGGTTTCCTTTGAGGATGAAGGCTGAGAGGTCAGATATAAAGTGATCACTTTGTGAAAAGTGTTCAACCACCAGTGATAAGGGGTTTTTGTCTTATCATTTTTCTATGTGAGTCACTTAGGTGCTTTTGAAAATTTTACCCATGATTCTTTACAGAACAGGGAGCGCATGCAAGCATTTTGCCTTGCTTTTTGCTACTTGAAAGCAGAAGTAGAATTTGAGGTTTGCTAGTTGCTGGAGCTCAAGTTTGCAGTTTAGAACAGAAAACAGGAAGGGGTCACTGTGGAAAGCACTATTCAATCAGCTGATCTTATTATGTCTGATACCATTAACTCTTTTGGACTCTAATTTGCAAGAAGTGATACAGCATAATCAAATCAGATAGCGGGGCCTGAAATCACATGTTATATTTTGCCAACTGAATGAGAAATGCAAATAGCCCAAACTTTAGCAGCTAGATTTGTAATTAATTGTTATGCAATAAAAAATAAATGCTGTTTTATTCAAGCATTCTTAGAAATTGCTTCGGACTTCCATGTTAGGTGTATCATAAAGAGCCACCCCTAGCTGGAAATATGACTAAAGATTGAAACCTAAACTTGGGAATTTTCTAAATAAACCTTCACATAAAGATGACGTTTGAACATACACCATCTAAAATTTAGGATTTGATGATTTCTTTTTATGAGTATTTCAGGCAAGAACTTTTCTCGTGGTTTAAGGGCCATTGTCCATCACACATTGATTCAGCCTAAACTCATATCTGGGGCAGTACTTTCGTAAATCCCTTTGTTTGCTTCTTAATAAAAGTAACAAAACGCAGTACAGCTGTATCCCAAAATGTCTTGCAGAGATGAGCACAAGTTTGTATGAAGGGTGCTACTGATCAGCTTGAAACTAAAAAGGAGGAAATAAAACATTCATAGGTGCATGAAAGTTAATAAGGCAGCACAATCCTGCATGTAGAGAAGTTATGGAGGCACCTGTAACTCTAACCAAGAAATATGAGTAGGGTTATGTCTGCATATTGGTTAGGACCTATAATTCTCCAAGAGTTCAGCTTGAGTGTCAGTGGGAGCAGTGAAAGTTTGAAGTATAGACAACTCACATTTTTACAGTAGGGTTAGACAACATGGTAATAAGAACTGCTCAAGTCCTGTTTCTGATACTGCCTCCATTGATGGGTCCCAGTTTTCTTAGAGTAGATATCCTCTTCTGCAAATTCCTATTCTGTTAAGTGATGAAGTATACTTAAGTCAATTGTAAGTTTAATAGGAGAATGCAATGAAAACTTCATAGCAAACATTCTGTCTTACAAAAACTGAAATCTCAGCAACCAAAATGTCCTGTTTCAGAGTTGGTGATTTGTCTACAGTGAGAGTCACTTGGGTTTTTCATTTAATAGAACCAAGCAGAACAAGGAATTTTTCTTAGAAAATGAGTGTTCCTTGGGATTTTGGTGCAGAAGAACACTTTGAAGTGTGTTTTAGTCATTTGGCAATACTCTTATTTCATTTTTGCTTTATATTTTGAGTCTTTCTGTAGTGGTTTGCAAATGTGAAAGACTATTAACATTAATGAAGGCTGCCTGATTGCAGTAAGACTGTAAGAGCCTTTAAGTACTGGCTTAGACCTGCCCCCTTTTTTTGGTGACCTCTTATTTAGTGACACCTGATTGCCAGGCATCTGCTTATGGGCTGACCTTTTCATAGAGTTCAAGCGAGTCATATCAGCATATCGTAAATAAGGTGAATAGTGGCATTGTATTGGCAGTGGGGGGGTTGTAATTTTTTAAAAAAAATTCATCTACTTTAAGAATAGCCTGTCAGGAAACCTGAAACTACATTTTTTTCCTTACCGCATGTTCTTTGTTCATTTTATGTGAAGACTAGTTAGCCAAAGCTGGTAGCTCAGCTTTCCTCAAATTAGTAGAAAGTGTTGAATCATCTAATCATTTGCTCAGAATAACCAAACTATGGAAAAAATAGAACTACAACTATACCTTGCCATGGGATTAATTTAAATGCTTCTTGTAATTACCTTCTGCAACATCTGAGACATTAGATATGCCAAGGTGATTGATAGGTGTCATAGTAACTAAAATATATTGTATATCAAATAAACCAAAGAAAAATCAGTCATGAATTAATATGGACTTAGTGCGTAAAAGATCATGGATCTTGGAAAAATAAGGTGGTCAGAAAATAGACTGTGGTTGCTTATTCTTCTGCAACACTTGACCAAAGGAAATACAACATGGATCGCTTATCTGGCATGCTGCTGCATATAACAATAGTATAGCAATCACATGCAATATCATAGGCATGAAAAGCATCTCTTATTTATACACTGTAGCTTCCACATGTGTCTGTTTCTGTATGGGAAATTGTCAGGTCCCATGCTGAAACATTCTAATAAAACCTCTAACAGTAACATCCCTGGGAATGGTATTTTGCTGAATTTCCAGCTTCCAAGATGTAATTTTTAAAAGCTGTTTAAAGTCTGCAAGGGGACCAATTGAACATTCAGGATATAGTAGCTATCTTAGTAATAGTTGCTAGGGAGAAAAGCTATTCCACTGTAGCGTTTAGTGCTAAGGAATGTAGCCAGCAAGCTGCTAAATACATTAGGAAATAGTTTGGGAACTAATTGAAAGCTTTTTCTGTTTTTTCTTAACCACTTTCTCCCTCTTCATAACTTCTGTTGGTGGTATTTGCCCTTCTTTTCTGGGACAGAACTCACCTGACTATGGAACTTGCAGGAAGCTTTGCTAGGTAGCTTTCTTGGAGTTTTCCTTCCAGCTCCTGAGCTAGAAAAATAGATTGTGAAGACTATTCATTTTCTGTGGAAGACAAAACTGTAAAAAGGAACTAATCTAACAGAATTCCTCAGGGAGAAAAAACAGGATTGAAATATTTTCCTCCTAATTAAGTAATTTGCCACTGCACTGCCCTTGTTAATCTACACATGCTAACAAAACACTGTAGTTAAAATAAACTATTACTTTTTGGACTGCAGTAACACACTGATTTCAGCATATTTGTGTTTAGCAGATTATGGACTATTTGTCATCCCAAGTGCTTTTTTATTGCCCTCCACTCTCATGTGTGAAGAGCATTTTAAAACTGTTTTGTTCTAATGTGCAAGACACTGGTTTGAAGGCAAACTTAAGAATTCCCATCCTTTAGACTGGATGTGACTCACCTTCTAACTGATGAGGCACCAGTGTCTGACCTGTTATGGGGATCCACCCAGCGGTGGTAGTTAATACCTTTGGGAGCCACTTGCATCTCTTTTTTTCTTCAGGAACAAGGGAGGGAATGCAAGAGAAGTAAAAGATGGTACAATTATGGTTCAGCTTAAAAAATTAATTTCTCTTTAAGGTTATGTAGCTATGAAAAGAATTAAATGAAACTGTTGCTGTCTTAGCTATAGAGTGGTTGTTACAGGTGTCCTTATTGATACTATAGAATAATATAGGGAATCTGCAACAAATGGCAGGGACAGGTTTTGGGTGGGTGCCAGAGGATGGATAGGAGCGTAAACCTAGGCAGGCTCTGTTTTCCTCTCCACATTTAAACAATTTAATCTTTAAAGTGTAATCTCTTACTGAAGTGGAGGATTGTCTTTTGGTATGGGCAGTGCTTAGGAAAACTAAACTAAAGGTGGGCATAGGGTTTAGAAATTTTTATATGGACTATGTTATAAGAACATAGGAGCTGCCATACTGGGTCAGACCATGGTCTATCTTGCCCAGTATCCTGTCTCTGACTGTGGCCCATACTGGAGCTTCAGGGGGAATGTACAGAAGAGGGCTATTATGGAGTGATCTATCCCTATCTCCCTCTGAAAGAATTTGCATCTCCTGGGAGCTTTTTATAAGGACAAAGTTTGGGTTGGTTAATCAAATTTTTGCACTAGTCCTTCTAGAAACTTATGTTCCAGGCTTATTCCACATGATTGGGAAGGCTTTACTTCACTACGTAGTTTTGGAACTCTCCAAGAATTCTGTATGGTCACTTTTGTCAAGGAAAAATGCTAAGTATGGAATATATTTAAAAGACACAGAATATGTGTTAGAGATTTTGTAAGAATGGTAAAAAGATAAATACTGGACTTCTAAAAGGGCTGATAAACTTCACTGGCGGTAGTTTGCAAATAAGAGACATTCTTGGCAAACCCACTTGCATAATTTGGGAGTGGTAGAAATTAATTGTAAATGTATACTTTTGAAAGACTCAGCTAAAAGAATCCAGCCAGCTTCTGAAACCAAATATTGGTACATGTGAATATCTTGGATTCATTACAATAATAGCCTTCCTAGTCCACTGAATAATAAAGCATGGTGCCTCTGAAGTGGAGGATGGTAGCACAGACTGTGGAATAGATTGACGTACCTCTGCAGTTGTGCAGCAATTTTCATTCTTGTTTTAGATTGATTTGACAGGAGGATTCCAGGTTACTCAAGGATATTACGAAGATCACAAGTGAAATAAAAACAGCACTAGGTACTCTTCTGCCATTTGGGTAATGTATTCTTGGAAGCTTCATGAAACTTAATTCTCTTCAAAGGATGGTTCCAAATAAGTGTGGCCCAAGCTATTAATACTGCCTGTGTTCTCTTGTAAACACAGTGTCAAACAGTTTGAGCTTGCTGCAGCCCTCAGTCTCCTCTGTTACAGATTTGCTGAGTCTGTGATGTTGGTATGAGGTGGGCCAAGACTAAGTGGTACTTCAGCTCTGGTTTTCATTCATGTTTGCCACAAAGCCTGCATAATATATTTAGTGGGTGTAGACTATGTTCTATTTAAAGTTGATGGTATTCTGAGGACATACACTTTTTAAAACGACCATAGTCACAAAAGGCATGGCAGTTCCCTTTTTTTTTAATTCACTTAAAACTTAGTAGCTTCTAGTTACATGATGTCAAATGTGGCCTGACATGTTGAGTTTTTTATCTCAATGATAAAATACTTCTTTGCCCTTAAGTGCATTCATCACATGGCTTGTCCAGACATCCCCAGACCTTCAGACGCCATGCACTGGTCATGTCTTTAGCTTTTACAGACCAAGACTGCGCTGTTCTCTCCAGTTAAGAATATAAGAATGGCCATGCTGGGTCCAACTGACAGTGGCTAGTGTCAGCTGCTTCAGAGGGAATGAACAGAACAGGGCAACTTATCAAGAGATCCATCCCTTGTCGTTCAGACACAGAAGGCAGACAGAAGCTTAGGGACACCCAGAGCATGGGGTTGCATCCCTGACCATTTTGGCTAATAGCCATTGGTGGATTTATCTTCCTTGAACATAAGAACTCATCTAATTCTTAATTTGAACCCAGTTATAGTTTTGGCTTTCAACATCCCCTGGCAACAAGTTCCACAGGTTGACTGTGCGTTGTGTGAAGTAGTACTTTTTTATGTTTAATACCTTGATTGTCCATTGGCCCCACTGATTGTTTGGCAGGCCGCCTCCTTCTGATGTACTTAAAAAAAAGTGCTGTTAGTTTGTGTCTTTGCTAGTGCTTTTCATATTCTTTTTTGGGCTGCCTAATTATACTTTTATACTCAACTTGCCAGAGTTTGTTCCTTTTTATTTTCCTCAGTAGGATTCAACTTCCAATTTTTACAAGATGTCTCTCTCTCTAACTGCCTCTTTCATTCTGGTTTAGCCATGGTGGCATATTTTGGTCATCTTACTTTTTTTTTTTTTTTTTTTTTTTTTTTTTTTTTTTTAGTTGGGGGTATAAAATGGTTTAAGCCTCTAATTATGATGGTTTTTTTTAAAGTTTTCATGCTATTTGCAGGCATTTCACTCCTGTGACTGTTCCTTCTAAGTTCCAGTTAACCAGCCTCCTGGGTTTTTTGTGTGTGTGGTTTTGGTTTTTTTGGGGGGGAGAGGGGTGGTAGTTCCCCTTTTTCATGTTAAATGGTGTCATGGTGGCTTTTTTTGGTATTCTCCTCACTCCCCCACAGAGATATTAAAATTTAATTACATTTTGGTCGCCATTACCGACCAGTTCAGTTATACTCGCCTTTGGACCACATTCTGTGTACTTTGTACTAAATCAAGAATTGCCTCTCCCCTTGTGGGTTCCTGGACTAGCTGCTCCATGAAGTGTTCATTAATGATATCTAGAAATTATCTCTCTGCATCCTTCCTGAGGTGACATGTTCCCAGTCAATATGGCGCTAATGGAAATCCTCCATTGTGATTTGGTTTTCTGTTTTATGTAGCCTCTCTAATTACTGTCACCATAGAATCATAGAAATGTAGGACTGGAAGGGACCTTGAGAGATACTGTAGTCCCCTGCTCTCAAGCAAGAACTAAGTAATAACTGGACCGTTCCTGATAAATGTTTGTCTAACCTCTTAAAAACCTCCAATGACGGAGATTTCACAACCTCCCTAGGCAATTTATTCCGATGCTTAATTTCCCTGACAGGAACTTTTTCCTAATGTCCAACCTAAACCTCCCTTGCTGCAGTTTAAGCCCATTGCCTCTTGTACTGTCCTCAGAGGTTAACAAGAAAATGTTTTCCCCCGTCTCCTTGTAACAACCTTTTATGTACTTGAAGACTGTTATCATGTGTGTCCCCCCTCCTCCCACCTCCCAGTCTTCTTCTCCAGACTAAACAAACCTAGTTTTTTCAATCTTCCCTCATAGGTGTTTTCTAGACTTCTAATAATTTTTATTGCTCTCCTCTGGACTTTCTCCAATTTTCCACATTTTTCCTGAAATGTGGTGCCCAGAACTGGACACAATACTCCAGTTGAGCCCTTAGCAGCACAGAGTAGAGAGGAAGAATTACTTCTTATGTCATGCTTACAACATTCTTGATGATACATCCCAGAATGATGTTTGCTTTTTTTGCAACAGTGTTACACTGTTAACGCATATTTAGCTTGTGATCCACTATGATCCCTAGATTGCCCTACCCTAGTACTCCTTCCTAGGCAGTCATTTCTCATTTTGTATGCAACAAATTATTCCTTCCTATGTGGAATACTTTGCATTTGTCCCTTTTGAATTTCATTCTATTTACTTGAGATGATTTCTTCAGTTTGTCTAGATTGTTTTGAATTTTAATCCTATCCTCCAAAGCACTCGCAACCCCTGCCAGCTTTTTATCGTTCACAAACTCTGTAAGTGTATTCTCTATGCCATGACCTAAATCACTGCTGAAAATATTGAACAGAACTGGACCCAGGACCAATCCCTGCGGTACCCCACTCAATATGCCCTTCTAGCTTGATATTGAACCACTTTTAACTACTCTTTGAAAAGGATTTTCCAACCAGTGAACCCACCTTAAAGTATCTCCACCTAGGTTGTATTTCCCTGATTTGTTTATGAGAAGGTCATGACCATCCTGGTCAGGTTGTCAGTAGTATATTCTTATTGCTATTGAAGCATGGAATGTCTATCTGTAGAGGTTTTATGATACAGTTTGATTCATTTAAGATTTTTTTAATATATTTGACTCTATGCTTTTTTCACATATAGTGCCATTACCCTATTAAAGCAGCAAAGAATCCTGTGGCACCTTATAGACTAACAGACGTTTTGGAGCATGAGCTTTCGTGGGAGAATACCCACTTCTTCAGATGCATGTGGTGGAAATATCCAGGGGCAGGTATATATATGCTAGCAAGCAAGCTAGAGATAACGAGGTCAGTTCAATCAGGGAGGATGAGGCCCTGTTCTAGCAGTTGAGGTGTGAAAACCAAGAGAGGAGAAACTGGTTCTGTAGTTGGCAAGCAATTCACAGTCTTTGTTCAATCCTGAGCTGATGGTGTCAAATTTGCAGATGAACTGAAGCTCAGCAGTTTCTCTTTGAAGTCTGGTCCTGAAGTTTTTTTGCTGCAGGAGGGCCACACTATAGCAGACCTTAAGGTGGCCATCCTGCAGCAAAAAAACTTCAGGACCAGACTTCAAAGAGAAACTGCTGAGCTTCAGTTCATCTGCAAATTTGACACCATCAGCTCAGGATTGAACAAAGACTGTGAATGGCTTGCCAACTACAGAACCAGTTTCTCCTCTCTTGGTTTTCACACCTCAACTGCTAGAACAGGGCCCATCCTCCCTGATTGAACTGACCTCGTTATCTCTAGCTTGCTTGCTAGCATATATATACCTGCCCCTGATATTTCCACACATGCATCTGAAGAAGTGGGTATTCACCCACGAAAGCTCATGCTCCAAAACGTCTGTTAGTCTATAAGGCTGCCACAGGATTCTTTGCTGCTTTTACAGATCCAGACTAACACGGCTACCCTTCTGATACATTACCTATTAGTGCATTCTACTCTGTCATTCTTATATTTTGTTACCCTACTATTACTGTGTCCAATTGAGTCTCATTGTTACACAAAGTTCTGTGATGCCTATTAGATCAATATCCTCATTTAGTGCCAGGCACTCAAGTTCACCAGTCTTAATATTTAGACTTTTTGCTTTTGTATCAAGCACTTTTAAAATTTGTTCAATATTTAGTTGTCTGCCTTTGTGTGATGTAATTGGATGGACTCTTTTTTTATTTGACTTTCTATTCAGTTTCTGACTCTGCTTTGTCAACTTCTGTCCCCTCCTTTTACTAGGATATAGAATATCGTGTTAATAAATCTTCCCCTAAGGAAGTGTCTGTCCAAACTGTGTGCTCCTACGCACCTGCCAGCTTTCCCTGTCTCTTGGTTGGTGTAGGTGGAGCTCATCCTTCCTGTATAGGCTCCTTTTGTCCTAAAACAGTCTCCAGTTCCTAATAAAACCAAATCCCTCCTCCAAATGTCATTGTGTCATGTACTCAGTGAGATCCTGAAGTTCTGCCTTTCTAACTGGCCTTGTGTGTGGAACACTGGCAGGCATTTCAGAGAATGCAACCATCAAGGTCCTGGACTTTAATCTGTTCCCTGGCAGCGGTAAATTTGGCCTCCAGGAACTATCTCCTTCTTTACCTATGCCATTGGTATCTACAAGTACCACGACCACCAGCGCCTCCCCAGTACTGTACATACATCTGTCTAGATATCTCAAAAGGTCCACAACCTTTGTACCCAGCCAGGGGCGGTGCTATGTTTTTTGCTGCCCCAAGCACAGCAGTCAGGCACCTTTGGCGGCTTTTCTGTGGGAGGTCTGCCTTGGTCACACGGATTCGGTGGCAGTTCTGTGGGTGATCTGCCAGTCCCGCGCCAGCGTACCTGCTGCCGAATTGCCGCGGAAACTACGGGGCTGGTGGACCTCCCGTAGAAACGCTGCTGAAGGTGGCCTGACTGCAGCCCTCACAGGGACTGGCAGGCTGCCCGCCACGGCTTGCTGCCCCAGGCACATGCTTGCTTCGCTGATGCCTGGAGCCGCCCCCAGCCATTCTCCATGCAGTTCTCCTGGTCATCACAAAACCAAACCAGATATTTTAATAATCAAATCTCACAGTACTTTTACCTATCTCTTCCTAATAATTGGAGTCTCCTTCCTGGAGAAGTATCCTCAGTACAAGAAGATACCATGACATCATGTAGAAGGAGGGCCCCAACTACACGTGTTCCATCTTAATGTTATCCTTCCCTGAGACTTTCATCCTCCTCACCAGTGTGGTTGGCAGTCAGACTGGGGGTGGGGCTGCTCTGTTGTCCCAGAAAGTCTCATTGTATATACCCCCTCTGCATCCCTTGGCTCCTGCAGTTCACCCACCCCGGTCTCAGGAGCCCATACTTGATCTCTGAGGAACATAAGCTGCTTGTACCAATGCACCACACATGTCACCAGCCCACAAGGTAAGTAATCAGACATGCTGCATTCAGTGCAATAAAATGATACACAGCCATACCCCCCACCCTGCTGCTGGACTTAGAGAATACTTTTTAGGTATAGCTAGCTCTCTTGCTCCCTCTCTAATTCCCCCACTTGCTTCTCCAGTTCGCTAGCTCTTCTAGTTGCTTTATAGCTGGCATTTTAAATGTTCATTCTCCCTGAGTTAGACCCACTCTCTTGTTAAGGGATTCTAAAGGGATTAGGTAAAAGGATAGAGTTCATTAGGAAACTATGCTCGCTCAGCATACAGGCCCTGTCTACTTCCCAGCAGACCACATTATACATTTCAGTCAAGCAGGCCCACCAGTGGAGAGCAAACTCACCCCAAAGGTCACCTAGTCACTTCTCCTTCACCTGAAGAACTTCCTCGCAAAACTCCCGTTTGCCACCTCCTGTTTGCTAGTTGGGTGCAGAGTGTCTGTCAAGCACTGGATCCAACTATGGTGAGCCTGATTTATTGGGTTGCTTTATCTCCCAAGCAATGAAACTAGTTCACTCTTTATAATAAATATGCATAATCGCATAAAACTGGACAGTTCTGTCATTAGAAATGGACATCGTGGACCTAATTCTGGCTCTGGTCCTACATACACAGTGGCTCGGAGTGAAATTGTAGAACTGTGGCGATTCTCTGACTGTGGAGGTGTTTCTGCGTGTTCCTCACTCCACCCCAAAATCTCTGTTTATCCACTAGTTGTATCCTCATAATGCTACATTTTGAGCTCTAGGCTTGCACTGTCTTTGTTTTATCTGTATGTGCAGTGCCTCACACAATGAGACCCTGACCACGTTGAGGCCTCGAGGAGTTACCATATTGTATATGTTGAGTTCAAGTACCAGTGCTCTATGCCTATACCCAATCCTCTTCCAATGCAGTCTTCAGTTATCTCATAATATTTCTCACTTTTGTAGTTGTGGCCAATGATATCCTATTTATAAGGCAGTGTGGGGACTCAGTGTGTTCCTTTGTGGTTCTACAAGTCCTCATTAAATGTGCTTCAATAGACAACCACAGTGTCTACTTTGACTGTCTAGGTTTCCTTTCTTGTTACTTTCACTTTGGGTTTGTGAGCAGGGATTTTTTTTTCATGTATAGATCCTTATTTTCAGTTACCTGGGGTCTGCACATTCTCTAATTAATTTAGACCTGCCTTAATTTGGTGTAGCTTGCACTTGTAATCCTGTTAAAACATTGTTCAGCCTTGCTGGTTTTAAGGGGAAAATGTAACTTTTGATTTTAGTAACCTCACCAATTTATACAGTAAATAATGCTCAGTCCTGTTCTCCATGATATAGAGCACTATGAAGTAAGGGGTAAAAAGCATGCTGAAGTGGTATTTGCTTCTGATTTTGGGTTGTAAGTTCAAACATTACTCAGTATTTTGAAATTTTTGGCTATTTAGAATGTATTAAAAGGGAGTAATGGGGTAATTGACAATGAGACAAACCAATAAACAGTTTCAAAAACGATATAAAACAGATATTTTACATCATCTTTTGAGAATTTGCTATGTGTGCTTAGACTTAAATAGCAGAGGTGAGGTCATCTGAGCCATGGATAGTTTTAAATCTCATTGTGTTGCTTGCATGAGTAATCAGTTAAAAAGTCTTTCAGCAAACAAGGATTATGTAAAAGCAGCAAAGAGGTCCTGTGGCACCTTATAGACTAAGGCCTTGGCTACACTGGAGAGTTGCAGCGCTGGTGGTGGCTTTACAGCACTGCAACTTACTCACTGTCCACACTTGCAAGGCACATACAGCGCTGTATCTCCCTGGCTACAGTGCTGCATGTACTCCACCTCTGCCTGGGGAATGACTGCAGTGCTGGTGATGCAGCGCTGCTCTGCCAGTGTGGCCACCAAAAGCGCTGTTGTTGGCCTCCAGAGGTATTCGGAGGTATCCCAGAATGCCTGCTCAGCCACTCTGCTCATAAGTTCAAACTCTACTGCCTTGGCCTCAGGTGAACCCGCCCTTTAAATGCCCTGGGAATTTTAAAAATCCCCTTCCTGTTTGCTCAGCCAGGTTGTGGAGTGCAATCAGTGAATCTTTTCCAGGTGACCATGCCTCCACGCTCCAACGAGTCCCAGCATGGAGCAAGTAGCAAGTTGCTGGACCTCATCAGTGTTTTGGGGGAGGAAGCTGTGCAGTCCCAGCTGCGCTCCAGCCGTAGGAATTACGATACCTATGGCCAGATCTCAAGGGCCATGCTGGAAAGGGGCCATGGACCGGTACGCTATGCAGTGCCAGGATTAAAGTGAAGGAGCTGCGGAGTGCCTATTGCAAAGCCCATGAGGGAAACAGACACTCTGGTGCTGCCCCCACGACCTGCCGTTTTTACAAAGAGCTGGACGCGATACTTGGGGGTGACTCCACCGCCAATCCGAGGACCACGATGGACACTTCAGAGCAGGGAGGGGAGGCGGGGGAGGAGGAGCCGAGAGTGAGGGTACTGGGGTTGGAGGAGACACCCCGGTAGTCCCAAGAGGCATGCAGCGGGAGCTCTTTTCAAGCCAGGAGGAAGGTAGCCAGTCGCAGCAGCTGGTACTTGGTGAAGGACAAGCAGAGGAGCGGGTTCCCGGTAAGCAGCTTTTATTTTCAGGATGGAAATGTTTCAGGAGAGGAGGGAGGGTTAGGGCTGCATGCATGCATGCCTAGATGTGGAATAGCCCATTGATGTGGTCTATCACGTCGCGGTAATCAGCCTCGGTAATCTCTTCAAAAGTTTCAGCCAGAGAGTGGGCAATGCGCTTGCGCAAGTTTATAGGGAGAGCCACTGTGGTCCTTGTCCCAGTCAGGCTAACGCGTCCAGCACCACTGTGCTGCGAGGGGTGGGGGACCATTGCTGCACACAGGCAAGCTGCATAGGGGCCAGGGCGGAATCTGCATTGCTGTAGAAGACCCTCCCGCTCTTCCCAGGTGACCTGCAGCAGCGAGATATCTTCCAGGATTAACTCCTGTGGAAAATGTTGGGAGAGTGTTCAATGTAGGTGCCCCCTGCAGCTATTTGCTTTCCCCAATGCACAGAAACCCCAGCACAGCCCTGAAGCAATCAGTCCCCCTTACTCACCATTTTGGGGCTCTTGTGGGTTTTGTGCGCTCTCTTTGGTATGGGAAAATTATGCTAAAGTGAAGACTGTAAACTCCTTCACTGTCTGGGTATAACTGTCTGAGATATAAACAATGCTGCCTCTGTTAACTGTGGCCTTTTTTTCCTTTCCACAAGCGACCTTGAGTTCTCAGCTGCCCGTGTTAACAGCAGCTCAAAGACTCCAAAACCTGTGGAAGAAGCCGTATAAAAGCAAAGACGACCTGCTGCAAACAGTTATGGATCACTCTGCAAGAGAGAATAAAAAACTGCAGGACTGGAGGGAAAGAGAAAGCAGGATCCGCCAGAGAAACGCAGCGGCCATGAAGAAAAGCACAAAGCAGCTGATAAGCATCCTAGCGCACCAAGCAGACTCTATTCAGGCGCTGGTAGCCATGCAGGCAGAGCACTACCGCACTGCCCCCTCCCCTTCCCAAAGCTCTTTCCCTTGTGCCCCAATGTCAGCTCCAAACCCCCTTCCCCAGGATCCAGGTTCTTACCTCCATCAGCTGCCTCCAACATCTGTACGTTCACCAACCAGCCCTGAAAACTACGACCCTTACCCTCTGCACTCAACCCCCATCACCATGCAGTATAGGCATCCAGAATTGCAGCAGTCATTGCACAGCACTCCAGACACGACATATTCAAATCTGTGACTGTACAGTTCCCGACCTCTCCCCCCTGCTCTTTTAGGTTCCCAAAATGTTGTATGTCTGTCAATAAAGTTATTTTCTTTTCAATAAATGAATTCTTGGCTTTGAAAACAGTCATTATTATTGCAGAAAGTCAAAGGACACCTTAGCCCAGGAAAGAAACAGGCACTGCAAATCAGCTAGGAAAACAGATTCCTACTAACATTGTAACCACTGCACTTCACTCCCGTGCAAGGCACCAAACATTACAGTTGGTTTTCAGCCTCAAATTCCTCCCTCAAGGCATCCCTGATCCTTGAAGCCCTGTGCTGGGCCTCTCTAGTAGCCCTGCTCTCTGGCTGTGCAAATTCAGCCTGCAGGCGTTGAAACTCAGAGGTCCATGCCTCACTGAATGTTTCACCCTTCCCTTCACAAATATTATGGAGGGTACAGCACGTGGATATAACCGCAGGGTTGCTGCTTTCCCCCAAGTCTAGCTTCCCATACAGAGATAGCCAGCGCCCTTTTAAAAGGCCAAAAGCACACTCCACAGTCATTCAGCACCAGCTCAGCCTGTAGTTGAACCGGTCCTTGCTCCTGTCAAGCTTCCCTGTATACGGTTTCGTGAGCCAAGGCATTAACGGGTAAGCGGGGTCTCCAAGGATCACAATGGGCATTTCAACGTCCCATACCGTGATCTTCCGGTCTGGGAAAAAAGTCCCTGCGTGCAGCTTCCTGAACAGGCCAGTGTTCCGAAAGATGCGTGCGTCATGCACCTTTCCAGGCCAGCCTGTGTTAATGTCAGTGAAACTCCTACGGTGATCCACAAGTGCCTGGAGAACCATAGAGAAATCCTCCTTCTGATTAATGTACTCGGATGCTAGGTGGGGTGGTGCCAGAATAGGAATATGCGTCCCATCTGTCGCCCCTCCACAGTTAGGGAAACCCATTTGTGCAAAGCCATCCACAATGTCCTGCACGTTCCCCAGAGTCCGGTTCTTCTTAGCAGGATGCGATTAATGGCCCTGCAAACTTACATCAAAACGACTTCAAACGGTCGACTTTCCCACTCCAAACTGGTTCCCAACCGATCGGTAGCTGTCTGGAGTTGCCAGCTTCCAGATTGCAATAGCCATCTGCTTCTCCACCAGCAGGGCAGCTCTCAATCTCGTGTCCTTGCGCCACAGGGTGGGGGCGAGCTCAGCACACAATCCCATGAAAGTGGCTTTTCTCATCCGAAAGTTCTGCAGCCACTGCTCGTCATCTCAGACTTCCATGACAATGTGATCCCACCACTCAGTGCTTGTTTCCCAAGCCCAAAAGCGGCATTCCATGGTGCTGAGCATTTCTGTGAAAGCCACAAGCAATGTAGTGTCGTACACGTCAGGCGATTCGCAATCATCTTCGGACTCCTCATCACTTTGGAGCTTAAGGAATAGCTCAACTGCCAAACGTGATGTGCTGGTGAGACTCATCAGCATACTTCTCAGCAGTTCGGGCTCCATTTCCCACAGAAATGGCGCTGCACAGAAACCGTTAGGAGAGTCAGAATGGCGCCAAACGTGGACGGAAAAACAGGGACTGCTGGGATGTAAAGCAATGCATCACGGGGCGTTGGGACAGGAAGCAGAATGACCCGCACCCTTCCGTCCCCTTCCCACAACCCACGGCGCCAAATTGGGATGAGGTGTTCTGTGGGATAGCTGCCCATAATGCACCACTCCCAACAGTGCTGCAGACCTCCAAGTATAGCCAAGGCCTAACAGATGTATTGGAGCATGAGATTTTGTGGGTGAATACCCCCTTCGTCGAATTATGGAATTTCTTATTAATTGACTCTAGGATGCCTGCTTGCTTGTAAATAGATTGTACTTGGCAAACCTAGTACACTGTGTGGATATTTGAGTAGGTGGCAAACTGACAGCCTTAAGACTAATTTTTGCATGTGGTTGATTCTCTGCAGAGTAGGTCTACGGATCCTTTACAGGGGGCAGGTCTTCCCTAATTTGCAGTTTGATGAGGTTTATTACTGCTGATTTTTTGTACTCTAAATGAGAGGTAATTGTTGACATTCTCGTGAAAGCCATAGCTAAACCAATGCCTGGTGGAGAGAGGCAGATTTAACTTCTTATGTCATGGATGTTCATTGTTCTGATGTCACAAGAAATCCCATTTATAGATTGGCATCCGTTCCATTAACTATAAAGTAGATTAATCAGCCAGGTTTTCTAAATATACCAGACATATCCAAAATGGGTTATCTGCATGTTCCCTCAGAGGTCCGTGTCTGTGAGTAGAGTAAAATCTAAGAGATAACATTGAGAGTTACTTGTTAGGTCGTAGTTACAAGAATATATTAAGGAATGCTGGTGATATAACACAAGCAAAGCTGTAATCATAAATCCATAGCTAATGCACAGTATCCTAGTAGCTGATGTATAATATGCAATTGAGAAGGATGTAAACATTCATTGACTGCAATCCTGAAAATGTCATTAAATATCTGTGTTCAAATGCCTTACAATGTGTTCTCAGAAAGCTAGCAGAAAACCATAGAAATCTCCTCAGAAGAGACTACTTCAGGGATCTGTGCTGGTCAGTGTGGGACAGTGCAACTGCAACAGCATAGTGTACTCTAGTACCAGTATGGATTCCAATGAGAACTGCAAATGAAACAGCGTGATTAGCATTGATGCAATTTGCCATTGATGCTTATGCCATAACTGTCCCAATGGTTTACTCGTGGCTGTCATTTTCAGGATTCTGTCATACATGGCCTTTCGGTGAAATCATTCCATGGATTTATTATGTTAGGAAACATAAATTTCATCTGGGAATTTGTAATGGGGGCTGCTTGAAGTTTTCACGGGAAATGTTTGTGGCAGAACTTTCTGCAGATAAAGTTCACACTTGGGAGTGTAATATCTTCTAAACTGCTGCCTTTCTACACTCTGACTGCACTAGGTCATTTCTGTGTGCATTTTAATCAAATGACAAGGTCTCCTTAAATACACCTCAGCTAAAATACCTTAGTTTGGTTTGATTTTTGTCTTGACTTCTGTATAAAGGATCTTTATTAAGATTTAGTACCAAATGATAAACATTTAAAAAAGTCACAATTAAATGTTAGGAATATTGTGTCATTAAACTGTTTTCAGTGCTGTCTATTAAGCAGCAGCAAGTGTTCCTGTTCAGAATTCCCAACTTACTACTTTAGGATAGCACAGGTTTCAATAATGTTTTCTTCCTGTGCTGGAGCTATTGATATCTTCAGAATTGGTTCACTCCATTAATACACAGACTGTGCATCCCAGAGCCATCATAACCTGAATAATCATGAAATCCGTGGGCACTTCTAGGGTATAGATTCCACAGGGAGACTGCCTGGCATGGAATGCATCTTGAAGTTTAACATTGGTTGGCTGTTACATCAAAAGGGAGCCAATACCCACCAATGCTTGGAGACAAAACCTAGCAGATTCTTTTGAAAATGAATGTGTGGTCGTTTACATTAATTTGCATAAATATACATAAATGTACATATATCTGTGAATACATATTGCCCATTTACCCTAATTACCCACTCCACACATTTACTACACACTCTCTTTCACTTTATCCCAACTCATTACACATGCATTCTACAAGCAAAATTCTCTCTGCACCCACTTCCTTTTAGTTGTGTACCCTCTAATTCTGCACCCACCCATCCACTCACTCTTCATAGATGCAGTCACTCATTCCACTCTCACATCCACCCATGCCATGTGCACCATGTCTATTCCAGACACCATTCATTCCTCACTCATGCATACACGTCCTTTCTGTCTGCTCATTCCATATACACATTGCTCATCCCAAGAACCCCCACTCCTGAAAGCTCATCTCCAACTGACCAGCCCCACCCATCCCTAGCTTACTGCCCTCAACTACTGCTAAATTAACTTTTTGACTCTTCCATCAGGCTCCTGTAGCAGGGCTGCCAGTCAGGAGTTTTCCCTAGAGTCCAATAGGAGGGATGAAACCTCCTGAAGTTTGTGGCAGAAAATTAATTGAAGCCAGACTGGTACTCTCAGATTTTGTATCTTAACTCCCCATAGGTTAAAGGCAATAAAATTGCTGCTGACGTATTTCCATCTGAAAGTCTGACTATCAAGGTCAAGTAAATGTGCTGCTGTCTGGTCTGTAAATTGGCCCACAGAGGGAAGGTTGTTCAAATAATTTTAGGCCAAAACTGATCTATAATCTGTAACAGAAATACAGGCAGAGCTTGAGTAGGTGGGTTAATGACATTTAAATTGGAACCCTGCAGATGGGGCATGCCAGGCTGAACAGATATGTCATTGTGTTAGAGCAGCAGTTCTCAAATTGTGGGTCAGGACCCCAAAGTAGGTTGCGACCCTGTTTTAATGGGGTCGCTAGGGCTGGCTTAGACTTGCTGGGGCCCATGGCTGAAGCCGGAGCCCCTGCGCTGAAGCCCGAGAGCTTCAGCCCCGTGTGGCAGGGCTCTGGTTACAGGCCTCTTGTCTGGGGCTGAAGGGCAGCGGGGCTTGGGCAGGCTCAGGCTCGGTCCCCCCTCCTGGGGTTGTGTAATAATTTTAGGTCTCAGAAGGGGATTGTGGTGCAGTGAAGTTTGAGAACCCCTGTGTTAGAGGCATTGGAGATAGTGATCTACTGTTTTTAGTGTCCTGGCAGCAGTATTTGTTGTTCTTCTTCCATCCTTTTCTGAGCCTGGGGAAAGTTATTCATTAAAGTAAAAAAAGAAGAAACAAATTCTAGCAGCCTAATTATTGTTTCTCTGGACAAAGATTTTGGACTGTCAGACTGAAATCTGCTCCTGAAAGCTGCTCATGCAAGTCTCTTCATGACAAATACTAATGAACCTAAAATTCATTCATTAGTTGAAAAAATGTTGAAAAGACCAGTTCACTCTGAGACCAATTGCAAGATGAATTTCTGCTAACCAAAGCCATATCTGTGAACTTCCATTTTTCATACAAGATTAGTTTTATTAATCCTCAGAATTAAAATAGGCTAACTTTGCAAAACAGACTTTAATTTCATATTTTCTCTTTAAAGACAAAGCAACTTTTATATTACTTTGTAACATAGAGGGTGGGATTCATTTTTGGGAACAGGAAGCTTGCTCACTTTATGGTTTTGACTACAGAGAGGTACTTCCTCGGTAGTTGCAGCTTTCTTCCTCTACACAAGATCCTTCTCTAAGCTCATACTTGCTTTCTAATGAATTCAGGCTGTTTAACTGAGGTTTCCTTTGTTAAGCTTTCTTTAATCTTGGCTGTTTGTGTTGCATATTAAAGTAATTTTAATAAATTTAAGAGCCCCCTTCCTCAAATCCTGAAATACTGTCTGATAAGCAAAATGTACTGATATATGACAAATAAGAAAGGAGTCTTAGAAACTGTTCACTCTTATAGCACATGCATCTTGCTCTTTCATTAGGATTTTGGATGCTTAGTGCCAACCAGTAGTTGAATGAATAATGAACAGTGTAAGCTATGTACCAGCTTATTCTGTTTCACTGATGAAAATATAGATTCACCCTGTGCTTTGTTACAGGCTTTCGGAAATGCAAAAACAGCCCATAACAACAACTCCAGTCGTTTTGGAAAATTCATTCAAGTCAACTATTTGGAGAATGGTATTGTCCGAGGGTAAGTATGGCATGAAGTTCTTTCTGGAGATAAACTGTATGTTCTTAAAGTTTTGTGCAGACTTGATGGAGTCTGAAATAGCTTTTCATTTGAGCATTCCTCTTATATGAATGACCTGTTTCTGTGGATGGTGATTTCAAAGATACATAACTTCATTGTGTTTGGATTTTTCATAGCCCACGTAAAAGCAATACCTAGTGTTTTTCCTCAGTAGGTCAGAGGTCAGTATTCATCTCATCCCCAGTTTGCTGAGGTGAACACAGGGGAAGTGGCTTGCCCAAGCTTACCCAGCATGCTACTGGCAGAGCTGGAAATAGGCCCAGATATCCTGAGTCCAGTCCAGTGCTCTGTCTGCTAGGCCACACTGGCCAAGGTAATTTATCTCATTTGAATATATCCCTACATAGCCATGTTTTTAATAGCACAGTTTAAATTAGTAATACAATTAACAATGTAATTAATACAAGTTAAGATTCTGTCTAAACAACAAAGTAAAAGAGGCAGAGGCAAAAAGACATCCTTTTAAAAAAATGGAAGTTAAATCCTATGGAGGAAAATAAGAGCATAAACTCTGACAAGTAAAATGTAAAAATATAATTAGGAAGGCCAAAAAAGAATTTGAAGAACAGCTAGCCAAAGACACACAAAGTAACAGCAATTTTTTTTTTAAGTACATCAGAAACAGAAAGGCTGCTGAACAACCAGTGGGACCACTGGACGATTGAGATGTGTAGTAATATGAGGCCCTGAAATATAAACTCTTGTGTCAGAGGCCTAGTCTGAGGCCTGAAGCCTGAACCAAAGTAATTCCAGACACTGCTAAGCAAAAGCTGGGCTGTGAGCCAGAGGAAGGCCCCACTCACAAAAATTGGCAAGAAGAGGGTTGTTAGAAGCAGGTGTGTTCACACATAAGGGCTAATAAGAGGAACTTGTGCCAAGATGGAACCTGGACAGCCTGATACAAGGACACTCCATAAACATGACATAAGGAACAGTCAGGTGCATCTTAAAGACAGGACAGCATGATGGATAGATCTGTATGTCTGGAACAACATGTTCAAAGGGGAGACAGCACCCTAATGAGCCATGGGGCTGTACCTCAATACATCAGGAGGGATGAGTAATCTGTCCTGTAACTGTATAAAAGTAGGTCCCGGAGTGCGCCTCTTTGGCCAGCCTAGGGGGCAGTGGAAAAGTCCTGCCACTGACTGAGCTGTGTCCACTGCCAGGGGTCACATATTCGTAGTATATCCTGTAGAGTCTATAGGAAACTATTACTGTGCTTGGGTTCCTTCGTACCTTACTAGAGTCTGTGGTCTTTGGGGGTTCTCTCGGGGTTTGCTGTGTCAGCTATCTATGCAGAGCCGGGACAGCACACAGAGGGAACACGCACGCAGCCAACTGTTATCATCATCAAGCAAGAACAGAGCACCGCACCGGTAGCTACTAACAACAAGATGCTAAAGGATCACATAAGGAAGATGAAGCCATTGTGGAGAAACTAAATGAATTCTTTGCATCAGTCTTCATGGCTGAGGATATAAGGGAGATTCCAACTCTGAGCCATTTTTTTAAGGTGGCAAATCTGAGGAACTGTCCCAGATTGAGGTATTATTAGAGGAGGTTTTAGAAAAAAATTGATAAATTTAACATCAGTAAGTCACCAGGACCAGATGATATTCATCCAAGAGTTCTGAAGGAACTCAAATGTGAAACTGCAGAACTACTAACTGTGGTATGTAAGCTATCACTTAAATCAGCTTCTGTACCAGATGACTGGCAGATAGCTAATGTGATGTCAATTTTTAAAAAGGCTCCAGAGGCGATCCCAGCAATTACAGGCCGGTAAGTCTGACTTCAGTACCAGGTAAACTGGTTGAACCTATGGTAAAGAACAGAATTGTCAGACACATAGATGAACATGATTTGTTGGGGAAGAGTCAACATGTTTTTTGTAAAGGGAAATCATGCCTCACCAATCTACTAGAATTCTTTGAGGGGGTCAACAAGGATGTGGACAAGGGTGATACAGTGGATATAGCGTATTTATATTTTCAGAAAACATTTGATAAGGGTCGCTCATCAAAGGCTCTTAAGCAAAGTAAGCTGTCATGGGATAAGAGATAAGGTCCTCTCATGAATCAGTAAAAGATAGGAATCAAAGGGTGGGATTAAATTATCAGTTTTCAGAATGGAGAGGAAAACAAATGTGTCCACCAAGGGTCTGTAGTGGGACCAGTGCTGTTCAACAAATAGATGGCAAAATTTAGACATGATACAAAACTACTCAAGATAGTTAAGACCCAGGCAGACTGTGAAGAGCTACAAAAGGATCTCGCAAAACTGGGTGACAGGGCAACAAAATGGCAGATGAAATTCAGTGTTGATAAATGTAAAGTAATGCACGTTGGAAAACATAATCTCAATTATACATATAAAATGGTGGGGTCTAAGTTAGCTGTTACCACTCAAGAGAGAGATCTTGGAGTTATTGCGGATAGTTCTCTAAAAACATCCGCTCAATGTGCAGCGGCAGTCAAAAAAGCAAACAGAACATTGGGAATCATTAGGAAAGGGGGAGATAATAAGACAAAAATGTCATATTGCCTCTATATAAATCCATGGTATGCCCACATCTTGAATACTGCATGCAGATTTGTTCGCCCCATCTCAAAGAAGATATATTGGAAATGGAAAAGATACAGAAAAGGGCAACTAAAATGATTAGGGGTATGGAACAACTTCCATATGAGGGGAGATTAATAAGAGTGGAACTCTTCAGTTTGGAAAAGAGACATCTAGGGGGGATATGATAGAGGTCTATAAAATTATGACTGATGTGGAGAAAGTAAATAAGGAAGTGTTATTTACTTCTCATAACACAAGAACTAGGGGTCACCAAATTAAATTAATAGGCACAGTTTACTTGCAGAACTCCTGGCCAGGGGATGTTGTGAAGGCCCAGACTATAAACAGGGTTCAAAAAAGAACTAGATAATTTCATGGAGGATAGGTCCATCAATGGCTATTAGCTAGTATAGCAGGAATGCAAAGCCGTGCTCTGAAGTGTCCCTAGCCTCTGTTTGCCAGAATCTGGGAATGGGCAAGAGGGGATGGATCACTTGATGATTAACTGTCCTGTTCATTCTCTGTGAAGTACCAGGCATTGACCACTGTCAGAAGATAGGATACTGGGCTAGATGGGCCATTGGTCTGACCTACTGTGTTCTTGGATTGTCACTGTATATTTAATTTCCTGCTAAATGATGGCTGTTCCATGTCATCCATTTTCCTCTCCATGTTGTAATTTAAAATAGTTTCAGATCTACTGTTTGAAAAAAGTTCGGGGAGAAGTAAAATAGAAGTGAGGAAGTTTTGTTGTTTTTTGTTTTTAGAGAAGTCATACACCAGTTGAAAGACAGGTGCAGGAGAAAATGACGACACTAAACAAGGTAGTTAAAACTCCGTACACATGCATTAGCTATTACTTGGGCTTAATGTAGCTGAAGAGGAGTGGAGGATTTGATGTGTGTTGGCAAAAAATGTTCCCAAATGTAGTTTCATTTTAGCTAGTGGATCGTAGTTAAAAAACTCATTAAAAATCAGTATGATGGTGTCTAAATATAACTTGAACTCTGCAATAGACACTAAACATTGCAGGTTATTCTTTAGGAGTGCTCCTATCCAAAAGTGGAGTAACTTTATATCAGTTGTATAAAGCGATTAAAGGTTATTTACTACAGCAACAATTAGATGTTATACTGGATCCTTCATTACAAGTAATAGGTTTTGTCCAATTGCCTCTTATATGTTGTCTTTGCACTTAATTATCCATCTAATGTCATATGCTGAAATCTATTTCTGTCTTGGTGAATAAACTATGTATGTATAAAGAATACATAGCAGCATCACACCACATGTTTCTGTAAACACATTAAAAGTTCTGCTTTCATGAGGTGGAATGAGATAGTTTAGAACATTAAAAAGGAGTTCTGGTTTATGCTGCAAACCTGTCTGTGTTATGCCAGGTATTGAAATTGTAACAGTTAACTGTTTCTGGGGTTTTGATGCAATGTTCCATTGAAAAGTCTGATTTATATCATTGCTGTTTCTTAAACACGTCAGAGATGAACAACAAGCCTCCACTCTGTTTCAGTGCTTTGAGTATTATTCTGGCATCTTTACAGATGAAGTCACCCCAACTCAGGAGATTGGTACCATGTGAATTCATTTGTTTTCCGTCTCCAGCCTGAGAAAAGGCTACTTCAGCTCTGGCTTCATTCTTTGTCCATTTGTATCCCCCGTGGAAGAGTAGATTGTTCTGTCGCTTACTCGCCATACAGTTTCCAACATAGAGTTCCCTACTTTCTGGCCTCCCACTGTGGCTGGTGAGGTGGTCCAGTATGGGCCAGGAAATTCAGGAAGTCTGGCAACAATGTTTCTGTTATATTCTCTCTGCATGTTGTGGCCCTTGCTTGAGTCACTAAAGTGATAAGCAGCTGTACTGGCAAAATCAAGTTGTGTACAGTATTTATGGTTTTACAGCAACAGCTCATCTTAGTTTAATCTTTTTCCATTCAGATCTACCAAGATAAAGCACCAAAAAGATAATTGTTCCTCAGGGTAGCTGTCCATTTCAAGCATTCTCACTGTATCCTCTCAAAGCCAGCACAATACGACTGAGCTTTTTGTCTCAGGCGATCAGAGGTGACAATGAGGTCATTCTACCCTGAGCTCTAGGGTATATGAAATCTTCATAAACTCACTTGTAGCTAGTTGCTGTTTAGTGTTTAATATACAGATGCTCTGTTTGACTGTGTTGCCCCTTCATGTTTTATTTCTTTTGGGGGATTGCAGGGCTGTTGTTGAAAAATATCTGCTTGAAAAATCTCGCCTGGTCTCTCAGGAAAAGGATGAAAGGTAAGAGGAGATTTGTATTTTGTACTGTCTGTTTGAATGTCTCTTCCACAATCAGTGATGTCCACCTCTCTAAGCACAGTCTTTTCATATAAATGAAATTCCACAATTCTCTAATTCTCATGACAAGAGATTGGATCAAAATGAGAAGAGTTTGGGGTGAACTGTTGGTACGTGTGTGCAGGTCATCAGCAGTTTGTGTATCTGTCAAAAGACTGGACTGAACCCAAATGAATACTGACTAAATATGTACTGATCAGTGCTCTCTCGAAATATACTCCTAGCATGATGGCTGCCAGTCCTGATCAGATAATAAGGATTCTTTAGAGTTATGAAAATAAAGTTAACTCAGTCATGTCATGGTGCCAGTATTTCTTAGAGCTAATAAACATTGAACATTTTTAAAGGTGATTTGCACAAAGTTTTTCACAAATTGGGTTCCCCCTCCCCCGCTACTTATGATTTATGTAGAAGGCCTGAAGGTTTTTCAGAGAACTTTTCCGCTAGTTTTGTTTTGTTTTGTTTTGTTTTGAAACCTTAAATATCTGAAGTATCAAGCCCAGTTTTGGTGGAAGAACAGTTGGAGGCTGGGGTCTGTCTTGGATCTCTTGTGAGCTCTATGACATGAGTGGGAGTGGGAGTACAAAGACTTTCTTTATCCAACATGTTAACTAGCAATTGAAGTTAAAATGCTGTTTCTTGACACTAGTTTTCCAGTCATCATAAAAGCAAATGGACGCCAGCCGAGTTCTTTTCCCTTTGCAAGTCACCTTTAAGCACCTTCCCTCTGTGCACTTGAATACTGCTACATACAAGTTAATTTGTGACAGTGGACCCAGGAAGAGGAAATACTTTAGCCATTTTGAAATTTCATATAAAGGTTTCTTCGTCTCGAACCAGTGCTGCTTATCTGGATGTATGTGCTGGGAAAACAAATTATGCACTTTTACTTTTTCTAAGTAAATTCTCTACAACAGAAGTACAATTCTTTATTTATTACTTTAATAATAAAGAACAAATGAGAGGATAAGAGTAATTTTCTTCCTCGGGATTTTTTTTCTAAACACTATATGTGTCACTAATGATATGTAATGTAGTAATTATGGCAAAGGTGCCTTTTTATCAATTTGGAAGCATGTAAGGCTTAAAGAGAAACCAATGTCATATCTTCATTAAGTAGAAATATGTTTCAATCTATAGGAACTACCATGTGTTTTATTATTTGTTACTTGGAGTCAGTGAGGAAGAACGTAAAGAATTTCACCTCAAGCAGCCTGAAGATTATTTCTACCTCAATCAGGTAAACAGTGGTACTCTGTGCGTAACTTCAGTGATGAAGGTGCGGTGTCCCTCTTTGAGAAGTTGTAGTGATAAAGGATACCAGAGCAGAGAATCTTTGTTTCCTCTTGTGTCCTGTGATGATTCTGTATCTAGAAACTAGTTCAAATGGCAAAGGTGGCTTTTTGACAAAACATTGCTTCTTAGCTATGCAGCAGCATGAGCATCAACATCACAAACTGTGGTATGAACCACTCATTACTCTTCTCTCTGTGAGCGAGACTTAACTCTCACCAGACTTGTCTGTGCTTCAGCTTTCTGGGCCCCATATTAGAGATCATGGCAGGTCCTAAAGATGAACTCATGAGCACCATATTGACATGACACAAAATTCCCTTTGTACAACCATTTTAGAGATGTTCGCACCCTCAATATCAGGAATTAGACTGCACTTTGTGTTTGAAGACTGTTGATTGTGCTTATAGCATCTTTCAGCTGGAGGCTGGTTGAGGACACGGGACAGAGGATGCGTTGACATAAGAGCTTAGTCTTGCAGTTGCTGTAAGAAAATTGAAATAAAACAAAATTCTGGACTTTGCCAGAGCAAAACAAAAATTGCTTCAGGCCTGCACTTTGAGTTGTGCCAGTATCTCTGTTGTTCAATGTGTTTATGTGAACTGAATTATTGTGGGGCTTTTCTGTAGCATAACTTGAAAATAGAAGATGGGGAAGATCTGCGCCATGATTTTGAAAGATTAAAACAAGCCATGGAGATGGTTGGCTTTCTTCCAGCAACTAAAAAACAGTAAGTAGAATTGTTTGGCCTCTTTCTGCAGACAGCCGGTTAGTGTTCATGTATTGGAGTGCAATTGATGTGAAGTAGTCTGTATTGCTGTCTGTTCTGTAAAAATACATTATGAACAGAATGGTGTGGTGTGTTCTAATTTGTAAGACATCAAAACTATATTTACTTTGCTAAGGCCATTAGAAAACAGGGAAAGTAAAGGGCTGCTTTTGTGGGCTGCCATAGGCCAGTTGTGTTATCTATATCTCTTTAAATAGATGTGGCTGTGTTTCTGTTATGCATTCTGGCTGTATTAACCTGTTAACTTCAATTAGAACATCAATTTTTAAAAAGACGCTATTGTTTTTCTTCTTCAGGATCTTTTCAGTACTCTCAGCTATTCTTTACTTGGGCAACGTTACCTACAAGAAGAGAGCCACAGGTCGGGATGAAGGGTTGGAAGTGGGACCCACAGAAGTACTGGACACCCTCTCTCAGCTTCTGAAGGTAGAGTATGCCCTTTAATCAGTACCGTAAACATTAAGCTACTGTCATGTTCTGCCTCAGTAACTTCTTGGGAGCATTCAAGTTCAGCGTGCCTCAGAACTGACATAGGAGTATTGCCGGGGTATCTTATTGGGGAAGGGAGCCAGTTTGCTATAGTGAATAGGAATGTGCACGCTGTGAGTGACTTTCTTAGGGCTAGGGAGAGATAAAGGGAGTGAAACGCAACCCACAAGATGGGAATGGTAAAATCTGGTTACTCTGTTAGTTCTTCAGCTCTGTATCAGGAGCAGAGAAGTGGAGCTTAGCTTGGCAGCACTGGGGACTTCCCACCACAGAAATCAATCTTAACTGCATGTAAACTGAAAAAAGGATTTTAAGAAGCTCAAGGACTTGTCCTAAGGGTTTGACATAGGCATCTGAGGAATTAGTAACTACCGCTGTTACCATATTGCTGTTGGTCAGGTAGCTAATGTTTAAGGTTGTCAGTAATTCTTGTTTTTCTTGCTTTTTGTGTGAAGGTCAAACGAGAAGTTTTAGTCGAAGTGCTGACAAAAAGAAAAACAGTGACTGCTAATGACAAACTTATCCTGCCATATAGTCTCAGTGAGGTGAGTGTCTAAAGGCATTAGAAGAAGGAACTTGGCCCATTTACCCTATAACTGACCTGCATTGTGAGTCTGTTGGTAAAAGTGCTAGAACAGTTGTCTTGGGCTTTTCTTACTCTTTAAAATCGCTAACCAGAAAATAGTCCCTGATTACATCTGAGCTGTGAATATCATGTTGGATTGCTGTGGGATTTTTACTTTATTAACTTAAATACATATTTTAAATAGACATGGCCAAACTCCCATTGTCAGCTTGTGGAAAAAGTTATGTATTATAGATTTAGTGAGTCAGTACAAATGAATGTTAAAATGAAAACAAACAAAACCGAAGCTCGGGCACTGAAAGCCCTTATACTGTGCCAGTGGAAGGTTCGACATTGGAGTAATCTGATTTTTTCTGACTGATACTGCAAGTCCTCATATTTCAGGCCAACTTAATGAACTGTTTTTTATCTGCAGGCTATAACAGCTCGTGATTCAATGGCAAAGTCACTGTACAGTGCCCTGTTTGACTGGATTGTTCTGCGAATTAATCATGCGCTTCTTAATAAGAAGGATATGGAAGAATCTGTTAGTGTAAGTTCTTCACGAGAAATAATACCCTTCTAAACTCAGCCATTGCAGTTGTGCACATAACGCTACCAAAGTACTCTCAAATATCTGGAGTGAAATCCTGGCCCAGTTGAAGTTAGTGGTAATATTCTCAATGACTTCACTGGAGCTGGGATTTCATGATAGGTGTCAAAAAGGCAATGATCTTCTATCATCTTGAAAAGTGTTTGTTAAAATTTTAAACATGCCAGTCATATTAGAATAGACAGTAATTCTCATGCTTAGTGCATGGTCAACAACCACAGCTGTAATTGTATGATTAGCTCACTTTCACGATGGCCTACCTAACAGGACTTCTGCATTGTTTTCTTAGTGCTTGTCCATTGGTGTGCTCGATATATTTGGATTTGAAGATTTTGAAACCAACAGTTTTGAACAGTTCTGCATAAATTATGCAAATGAGCAGCTTCAGTATTACTTCAATCAACACATTTTCAAATTAGAACAGGTAAGAAAACACATCTTGAAGGAATGATCTCCCAGCAAAAGTTTAAGGATGAGGTAGTAAAATCTTTTATTCATGTATTGATTTGTCTTGCTTTATAAAGCACCTAACCATTGCAAAAAATTAAAAGTATCCCCTCTCCAAAAAGCTTATGCTGTAACATTATAGTTGTGAAAGTACTTAGTTAAAGATCCTGTTTCAGGTCCTAATTTATTTTGTGGAGTGTGTTTGTATTATGGTAGAGGCCCCATTTGGGTACCAGGGCCCCATTGTACCAGGCACTGTGCATGCACAACAAAGACAGCTCCTGCCTCAAGTGCTTAATCTAAACAGAAGATGGGCTACAACATCAGGATACTACATAGATGTGGCGAGCACAAGATATCAATGAAACTAAGTTACAAATTTTGGGACTGAAACATCATCAACTTCCTGTAGCCAAAAAGGGAATTAATTTGGAAAGGTTTGGGAAAGCAGTCAAGGTTCGTTTCAGATTATTTCATCTGTTCATAAATACTTTGATTTAGTTGCTTGTACCTGGGGCATCCTGCAGTGAACTAGTCTTAATGCAGTTAAAATAGATGGGTCATATTTTTGGGTGTGTGCATATAGGGTAAAATTACCATTCTGGGGCATATGGCACTGGAGTGTCACAGTGTGCATTTATTGATGGTACTGGATTCACATGTATGCACTGGCATATTTTTATTAAATACGAGGTACCTGGTAAATATAAAAAAATCTGGCCAATACTCTAAATGAATAAGAATGAGGAGATTCAAAGTATTGCTTCTCAGCATGTCCATAATTTGTTTACATTGCATGTAGATGCGAAGGCATTAAAAGCCATTATTATTACTACCAGAGCAGTTAGGAGCCCTAGTCATGGACCAGGATCAGGACACACACACCCTCTTCTTCTCCTCCCTCCTGCCCCCAGCCCCCCATGCTAGGCTCTGAACAAATGTAGAACAAAAGCCATATACAATAATAGTAAATCAGACTATATATAAGCAAGAGGGTGTTTTATAGTTACCACCGAGAACATAAACTCTTCTACATAAACTCTTTAACCTTTCTGTAACAACTAGGCTGGCAAGAAGTCTCTGTACAGGTGTTTCCACAATCCCTGCAACTTCAGAAACTAAATATATAAAAGGGAGTTAGCTGGCTGTTTTCCTGTGGGTCCAGTTTCTTTATTAACTTGTATTTAACTCCAGTAAAGTGCTCGAGAGAAGTCTCATTTGTTTGCTCAATGAGATAATAGAGATTTATCTTTCTGTGCTCTGGCTTTAACTGATCCTGGGTCTGGAACCAAAAAATGTTAATCTTTCAAGTGTGAAATCTCTAAAGCACAGAAACAGAAATAGTATCCAATAATAAGGTACGCTGCATCTTCTGTTCTGCAATCTGGGAAAAACCTATCACTTTCCTTGTTTTAAATGTCTTTATTAACACATTCAGTATTTAAAATATTCAGTTTTTCTCATTGCTTCTTCCTCTTGATGGTTGTTAGAGAGTGTACTTAACTGCATGGATACATATTAATTACATGCTGTGTGTCCTGTAAAATCAGCTAGAGCACTTTGTGTGTGCATGGTACTTGATTTTAAATGTGCTTTGATGTGTGGTGCAGCATTCAAGATTAGAATCTGGTCTTGTGTCCTTAGGCTTGTTGTTTCTTTGTTTTCTTGCTGCTGCCTTTAGAAAAAAACAAAATCCAAAAACTTTTCTGGGTCATGACAAAATAATTTGTCCTATGGTCAATCTGCATGAGGGATAAATTGCTCTGTATTATGTATTTTATGAACAGTGTGTAAATAGCTTTAAACAAAGTAAAGGAAAAAGTTGCTCAAATACACACATTTCATAAGTAAACACAGTAGAGAGCCAGCAGTGTAGTAATTTAGGACAGGGTTGTTATCCAGACTAAACAGAGTAAATAGTTATGTGCTGTTTTTGTTTTTCTAATTCTGTTTTCCCAAACAGCTTTAATCCTTAAGTAATTCATTTCCTGTATCTCTGTCTGCGTGGGTTCCCTCAGGGATTCTTTGTATATCTTTTTGAGCAGGGACTTGTTCATAGAACTTAAATACCGTTTTTTGTAGTGTGTTGTTGTGCATATAAATCACACAGAGTAGATAAATAGGACAGATTTAGTTCCACCCAATTGAAAAGGATGCATTTTCTAACGTTCATAATGTAGAAAGCACCTCCATTTCACATTCTGCTGCTTCTCTCTTTTTAAACACGTGGTTCTGTTTTTCACTGGTGTGTAAATACATTACTCAGAATTGTAAGTGTATTATCTCCAAACCAATTTGCCTCTGGCTTCTGCAGCATGAAGAAAAGCTGATTGTGGAGCTGGCACTGCTAAGTTGTTTAGCACAGAAGTATGTGGAGGTGTGCTTTGCACAGCTTTATCAAAGAAAACTCCAAATCTTCTGAACCAAGGCAATGCTTACTGCAGGCAAGACATATCCACCAGTCGCTCTTAGAGAAATAGATTCCATCTCTCACTCCCCAGTGTTTTGTAGGCCTGGTCTGCCTGGCATATGGAATTTACCATACAGAGATTAAATAAAATATTAATTAGAGAATCTATGCTTTAGTATCTATAAATGAAATATTTTTTTTTCTGGTTCTGACTGCCCCTGTATGAACTAACAAACTTGGAACCTGGCAGTATCTATCTAAGGAAGCCATGCTGTGGGATGCAGTGTTTAGTTAGCAGGGCTTGACAGGGTTGGCTGCTGTGGTGATATGGAAATTTTCTCGAGTTGCACAGGAGGAGTATCAAAGTGAAGGGATCGCTTGGCACAATATTGACTATACAGATAACGTGACCTGCATTCACTTAATCAGCAAGAAGCCCACTGGCCTCTTCTATCTCCTAGATGAAGAAAGCAAGTAAGTATCAAGTTTCTTCCTCAGGACTTGCTGTGTGTGTCATAAGGGAAAATGTCATAAATAGAGGAAGTTAATGGTTATGGTAGATAACAGATTAAGGGGAGGGAGGGATCTTCATATGTACAGTGTACAGCTAAATCAGATTCCTCTCTGAGAAATTACGCCAGTATGTTGGTGTTCTTGAATAAACAGAACTTGGAGTTTTCACTGTATAATTATGGAGATAGTATGAAGCATATGGCTGTGGAATGTAATTATGAAAGTGCTGTAAGATGTAACTATTTAGTACCAGTCCTTACAAAGTTTGATAGTGGAAGGTTGGTATGAAATGTCTATATGTACAATATGTGTTTCTAAATACAGTATTCTGCTTTGCTTTGGATTGCTTTCTGCTCAAAAGTTAACTCTGTTACTCAGCTCTCTAAGTGCCAAAGCGGGACTGTAAGCTGCTTACCCTTGTGTAGGGCACATTTATCCAGTTTGTCACTGCTAGTGACATCTTGGACTGTACCAACTCACAGCTCTCTGGATGAGCAGGCTTACCTTCATTCATACTTGGAGAGCAAGAAGCTGACATTTCCCACTCTGTTTTCTACTTTATGTCCTTAGCTTTCCACACGCCACCAACCAGACCCTACTTGCAAAGTTCAAGCAGCAGCATGAGGAGAACAAATTCTTTGTTGGGACACCAGTGAAGGAACCTGCTTTTATCATCCGGCACTTTGCAGGGAAAGTTAAATATCAGATAAAGGTATGTAGCAGATTTTGAATAATCACCAAAGGCCCTTTTCCTTTCCTTTTCCCTTTTCTACCCTACAATTCAGTATAAACAGAAAACTTGTTGGGTCTGGGTTAAACTTGGTGTTTCACTAGAGTTGGATTAGTTTTTTTGTGAAAGTCTTGGAGAGAAGACCAAGACCATGTTAAGAATTATTCAGGCTGATACATCCCCTTAGCCAAAACACAGTTCCATGGGAATCCTTTCTGATTTAGTGTTTTGGGCTTGGTGATTCTGTTCTGCAGGATTTCCGAGAGAAGAACATGGATTACATGAGACCAGATATTGTTGCTTTGCTGCGAAGTAGTGACAGTGCCTATGTTCGGGAGCTGATAGGAATGGACCCAGTGGCTGTGTTCCGCTGGGCTATTCTGCGAGCAGCAATTCGAGCGATGGCTGTCTTTGCAGAAGCAGGACGTCAAAGAGCCCAGAAAACTGCAGGTATTGAGCACAGAGAAACCACTTTAGAAATATTTTTAAATACAAGCAGATATTGTAGGCTACAATTCTACAGATATTGTAGGATAGAAAGTGTTAAAGCTTAATGCTGAAGGGGAAACTGTCCTACAGTTTTAAATAACTTGTCCAAGATCAGGAAGGGCATAGATGTTGTTAACCTGAGTTCAGAAGTCAGGAATTCCTGCTTTTAAGCCCTGTGTTATGGCTACATCCAGCATGAAACTCTGTTGCCACCAGTGCATGCTTTAGAAACAGTGTGTGAAATATGATAAAATATTTTGTAAAGCTAGTTGTGATGTAGGCAGTTCTAATGCATAGCAGGTATTGTCTACCTGTCACTGCTTATTTAATGGCATTTTGTCAGGCTCCCGAAGCCCCCACTGAGATCCCAATTTTATAAATTAGATTGTTTCACCTTTAATATTAGTACTCAGTCTTAAGAACTTTTTGAACAGATGAGTTTGCCAGCTGTAGTTGGAGTAATACTTTAGACCCTCAGGCATATTTCTGCAGTTGTGATTGAAACGCTGTGTGTTCTATTGTGTGAATAAATTTGTCAAAATTAATGAGCACTGTCCTTTACTTTCCACAACAGGTGTGGTGCGTCACGGACCCCGGGTTCCCCTGGGAGAACTCCAGAGAGCAAATACACCAATAGAAAAAGTTTATCGGTGAGAAACGTGTGCTTGGCTTCTAAATCAGAACCATTTACGCAGAACAATGGGCAGTATCCTAAGGATAGTAGGGAAGAGTTGATATGCCCTGTCGGGAAGGGCCCCACGCTGCTGGGCCATGTTGTACATAGTACCTAGTGTCACCGCCATCCACATGCTTGGTTGACAACTACACCTCTACCCCCATATAACACTGTCCTTGGGAGCCAAAAAATCTTACCGCGTTATAGGTGAAACCACGTTATAGCGAACTTGTTTTGATCCACTGGAGTGCGCAGCGCCCACCCCCAGAGCACTGCTTTGCTGTGTTATATCTGAATTTGTGTCATATCAGGTTGCGTTATATCGGGGTAGAGGTGTAATTTATTTTTTCAGTATCTTGGCAGTTGTGTTGAGGTCTTCCTATTAATATAAATAACAATTGGAAATAGTACAAAAAATAGGAGATTCACGATATGAGGCATAATTGCTCTCTACTTAGTATGCTTAGGCTGTATAAATTGTGACGAGAGACTGAGAAGAAGCTGTTCACTTGGAATATCTATCTTTAATTACCCCTCTTCTAAAATGTTGGGAAGCCAAAGATACCTGAATAATGTTGAATGAATGTGTGTGGGCCTGTGGAAGAAGTGGGTTTTAGGAGGGATTTGGAAGAGGAGAGGAGGGAGGATGCTGTGCTGTCATTGGGAATTATGGTAGAATCTCAGAGTTACGAGCACCAGAGTTTTGAACTGACCGGTCAACCACAGACTTCATTTGGTATCAGAAGTACACAGCAGCAAGAGACAGGGAAAAAAAAAGAAAAAAAAAAAAAAGCCAGTACAGTACTGTGTTAAATGTAAACTATAATGTTAAAAAATAAATAAAGGGAAAGTTTAAAAAAAATTTCACAAGATAAAGAAACTGTTTCTTTGCTTGTTTCATTTAAATTAAGATGGTTAAAAGCAGCATTTTTCTTCTGCATAGTAAAGTTTCAAAGCTGAATTAAGTCAATGTTCAGTTGTAAACTTTTGAAAGAACAACCATAACGTTGTGTTCAGAGTTACGAACGTTTCAGAGTTACAACCAACCTCCATTCCCCATGTGTTCATAACTCTGAGGTTCTACTGTAGCTGCATGCATAGAGAGCAATATGGAGAAAGGAACAGAAGGAACATTGCCTTGTGGTGAAGGATCCAGTAAACAAGATCCAAGGTGTTGGGCAGGGAACCTAGATGAGTTTTAAGTATCAGAGGGTAGCCGTGTTAGTCTGGATCTGTAAAAGCAGCAAAGAATCCTGTGGCACCTTATAGACTAACAGACGTTTTGGAGCATGAGCTTTCGTGGGTGAATACCCACTTCCTCAGATGCATGCATCTGAGGAAGTGGGTATTCACCCACGAAAGCTCATGGTCCAAAACGTCTGTTAGTCTATAAGGTGCCACAGGATTCTTTGCTGCTTTTATAGATGAGTTTTGTTACTTATACACAGTAGCACCCTCCATTTGCTAGCCACTTTCCAGACACTGAGGAAGATGCAGTCCCTGCACCTCTGAGCATGCAGTCTATTTATTTGTGTTACAGTAGTGTATAGAGCAGAGGTGGGCAAACTACGGCCCACGGGCCACATCCGGCCCGTGGGACCATCCTGCCTGGCACTTGAGCTCCTGGCCAGGGAGGCTAGCCCCTGGCCCCTCCCGTGCTGTCCCCCCTCCCCTGCAGCTTCAGCTCACCGTGCAGAGAGTGCAGCTGGCTCCGGCCAGGCAGCGCAACTGCCAGTCCTGCCGCTCTGAGCGTCATGGTAAGGGGGCGGGGAGGGAGGGGGGTTGGATAAGGGGCAGGGTATCTCAGGGGGCAGTCAGGGAGCAGGGAATGGTTGGATGGGGGGGCAATCGGGGACAGGGAACAGAGGGGTTGGATAGGCATGGGAGTCCCGGGGGACCTGTTGGGGCGGGGGTGTGGTTAGGGGTCAGGGCAGTCAGGGGACAGGGAGCAGGGGTGGTTGGATAGTGGGCAGGGTCCTGGGGGCAGGAGGTCTTGGGGAGGGGGTGGTCAGGGGACAAGGAGCAGAGGGGTTGGGTGGGTCAGGGATTCTAAGGGGGACAGTCAGGGGGTGGGAGTAGGCAGAGGGGGGGCCACTCTGTTTGGGGAGGCAAAGCCTTCCCTACCCAGCCCTCCATACAGTTTCGCAACCCCGATGTGGCCCTCGGGCCAAGAAGTTTGCCCATCCCTGGCCTAGAGGCCTCAATTAAGCATCAGGGTCCTCTCGTACAAGGTGCTGTAGAAATATCTAAATAAGACAGTCCTTGACCCAGGGATTTGACAGCATAGGATACCAATATGTTGCAAAAGTGCACTATGAAGAAAACTGGAGCTGTCTATATGTGCTCTCTTGTCTAGTTATCACTTCTGTGTCAACTTTCCCTCATTCTGTTACTGCTATAGAATTTTAAGTTTTTGCTTTCTGGAGCATATCCACTCTTCCTATTAGTACCCAATTTGGAGTAATAATCCAGATATAATCCAATTTCCCAGCCTCTGGCTGGAATACCAGATATCAGCTGGAAATAAGGAGCAGATAAACTAACATATGCTGCTTTACTTTCTGAAGAAAGGAAGGGAAATAACACAGATCTGTCTGTGTGTAAGAAAGATTTGTTTATAAAGTCTTTTTATGGAGATGCTCCACCTGGTTGTTAAATAAGAAACAGTGCTATCGAATATCACTGACGTAAACTCTGAACCTAGCCTTACCACTAAGTTTCTAAACTCTCTATCTGTAATTACTGTATGTTGCTTTCTGTGTTGTACATGCCTTCCCTTTCTATTGGACCCTGAAAAATGAAGAATTCATAAGAGTGCCCATACTTTGATAGCCTTTGTTTCTAGGAGTATAGCATTGATCACTGAAAATGCAGTGAAGTGGTTGGGAGCAAGGAGATTCCTTACAGAGCTGGTTCTGATCATTTTTCTGTCTCTGCATATTTACCTTTCCATACAATATTTAGGTTCTATACATGTTCCTTTTGCAGCTGCTCAGTGCTTGATTTCTCATTTGATTGCTCTGAGGATTTCGATATAAATGCATTTGAAGACATCATTGCTTTTTATGAAAGCAAGAAGTAAGTAGAAGTGAGAAGACTTTGTAGCTGGAGACCAGGGAGGCACATTCCTGGGCATAAGCACCTTCTGAGCATAGTCAGGGCAGAAATCAAGCCTCAGAGAGTGTTGAACATCATAAAATAACTGGTTCATAGCAAATTGGACACTTTCAGCCAAGTGCAACTGAAGTCCACACTGAACTCTTAGTAGTAAGCCAATAAAACTATCAGCCATAGTGTCACTCATTTCCTTTAGTATTTTAATGAAAAAAAATTAACAGCTTTCTTAAAAATAACTGTCAAAGGAACTAAAGACAATGAATGAATACCTTTTAAAAAAAATGGTTGGTGCTGCCTGACTGAGCAGTGTAGGATGGCGATGGCATTTTATGGTCAGAAGTGACTTCTTACACTTCTGTTATATTTTTGGTTTGTGCCTCTCTGGAAAGTAAAGAAGGTAAGTTTTTTGCCAAGATGTGACACTCCCCAGCATGGTGCATGGTTAAACTGATTGATTCAACCACTAATTAGAGGCCATCCCAGGCTGACTTTTAAAAGCTAAACATGAGTCTAAAAAAATAACTTGAACTGGAAATGGGAGAAGTAAAACTTCACTTTGATGCAGTGTCAAATACTCCTGCAACAGCTAGCTTTCTGGTCTACTTTTTCATGACATTGTGCTATGTAGACATACTGTAACATTCAATCATATTGAAGCTATTCAAAGAAATATTTATATTTATTGCTAGATTAAGTGCAAAAAAAGTCTCAAATATTGTCTTAAAGACCATTCAAATAGCTCACAAAATAGCTTCTTTGCACGTTAAGCTATGTAGAATTTTGTATCTCTACAAGGGAGCAATTCCCACTTTTGGGTCATTTTGCTCCTAGCTATTTGTTTGCACACTTTTCCTTGGACATCTCATTAAGGACTTGCTGACTGTGTTGACTTCTATTGGTGAAAAGCTGTGATCCTCATGAATTCAGAATTGATGACCCAAAAGTGTGCATCAAATGGACAAGAGTCCTAGAAAATAACTTGACCCTGATATTTGAAACATGGGGGCACTAATTGATATGTCAAGCCAGCACTTTCTCCCAGAAATGTTCATGTTTAGGGAAAAAGTAGCCTAGGATGGACCTGCTGTTGTTTAGAACATACTGGGTGATGGGACTTCCTTTTTATCTCCTTGTTTTCTCACTCATGGTTGTCTTTGTCTGGCTGTGGATCGTTTAGAGACTTGCATGACCAAATCATCAAGAGCATAAAAGGACTTCCTTGGCAGGGTGAAGATCCCTGTAGGCTGCTTCGGTCACTCAGCCGACTTCAGCAACCTCACGTCCATTTCCTGTGAGTTTTTGTGCACTGGGTATTGCTTTGCAAGTGCAACAATAATGAAGTAGTTATTACAGTCCAAAACAAAATGGTTATTTTTGTGACAGAGCAAGCCTCTGTTAAGATTAATTTAAACAATACAGAAATTGTGAGCAAACTATTTCCTCTGTAGTGGCTGCAGAGAATGTTACATTGCCTCCTTTGCACTAGCTAATGCTAAATTCTGCTTTTGATACCAGCTGGCCCCTAAACATCAAATTGTATAGAACAAATCAGTTATTGGAACACTACAGAAAATCAAGTTTCACAACATAAGTACAATTTGTATAGCGGGGGTGCTGAGCGCCATTGAACCAAACTGTAAACCCCTTGTATGATGGAAACCACTTTAAGCCAGTGGGTGTTGCAGCCCCCCTAGTTCCAGCACCTATGAACATAAGCAAATTATAAAGGAATAGTTTCCCAAAGTGCAGGACATAGGCTAACAATACATACATTCCTAGATCCAGTGGCTTTAACTGTCAGGTGTATATATGTATGAAAATGAATCTATAATAGATTGCATAATAATGGGATATTAATTGCCTGACACTGATCTGGGGCATACCTTACACCAAAGGGTTAGCATTGCAGGAATTAGCAGGGAGTGAAATGCAGCCCCATTCCCAAGGGATTCGTTTTCCAATTCATGGCCTCATTCCATTTAGTATCTTTGTGTCTTAGCCTAGGAAGTCCTGGAGATGATCCCATTAGTCAGGCCTTAGAATTCCTAACTGGCATGTTGGGGCATGTGCTGTCCAGCTGTGAACAGCTCTCTGCTCTCACAAAGTGATGCTGGGACCAGCAGGCATAGCCTTTTGGCAGTGCATAAGTGTGATAAGGAGACTTCCAAAGGCTGCACAGTTGGTTATATAGACTAATAGCATGTGTTTTGTTTTTGTTTTATTTTTTAAAGCAAATACAGCATTTGCAGCAATTAGTGTTTCTCTAACAGCTGTGAATTATATTTGTAAACAAAACATTTCCTTTTTGCTAATACTGCAGGTATTGGAAATGGGCAAAACCATTTCCTTCAAAGTGGCTTGCATTCCCTGCATTAATCAGTTATAACGAACTCCTGTGTGTGCATGAATACCTCCTGAAGCTGTTGCACTCATTCTCTTCTGCTCTGCATCTTAGCATGGTCTAATTTGCAAGGTGTGGCTAACACACTGAACTAACAAAAATCATATTATGTATTGTTTCTTAAACAAACTTTAATATTTTAACAGGAAGAGTAGAAGTACCAAACAAAAGCAGATCATTCCCAAGGTAAATTTATTCAGCATATTTTAAGATGTCTTGGGTTTTGCAAGTAATGAATATGCATCTTGCGTCAGGAAAGACTGTTCTAGAATATAGAAAAATCTCCATCTCCCTTTCACATCCAAAAGATGAGTTTGCTTTATAGGTACAGTTTGTTCTTTTATCTGAAGAGTTACACAAATATTTCTTGAATCTTCTTTCTGTAAAGCGATGTGCATGTAACTGGAAGGCTTATGGAATAGCTAAATATGTGGAGAAAGCACATTTCAGTGTTCCTAGAAGCCAGGAACGCTCTTATCTAGATGCTATTATCTGAGGTAAACCTACTGAATTCTAGAGCTCTGGAGCTCGAGTAGTGTTCACAGGTGATCTGTGACGCAGCTGGGCAGTGGAGACTACTTGTGGATGGAACCTACCTGCATTACAATACGGAAGGAGATGGCACATGTGCAGAGCCACTGACTAGCCCACAAGGGACAGAAGTATTGTGGGGAGGCTGTGTGTTTTCCTTTCCTGTCCTTGAAGAAGAAATGGTTTTGGTATTTAGAAGAGGATGATTTAGGTTTAAAATAAAAATCATGAGACTCACTGAGGGATTCAACATTTTCCATATAACAAGTGTGATCACAGTTTATATAGATGTATGTTGACTGAGTGAAAACAGCAAATTTCTCTGTTCTAGAACTTGCTGGACTCCAAGTCTCTAAAGCTTATAGTAAGCATGACTCTGCATGATCGGACTACAAAATCCCTCTTACACCTACACAAAAAGAAGAAACCACCTAGCATAAGTGCACAGTTTCAGGTAAATGAGTATCTGAACTGGAGATATACAGATATTTCAGCCTTCATAGAGAATCAGAAACCACTGCTATGCCATGGAGCGTGCAGTGAATGCACACCACTGAGGACCTGTCCCTGAACAGATCTGACTTCTGGTTTATTTCCTAAACCTGTTTGCAAGTTCCCTATATAGATGATCAGCTAATTCTCCTAGCTCTTATGCAATCTTTTGACACTTGGGGTCTGTCCTGTGTCACCAAAAAAATAGGACCTTCTGGCAGTCAACACCTGTAAGGTAGGCAGCGAGAGGTCAGTAATAAGCTACAGAAACACCTAGTTCTTGCCATTGTTTGAGTATCTTCAAGGATTAGAGGTGAAGGTGTCCTTGATGTTCCTGGCAGAGAAGGGAAAAAATTGACACAAAAGAGATGAAATGGTGGCACCTGAGGCCTCCTATCAGATCAATTGTTGTTTGATTAGCCAGAAGACTAGAGGGGAATTGTACTCAGAGGAGGAAGGTCTGCTATTGCCAAAAGATCATCATCACACACACAGTGTACTAAGGACCATTGTGCCAACCAGAGTGACCATAGTAGACAGCCAGCGGCAGCTCCAGGTACCAGTGCTCCAAGCGTGTGCCTGGGGCGGCAAGCCGCGGGGGGCACCCTGCCAGTCACTGTGAAGGCAGCAGTGAGGCTGCCTTCGGCAGCATGCCTGTGGGAGGTCCGCCGGTCCTGTGGATTCAGCAGCAATTTGGCGGCAGGTACGCTGAACCTGCGGGACCGGGGACCTCCCGCAGGCATGCCACCGAAGGCAGCCTGCCTGCCTGCCTTGGGGCAGCAAAAATGCTAGAGCCGCCCCATTGACAACATCACACCAGGCATCATGTAGTGAAGTTCCTAGACCTGGCTTTATCCTATGAACGCCAATCTCTGGGCAGTCCCACAGGCAGTGCCAGGTATGATCTGGGTGTGCACCCCTTTGTGTGTTGATGGAGAGTGAGAGCACAGTGTGCGTGGGGTGTTTTTGTCCGTTTGAGCAACATGGCTGAAGAACATTCTTAGCTATTGCCAAAGGCAACTCAAAATAGTGATATTTGAAGAATGAGTGTATTGAATGTTTCATTCTAGAACTCCCTCAATAAATTACTGGAGACCCTGGGGAAAGCTGAGCCATTTTTCATCCGCTGCATCCGCTCCAATGCTGAGAAGGTAGGTCACTCTGCCTCCCAGAGCTAAGTTGGTCTGATTACTGGATGTACAGATAGGGCATCCCCATCCATGTACCGTTGTCAACATGTTTGATTTTACTTTGCTTTAAGGCAGCATGCAACCAGCATGTGTAAAGGCAAATTGTGCTTTCTCAGATACTTGACAAAAAGATAGTAGTGCATGAAATAATTCTTAGCCCTTTCTTAGGTTTTTGAAGAGAATGTAATGAAAGCAAGGGAATCTTGTGTGTTGTGGGTAGGTATTCATTGATCGATGCCATCAGGAAATGGCTTTTATCAAAATAGCCACAGCAGGCTCTTATAAAACTTGTGTCATCACAGCAGCTTTGGGGATTATGGTTCTGGCTGGTTCAAGGGACTGGCAACCAGTTCTAGCTCTACTCAGGTTGGTAGCGATAGGATGCAGTTACCATCAGACAGCTGTTTGGTGGCATGTGTGGAATGAATTAGTGGGTCTCAGTACAGTTCTTTGTGGGTAGATGTCTGCACCTCAGAAATTTGGCTCTAGTTGCTCCACTGTTAGTTCTAGCAGAAGTACGGAGAAGAATCCAAAGATGAATAGTAACAAGCACGCAATTCTTTGCATTATTTGGTTACTCTGGTTATTTTTTCTGCTATGCGGTGTAAAGTGCTGTTGCTCTTCTGTCGAGTGGTGGCAGGTGCCAGGTCTTGCTGGTTGCTGATTTCTCCTCTTCCAAAGAGAAACCAATCTGGAGTCTGGGTATTTTCTTATTGCAGCTTGTTCATTTACACTGTAGACATCAGTCCTCGAAGAGCGGAGATCATGAACTGCAATTAGGTAGTATGCTTATTCAGAAATCTAGTCCAAACACCAATGTCCAATTTCCAGGAAGCAATTCTGCCCCAAGAACTCTAGTTAGAGAAATTAAGGCAGAAAGCAAACTTCTCCAAGCTTCCTCAAAGAACCTACATCACAAAATTAACAGTATGCAGTAGAACACCAGAGTTACAAACTGACTAGTCAACCACACACCTCATTTGGAACTGGAAGTACACAACCAGGCAGCAGCACAGACACCCCCCCCACCCCCCCACCCCCAAAAAAAAAGGAAATATGGTACAGTACTGTATTAAACGTAAACTACTAAAAAATAAAGGGAAAGTTTAAAAAAAAAAAAGATTTGACAAAGTGAAACTTTCTGAGCTTGTTTCATTTAAATTAAGATGATTAAAAACAGCATTTTTCATCTGCATAGTAAAGTTTCAAAGCGGTATTAAGTCACTGTTTAGTTGTAAACTTTTGAAAGAACAACCATAACGTTTTGTTCAGAGTTATGAACATTTCAGTTACCAGCAAACTCCATTCCTGAGGTGTTTGTAACTTGGAGGTTCTACTGTAGCATTTCTTTAAAGATTCTACACTGCTCACATGCTAAAAAGAACTTTAAAGACTATGTAACAGTGCCACTTTTTGACTCCTGCCATAAGAATACTGTCTCCAGCTATGTGGATCTGGAGAGAAGAAATGTAAATATTTGGGGGTAGCTTGCTTTAGGAGAGTAGGAGAAAGGAGTCGCTGACAGAAAATCAGTGTAAATTCTCAGTAAGAGATCTTGTCTTTAAAGAGAGTGTGTAAATTGTGTCCTGTATTTAGGTCTCTGTTTCCCTGTGTCTCTTTCAGAGGGAGCTGTTCTTTGATGAGGGATTAGTGTTGCAGCAGTTGAGATACACTGGCATGTTGGAGACTGTGCGAATCCGAAGATCTGGTTACAGTGCCAAATATACATTCCAGGTACTTGGAGTGTGGTGGGATCAGACCAGTATGATTTGGGAAGCGTATGCATCTATAAAAAACACACCACTTATGAGATGCCCAAGTGCCTTCACCTGTGTATCTGTGTAATATATGCTGCTGATGACCACTTGGACTCAATTTCGGTTTCTGTGCCAGGAAATATCTACTTAATCTAGCTCTGAAACCTCAATGAAATGCTACCTAAAAGCATGTATCATTAACCTAGACAGGTCCTGTCCTGAGAAGGCATAATCTGAACTGCTCTTGAGGATTATCTGTGCTGTTCTATTTATTGCATGTAGAGAATGTTAATGTCTGCTAACTCTAGTCTCTCACGATCTCTGTTTGTTACCTACTCAGGATTTCATAGACCAGTTTCAAGTGTTACTACCCCAAAATGCCAAAGCCTCAAAGGAAGAGATTTGGGCTCATCTGAATAAACTGAAACTGGACAAAAACAACTACCAAATAGGGAAGACCAAGGTCTGTAAAATGTGTCCTCCACTTCACCCCCTGTAAGAAACACTAATGGGATTCCCTAGCAAAACATGCAGACTCAGCACAACATATATTTTATTTTGTTTCTTCTCCTATCCACAGGAAAATGAACTGTTTTAAAAATTTGACTCTGTCTTCTCCAGGATGTCTCAATTGCTTGTAGCTCCTCCAGCTAACGGCAGTTCCCTGGACTTGGTGCAGGGCTGTACCCTGCAGAGACAGCCTTTATACTTTAAGGACATTGGTTATCTGGCCTGTGGGCACCACTGGCTTTTATCACAATGATCAGTGTTTCCATTTAGGAAGAGATTTGTGCTGCCTTCAGAGAAGTGTGTGGTGGAATCTGAACATGAGGGTTTAGTTAGTAAAACAGAATTTAAAATAGATTTTTGGGAGGAAGAATTCATGATGTTGGGCTTTACAAGTGAACCATATTCCCAGCCCTGTGTGGGACAGAATTGTCGCTATCTGTCCTCCATTTATGTTTAATACCCAGAAAACTAGGAAATGGGATGGAAAGACTTATTAATGTATCAGATATAATGAACAGCTGTTATGTGGCAGGAGGCAGCCACAGCTGTTTGGAAAAGGAAATGCAGTACTCGTATAGCTTGAAAGCAAAGCATATGCGCACCCAAGTATAGTATCCCTGGGGTGTATCCTTATAAGAGATGGAGCAGTCTGGTACTGATTAATGCTCATGTGACCTTTTTCACTGACTAGGTGTTCATGAAGGAGGCAGAAAGACAGATGCTACAGGACACGCTACATAAAGAAGTGATCAGGAAGATTGTTCTCCTTCAGAGCTGGCTCCGGATGGTTTTGGAAAGGAGACACTTTCTCAGAATGCGGCAGGCAACTATTACTCTGCAGGTGTGTGCAACTTGATTTTAGTGGGAGCTGCAAATCTCCACCAAAAACACTTCTGTGGCTGCTTCTGACCAATGAAATCTTGCTTCCAGACTTGTTGGCGTTCATACCGTATTAGGAGGGCATTGGAGAGGACTAACGCTGCCATTTACATTCAGTCGGTATGGCGACGATACAGGGAGAGAGAATCCTACCATCAGCAGAGGAGGAGAATCTCCCTTGTGCAGGCTCTTGTCAGGGGACACCTACAGCGCAAGAGGTAAAAGAAAAGGAGTGATGTAGTTCAGCCAGGCCTAAATTCAGATACCACTCAGGCTGTTTCAGAGCTAGTTTGCTATGGTTGCAGGAATGAATTCTTCATTATGGTGCATTGGCTCTACCAATAACTGGTGACAATCTGATCATCGTCCCTTAAGAAAGAAGAGTAAAAGCTGCATGTGGCCAGATTTAAACTGGGATGTGACAGCCCAGGCACTGAAGTTTTCGGGTTAAGCCAGAGTTCCCAAGCAGTTCCCAAGCAGCAGCTACCCTGGCGTGCAAAGGTTGCACCAGTATGGAGCAGATTGCAGATGTCCTAATCATACGATGGAGCTGTGGCTTGCAGAGACTACAAGGCTCCAGGCAGCCATGCTGGCACTTTAAAATTGAGGTCACCTGCTGTTTGTACTCTGCGAGCCACATTTAACCCACAGCCATGCTTCTTGTCCACTTCTGGGGTAAGCCTTTACATGTCCTGTCTTTAATGTGTTTTAACCTAGATTTCAACAAATGATTGTGGAAAAACAACAGGAAATGCAACAAGCTCAAGAGGGAGAGGATAGTGTAAGCCAAGAAGATGGTAATGAACTAGCATTGGAGCAGTTGGCTGTAAAACCTGAAATGCAGCTGGATCAAGGTATTGAACAGATGGCAGCAGGAGTAGATGAAGCTCAAAATGATGGAGATGAAAAACTGAGCCACGCTACCGAAAAGGCTGTTCCTTCTCAGAAGAGCATAACAGATGGCCATGAGAAGCTCACAAGCAGTCGGGAGAAACGGGAATCTCGCCGGCAAAGAGGTCTGGAACATAATAAATTACAGAATAAGCACGTCCTGTTCCCCTTAAAGCAGCAGTCTTTAGTATGCCAGGAAGAAGAAACCTCTGCTAAAGAAACTCCAGAAACTGTCCAAGAGCCAAACAAATTCACAGCATACAAGACAGTCCTTCCAAAAGGTACAGAGGAAGAGAGAATCCCAGTGGAAGAAAACAAAACCCTTTCAGACACACAGGTCCCAGGTGAAATACTGGACAGTGATGTCTCCTTTCCCAAGCAATCCAATGAATCAAAACAGGAAATACTAGATGATAAGATTATTGATAAACTGAAAATTCAAGACAACCAAAAGAATCAAATAAAAGGCAGTCAAAGCTTTACCTGTCCTGAAAGGCCATCAGATTTCTCACTGCACATTAAAAAGAATCTTACTCCCACCAGAAGCTTTCAAACTGGAGATGAGAATTATGGAAATAAAAATAAACACCGAATCTCAAAGGTGGACAAAGATCTGGACAGCCCTCCCTCTTTCCAGATTCAGAGGTATCTGCATGACCCCGGAGAACTGAGGGACAAGCGGGAGAAATGGAAAGGAAAGAGGCAGTCAGAGGCTGGTCAGAATGATGTACTGAGCGAGTCTTTGGATGAAAGAAACCGAACTGGCCAATCCCCTCAGACCCTACTATCGTAAGAACAGCTTTCCCAATTGCTTTGACAATTCTGTGGTCAGTAGCAGCTGGCTTTAGAGAAATCCATTATCAAAAATATTTAAAATAAAGGTGGGATGGGGAGGGGGGAGAGGAGGTATTGTGGCAACCTGTTCACCCGGCCCCAGTGTGGGATAAAGAAATTCTATCTGTACTTTAAAATTCCTGGGTTCTAAGGCCCTGATCCTGCAGTTAGATCCATGTAGCTCAAACCTCGCAGTCTTGCTGAGCTTCCTTGAAGCTAGTGGGGTTTTCCAAAGGATCCCGTGCTACTATGTGGATGCAGTTTGAGGACTGGGGCCTTAGCTAGTACATTAATATCTGCTGTTTGTCTGCATCTCTCAAAGAACTTCTTTTCCTACATCACTGGATAAAATGTTGCTCCAAAATGGCCAGTCTCTTCAGATCCCCAGCATTGGCTCCATGTTTATGGTAGACAAAATTTAAAGTAAAGAATCTTTGACTTTTAAATGCAAATATATGGGAAGAGTGGTGGATTACAATAATACATGTCAATTAAGATTCTCCTACCCAGGTTAAAAATCAACATGTGGGATTTTTTAAAAATGCTTAAATCTGCAGGATACTTCTCAGAAGGTTATAACTATTTTATGGGAAGTAAGATTTTGTCCTGAACTATCTGACAATATGAACTTTGATTCTTAAAAGTATAAAATCTGGTTTTTCAATGCAGAGTAATATTCTTGTAATCTTATAGAAAAAAGGGGACTACTTCTTCGCTGGATGATATCGCTAACCTTGCTCAGTCTGTCACCATGATTCAGGTATTCACACTCTTCAGAAGTGTATTTCTATTTGCCTTACTTGCCTTATTAGGAGTGTGAAGCATAGGACCTTGTGTATATTTGAACTGCAGTGTGTACTGTAAATGCAAGAGCCTTTTTAAATCAACCTTTGGCTTTATTTCCATGTAATAACCCCAGATGTACAGTACTTTCCCTCTTAATTTGTGTAAATTTGATTTTAAACGTTACCTTTAATAAAAATTTTAAATCTGAAAGATTTCATGTGCCAGCTATTACACGGCAATTTGTGCATTGAATTTCATATGCTTTCACAAATGGAGTCCCAGATGAGGCATTATATATAATAGGGCATTGTCTCAGCACGAGAGATCTACAAATTGAGTGAAGTGGATTCTTTCGATTGTTGTACAAAAACAGAACTTGGTAAACTTCTTAAAAGATAAAACTTAAATGTGTGAATTAGCAGTTCCTTCATGGACTGGATTTTAAAGATCGTTCTATTTCTTTAATATTCTGTAGCCATCTCCGGAAACAATGGCGGAGGAGAAGAGCAACAAGAAACAGACTTTGCAAAAGAAGTCCAATGAACAGTTATCGCTCTTGGATTTAGCTGTCTCAGTGCAGCTACCTAGCCAGCCGATGGATGCCAAGTATGTGTTATGTGTGTGTCTATGGGATTGACTTCAACCAAACGAACCAAAGAACATGCCCTTTCCATAGCATGCCCTGTTATACCCAAGTATTGCACATGTCTCTATGTATGATTATAGTGCTGTGGGACAAGGTAAGGAAAAACAGGAAATATTTTTCTCAGCCAATCAGCAAAAGTGTGTTAGTAGCGATGATAGACGTGAATTGCATTTTTTGTGCATTCATTGTCCCTGGAACTTTGGTTCTAGCAATAGATTATTTCCCCAAAAATCTATGCTATACATCTATAATTAATTTATTGACTGAATGACCATTTCAGATAATGTGTTATGCCCTCTCTCTGTGTTCCTGAGAGCTGTGAATTAATATGTGTAATAAATATAATCCAGGTAGACACTCCCTTCTTCTCTTCCTCTTGTCTCATGCTTTACCTTGCTAGTGCTTGGAATTTATGCTCTGGAGATTTACTCCTCTCTATCATGGCTGTTAATTGTATAATTAAACACATGCTTTCTCTTAAAGCCTGTCTGTGTCTGTATAAAACAAGCTTCCATTACAGACATGTAAAAGAAACATGCAACCTGCTTTTACTTTCAGATCCACATTTAAAATTCCTCTGCGTAAGCTTCTGGGAAAGAAACCAGACAAGAAATACGTTAGGGAGAGTCCTGATGTAATGGAGGAAGGAGAGAATCTCCCTCTTCTATCGTGTATTCTGATATCAGAATCAGTGGAGTCACAAAAATTATCAGAAGGTGAGTTTACTCTGCTCTGTTTCAGCCAGGAATGTGCAAGCAGTTGAAATTAAAAAAAAAAAAAGGGTTGAATGCAGAACCTTCACAGCATTAGACCCAACAGTGAACATCTCAAAACTTATCCTTTTCAAATTCCCAGTGGTGCCTATGGATGGCAGCTTACCCTCATGTGTTCAGTGAAATTAATATTCTGCAAGCATTAGAAATGTTCTGTGATCAAAGTTATCTTCATTTGTCAGAAATCAAATTATATCTGACTAAAGCAAAACTTTCGATTCTGTTCTGCTTCCCTTTGAGGCAATGTTTCTCAATAAGCCTTCTAATTTTACTAAATAAGCTGCATGTTCCTATGCAAAAGGGAAGTAATCTACCCAGAGTTTCAGACTTAGTTTGTCCTCAAGGCTTCTTCTCTTGTGTAGTCTTAGGCTTGTCTACACTTACCGTCTGATTGATGCATCAGCGGTTGATTTAGCGGGTCTAGTGAAGACCTGGTAAATAGACTGCAGATTGCTCTCCCGTCGACTCCTGTACTCCATGGGAATGAGAAGAGTAAAGGGAGTTGACAGGAGAGCATTTCCCATCGACACAGCACAGCGTGAACCCTGCGGTAAGTGGGTCTAAGCTACGTCTACTTGAGTTATGCTATTCACGTAACTCAAATTGCATAGCTTAGATAGACTTTCCCCTATAGTGTAGACAAGGCCGTAATCTTAATGCTATATTTGTCCAGGCTTTGTCACCAAAATTACAAATATGGAAACAGTAATTCTTAAATGTGGTTGGCAAGTCTTAAGTGCAAGAATGTTTGTTTAGAAAGGTGAATTAAATTTATACATTTTAAAATCTGAAGCTGTATGCATCTAAAACTCACTCTTGATGGATATTGCATCAATATTTTCTGTGCAGACTTATCCACTCCAGCTAGATTCAATCGGACATGTTCAGAATGGTGTTCTGAATTTCTGGCTTCCTTGAATTTAACAGTGGTTTCTTTGTAGTTTTAACAGTATAAATGCCCAGATTTGATCACAAAGGGAAAACTGCAAAGGCTAGAGTCTTGTCCAAGTCTTATCTTGCAATCCAAAGAAACTTCTCCAAAACTGCATTATCCTGAAAGTTTGTGCAGAAAATAAGATAATTGTAGACTTTTTTTGTTTACTTTAAATATTTCTGGTGATATGGATTTGACTTGACCTTGTGTTAACTGAACATCACTATGAAATAGGTTGTTTAAAGGCAGCTGCTATGATTATAAAATACAATTGTGACCCTTCCCATATTGTTGGTGCCATGCTCTCCATTGTGCAGTGCAAGGGAGCTGAGGGAAGTAAAGCTTCAGAATTCTATCTTCTGCTTAGAATATATACTGATTCTTTTCCCCAGCTCCTTCTGGACACCCACGTCGCCCCCAAGCAGGAGAGCGACCTGTGAAAGAAACTAGCAAAGGGAAGAGGAATCGTACTATTAAAATCAAGAAGATTTCAGCAGTGTCTGAGAAGAGGCCAGCTTCTGTTATCCGTGAGATCACAAATGCCAATGAGCTGAAATACCTTGATGAGTTCCTTCTAAACAAGGTGAGATGCAGTGAAATAGAATGGAATGCAGATCAGTTTGTAGGACCAGTTATCTGATTATGGTTCTTCTCACTCCATTTTTACGTCTTGTCAGCTAATATAAATTGGAGTGGAAGCTTTTAATGATTTATATTTTATGTTGTATATTTTCTCACCTTTTAAGATGTTTTTATGCCTAGATTTCCAAGGAAGGTCTGCTTAGAACTGTTATATGGACGGGCCTGGGACATTTCTTTCAGCCCTGTTCTGTAGCTGCTATATGTGGGGATGTCCCTTTGACCAGGAGTTCCATGAACAGAGTGGCCATGGAACTGGGTCTTTAGCTATATCCTTCAAAGTACTATTGCTCATCGTGACTTGGCACTGAATAAAGTGCTGTATCTTTTTGGTTTTCTCAAAATGTAAATCTGAAATTGCTGCTAGTAGGATTTCGTGCAAAAGTGCAGGTGCTGAGTAGAAATGTCAGATTTCTTTGACGGGATGTTGTTGCCACTCCTAACAACCTGGAGGTGCCCAGCTCACCAGTGTGGAATTCGAAAGTGTAGAATTCTCCCAGGCATCGGCTTCAGTGATGATTTAATGGGAGGGGGGAAATGATTTAATAACTTGACACAAACTAGATCCTGCTGGATTTTTTCTCAGTCCAGGTGTTCCTAATGTATATGGGGTTTCCCTCCCTTGGCAAGTCGCCTTCATTCTTGCAGGCAGTAAGGTGACATTAACAAAGAATATATGGATAAGAAGAGCACAGTCATTGGACAAGGAGGCAGAGACAAGTGTTTTCTTTCCACATGTGACAGAACCCCTTAGTATTCTCAGGATGCATCAGGAAATCCCATTTTGGATAATTACAAGCTTCAGACATGTCTGATCCAAAAGGGTTAGCTTAAATGTAGTACAGACTGGCTGTTCTCTCCTTAAATATAATAGTGACAAATATCATTGCCTTTCAGATAAATGACTTGAACTCCCAGAAGTCTGCTACTGAATGTTTGTTTTTTGAAGCCACAGAAAAGTTTAGAGGAAATATCAAAACAATGTACTCTGTTCCTGTAAGTAATATACCTTGTTAGCCCTAAAAGCGATGTGAATATCACACTGCTTTTGCAAAGAACTGAAGTGAAGCATTTAAAATGAATGCTCTAGCTTTACTTGTTTGTATTATCCTTAGTCTTTCAGCATCCAAGTAGGAATTTCTAACACTGATTAAATATTTCAGTACTTTTTTATTTTAATGAGAAAATTAGGATACTAATGTCAGTTCCTGTAAACTTACTCATACAAATAGATGCATTTCTTTCTTTCGCTTTCTCATCATCTCTCTGACCACCGGTTACAGTGCTGCAGCAAAGATGGCAGGACTTTATTGTCATCAGCTCATCCATGTTGCTTCATTAGTTACCCAGTGGGTGACCATTAAAAATTATCCAACAGTGTTTCAACATTAAATCAATGGCGGGAAAAAAAGCATGATGCACTTTACTGCACTAATTGATCGTATTTGAATAATGCCTTTTACTTCCACTAGAACGGGCAAATCCATGTCGGCTATAAAGATTTGATTGAAAACTATCAGCTTCTAGTTATAAATCTTGCAAAAGAGAGGGAAGAGAAAGACGTCAAGCTGGTTTTAAATCTCTTCCAATCCCTTCTCGATGAGTTTTCCCGAGGATATGCAAAAAGAGAAGAGTCAGAGCAGCATAAGGTATAGTACTTCCTTCCTGCTAGTCGTGGTGGTTGAAAAAGTTGTTTTTAAAACTGTTTAAAGAATTAGAACCACATTTTTCCAATGTCATTGACATAATCTGTTACTTCAGAACATTTTCCCACCTTGGTATTCTTTCTGGAAACTTTTTTCCATTTATTAATCCTGAATCCAGCACCTGGTAATAGATTTTTACAGACTTTGGGCAGTTTATATGAAGGTACTTCTCATTATTATGCATTTTTCAAGATCCTGAAAATACTAAGATCAAGTTGGGAAGGATTTTTGCAAAACCTCCAAAGTTCTTGGTAGGGTTCAGCGATTCCAATGTTTTATCACCAGTGACCCCCTTCTAGCAGATTCAGGAGATGGTTTGAATTCTTGAGAGGAGCCTTATCCAGCTTTGTTATGCTCACAGGTGGAGGCTGCAGTGTAGAACCTCAGATGAAACTGGAGTGGGGGTGGTAAAACTGTGAGGGAGAGGAAATCTTTGGAGTTCTCAGATTGATATACCTTTGTGTATCTCATTGCAGCAAAGCAAAACCCAGAAGAAGAAACGAAAACAAGAGCGTGCGGTGAGTATTATTTTTCTTATTGTAGTACTGCACAAAGTCCCCCGCCATGCTCGCGGTCGCACAGTATTAGGTCTCACAGGATCCTCCTACTGCAAAAACTTGCTTATACTAATGTGGCTTCTTGGTTTGCAAACCAAACTAACACAGTGTTTTCATCACGTAGCTCTATAGCTGTCATCTTCCACAACGCAGCAAGGTGTGCAGAATTGTTCCAGAGGTGTGCTGGGTACTTCCAGATTCACTTAAAATGTTAAAAAAAAATTTTTTTGCTGAAGATAATCACCAGCCTTAGCAACACACTGTAACAGACGTAACTCACCATAGACAAGTGCAGTAATTGAAACTCCAGTAACTGCTGTTGGGATCTGAATGTCAAGTAGTCTCACAGGGCAAAGATCAAGGCATTGTTGTGGATGGCTCCATGAAAATATTTGTTTTGTGCCCACGAGCCATTAGAAAAGGGAATAAAATATCTGTTAAAGGATAGAGAAAAATATCACACCAAAAAATAATGGCAATTCCCTGCCTTATAGATTTGGTCCCCTCCTCTCAGCAAGTACGTAGAAGAAATATGGAAGGTCCAAGGAAGAGCACCAAGAATGATTAAGCATTTGGAAGGATTCTTGAAAGAGCAGGGCTATTCCTTTTGGAAAGCAGAGATGTCCTCTCCCAGCATCACCAGTTGTTTGATATCCCTCTAGCCTGTCAGAGTTCTGTTTATTCCTGTCCCGTCACGCAAACAAGGAGCACTTAGTGAAATTGAAAGGCCAGTTTTAAAACAGCGTGTCATTGCACAGTGGAACTTGCAGTGGTAGGATGTTATTGAGCCAAATCTCTTAGTGCAATTCATAAAAGATTAAACACTTCATATAACTACCATGATGAAGATATAAATTAAGGGCTGTGGATGCCTGTTTGTAAAGCATAAGCTGATTGCTATCTGGGTTCAAGCAGAACCAGGCAATTAGGTGTCACTGCGGGTTTTCACCACTTGGATCAAATTTCTAGCATTGGCTTCTGGATTAGAAGAATCACTGGTCTGTTGTCTTGTGCAGTCTGGTGTGTTCCCAAATGCATACCTCTCACCTCACTTGGGGTGCTTTTTAGGACAGACTGGCTTTTTAAATGAGGAAATTGTTTAAAGGGGAGGGGTGACTGCTAAATGTTAGTAGCAGACTGCATCTGATGAGTGACTGGGTTAAAGGAACTCTGTCTAATAAATGCCTTAATTATGAAACAGACCAACACTAATTATCTTGGGCCTGGTCTATACTACAATTTTAGGTCGAATTTAGCAGCGTTACCTCAATTTAAGCCTGGATCCATCCACACGATGAAGCCCTTTTTTTTGACTTAAAGGGCTCTTTAAATCCATTTCTTTACTCTACCTCCGACGAGGAGATTAGTGCTGAAATCGGTCTTGCCAGGTTGAATTTGGGATAGTGTGGTCACAATTTGACGGTATCTATCCCAGAGTGCTCCATTGTGACTGCTCTGGACAGCGCTCTCAACTTAGATGCACTGGCCAGGTAGACAAGAAAAGGCCCACGAACTTTTGAATTTCATTTCCTGTTTGGCCAGTGTGGCGAGCTGATCAGCACAGCTGACCATGCAGAACTCATCAGCATGATGTGCACATTTCCGGGGCACGTTGCCTGGCCTATATTTTGTGAGAAGTCTACGTCCATGTCTATGTCCTCATCACTCTCGTCACTGCGCTGCTGTCGCCTCCTCGTCTGGTTTTGCTTTTGCAGCTTCTGGTTCTGCATTGAAAAAAAGGCGCAAAACAATTGTCTGCCATTGCTCTGACGGAGGGAGGGGCGACTGACAACATGGCTTACAGGGAATCAACAAAAGGGTTAGCTTTGCATCAAGGAGAAACACAAACAACTGTCACACAGAATGGCCCCCTCAAGGATTGAACTCAAAACCCTGGGTTTAGCAAGCCATTGATTTTACAAAACAAATCAGGTCAATTTCTTGTTTTGATCCACTCCATCCATCTTTTATATCTTAGGCTGGCAGCAGATGGTGCAGTATGACTGCTAGCCATAGTCGTCATCTGGGTGTCCGGCAGAAAATGGGAATGACCTGGCTGAGTCACTCCCATGTCTGCTCAGGCGCCCCTGACTGGCCTCACTGAGATCGGCTAAAAGAGCACCCAGGAGTACGACAATGATGGCTACCAATCATAATGCACCGTCTTCTGCCAAAAGGCAATGAGCTGCTGCTGTGTAGCAATGCAGTCCCATGTCTGCCAGCACCCAGGAGATGTATGGTGACGGTGAGCTGAGCAGAGTCCATGCTTGCTGTGGTATGGCATCTGCTCAGGTAACCCAGGAAAAAAGGTGCAAAACCATTGTCTGCTGTTGCTTTCACGGAGGGAGGGAGGGAGGGACGGAGAAGGATCCTGATGACATGTACCCAGAACCACCCGCGACAATGTTTTTGCCCCATCAGGCATTGGGATCTCAACCCAGAATTCCAATGGGCAACGGAGAGTGCGGGAACTGTGGGATAGCTACCCACAGTGCAACGCTCCAGAAGTCAACGCTAGGCTCGGTACTGTGGACGCAGTCCGCCGATTTAATGCACTTAGAGCATTTTGTGTGAGGACATGCACAATCGACTGTATAAAAACAATTTCTAAAAAAATGACTTCTATAAATTCGACCTAATTTTGTAGTGTAGACATACCGTTGAGTTGAGAGCACTGGTTCTCAACCAGGGGTACGCAGAGGTATTTTAGGGGGTACATCAGCTCATCTAGATATTTGTCTAGTTTTACAACAGGCTACATAAAAAGCACTAGCGTAGTCAGTACAAACTAAAATTTCATACAGTGAGTTGTTTATACTGCTATGTTTCAGTGTATCCTATATAGATGTACAATATTTATATTCCAATTGATTTATTTTATAATTATATGGTAAAAATGAGAAACTAAGCCATTTTTCTGTAATAGTGTGCTATGACACTTTTGTACTTTAATGTCTGATTTTGTAAGCATGTTGTTAAGTGAGATGAAACTTGGGGTACGCAAGACAAATCAGAATCCTGCAAGGGGTACAGTAGTCTGGAAAGGTTCAGAGCCACTGGGTTAGCCTTACACCAGAAGCCAGATTTCCCTCTATCAGTTTTAATTGTGGAAGAGAGGAGAATAAGTAAGGTGGCGATAGCTCAGATTGTTTCTAAAGAAAATAAACAAAAAGGAGCCATTAACTTCTCCGCTTCCCCCACCCAGATTGAGGAGCACAATGGCCATGTGTTCACGAGCTACCAAGTGAGCATTCGGCAGTCGTGTGAGCAGTGCTCATCCTACATCTGGCCTATGGAGAAGGCCTGTCTTTGCAGTAGTAAGTGGAAATGGGTTACTCTTGTCATTTGGTTTTAAAAAATTGAAGATCCTTACAACTTTGGTGGGCACAGGCATAGCCTTGTTGGTGGGGGTCTGGGCTGGGAGCGCTCAGAAAGTGATGGGGTCTGGGCAGGAAAGACCTTGCATGTGAACAAGTTGCCGTGGGGGTGCATGTGCTAGCTGGCTGGCACAGGTGGTAGGTAGGGTTCTGGCAATTCTTGCCAGCCACCTCATGGAGCAGCAGCAACACCATCACAGCCAAGGCTTCTGAAGTATTAACAACATCACACCATCAAAGAACTACATGTCCCTTTTCTGTGGCTGAAGAGTTCAGGATGAGGTGAAATGAGGGAGGAAAACCGCCTGACTACTTGGGTTTCCTAATGACTTGAAGTGATATTGGCATATCCCAACAGGAGCCGCCCTACAGCTAAGAATAGTATCAGAGGGGTAGCCGTGTTAGTCTGGATCTGTAAAAGCAGCAAAGAATCCTGTGGCACCTTATAGACTAACAGACGTTTTGGAGCATGAGCTTTCGTGGGTGAATACCCACTTTGTCGGATGCATGTAGTGGAAATTTCCAGGGGCAGGTATATATATGCAAGCAAGAAGCAGGCTACGGATAACGAGGGTAGTTCAATCAGAGAGGATGAGGCCCTCTTCTAGCAGCTGAGATGTGAAAACCAAGGGAGGAGAAACTGGTTTTGTAGTTGGCAAGCCATTCACAGTCTTTGTTCAATCCTGAGCTGATGGTGTCAAATTTGCAGATGAACTGAAGCTCAGCAGTTTCTCTTTGAAGTCTGGTCCTGAAGTTTTTTTGCTGCAGGATGGCCACCTTAAGATCTGCTATTGTGTGGCCAGGGAGGTTGAAGTGTTCTCCTACAGGTTTTTGTATATTGCCATTCCTAATATCTGATTTATGTCCATTTATCCTTTTCCGTAGAGACTGTCCAGTTTGGCCGATGTACATAGCAGAGGGGCATTCTCCTCCCTTGGTTTTCACACCTCAGCTGCTAGAAGAGGGCCTCATCCTCCCTGATTTGAACTATCCTCGTTATCCGTAGCCTGCTTCTTGCTTGCATATATACCTGCCCCTGGAAATTTCCACTACATGCATCCGACAAAGTGGGTATTCACCCACGAAAGCTCATGCTCCAAAACTTTTGTTAGTCTATAAGGTGCCACAGGACTCTTTGCTGCTTTTACAGCTAAGAATATTGTTCCATCTGCCATGGAGAGGGAAATGTGTATTTTGGGGAAAACTCCAGTATGCAGCTTATTCAGATTGTATAGAGACTAACAGCAAATGGGAAACAGAGGAAACTCTGCATTTGAATCTGCTTTGATCTGTCAGTAACAGTCCCTCTCCTCTGTAGCCTGCAAATTGATTTGCCACAAGAAATGCATGTCCAAAACTCAGAGCTGCTGCACATCGCCCTGTGGAAAAAAGGTAAGAGAAGTCCTCCCTTCAGAGTACACATGTGTAATGTGTTAGACCAACTGTTAGGCAGTGATGGCCTGATTATACCAACAACTGAAAATCTCACCCAGTGCCACAGCCCAGATGCCATTCTCACCAGTGGGCGTCTTGTGATCAAAAGTTAGTAAGAAGCATGGCATAAAACATTCAGCTTTCATTTAGGTGTAGCAGAAGGTCCTAACTTAAATGAGTTTGGTAGCCTGGAAACAGGAATCCATATGACACTTGACCTGTATCAATTCCAGAACGAGCAAGGTGTAGACTCCCGTCACTTTGGAGTGTGTGTGAGTTCCTTAATTAGCGATAAGAATTCAGTCCCCGTTGTCATGGAGAAACTACTAGAGTATGTGGAGATGCATGGCCTCTACACAGAAGGAATCTACAGGAAATCAGGGTCAGCAAATCGCATGAGGGAGCTGAAACAGTTGCTGCAGACAGGTATGTCTAAATAATGCTGTCAACCTTTCCTGCTTCCCAGCACACAATTCAGCTGCCCTGCTATTCTGAGAGCATCTGTAAGACTATTTCTTATCAGAAAAACTGCTCTGCACTAACTTGTGCAGTATGGAGCCTGTATTACTGATTAGCTGGCTAATCTGTTCATGTTCATAAATACGTATCTTGCGGGCACATTTTGAGTAGTCACATGGGCTCCAGGGAAGTAGGTACGCTAATGCTTGAATTCTTTGTAGGCGTCCTTCTTTGGGAGCTGACTGTGTGCATCAAAGGAATCAGATGGCTAAATAACTGTCAGACTCTCTTTTCAGATCCAAATTCAGTGAAACTAGAGAATTATCCCATTCACACTATCACTGGCATCCTGAAGCAATGGCTACGAGAGTTACCTGACCCACTCATGACTTTTGCACAGTACAGTGACTTTCTCCGAGCAGTAGGTGGGTTTTGTCAACAATTTGTAGAGCAATAGGAATGTTTTCACTTGTTCTGTCTTGGAGAAGGATTTAGTGCCCCGGCACTAACTATGTTTTATATGGCCTCTTCCTAGTCATTTCTACAGCAGTCACTAAAATTTGTCCTAGGAAACAGAAGTTCCTGGGGAAAATCTATTTTTTGGCTTTCTGATGTCAAGATTACTGTCTCACTTTTCAGAATAGCAGCATCTACAAAGACGCTGCCCTTTCTTGTGGGGGGGAAATGTTAGTATATTAAGTGCAAAAAATGTGAACAGACCTGGAGTCTGACATTCCTTGCATTTGTCACTCTGTCCTTACCATGCCGTTACAAGCATGCGAAAAGGGGGGGAACTAATACCATCTGGTGTGTGCTGTTGTCTCTCACTATAATAGAGTGAGTAAATGAAGTGACAGCCAAGGCTTCTGAAGTATTAAGCAACACAAGAGGTTCAGAGATGCGTTTAGCTTAAGATTCCCAGACATCTCCAAGAGCATTCAAATGTTCTGGCATTAATTGACTGGTGCTTTAGAACTGCTATGAGCTCCTGAGTGTCTTGAGATCTTGCTGTGCTCGTCTCTTCTTATGCAGAGTTACCAGAAAAGCAGGAGCAACTTATTGCCATTTACAGTGTCCTTGAACAGCTTCCACAAGCCAATCACAACACCCTGGAGCGACTCATCTTTCACCTTGTCAAGTAATGATCTTTCCTTTCCTTTGGGTTTTATCTGCGCTGGGGTCCATTCTCTCTCTGGTGTCACTTTCCAGTTACTGTTTAAAAAGCCACATAAACCAGAGATAAGTATATTCATCATGTGGAATTTTGAATTTGTCTTGGAAGCCTTCTGACATCCTGACCCTTTTTGGGATCTGAGTGGGGATTTTCCTGCTTTTTGTGACTGACTGACATGACAAGGGTGAGAATTTAGGGTTGGCAGTTTGTGTGCATGCGTGTGCTTCCTCTTTCCTGCAAGCCAGTCTAATTGTATCAGGTGAGCCAAGCAGCATTAGCTCTGAGAGCATTGTAAGTCCTGGTTGAGTGGTGGTGGGTTTGAGCAGCCTGGAATGCAGGGATTAGTGTGGCTTGATGGCAGATACTATGAGGATGTTAGCGCAGTTGAATGGCAGAAGCAACATGAGCACTGTAAATACCTGTAAATGTTCTAGTGATGAGCTGGGTACTGCTGGCAGGGGGGCATGAAGTGGAAGGACCTGCTTTCAGCTGAGGGGACCTAAGTAAGAACCTGAAAATAGAGTGATAACTGACTCACAAGAGAGGGGGCACAGAGTGGCTGGCCAAGGTACATCCAGGCTACCTCTGTCAACATGGAATCATGTTCTCTTTCATGCAACAAGATGTAAAATTCACTTATTTTAAAAAAAGTTTCCCCAACCTCTTGCGTGCATTGAACCTTCTGGAGCGTCCCCCCTCAGCTGCCATGCTGGGACGCTAGCAAAGTTTGATCAGATCATTTGTTTTCTAGCAAGATTTACTAAGAAACTTTCATTTTGTTCCAAACATTGCATTTCAGAGTGGCTCTAATAGAAGACGTCAACCGTATGTCACCCAATGCTCTGGCCATTGTCTTTGCTCCATGTCTCCTGCGCTGCCCTGATAATTCTGACCCACTAACCAGTATGAAGGACGTCTCAAAGACAACCATGTAAGTCTCAGCACTTAGCTTGCTGCAAAAGTCTGTATGGATCAAATTGCCCTTTCAACTGGTGCGTGTCTCTGGTGCTGTCATGTGCACCTTGTCTACCTCCTGCAGTTCGATCCATGTTAGAGCTATCCAATGTAACAAACTTTGTTGGAGCCCTGTTGGCAGGATAGGCTGGAGAACTGAGTGCAGAATTAGGAGCCAGTAAATCCTGAATTTGAATCTTAGCTCTGCCACTGATTTCCATGGCTTTGGCACAACAGGCCCCAATCTTGATGAGGATATCAGGGTACTGCTGTAACTTTATTAATAATTAAGAGTCTTAACAATTCTGAATTCAAACTAATGCTAGAAAATGTTATAAATTTGATTCCTTTATTTGTGCTGCAAGCAGGGCTTGGATGGATGGAGGGGATATGTACAGCATGATGGTATTAATCTGTATGTGTCAAATAAAAATCATAATTGGGCCGAAAAGTAGCACCATTCCTGTATAAACAACTGTCCTACAGCTGTATTGAGATAGAAGCATTACTTACATGGTATGGCACAGAAATTAAACACTGTCAGTTGCCTACTTGGGAGCCCTTCAGCCTTTACCTTTGAGCCTCTCTTCTTGAGTTGTGCCCATATCCTCTTTGTGCTAGTCACTGGCATCACTGGCCTTAGTGCAGCCCCTCTAGCTCTCTCTGCTTATCCCCACCCTTCCTACATGGCTGGCCTTGGACCTGCCTCAGTCAGTTTAAATAAAGAGCCAGAGCAGAAATGAAAGAAGTGTTTGAAAAATAATAAAGCGGTGACTTTTTCCAACTTCTGATTCAGTTTGCTCTTCCTGTGGGGCTGTAAATGTGGAGAAGGGCAGTTGTGGGAACATTCTGTATCCACCAATGTCTGTGCCGGAGCAGGGAGAGGACAGCAGGTAGAGGAAATATAAATAGCTAGCGCCGTGGGTGATGCTTCTTTGTTGCATGGAGACACAGTGTGCAAGTTCTGGGTACCCAAGTTCGAACATGTATCATCTGTAGCACTGCTTTTGGTTGCGCCCAGTCCTGCTTGTCTGTGTAGACTCTTCCCCTGCACTCATACAGCACCACCCTCTAAAGAAAGTGCCTCTGGAGACTCTGGTTTGAGATGGGGCCATCCACATGTGTGTCTAACATCCCTGAGCTGGGCGTATTCACTGGCAGTGTGTTGAAGATCTGTCCATATGTTAGTGGCACATCTCATCCCCCATGGTTGTCCCCAAAGCATGTGTAAGTATCCAGGGAGCAGGTTGCTGAATGAACTCTTGCACTTTCACACAGGTGTGTGGAAATGCTAATAAAGGAGCAGATGAGAAAATACAAGATTAAAATGGATGAAATTAACCAGCTGGAAGCAGCTGAGAGCATTGCTTTCCGACGACTCTCATTGCTCCGGCAGAACACGGTAAGTGCTACAATGAATAATAGCCCCACATCCAACAGGGGCTCTATTGTGGACTCCGTGGGGTGAGGGAAATGCACTATAGCCTCACTATTCCCAGCCTGCTCAGCTTGTCAAAGACCAAATGCTGGTTACTGACCTTGGATTTTACTGAAAAGGGGGTTGGCCCAGTGTTACCGTGGGAACTAGGCCTCTTTCCATGTGGAAGTCTGAGCTTGAATGAGCTCAGTGTGCTGGGCAGGGAGCCCCTCTTGATGATGTAAGTACAGAGAGCATCGGGGTACCAGCCCAGCAACTCCGTAAGTAGGATTGTGAGGTGGTTGTGTCTGTTTGGTGCCAAGTAACCTACAGGGGATGCCTTCATTTCAGGGGATATGGTGATTCACTTGTTCAAAGTGTGCCCTCACTTTAGTCTCTGGTACTTCCATGAAAAGCTCAGCTATGCTGAGTGTGCCAAAGTCACCTTTCTGACAGCTTCCTGGATAGCTAGCTCTGCAATGCCATGGATGATGATCAAAAGCATAATGCCTGGGATGGGAGCAATCATAAATTATGTATATATTTTTGCATAGTACAAAGAGCTGATATCTTTTCTCTAAGGCACAGTGGTTTAGTATAAAACATGAGTCACCCACCCAGAGATCTAGATTCTGCATCTAGTTCTGCAAAAGACTCCATGTGTGTCTTTGAGCAAGTCATGTCACCTCTCTGGGACTGTTACCTCTTCTTTCAAGCAGGAGCAATGGTATTTGCCTCCCAAAAGGCATAGGTGCCGGAGCTACGGGTGCTGGGGCTTGAAGTGTTTTCCATGATATACAGAGTTTACAGTTTGATTCAGTGGCTCTCAGCACCCCCACTATACACATTGTTCCAGCACCCCTGCCAAAAGGAGTGGTGTGAGGTTTTCCTAAGAAGTTGTGGAATGCAGAGAATTAAGGCCCTTGAATGGAAGAGGTGGGCCTACAACTTCTGGCTCCTAGCCCCAGTGTTAATTCTTCTCAGCTCAGGAGGGATCAGAGGGATGAGCATCCTTTTACCAGATCCTGGTAGACTGGGACTAGAGGACTCAAGGGATGAGTGTACAGCTTCAAGTGTGCATACAGTACAGGCTGCCAGCACTGGGATCGTTGTCAGAGTAGTAACTCCTGCCCACGCTACTGCCCATGTAAGAAGAGCAATTTCCAAATGTGGCACAATCAAAACAGAGTGTCACCAGGACACTTTCCTTTGTGAGGGCTATTTCTCTCCTTTTTTGGCACTAGAGTGGCTTTAAACAAATATCTCTCTCATATATATTTTTTGTATAATTACATAAGAACATAACAAGACTGGGTCCGTCTAGCCCAGTATCCTGTCTTCTGACAGTGGCCAATGCCAGGTGTCCCAGAGGGAATGAACAGAACAGGGAATCAAGTGATCCATCCCGTCACTCATTCCCGGCTTCTAGCAAACAGAGGCTAAGGACACCATCCCTGCCCTCCCTGGCTAATAGCCATTGATAGACCAACCTATCCTCCATGAATTTATCTAGTTCTTTTTTGAACTCTGTTATAGTCTTGGCCTTCACAACTATTAGTAAAAGTTAATTAATTTCCAGCTGTCTTAAATGGCTGAATAATTTTTGGGGGAAAGTCAAAAACAAAAAATCTGCTTTAAGCAGGAACCAGGCCTGGAAAAATTTCAGCCCATGAGGTGGGGGTGGATTAGGGGGAGAGTTTTACAAAGCTATGAGTAACTGAAAATGGTGGTTATCATGGAAATGCTGAAGTAACCCTAACTATAGTTGCTCTCATGGAAGTGGTATCACAAAACTTCCTAATTTAAAATGCAAAAAGAAAAGCTCTTTGGGAACGTATCTGGAGGCCAGAGGTAGAAGTGTAGGGAGTGAACTGGAGTTAGGGAACTTGCTGTGAAACTGTTCTACATGTGGACCTAGGATTTGAGTCAGTCCAAGTGAGAAGCCAACACACACCACTGTGTGTGCCTCCAGTGCTTTGCAAGAGATTCTGTCAGTGTCAGACATGTGACCACTCCTACCCCCAGAGGACTTGCAGTCTAACTGCACAAACAAAAGCTCTCCGTACCAAACAGAACTTGCACTGAGACGACTTCACAATTCTTTGGCCTCATCATGACATTGATTTTTTTTTTTTTTTTTTTGTTAATTAAAGCAGAACTTCTCTCCAGACATCACTGTGGAGTTTTGCTTTAAAATCAATGGGATGAAGAGAGCCTTTTGTTTGGCAGTTAAATAGTGTTAGACAAGTATGTGTTAAACTTGTATGTCTGTTTTTAATCCTGGATGTAAGAATTGTGACAGCCAAGCAATGAGATTCCACATATGGACCTCAAGATAGTGGGCTTGTATTTGCTGATTCAAAGCCTGATACAGCTGGTCTGTGTGCCCTAGAAATCTGACATAAGTGAAAAATCAGAGTTTTAAAAAAAACAAAAACCCCAAACCACCTAGATCTGTCTGACCTATAATAAGAATTAGAAAACTACTGAGATGACTCCAGTTGATACTGCCAACAGGTTGCCTTAACAGGTTAAAATACGTTCAATAGAGTAAGAAGGTCTTTGATAATGAAAGATTCAATATCTTTGTGCTTGGGTAGATCAAAATGTTTTTAAAACCTTAAATATTGCTTTTATGGAACGTCCAAACACATACATTGCAAAATATGACAGTGATAGAACTATTGACATTACCATTAAGTCTGACATACAAAGTTTTAATGTAATTGTTCTGATCAGAAAAAACAACTTTCTGAAGTTACCATGATGTAGTGAATTTGGTCTTCATCTTTCTCTAGCTCTGGCCTGTAAAACTTGGGTTTTCTTCTCCTTATGAGGGGGTGCTGGTATGTACAAGACCTGATGTGTTTATAGTGCATGGTTAATTCTCCTATGGCACCACAGCATGATGGGACATTTGCTGCTTATTATAACTTATGTGGTGTGAAACAGATTTCAAAACATTCCAGACTGCATGCATCACTGCAGCCCTTTCCCCAGAATGCATGCACTGCTACTATCCAATTCCTTCCTCACTTCACTATTTCTTATTAATTAAGTTCTAACCTGTGCTCATACTGAATGGCACAAGAATTTGTAGTTAACTCGCACAGCTAAACAAGTGTTGGCAAACGTACTCTCTACATTGAAAAACGTGAAAAAAGAAAAATGTTAAAATAAATCAGGTGAATTTAAACTTTCAAGGCAAATTAAAACTACGGTGTGACCTAGTCAAACATATCTGTATAAATGGAATGGATTACTAATACGCCCCCTTCACTACCTCTGTGGGAGCCCTTCACTTGCCATATCTTCGCCTGCCCATCTTTTATAACTAACTTTCTGTCCAGAGTAGTGTGAAAATCCTGCTCCTGATCATGAAGCGTTGACACATCCAACTTTCTTACAGAGTAAAAAGCCCCCAAGACAAGGAAATGACGACAGCTTCCCTGAGCTGGGATCACTACAGGAGGAAGACGAGGTGTCTTGATGTTGATAACCGGGAAAGGAGATTCTGATAGAACGCATACAGTCAATAAAAGAGGAAAAGTGAGTCCTGGCTTCACATTTCTAATTTAAATCCATTGAGTTTATGCCTCGTGTCCTGGGAGGCAACACAGCATGCTGCTTTATTTCTGTGTTGCATTTCAAACATAATTTACAAAGTCAGAATGGAGAAGAGGAGAGGCAGTAAAAGGTAACAGGCAAAGGAAATATTTTCAGATGAAATTTGGTGAGGTATAGGTCCAGGACTGCTTTGCTTCTAAAGTCTGCTCTGCCTAGAATAGTTCATGTCAGCAGTATTGGTAAATATGTAAGTCAGTGTCTCTCTGGAGTGCTATGATGTATATGTGTTTGATGCAGGGAAGACATAACTTACCGATTACCTGAGCTTGACCAGCAAGGCTCTGATGAGGAAAATCTAGACTCTGAGACCTCAGTGAGCACGGAGAGCCTGCCAGAGGACCGAACAGGGCGGCTGGATACTGAAGGTCAGTATTAAGGTAGTGTGTGCTCTTTTTTTCACCTTCTACATTATTTCATATTTTACATATTTTGTGACATCTGGTCAGAACCAGTCATGTCAGTTTACATTTTTTAAAATGCACTCTAATTTCCAAGTAGCTTTCCCTTTCTTTAAAGGAACCATGCTGTCTGAATTCCAGTGCCATGGTCAGTGCCCCAGTGTGCCTGCCAAAGACACTTGCGGAGGGCCCAGCATTTCACTTTCACTGGCCTCTACATTCTCCTCAGTTACAAGGCGCAGACCATCATCAGTATTGGTCAAGATGAAGGTCCCCTGCCGAAATCCAGTGATACCGACGGCAAATATAAAACTTCCGTATGGGATTCCCAAACTGACAGAATCCCAGAGAAGAACATCAGCTGAAGAGTCTCAGCCAGTGGTAAGACGGAGGGACCGGCTAGCAAGGCGAACTGATAAAATTCACTCTGTATACATTGCACAAGGATCTGTTGTGGCCCAAACTCAGGATCCTTTGGACGAATATGAACCAACAGCAAAAGTGAAGCGGAGATTTTCAGACCCTTGCTCACACATTTCATGCATAGATGAATGAAATATTTAAAATGTTGGAATTTTTAAAAACTGGGACCACACTTCTAGCTCTGACCCTCCTTTAAGGATTGTGAACTTGTGCACGTGCCTTAAGAAGTCATTGGCGTCACAGTCTGGAACTCTCAGCACTCTAAGGGTTAAGCAGGGTTGCTTAAAACAAACAATATCCTGCTATTTGTAAACAAATTAAAAAACTGGTGGGGGAGGGGGAAAGTAGAATCGAAATCTGCTTTGGTCAAAGTAAAATACGGAGACTTGAGTCTGCAGGAAGACTCTAGTGACCTTAGTTTCTCCTGCTGTGCCTTTTTGTATTTGCTTACGATGGGCTCTAATAGGTTCGAAGGTGAATTAGAGTCCCTAGGTTTTGCCTTACTCCAGTTTTTTGTATGTTTTATGACAAATTCCTTTGTGGTTTACAGAATTGTTAATGTAATAGCCTTAACTGAGACCAAAAATGTATCAATGTTTATTAATACATTGCACTTTTTAAAAATCCTTGTGTTAGGTTATCAGTGTCCTACTGCTACAGTGTCTGCCCTTTCCAGAGAGCCCTTTAGTAGGAGAGAAGACACTTGATTCTGAGCAAAAGTAGATCTGCTTCCCTGAGATTTGGATGCCATTTCCCACCACTTCCATAAAAGGATTTGGAGAGGGTTCTGCAGGGTAAATACCGATCACCAAAGTTCCTGTAATCATGCAGTGTTTCTGAGAGTTCAGTGTTTTGTGTACAAGTATAACCACATTGCTAAGCAAATGCAGTTGTTGCAGTGGGCAACTATGTGCAAGGCTTTGTTCAGCATATGTTGTGTATTACAATGCTGCAAACGTCACTAAGGGTCAGGTATGAGAACATGCAGGCAGAAACAGCTTCTAAAACCTGGGCCGTGTGAGTCAATCTTAGTTTACTGTTCAGTCTCCCCTCTGCCAATGTGAATTGCGAGTGTAGATCGGGCCAGCTGACTTTCTGGCTGATATGAGGAACTCCACTTACTGGCTCCAATCAGGAATCCCATCCAATCTCCTCATTGTAGGGTGCCAAGCACTACATACATGTTTGTTAGAGCTGGTAGGAAGATGGAGCATTTTTCCGGGAGGGGGGGGAAGCCACAATCGGCGGCACTTCGGTGGCTGCTCTACCACACCGCTTCATTCTTTGGCAGCAATTCGGCGGCCAGTCCTTCCCTCTTAGAGGGACTGAGGGACCCGCTGCCAAAGACCTGGACATGCCGCCCCTTTCTATTGACTGCCCCAAGCACCTGCTTCCTGCACTGGTGCCTGGAGCCGGTCCTAGGTTAGGCATTACAACAGTCACATAGCTGTATGGCATCATGGGAGAAGTCTAACTGGAGAGCCTGCCCCAGAGAGAAGAATGGAAGCATAGGAGACCCAAACTACAACTCTCATGTATTTCTGAATAGAAATCCTTCAGTTTTCAGACTTTCAATAAAAAAATCAAAGTTTTCCACAAAATGCAGATACTTCTTACAAAAAAATTAACTGAAAACCCAATTTTCCATGCAAAGAAGTCTTGATGGAGAACATTCAGCCAGTCCTGCTGTTTTATTATAAGTAAATGTGCTGCTGTAACAATTAGTGATGAAGGAACCAATGTTCCACCCTGCATTTAGAGCTGCTGTTGAGTCAGTAGGGAGCGCACACTGACATAAAAAGGGACTCTGGTAGACCCTGGCATGTAGAGTTTGCAGCTGTAAAGCTTAGAGGTGAGCTGAAAAACTCAAGCAAGGTATTTCACTAATGTTACAAATAGGTGCTGAATGCCCCCATCAGCCAGGTAGGGCATCATGAACGAAAACTCTGCTACTTTTTCTTTCTTGGCATATGACACGAAATTAGTGGGCATAATTTAAAAAACAAAACCTGTACCTCCATCTGAGATCAGAACAGAATTAACCCCCATGGGGCTGAGTTATCATTTTCTTGTACTGTGCACTATCAGCTAGCCTCAAGCACAAATTGAGGCAGGCTACTAAGACTTTAAAGAATCTTCCATATGCCTTGAAAGTTTTTTTTTTTTTTTAAATATAGCAAAACCATATACAAAAATGGCCATGCCTTTTAGAAACTAGACTAACCTCATCCTGTTCTTGCTTGCCATCGGTGTGTTCTGCGCTGAGGGATAGTGTCACCTGATGATGCATATGATGGAGCAGAACCTAGATGGCCAGGATGGAAGGGAATGTCACATGAACGGAACAAATCCAGCATGTCTCGGCTGACCTCTGTCAGTGTGTTCAGTACTGTATAGCTAGGCATAAAGTGTCCTACCGTAGCTGGTCATAAGCTAAAGTGGACAGACAACACTACCCAGACACAGTCTTCTAGATCAACGGTCAGTGGATGTTCAGCCCTCCATATAGCCCAGGTACTTCTTGGTGAAGGATTATTGTTTGAAGGTTATAGTGAAGAAACGTTTCAAGGAGGAATTTTCTGTCAAGTTAGCAGAATTATGGAGACGTTTTGTCACTATTAACAGCAGGCCTATCAATGTCTGTGAGCTGGGTAACTGACACAAAGGCTGTAGCTCAAATTTAAATCTATTTCAGTGTTAAACGTCTGTGAGGTCAACTACCTGAACTCATGAGGGAGGGGGTTTGTAAGGTGTGCAGGCACGGGGGGGTGTGTTACCGGTGGAAATAGCAGTGGGATAATAAAGGCTTTCCGCTTGAAATTGCCTGTCATACATGACTTCGTTAGCAGGGAGCTGTGTCCCGTCCAGGCTGCATGTACGACCACCTGTGCCAGCCGGCGGGACCCCGGCAGCTGCCTGGGGCGCTGCCGCTACCGGAACCTGCTGTGCCAGCAGAGAACGCGGCTTCCCGCTGAGTGCGCCCACGTCCCCCGACGCACCAGGCCTGTCACCCTCCTCGGGCTGCCCCGCTGCTGCTGTTCCGGGCCCGGACTGGCTCTGCGCAGGCGCCGCCGGCAGCCCCGTGGCGCGTGGGGAGCCCGGCCGCGCCCTGAGCTCCGGGCTGTTTTGCTTCCCCGCCGGTGACGTGTCCGCGCGCCCTTGCTACGTGAAGGCAGCCGCTGGCCCGGAAGTGGACTATTCGAGTTCCGGTTCCGGGTCGGAGCGATGGCGGCCACTCGCCTGGAGCTGAACCTGCTGCGGCTGCTGAGCCGCTGCGAGGCGCTGGCGGCTGAGAGGCGGGAGCCGGACGAGTGGCGGCTGGAGAAGGTACCGGGATCGCCGATTTTGGGGCCCGGCCGGGAGGCGGCGTCCCGGGCAGTCTCCAGCCCCCGCCTAGTGCCTCTGGCCCCTGGCGCTCCTGGGGCTTCATCACTGGGGTGCGGAGCTCCTGGCTGGGCTGCCTCCCCCTGTGCGGGAGCCGGGACAGAGGGGTCCCGTCACGCCACCCCTGCCCCCGGGCGGTGCCCCTGGCTTCCTGCGAGCGGGAGGCCTGGCACCGTCTGCCCGCCCCAGCCCCACTGTGGTGGCTGGCTGCTGCCCAACGGCCCCATCAGCAGCCGGGGGACGGTCTGCAGCGCATGAGACTCTTTCTGTCTTGTAGGATCCCAGGGAACGTAACGCAGCGCGGCTTTATACGGCCTGTTATGGATGCTGCACTAGCTTAGCAAGACGGAGGGGGGGGACTGGATTTTGCAAGTGTGACTGTAGCAGCACCGTTCTGCCCAGCTAGATTATCTCGTTCTTTGGCTGGGAGCAGGTTCTGAGCCTTTTCCTGCTGCTGTGCAGGCCCTGGTTTCATGAAGTGACTAAAGCAGCTTGATGAGCCATTTCATCTGCAGACTTCTCAGAGGGATGCAGATGCTGCTGCTTTGAACTGCTTTGCCTGTGCTGTAGTGGAATGTCCTAGTCTTATTCATAAACCTTAACATGCTCATTTGTTTGAAGAATGCAGTGGTTACCCTGGGAGCTGCAAAGGATGTGGTGACTGGGAGGAGATGCCATTGGCAGAGAACTTGTTTTGAGTCAGTTTGGCCGTAGGAGAGAAATCTTTGTTTCTAGTCTCTGATGTTTTTTTGGACGACGTTCTCTTTCCCTGCCACAGCATCAGTCCATCAGTGAGATGTCCAGGGTTCTGGGTAGGCTGGTGTATTTGGTTTCATTGGCTAGAGCCCAGTCTTTCTGACTGGGAGATACCATTCAACTTTACTGAGATAAATCTAATATAGGTGTCCTTGGACTTCAGTATTGAAGCAAAATTTAAAACCATATCATGTTTTTGCTTAGAGATTTCTCCAGCTTTATTCAGTGAGATAGTTAAATCTGAGGAATTTTTTATATGTATGCTGTGTTGTAGTTGTGGTGGTCCCAGGATATTAGCGAGACAAGAAGAGTGAGGTAATATCTTCTATTGGACCAACTTCTGTTGGAGAGTGAGACAAGCTTTTGCTATTACACAGAGCTTTTCAGGTGTGGGAAGCTTCTGGCTTGTATCTCTCACCAACAGAAATTGGTCCAATAAAAGATATTATCTCACCCACTTTGTGTCTCAGATTTTTTTTGTTAGATCATTGATTGTTTGACTTGCTTCACTATAGTGTTTCACTTGGGCCTTCATAAACTTATTGAATGCTACAGGGCTTTGGAGCGGAGCTGGAGCATGGAGCAGTAGAGCTGCAGGTTTTTGCCTGGAGCTGGAGCGGAGCCAGAGCACAGCTCCAAAGCCCTGGAATATTGCCCTCTCAGAATTGTCTAATTTACCCAGAACTATACTGTTGTGAAGAAATGAGACGTTAATTTGCCAGACTTTAAAGGATCTTAGTTTAATCATCCTGGCTCAGGCCACTGGATGTCACCCTTATTGCACACACATGTAGCAGACCCCTTTTCTTGTAGAAGAACCCTGTTATGATTGCCAGACTCCCTGCTTTCATATGAGGAGATGGAGGTTCAGTGTTAGGGGAATCCTGTTCTCTAAAAAACAAGTACTATCTTGTCATTCCTGAGAGGGAAATTAGATACAGTTTGCCCAGCTTTTCTAGGAAATGTTGAATATGAGCAGTAGGCAATTCTGTGCCCCAGTGTAAGCAAGAATATTGCAAGATGTGTGCAGCCTGTATCATTAATGTGCACACATCCCTTGCGTGTCAGTCCTTTGTTTGCCTAGGGGGAGCAATCTTGCTACTCTATGGAAGTTGAGGGACCCATGTGAAAATAGCATCTGGGAACCTCTGGTTTGTGCTGTATGTCATACCACTTTTATCCCGTAGCTTGTGGTATAGCAGGGCTTTGTAGTGTGCGTTCATGTTTGAAGTAGATATTTGGTACTTCATAAGGCACAAAAGCCTTTGCCTGGAGATATAATTTCTTGGCTTACAGATAGATGAGACACACCGGCAAATTAATCAGCGCCAGTCCATGGCTTCTGTGGTTGTGATAAATAAAGCAGATGGCTGTGGGAACATGTATGCTATTCAGGCCATTGCTAGAATTCCCCTTTGAGAAGGGGTTTTAAGATTTGGGAATAAACTTCAAAGTGATCTCTTTATAGCTTGGATCATATTCCACACACTGCCCTTGGTCAGTGTAGGCAGGAGACTTCTGGGAGCCAGCAGTGCAGGTGTTGCTTCTCTCTTGCCAGCTGTTCCTCTGTAGTCTCTACATTGCACCTGGGAGCCAGAGAGCTGTTTCTTGGGAGGGACTCACTTCCACTTGATCTTTTCTTTGTAATTGGCCTTGTGCCTCAGTTTTTGTTTTGTTTGTTTTGCCAGTTTCCTTCCAGACATGCGAATTCCTGTCATCCACTATCGCAGGGGCACTGTAATAGGATGTACTGGATGGAAACTGAACATGAATATCTCTCAGCAGGAAATGGAATGGAATGGTGTCCCCACGGAATGGTGACTGCAGCCAGATGGGCATCATTTCACTAATCCACACTCTAACTTGACCAGTTCTGATGGCTTCCTATTGGCAGCTTTCTTTCTCTGCCAGAAGGAACTGGTTGGTTGTAGCATGTGGGTGGCTGTTTATGGAAACAAAAAGTTCAGTGAGGATGGAGGGTAACCTATGGGTTGGCAGGGCAGATGTTTGCCTGCTCAGAGAGTTTCAAAGTTGAGTCCTGCTGCTTGGAAGTAGGATCTTTCTATTTAGGTCTCTCTCCAACTCGCATTACCCAAAACCTACTGAAAAGATGCCTTATTCCTGCTGAAGTGAAGATCTTATGACCATTGTCCCCTTAGTCTTCAGTGAACTATTCAGTGGAGCATTGGGGGTTGGGATGGCGACCTGAAGTGGAAACCCTTCACTTTTGCCTACTACACCATCAGGGTGCCAAAGTCTTTAGCTGCCTTCTGTCCAGTTGCCAAAACCTACAGTGTCCTTCCCTGATAGCGTTCACAATACGTGTGTACTCTCTGCAAAAGTGTGGCAGTAAAACGTTGGACACCATAAAAAGTGAATAACAGAAGGAATTCTGTACTGACTGCATTATTCATTTTTATAGTTAATTCAGTAACCCCTTTCCCTCACTTCCAACTTACATGAAGTTGCAGAATTCACAGATTCCAAGACCAGAAGGGACCATTGTGATAATTTATTCTGCACTATAGCTCTCAGAAACCAGAGGGCCTCACAGCAGGATTCCAGTCCAGTTTGCTGCAAATCCCATGAGCGGGTGGGTCTTGGATTCTAAAGAGTTGTTCTACAATTTAAAAAATCACTGTCTGAAATATTTGTACTTGCTAATATTACTACTTGTATATAATCACTATATCTGAAAAATTAAAGAGTATTTTCAGTGTATGTTGGGAGTATTTCATAAGAACCAGACCAAAGGTCCATCCAAGCCAGTATCCTGTCTTTCAACAGTGGCCAATGCCAGGTGCACCAGAGGGAATGCACGGAACAGGCAATCATTAAATGATCCCTTCCCTGCCACCCACTCCCAGCCTCTGGCAAACAGAGGCTAGGGGCACCATCCCCGTCCATCTTGGCTAATAGCTATTGATGGACCTCAGTGAACTTATCTAGTTCTTTTCTGAACCGTTATAGTCTTCACCTTCACAACACCCTCTGGCAAAGAGTTCCACAGGTTGACTGTGCGTTGTGTGAAGAAATACTTTGTGTTTGTTTTAAACCTGCTGCCTATTTATTTCATTTGGTGACTCTAATTCTTCTGTTATGAGGAAGAGTAAATAACACTTCCTTATTCACTTTCTCCAACACTGTATATGTTGGTGCAGTCAGTTTTTCGCCCCTCTGGTCAGTGTGTGTCTTCAGCACAGCAATAATGGAGAAGAAACTCAAATTTTTTTTTAATACTGTGAAATCACAGAAGTTGGCAGGAATCCTCAAGGGCAGATATAACATCTGAAACTTGCTAACTTGATTTTTGCATCTTAGATTTCAAGCTGATGGTTGCTGTTCTTGGAGGCATATTTCCATTTGTGGGAAGAAAATTTTGGTTTGAGAGTTCAACTTGTCAGCCTGCTATTAGCTGAAGGGTGGGGCAAGAGATGCTGGGAGTAGCCCACCGTGCTTAGTTTTATCTCATTAATTCGTAAGTTCCATTGATAAGATCAGGCTGCTAGTCTCTGCATTTCCTTAACCTGTCTCCCAGTGATGATCCTCTCATTAAGACTGTAAGATACAGACTCTAAAGAGTGTGTATGTGTGAGTCAGGCAAGCCACATTAACCCAGGTAAAAACAACACCGGATGGTGCTTCCTGTGAAAATGACAATCCTCATTATCATTAGTGCTTAATAGCTGCAGAGCCTTTAGCATTTGCCACACTGGTTCCTGTTAATCCTAACTCTTACAACTGTCTGGGTTTTTTTTAGTATGTAGATGCTCTCGAAGAGATGCTCCTTGCATTAAAGAAACACTCAAGGTGAGATGCTGTCTCTGAGACTGAGGTTGGAAGGAAATTGTGTGTGTTCTTTTTCAAGTAACCTCTTAGGTGGGAAATAGGCACAACCCAGGAATGCTGAAACTGTGGGACACTCAGGACTGTGAGGATAGCAGAATGGTTTGTGCTCAGGGGATGCCCCTTGTAGTTATAGCCCTAGAACTCACTTTGCGAGGTTTTTTTTTGCTGTTGGGAGGCCGCGTGAATATCGGTAGAGACAGCTCAGGACTGTTGTTTCACTTGCATTGCAGGAGCACTCGGAAGCCCCATTTATAATCTGAGCCCCATTGTGCTGCACAAACCTACAGAAAGACATGGTCCCAGCCCCAAAGCCCTTAACAGTCTATTCAGACAAGCCAGACAGGTGGCATAGAAGTGTCAAAATGTCATATTGGGCAATTTAAATGAAAAAGCCTCCAACATTTCCCAGGTGCTCCAGCATTATTGCTCTCATGTGCCTCCCCTGCACTCTGTCATCCCTATGGGAATACATGCAAGTATCACCAGAAAAGGTGCAACATAAGCAGCAGCACAGCAAGCTACAACTCCCTCCCCCACTCACCATCCCTAGCTGCTGCATTTCAGCCCTGTCCTAGAGAGGCCATTTCTAGAAGTGATACTTGATCTTTCTGCCCAGTTCAAGCCGTTGTCCTTCAGAAATTACGAGTGAGGGTGACCCTAGCTCTAAGCTGTTCCTGCTGGAAAATGCTGCCTTAATCTCTTGACTGTTCTACATGCATATGACTTTCTGAAATATTTGCAATAGGAAATACTGACTCTTCTGGCTTCCATCGTTTCTTTTGACTGTTGCAGCAAGCCTGCCCCTGAATTGCTGAATGAATATGCCCGCAAAGTGGACTTCTTGAAGGGAATGTTAGAAGCTGAAAAATTGGTAAGAACCTTTTGTCCATCCTGAAGTGACTAACCGAGCATTTGGTTTTTTTGTCTCTCTCTCACATCTCAAAGCAATAAGCAGGCATCTTCCTGCACCCATGCACAATCTTTCTCTCAAAATCCTGAGTGAGTGTGTCTTGGGAACTTATCTGTTAAATGTAAGGGGTTGATATTTAGAGTTACAAGCTCTTTCTGCCCCCCCTCAGAGAACCACGAAGAAGGCAAATGTTTCTTCTGTGATTTATGGTGTCCCCTTTGCCTTTGAGCTGTGAGCTTTTGGGGGCAAGCTGTCTTTGCTCAACATCATTTGCCCTTTGTACAGTGCTGCGTACGTCTACTGAGCTATGGACTGCTGATGAGCTGTGCTGCAATTAGACCGGATTGAGTCTGCGCTGTCATGTCCACTCACCTGCAGGAAGTAGCAGCAGAAGAGCTTCCTGGTTATTTTCTAGGCTTCTCTGCAGAGCACAAGATTAATTTGGCCCTCTCTTTATAGTCCTCGTCAGCAGAAAAGGCCTTGGCAAATCAGTTCCTGGCCCCCGGCCGAACTCCCACGACAGCCAAAGAGCGAACCCCAGCTACTAAAATGGTTCATCTGCAGACAAAGGCTCGCTACACTGGCAAGATGAGGAGTGAACTGCTTGGTACAGTAAGTTATGTTCTACTGCTGGTCTGTCGCGACTGTTAATTCAAGAGGGATTTGCTGCCTCAGCCAGCTGCTCCCCTGGCGCTCCCTTTCTAACCCAAAAGTGACCAGGTCCATATGGGCCACTGTCAGTGACCCTGCCTAGTAGCAATGCTCAGCCATCTAGTTCCAGCGTGGGGGTGGGACCAGAGCCAAGGGGAATCGTGTAGCCTCTGGTGAAATGGAATTTCATGCTTTGAGGCCCTGTGTACAGAGGTTACAACCAGCCCTCTCCCTGGGAGACCACAGACTCAGCTGGCAGCATGAGTGCAGGGGACTGGGCTAGGTGACCTCTTAAGATCCCTTCCTGTTCTGATTCTGTGCTGCCCTTCAGAGGGCTGAGCTACAATTCTGAGCCTGGGCTCTCTCCACTTCTTGTGCTGGACTGTTGGAGAGCCGGTCCCTGCTTCATGGTATTGGATTTTATGATTAGAAATGTTGGGAACAAAGGATACTCTAGGGCATGGGGGTTGCTTGATGCAAGGCTGCAGTCACTTCATCTGTGCATGTGTAATCTTACTGTGTTTCTCCTCTCCTCTCCTCCTCCATGTCCCAGGATCCCTTGTCTGTCAATGGTAAGTTTATTTAAAAGCAGATGGCTGGAATGTGTGGGGGGAAGTGGGAGGGGAAGAACAAGGGGTGACGCATCTTGCCTGACAAGCCAGAGCATGCTTTCTCTTTTTTGTGATTTTTGTTTTTTTAAGTAGTTTTCCAGCTTGGGACTCTTCTCGTGAACCACCACTTAAAGCAACTAAGAGTCTGTGTGGTTACTGAGATTGCAGTAGCTCCCAGTTTGGATCAGGGACCCATTGGGCTAGATTCTGTATAGTTGAAGTCTCTACCTTGAACAGTTTACAAATTTAACTTAGGACTAGAGGCAACAAGCCAAGCTTTTTCCAGAAGCTGGGAATGGGTGATGGGATGGATCACTGATTACCTGGCCTGTTCATTCCCTCTGGGGCACCTGGCATTAGCCACTGTCAGAAGACAGGATACTGGGCTAGATGGACCTTTGGTCTGATCCAGTATGGCCATTCTTATGTTCTTAATGTTACCTATGTTCTCCCCCTGCCAGAACAAGATCACATGCCTCCAGGAGCTAGCAGCATGCATAGTTTGATTCCATAGAATATTAACCTTTCTAAATGTATGAATGAATAATCCTCAGTGCCCTGTACTTGGCCATATTAGTGGGCAGTTTCCTTAGCTAATGTTAAAATACCTGGTGCTAGGTTAGCCTGGGATTCTGGCAGCAGAGCTGTGGTGCTCTTACTCATGAATATTGGCTCAATCCAGGGTTTGCGCCTCTTCCTCTCCACTGGACACAGGCATGACACTGCATGACATCAGAGCATGTCGTCTGTCTCCCCTGGGGAGGTAGGGCTTTCTAAACTCTTGTTACCTGGTGCAGACACCCAGACAGATTTAAACCTCTTCTCTCCCCCCTCCCCGTTCCTCTTACAGAGTCTTAGTTTTGTTTCTGCAGTTTTCAATTTTACTTGCTTAGTTTCCTGGCGCATCAACTTTCCACAAGAGATTCAGGCCTGGAGGTTTTTCATCTGCTAAAATACAAACTTTTTTTCCCCCCAGAGTCTGAGGAGCTAAATTTAAGGAAACGGAAGTAAGTCATAGTTTAATATTTTGACTGTTTTTGATGGGGCGTCTTTGACTCCTGAATGTACTTTATTAACTCAGCTGGGAAGGTTTTAATGCCCATTTGTGGAAGCACCAAACTTGAATGGTTTCTTATTAGCTGTTTTAGCAAACTGCTGCTCTGAATGCTCTTGCCATCTAATCAGATTTGTGAGCAGTAGTGCAACTCTGACATCACCTAATGGTGATCTAAAAACCACTGAGAATAGTCCATGAGAACTCTCAGGGAATCCTAAATCTCCTCCCTTGTGCTCTGCAGAGGCTTTGTGTCTGAAGAGAAGCAGTCAGCAACTGAGCTGGATGCCGTGTTACAGCATCATCGCAGCATGCAGGAGAAGCTGGCTGAAGAAATGTTGAGTTTGGCTCGCAGTCTCAAAAACAACACCCTGGCAGCACAGAACGTTATTAAACAAGATAACCAGGTAGCATGGATTGCAGTAGAAGAAATTATTCAGATTCTCAGTATTGCAATCCATAACATTAATTTGCGAAGATATGGGGTAAACGGGAATATCTGTAACTTAATTCTAAATGTGATTGCAGCAGGGGGAATTTGCATGAAGGACCTGTCCTCCTCCATAGTGCAACTGGTCCTTACTATAGATTCTTTAGTTTTGTAATAAATAGCCAAAACTTTCAAACCTGGATGCCTGATGTAAAAGTGGTGTGACTCTCAGGTGCTGATCACCCACAAATCCTGCTGAAGTCAGTTGTAGGTACTTGACACCTTTGACAATCTGGTGCCTACAGATGGCTTTAGGGGAGCCTATCTTTAACTACTCCGGTTTTGGGTTTGGTATTTATGGCTGACCTAATCATCTCTTCTCCATTGTTGAAATATGGCTTCTACTGTTTAGGCTGTATCAACGCAACTTGGCTTAATCAATGACAAGCACTAAGATGTTGTCTTTCTCATCTTGCAAATCAAATCTGACTTGCAGCTTGCTCTTTGTTTGTTCCCTAGACATTATCTCACTCTCTCAGGATGGCAGACCACAACTTTGAGAAGCTGAAGGATGAATCTGAACGCCTCGAGCAGCATGCAAAGAAATCTGTCAACTGGCTGCTCTGGATAATGTTAATTGTAGTTTGTTTTATTTTTATTAGCATGATCCTCTTTATCAGAATTTTCCCTAAACTCCGATAACTTGCACATCCTCCAGGAGCAACAGATAGAAAGCTCGACAGTATGTGACACTCTGCTCGTTCCCAGCAAGTCTCTGTGACCTGTTTGGTAATCACCCACTGTAAGGCAGTTACCTGCCTCTGATCATATCCTGAAGGGTGTCACCAAGGGCCTAGTCTTCCATCCCTTCCTTGTGTCCTTACAGGAATTGGTGGGACACTTTGTGAAAGGCTTCCTAAGTTGGGTCCCTTGATATCCCTTTTGCTTGGCTAATATGGTTATTAGTTTCTTGAGAAAGAAACTGCAATAAAAATGGCACTTTCAGTGGAATATCCCTAGAAATAGATCATTCCAGGTGCCTTGGTAGATGTGGTTAAGGCAAATGCTATTGTTCCTATATAAGGGAGAACGGTATACAACTGAAGGATTAAAGGCCATATTTGCTCTTTAGACTTTAACAGGACCCTTGCTGGGATTGTCTTTGTAATCTTCCTATGGCAGGTATGGAGGGAGCATTGTTATTGAGTGGGTCCCCTTGGGTTAGAGTAGTCAAGAAGGAGAAGTAACTTCACAACCTTGCCCTTTGGCCAAATGGACACTGATCACTGAAGTCTGAAGCCTGGAGTTATGGGAGAAGACCAAGACTGGAAAAATTTAGTTTGGGAAGTTTGAACAAACCCACTCATCTCCTCTTACAATCACAAACCCTAACATCCAACCAAAATATAGAGCATGTCATTTACCATTATTCCATTCCTTCAGGAAGCAGCTGATGGCAGCTGTTCAGCCCTAAACATACAGTGTACTCTGCAGACCCTGCCTGCCTTCGCATCTTGTTGCTTCACTATAAAATGAGAGTTGAGGAAGTTGGTTTCTCTTTAAAGAAGGCATTTACTTAAGGAAAAAATCGGCCTGTACCTTCTGAGCTGGGCTTATTTGCATGTTTGCTTTCCTTAACACTTATTTTTCTTGTGGAAGATACCTTGGAGTTTTCAGCAACATTCTGCTCTTGATGAAGTGCTGGCTTGCTGTACTGAGTGAAAGAGAGTGGTGTAATCATCCCACCAACCTGCTCATAGAGAGTGTGAGATTCTGTTTCTCTCTCTCTCCTCCTAACTTTGAAAGCATCAGTACTGGAAACTGCCTGCTTTCGCTTCAGTTTAAACCATTCTCCCTATTACAAATTGTTACTGTTGGTATTCTGGTATTGCTGTCTATTTTGTACAAGTTTGTATTGGTTTCTCTTTGACTTATTTATTACTATATGATTTTCATAATTAGAAGCAACAGCCATCTTCTCTCCATATAGCAAGTGAATGTTCCACAGTACTATACTGCAGCTTCTGGGGTGATCCGTATTCCTGCAGATAATGTAGATTTAAGAGCAAACCCATCCATAGTAGAATGTGTACCTGGTAACATCACGCACATCCTCCTCAATGACTTCACGTTGTAAGAAAACTATCACTGTTCCAAACTTCTGCCTTCATCTGATGCCTCTCAGAGGAAAGTTCAAAAGTGCAATCTTCCTAATTCTTTATGGGCTAGCTTTGTAATGCATTGTATATCTAGGTTCTGATCCTGCAGTGAGAACTACCGGGGAGCCATTAGGCCTGTGTGGGTGATGGGGCTCAGCCTGGACTGTTCGCCTTGTAGGATCAGGGCTGAAGTGAGCCAGCTCTGAGTTTCATCTGCTTACAGCAAGGCTAATCTACTGCAACGAGACTTGCACCCACTTACGTCAAGGCCGACTTTGGTTCAGGCTGTATTTTGTTGACAGACACTTTGCATCCACATTCTGTAGGGTGTAGGGTGGTGATGTACAGAGAAAGTAGTCAATTACAACCTGCTAGAGTTGATAAGACTTCACGTGATGTTGTGAAGGGTTACTGTGTACAGAATCAGACGAGTGGTATTGCTGAAATTATACTTTGTTAGGGTGAGTGTGCCTGTGGAATCCGAAGCCAAGGCCCAGAATGAGAGTACTTGAAAAGCATCCATTCCATCCAGGAAAAAATCTAGTTTCCATGTACCAAGGCAAAGAGAAACTCATGTATGTGCAAAACAGACACAGAGAAACACTTGGAAAATGATTCTTCAAAATTAGGCAGGACTTGCATTGCTCTTCTAAGGGCAGTTGCTGGTGAAAGCTAGATAGGTGCATCTGGTGTTTAAGTATTTTTAATTCGCTTGTGAGGAAGGGAAGGAAATAGAAGAGATCACTTTTATGAACCACTAGGTGGCCATGTTGCCAGTGCTTCCTGCCTGCTGTGTTCTGTTACTCTCAGCAGGATTGCTGAGAATAGTTGTACGATGCTCTACAGTCATCAAGGCTGGTAGGAAAGTGAGACTGATACTGTTTGGAGGCTGGCTGTTCAGAGAAATGAGCGAGAGACTGGCTTCTTGGGAGAGGTGTTAACGATGATATTTAAAAAGCATTTTTTGATTGTACAATTTGATCTACATCAGCCCCCTGTGTTAATTCATAAATAGGTTACCAAACTTACTGGTTGAGCTGTAAAAAACACATTTTCTTGTAGATACTCACCTGTCTTTATGATAAATGCTGACTTAATTTTTGAGCAACCTGTTACCTACAGTAAGCCCTGAGAGAAATGAAAAGTTGCAGCAGTTAATTCATGAGAAACATTAACCGCCCTTGGCCAGACCCCCCCAAGTTGTCAAGTCAAACTGTAACGACTTATGCAGCTGAAGTATTTGTTGTTCACAAATTTGTTTTTTCCCCACCTAGTTGAACTCCCCTTGCAGGATCACTGTGCTGTGTTAATCGGCAGCTGTGACCTTCACTTGTTTCAGATTAATTCAATAATCCCACTAGTTCCAGAACCCAGTACAGTTTTTTCTACCAGCAGTCTTTGGAATGGGGGGAGCCTGGAGCCAGAGATCCTATTTCAGTTGAGGTTTCCTCCACACCACGGGGTCTCAGGGCCCATTTTCCTTGCCTAAGTGTGCTGCAAAGGGGCAGAGCGCTGGCCAGGATTGGGCCACCCTCTTGATATTCATCCCATGCTCCACCCTAAATAATTCCTTTCTCCTAAGTTTTTACACCTTCCAAATAGTGGTAGACTCTTACAGTATTCTCAGTTCAGTCATCTCTTAGCCAAGTCACAGTCTGTATCTCTTAATCTTTCCTCATAGGTCAATCTATCTAGTCCAGAAGTTGCAGACTCCCAGCACCTGCTAAGTAAAGAATTGAGACAGAGACAAGCCCTTGATACAGTTTCTAGGCAGAATGATGATTTTACTCATGACTGATGCAAGGACTGTTGTTCATAAGCTGATGCTTTAACTCTCAGCCCTATTCTGTAGCAGGAGACTCTAAGGAGGGCCCCCTGGTCACAGACAGAGTAGCAAAGGCAGTTAATGAAGAATTGCTTGATTTCTCCAAGGAAGTGGGAAGTCCTAATGAGATGCATTTGCTTGGCACAGGTCTGTGCCTCTCTGTAAGAGAGGCTGGGTGTTCTGGTAGGCTACCTGCTGTCAGGCAGTAAAGTGAAAACCTTTTTTAGAGACCTGGGTCATGTCAGGCCAGTAAGCACAGCAGCCTCCAGGCCTGGCAGCAGTAGTAGCTGTGAATCAGTCTGAGCTCTGTTGGCAGTAACTCTTTTTTTTAATATCTGTTTCAGAACCGTGTCCTCAGGCCACAGCTGGAGCAGATGATTTAGGGTGAATGGTCTGTGAGTGTCAGCAGGTCCATAGGCAGCAAGAGGTGAGCATTGTACCCAATGGTTCCCATGGCTGGGTGGTAAAGCAGTTAGTTGGTCCTGGGTGTTTTCCATTGGCTATGCCATACAAAGACTCTGTGTACTAGACCTCATGGACTGTGGCCACCCTGCCAAAATGGGGGCCAGCAGGGGCAGTTCGCCAAATGGTGAAAGCAACAGACAGGAGCCTAGAGTTCTATTTTTGGCTCTGCCATTCACTCCCCATGTGGCTCTAGGCAAATCCCTTCCCTGATCTGCCGCCATTGTAAATACAAGATAATACCTCACATGGATGAGGCTTCATTCTTCATTGCTTCTCAACTGCTAGAGAAGTGCCAGTTCTTTTGGAATCCCATCTCAACTGTGGTGGTATGACAGAGGAGTGGTATGCAAAGGGGATATTTCGGAGCGTAAAGTGGGACAACATGCTGCCGGAGCCCTCAGCATCGAGTTGGAGAGAAAATGTGACCACTCTCCTCCTCCAACACCACATGCTTTGTTGATTTTAGGATGCCACATCAAAGGGGGTCATAACAAAAGGAGGGAAGCGAATGACACAGGAAGGAAAGCCATTTGTGTGCATTGAACAGCAGCATCTCACAAGTGTAGGCTCACTTTCTTCCTTCCGTGGGACTGGCCATGCCCTGCATAGAACTTATTAGTTCATCCCTTTATTTCCTACCAAAAACATGTTTAGATTCTATCAGTATATTACATTGTTACTCTAGCAGCTCGTGAAAGGGATGGAGTCGGAGCATAGTTTACTGCCTAGAAGTCCTGAATGCGGTACCATGGTATTGCATCCCTCCAGTCTCTGATACACACACATTAGTTCCATTTCATTCTAGTAATACGCCAGTTACTTGCAGCAGCAGTGACTGTGTGGGCTGTCGGTTGCTGCAAAGTGCTGTAACTCATCCGATGAACTCTTTATTTCTACAGCGTCCTACAATCCCACAGTCCCTAGCAGGTGATGAAATCTCACTTGTATGTGGAGCAGATGCTAAGCATCCCTGTGACACCTGAATTATGGCAGAAATAGACCAAGAAGGAAGGTGTGGGAGGGAACCCTGTAAAGATAAATGTGGCTGAATCAGGCTTCACACATTAGATAGTAAATCCCCAATGGAAGAGGGAAATTGAACCTCAGGTGGAGAAGAATCACAATTCCAGATTCAACAGTGGGCTCTTAATGCCCAAGCTATGTTTTCCTTGTCCTGTCAGTCACACCTGACCAGGGTGCCAATGTGATTCTATAACCCTGCAGCTCACTAGAAGACCTGTCCATGCTCATCCTCCTGCTCTACCGTGTTAAGGTGCACACCCAGGAGCTACCACTTGAACTGAATCAGTTTGGAAACTGATGTAGCTGAAGCAGTGCTGCCTCCTTTTTATGGGCACTTAAATCCGCATCAGATAGCCTTGTATTTATTTAGCACAAGCCTGTAAGGAATTGACTTATGCCACATAGATGTGTGGTTCGCTCAAACTGATTTAAGAATGTCCACACAAGATGCGTGTGGGGAAGGTTGAACTAATTTAGCTACAACCGTTTCTAAACCAGTTCAGCTAAACTGGTACAGCTTTTTGTGTTTAGATAACGCTTAACAAAGAGATCATGCAGGCACACAGCCTTATGTATCCCCAGTGTATATCCTGGGGCGTATAGTTTTGGGATGTGGGTTAGGCAGATGCCTAGCACAGTACCTCATGGCTGTGCACTGCTGTTTTGGAGATTTGCAGTTGAACAGACATTTTTGAATGTAAGGGCCTGGTCCACAGCCCACTGAGGTGAGTGGAAGGATTCCTGTCTCAGCCACATTAGCATTAAATCCCCTTTTGGAAGAGGACTGAGTTGTATATTTGGTCAAATTGTGCTGCTTTTGCATGTGGGGGAAATCTGGTATATTGGTGCTTTGTTTCTGATGCTGGTATGTCAAATGTCTCCCTGCATTGGTCATGTATGAGGACACAAGTAAAGCTGGCTTTACATGGCCACTTTCTGTTCAATACCATGGCAACACCAGGAACACATGATGGTGAAGGATTTTGATGCTGAATCTGAGATACAAAGTGCCTTCAAGAAATAGAAAGCATTTACAGAGGTTTAACAGGAATTCGTTCCCTTCTTAAGCTGCCACCATGTTTGCTGTTGAAGTTGGGGTGCAGGGGAAAGTGGTAGCTGCTACTTTGACTCGGAGTTAGAGAGATTCCTTTTGCCAGTCCAGAGCTGGTTTGTGCCGAGATCATTCTCAGACTCATAGTCTTTAAGGTCAGAAGGGACCATTATGATCATCTAGTCTGACCTCCTGCACAATGCAGGCCATACAATCTCACCCATCCACTTCTATAACAAACGCTGAACCTATGTCTGAGTTATTGAAGTCCTCAAATTGTGGTTTGAAGACCTCAAGCTGCAGAGACCCGTGCCTCATGCTTCAGAGGAAGGCAAAAAACCTCCAGGGGCTCTGCCAATCTGCCCTGTAGGAAAATTCCTTCCCGACCCCACATATGGTGATCAGTTAAAACCCTGAGCATGTGGGCAAGACTCACCAGCCAGCACCCAGGAAAAAATTTGCTGTAGTAACTCAGATCCTCCCCATCTAACATCCCATCACAGACCATTGGGCATATTTACCTGCTGATAATTTGGCAATTGATCTTTGATTAATTGCCAAAATTAGGCTATCCCATAATACCATCCCCTCCATAAACTTATCAAGCTTAGTCTTGAAGCCAGATACGTCTTTTGCCCCCACTACTCCCCTTGGAAGGCTGTTCCAGAACTTCACTCCTCTAATGGTTAGAAACCTTCGTCTAATTTCAAATCTAAACTTCCTAGTGTCCAGTTTATACCCATTTGTTCTTGTGTCTACATTGGTACTAAGCTTAAATAATTCCTCTCCCTCCCTAATATTAATCCCTCTGATATATTTATAAAGAGCCATCATATCCCCCCTCTGTTGTTATAGGAAACCACAGTTCAGGCCTGCACAACCCCCCACACCCTAGAGCTAAACATCCATTTCTGCTTAGAGCCACACATGGGAGAGCCAGAGAACTTGGCAAAACAAAGGAAAATCTTTATGGAAGGGGCATTTTCTCTTTGTTTAGCTGCTTCATGGTTTCTGCTGCTGTTTTGTTTTCTTCCTGGACATGTTGTCTAGTGTTTATCTCATTGTTTTGTCTCTAATGCCATCTGGCTCTGGAGGTGAGCAATAAATCAGGGACTGGAGAAGGTTTAGGCTGAACAAACTCCACGTTCCTGAGAGGGAGACTCTGATGTTGAGGCATCTTCCTCACCTCTCTGGAAGCACAAACAGCCTAGATTAGCTAATAACTGACAGGTAGGCGGGCAGCTGGGGAGCCTCTGGGTAGTAAACAGTTAGAGAAAACTGGCACACTAGTAGTTTTCCATCAGAGATTGTCCCCCTGCCCATTCTGTTTGCACTGCATAGCCCTCCTCCCACCCTTAGTCTCTGATTGTGAGCTCTCGGGCACAGACAGGGTCCTCTTCTGGGTTTGGAAAACAGCCAGCATTTTGTGACTGGTATTGCAGTCCAAATAATAAATAACTGGTGCTTTTTTGGCACTGTAAATGATGGCCAGGGGACATGTGCTGGCCGGATTGATGGATTTGGGCCCCTATGAAAAGGTACCTTGTGATAATTCTGTAGGGGACAGCAACACTGATGGGCAGAAAGTGAAGGTGAGAACAGTAATGGAAACAGGAAATAGAGGTGAATTAGATGTGTCTGGGGTTTAGTGTTTGCTAAGACTCAAGTGTCTGTGCATGCGTGTGTGCATCCTTAGCTGTGGAACAAATCTCTGGATATTAAGGCATCCTAACTACAAACTCTGTGGCCTGGTGTGTCTTGTACATTAGTGTTTGTGTTACATTGCAGTTTGCTGTGCCACTCATCTGCTCTCAGTAAGCAAAAATTTTAATCCGTATAAATAAAAAGAATTACATTAGAACAGAGGAGGAATTCAATGGAACTTAGACTGAATATTGCACCATCATTTGTGACATTTTAAAACCAGGCTGGACAAAGCACTAGTAAAGATACAAGAGGGCCAGTCCTACAGTAGGGAATGGACTAGATGTGACCTCCTTGATCTCTTCCGTCTCTAGCTTCTTTGATTCCATTCAATGAGTGGTGCCATCTGTCATTTTCACCTTGAGCGAAGGCTACATTTGCTAATGCAACAATGGGATTGTCCAGAAGGATTTGGCAGCATTTCCTGTGTTAACAGTAAAACACTGGGGCTTCTTTCCTTAGCACGTAAGGCGACAGGATCTTCATCCTCTGAGCTTTCTCCCACCAATAGCTGTATGTCTGAGTACTCAGTTATCGGAACGGGTGTGGGCGGAAGGAAGAGTAAGAAAGGAACTCTGTCAACCCATGACGTGAAATCTTTTGCATTAGGAGACTTGGCACTAGTTCTAGGTCTTGGAACGGGATGGGATGAATTTCCCATGGTCAGCTCTCATGCATGCTCAGCTACTGGCCTACTGAGAAGTCTGTTCTGCACTCTATGCAATGACATCCTGCATCTTGAGAACCATGTGGCACTTTTAAGTCCCCTCCATAAAGAACTGTCTGGGCTGTTATACTGCAGTAATAGAGGTGTCTAAATACCCCCTGTTGGGGATCTGGAATTTCCCCTTTTTTACCCAGCTACAGAATGTGTTGCAGCTGGAAGCCCCAAGCTCAAACCAGTGCACTGTATTGGGTTGTGGTGGATTCTCCATCACTCACAAGTTTTAAATCAAGACTGGATGCTTTTCTAAAAGATCTGCTCTAGGGATTATTTTGGGGAAGTTCTATGTCCTGTGTCATACAGGAGCTCAAACTAGATCATCAAAATGATCTTTCTGGCACTGGAATCTAGTAATTGCATATAAAACACAACTATCAATTAGTGGTAGAGCGTCCCTTGTTCATGACTGAGTAGGATTTCTAAAGCATCTGACAGCGGGTTATCTAGGCAGTGAACTGCAGCCTGTTGTGCAGCTCCCATCTTGTTCCAATTGCTCAATCTTTCTTTGCCTCCAGCAGTGTTCATTCCTCTTGCTGGTGCTTGGACAATGCTGTTTAGAAGAATATTTTGATCCTGGCCCTGGTCTCTCTCTCTTTGACCTAAGCTGGGCTGGTTCTGTGGCAATGCAGCAGTTTACGAGCACACCAGCACTGCAGTAACCCTCCTACCTCCCAGAATCTGAAAGTAAAGCTGGATCCTCTGCTTATACCACTAACCAGAGACATTTGACTAAGGGACATATGAAACCTTGGAGGCCCTGTGCAAAGTTTGCTGCATTCAGTGAGTCTGCAATAGCATGAATGGCTAGCCCTGTGCATAGAACTTAGAGAACAATGTGTTGGGGGCGCATGAGGAACAGAAACCAGCTCAGTCTCTCTTAGCTGCATTGGCTCTAACAGATGTAATGTGTTTAAAAAAAAAATAGTGCCTCAAATAAATCATCTGTTCTGATATGGACTGTCCAGAGGGAACAGGCCTGCTGAGTGAATGAGAGCTAGTTTACAAAGTCACACTGCAGAGTGAAATTGTATGTTAAATTCTCAGCTTGCTGCTGTCTAGGTGAATCCTTTTGGTAAGGATCTTGCTGCTAGGGAGCAAGGGATTTGAAAAGAATTCCCAGTTTTGATGGGATTGATCTGATGCGGCTAAGTTTTTTGTTTTTGATTTGTTTTTGAGTCAATTCAGTGGTTTCAGATGAAGGCTTTTTGAAGGAGGACCAGCGTGATTCTTAGTTTCCAATGTCACAGAGAAGAGGAAGTCTGAAATGCAGCAGTGCTCTCCAGAAAGAGTCCTCAGCATTTGCATACTGCAGTAGAATAGTGGTCACAGAATGGAAAAACTAGATTGTTTGGTGACCTAATATACGCTGAAATTCTTCTGGATGTGAAGCCATGCCAGATATGCCTTCACACGACCTATAATCTGAAACAGTTTGGATTTATGATAACACCAACTCCTTGGCCAGTATATTCTTGCCTTTATTCTAATGTGTTTTTGGCAAAGCAAAGGGAAAGAGAACACGTGTCACTATTGTAATAGTTAAGGGCCTGGTCTGGAGGTGTGTGCCCTTAAAGACATGATGCTGCTCTGTGAAAGAGGGCACAGGGGAAGCAACAGCTAAATACTATTTGACAGTCCTCTTTCTACCCCCCAGCCCATTCTATGACCCCTTGACACATGCACAGAGCAACTCTAGGGCTAGGTACAGCCTTGGGGGGCATCAGAGCACCCTGCTCCCTTCCCAGGTCTGCAGTGGGGACCTAAGAGTAGCAGATGGTAGCCTGCTGCATCTGCAGTGCCTTAGAACAGAGAGCATCCAGAGAGCACAGCAAAAGCCCATCTGTTACCGCTCCTGGGCCTGCCAGAACCAGCAGGTGAGAGCACTGGACCCACAGGCTGCTTCCACCCTGAGAACTTAGAGGGCCTCAGTGAGCCAAGAGTGTAGTTGTCAAGATTTGTGTGGGGCATGGTCCAGCTCCTGCCAGATCCTGCAGGGGCTTCTCCATGTGGGAACCAGATGGGATAGTGCTGCTATTGCTGTGGAGCATGTGAATACACATTCCAGAACTGCAGCTAAAGAATATATAGGAATTGGGTTTGTGGAAGTCCCTGTGCACATGACGTGGCCCTCCTGGCTCAGGGTCCCACAGCTCAGCGCAGCTCCTGCCATGGCCATGCTCTGAATTGTTTTCACAGGACTTTTACAGCTGCCCCATATGAACCTGCAACAAGGGGCTGTAACTGCTCTGCTATGAGATGAGTTTTATTCCACTTTCTTTTCTGACAATGGGCTCTCTTGGTGCCATGGGGTTTTTTGGAGGGTGAGGATAGGGGGCACTCTGCTGCCTTGTTTTGTGTGTGTTGCTGCTGCCTCCTCTGAATGGGGCTTGGTGCTGGCTGTCAGGGATGGGAAGGAAACTAAAATATTTGGCCAATCTCTCCAGGGAGGCCCTCTGTTGATATTCAGGCTTCTGCATCACTGAGGAGAGTCTCACTGGTGCCCAGCATGTGCAATTCCCACCAGATTCAGTGGGAGCTGTAGGGGCTCCCTGAGAAAATGCCTGTTTGCAGCCAGCTGTTACTCAGGGGCAGACATGATGGGGTCTGGGGCTGGTGGGAAGGTCCCCATTCTCCCCCCCCCCCATCTTGTTTTCCTTAAGCCTGGGGCAAATCAAAGCTGCCACGGGAGATGAAAGGCCCCAGCCTGCTGTGCTGCAGCACCTGCTAGAGGCACCATAACATCATATGTTTCATTAGCAGGGAAGCATGTCTCATTAATTCTGAGCAGTGTTTCCCATGGAATCTGAGCTTCCTCTGTGCTGAGTGCTGTGATTGAAACTCACTAATTAATACAGAGAAACACACACAGTGATGCTTTCATCCTATACTCCATCTTTTTCTCTGATCCTGTGATCAGACAGGAGAGACGCCCCTGCCAAAGGCCCATCCTCACTTTTACACTACAGATTCTTCATGCTAATTCATTTCCCACCTAGATTTTAAGCTGGGCTATGTCTCCAGTACAGGGAGGAAACCAATTGCTATGGGGCTCTTCAGATCCCATTGTCTCCAACAATCTGCATGGGAAGCCTTGCAAGAAGAGCCGAGAGAAAAGAGAAATTCCAGCCTACTGAGATCTCCACAGGGGAGAGGATGAAGCGTATTAGGACTCAAGACAAGCTAGTGCTGAAAAGTTCCCTGTTCGTTTTGGGGGGTTTGAGGGGCTGGTTTATTGGAGCTGTCAGCAAAGATCAAACCTATTGTGTTACATACCCAAGCTTCTGGCAGTGCCATTGCAAATCTTGCACTGGCATAAAAAAAACATGGGAGCAGCATAAGCTATGTCAGCGGGAGAAGCTCTCCTGCCGACAGTGGTATGCACACGGGCACTTATGTCACTTGGGGAGATGGAATATTCACTCCTGAGTGCCATACTTTTGTCAGAATAGGCTGTAGTGTAGACATAGCCTTAAAAACACCTTCATGAACAGCACAGAGTCAAGGCTGATGTAGTTAGGTCAACACAGTGTCACTGCAGACCCTGCATTGCTTATGTCGACTGCTACTGGCTTTCAGGAGCCCTCCCACAATGACCCACGCTACAGTCGATACAAGCACTCCTGGTGAGGACACACACCGCCGACACAAGAAGCAAAGTGTAGGCATGCACAAGTGATGTAATTACTGTGGCGCCTATATGCCAACATAAGTTAGGTCGACTTAACTTTGTAACGTAAACATGGCATGAACTAAACACAAGTTGGGAAAGATTGTTAAGCAGACGTGGTAACACGTGGAGGTGGTCACTTGGAATGAAGTGGGCAATTGCAGGTTAGATTGTTATGCATAAAGGGTTTGAAGTGGGCAATTAAGGGTATCAGGCAGTGTGGTCTGTTACAAACTTGTAATAAGCTATAAAGGCAGAGGCCCTGTTAAGTCAATGGTGTCCAGCCAAGTTATGAATTTAAGTTCAGTGCTACCTCACCTATATTCTCTCTCTCATATCCTGGGACCAACATAGCTACAATAACACTGCAAAAAAATTTCAAATACATTATGAATGTAAGCTGTTAATTGACTCTTGTGATGATTGAGAATTTCCAATTTTCCAGTGCTTGGACACTTCTCTTATCAGTGCTTTACAAATGACATGCACATTTATGCATGTCACAGCATTATACTTAGATAACATTATCTTACATCAAGAAGGAAAAATTTTAAATACATGAAAGGAGAGTGTGATTATCTCAGTGTTCCCCATTAGCAGTTGTTAGAAGATAAATTAATCATCTAGGGAAGTAAGCAACGAACAAAGAAAAACCTCGTTGTTTTGGGGTACAGTTACTGGGTCAGATAAGAACAAACCTTATGTACTCAAGGCTGTCTACATTTACCATCTTTGAGAAATGGAATGTTGGGGGGGGGGAGCCAGGTGGGGTGTGTGTGGGTGTATATGGATTCAGTGGGAATATTGTGAAGGCGGCAGGATAGTATTTAATGTATCAGCCCAATGATTTTGGCAAAGTGTCTTGAAGTCCATAGAAATTAAAACCGGAAAATGCCTACAGATCATCTTGTCCAGGGGTGGGCAACCTTTCAGAAGTGGTATGCTGAGTCTTCATTTATTCACTCTAATTTAAGGTTTCATGTGCCAGTAATACATTAACATTTTTAGAAAGTCTCTTTCTATAAGTCTATCATATAAAAACTAAACTATTATTGTATGTAAAGTAAATAAGGTTTTCAAAATGTTTAAGAAGTTTCATTTAAAATTAAATTAAAATGCAGAGCCGGGCAGTGTGAGTGCCACTGAAAATCAGCTCATGTGCCACTGCTAATGGAGCTCTAGGGGAAAAAATGCATAAACAGAAAGGTATTGGCTCTGCTCCTCAGAGCCCGCACAGCTGCTAGTTTATCTGATCTTACAGACAGCATACTGTAGCATTAACAACATGTAAAACTGGCTGTCTGGGAGAGATGCTGGGAAGATTGCACACTGGTGTTCAAATCTGAAATTAGAAACTGAAAGTAGTATCTTGGTGAAAGATAAACCTGTAACTTTAATCCTTCTGTGACAAGTTGCAAACCAGTATCAGTCACTTGATTTGGGACAGACTGGCAGCTGGAATAGAAGGAATAAGGCAAATGGAGCCCTGCTGCCACAGGTTATAAATCCTCCATGAGCCAGGGGTTCTAACTGACATTTGGTCTTACATCTTTAAGTAGATAGTCAGTGGCAGACTAATTCACATTCGTAGTCTGAATAGTGCAGAGTTACTGTATGTGCGAATATCCTTTAAGATAAAAATTTTGTATTTCAGCTGTTTCTAAGCCCTCGTCCAGACTAACCCGCGGCATCGGCGGGTTAAAATCGATTGCTCGGGGATCGATATATCGCGTCTAGTCTGGACGCGGTGTATCGATCCCCGAGCGCGCTTACATCGATTCCGGAACTCCATCAATCCGAACGGAGTTCCGGAATCGACACGGAGAGCCGCGGACATCGATGCGGCGCCGTCCAGACTGGTGAGTACCTCGAATTTAGAAATTCGACTTCAGCTACGTTATTCTCGTAGCTGAAGTTGCGTATCTAAAATCGATTTTAATTCCTAGTCTGGACGTGGCCTAAGCACTTCAACAAGTTTGGGTCTCAGCTGAGAGCTGGTCACTAGTAAGAGTCTTACCATCCCTGCTTTGCAATGCTCTGTTTGTGCACGTGCATTTAGGTTGGATTTAGCAGTTGTTTGCAGTGTAAAGCAATTGAAGGCAGTCTTGGTGATCTCCAATGCTGGGTTTTCATTGTCCTAAGTGGAGGGGATTGCAAAATACAAATAAGTAGCAGAAATGGTGAAGGCTAAGTGAGACTTTAAACATTCTTTCAGTTTTAATCATCTTGGGTATTGTTTGTAACTCAGACAAAGCAGCTTGTTAAAAAAATACAAGCTAAGATTTTCAACAGCAACTTGTGATCTTTTTGGGAGTCCAGCTTGAGACCCCTTAAAGAATCTAGATTTTTTCCCCCCATATGGCAGGTGCTCAATACTCTCTAAAAATCAGGTTCCTTTAGGGGAGACCCAAGTGAGGTTCCCAAAAATGCCCCCACCTCCAAATTATTAGTCACTTCTGAAAATCAACTGTGATTTTTAAATACCATCCAATATGCTAAGTGTTAACACAGATTTGCTCCCAGTCTGCAGTACAGAGTGATTTTTCTCCTGTAAATGTCACTATATTTCTGTATCCATTAAAGGGGTTGTTAAATAAAAGGAAGCAGGGATAACCAAAATTGGGTGAAGGTATAGCTGAAGGTGGAGGGATGGACACTAGGCTATATCAGCTCCACTGTAAGCCCAAGCTTAGTAGCGCTCGAGTTAGCAGACTCTGGGATTGTTAACCTAGCGCTGGAGCATCTATACTTATTTGTAACTCCAGGTTAGGAATTTCTGAACCCTGGGCCTGAACCTGGGGCTCTAGCATCTACATTGCTGAGCCCAACTATACCTATCCCAGACTTCCTAGCACCATCCCAAAATGTGGGTGCCTCAGTCCTGTTTGTGGTGCAGTGTGGGAAAACTTGACTGTCCACCAAACTTGACTGGCTAGAGGACAAAGTTGGCCCATGGAATTGTGGGATATTTTTGGTAGATTCCCAGAGCACAACTCCAGTGGGGCTGCATCTACATTGCAAAGCAATAGGGCTTGAACCTGGGGTGGCAGCTTGACTCAGGCTTGGAACCTCCATCCCCATGGGACTCTGGGTTAGTGCTATTTGCATGTAGATGGAAGGCGGGTTAGGCTTGAGCTGGAGTTCAAATCCTGGGCTACAATGCAGTGTAGATGTATGACCTCTAATAGAAACACAACAATATGACATTTACAATAGGCTCTCTCTCAGGCTTTCACAACTGAGGCCCAATCTGGCAGGGGCTGAATAACCCACCTGAGACTTTATCCATGGCAAAGATTACTATTTTCTTCAACTCCAATAAAAATATATTTATCTGTAATCAGCTTCTTCTAGATAAGCCCAAAGCAAGATCAGGTGTGTGGAGGAGAGAACATTCCTCCCAGGCCACTTCTGACATGAGAGTAGGCTGGAAGAACAGCCATACTTCAGGCAGAAAGACACACATGTTGAAGGATTTGTCACACATGACACCAGAGAAAATTCAGCAGAGTATTGCTGTTTAAACAGCACTTTTTGGCTTTCTAACCATGTTGCAAAGGTGAAGCCTGTTACATAAGTACCAACCCAGTTACTCATGACTCCAGCCTCTACTCCACCCTGGTCCCAAGGCCCACTGGGGATATCAGTTGGCGGCTCCTCCATGGGGCCGTGAGCACGGGCGTGTACTTGGCGCGGTTTACCCCTGTCCCGGACACCTGCCCCTTCTGCGGCGTGAGGGAGACCCTGGCGCATGTTTACTTGGAGTGCGCCAGGTTGCAGCCCCTACACCGGCTCCTCACAGCCATCCTCTTACATTTCTGGTTACACTTTTCCCCTCACCTCCTTTTGTATGCACTCCCTATCCGTGGCCCCACGAAGTCCCTGGACCTCCTGGTCAACCTCCTCCTCGCCCTGGCGAAAAAGGCCATCCACGCGACCAGGGAGGGGAGGTTGGCCGATGGAGACTCCGGTGACTGTGGGACTTGCTTCCACTCCATGGTCCGATCACGCATCCGGGCGGAGTTCCTCTGGGCGGCATCCACTGGCTCCCTTGACGCCTTCGAGGAGCAGTGGGCGCTGTCCGGGGTTCTCTGCTCGGTGTCCCCTTTAGGTTCCCTCCTTCTGACCCTTTGACCTCACTCCTGTCCCTGTTCTTTCATTAGTTGTCCCCTGCACTCAGTGGGTTCTGTGGCCCTGTGGTTCCTCCCCTTAGGCTGGGGGAGGATCCTTTAGCAAAGCCCGCCCACTTCCCAGACACCCAATAGGTACTCATGACTCACAGTGGAGTAAAGAAGAGTGAACTCTGGGCTCAGCATCAGCAGCCCAAACTCCCAGCCTTGTGTTCTAATCACCAAGCTAGGGAACCTTAAACCTTTTCACAGTATGGCCCTCACCTGAATAGTCTCATGGACTAATTCCTCTGTGATTTGTGAGTGTGTGGACCACTGTCTCGCCCATTAATGATTGTGTAATATCCCTGTAACTGCAGCAGCAACTGTTTACATTGAAAATTAACAGTGGGAAACTATTTAATATAATTTTTGCTCTTTTAATACAAATCAGTAGATGGAAGAAAGGAGGAGAGCCAACACTCAGTGACCAGCCAGCTCTCTGCAGACCACTGGTAAGTGGTCTATAGACCATAGTTTGAGAGCCTCTGCACCAGGTTACTTCTCAATAAATATAAAACTGAAGTAAATGGTCTGGTACATAGTGGGGTTCTGGAGAAGGAGAGGCAAAGATTTTGGGAAAAAATAATTGTTTACTTATAAGGCATGTTAGAATTATAAACTCCGTATTAAAAGAGTCTGTATAACTCACAATCTGGCAGAAGTGGGACTGTGCAAATATCAGAATTATTGGATGTAGTTCCCTTGGTTGCCAGGAAATGTGTTGTGATGCATTAGTTCAAGGACAAACAACATTTAAAGAATGGAGGAAAAGCATCAGAGTCTGTATCCCACTGGAGCAAGAAGATGACCAGACCTTTGGAACACAGATCTGGACTGTAATCTTAGGCACTGCAAAGGCCAATGGTTAACATAGCATACCCTCTCCTGCACATCACAGGGCTGATCTCTAGTAGAACTGAGTGCGTAATGCTCTTTTTTGTCAGGAGTTCTATTGGGATTGAATCAAAGAATGCTAGTAAAATTAAGATTTTAAAAAGAACCATATTTTCAAGGTGGCTTTTAGCCTTACTTGTAGAACTGATGTGGCCAGACAACTAACACTAAAAAGAAAGGACTGTTTCAGTAAGCCTTAGATATGACTTATGCACTTCTAACTTTAAGAAGTCAAAGTTAGTATGAGCATGAAAATATTTCTTCTTGTTATGACTTTTAAAAGTGACATATCATCTTGAATATCACCCAGAATGTAAACATCAAAACAATAAAACAAATCAACACTGCAGGCTGTGAAAGCGAAACATTGCACTAAAAAAACCCTGAATTTGCAAAGACTATGCACTCAATAGACCTATAGACTGTGCACAAAGTTAACCATTATTAGAATTGAGCCCTAGACATTAAATCTAACTGCAGATGAATGCAAAACAGACTTCTGATTTTTTCATTGTAAATAAGAATGTAAACATTGACCAATAAACTAGATTTTAAAATATACATTTTTTAAATATTGTTATAGCATCTTGGGTAAAGATATCTGTATACAACATTTTTTAACCAGGGCCTGGAAATTAAGTGATGAATTCAGATATGTAGTAAAAAAAATGAGATTCAAATACTGTCACATCTTAGCCATTATAGGAAAAACATTTTCTTTTAAATCTGTAAAGGTTATGAAAACAAACCTGCAATTTCACCTTAACCAAATTAATTTCCACAGACTTACAGCAATGGCATGGCATGCCTCTACTCAAAGGAAAATAAGTGTAGCTTTCCAGACTGCATGATTTTGATAAGGTCCCAGATTCTGGCTCACCAACAGGTTTAGCCTATTCCTCAAAAAGGTCAGCCTGTTGCAGAAGCCCTTCATAACTGCAACCTAATGAGGAAGTGGGGGACTTGTAGCAAAAATTGCATGCCCTCCCAGGCCACATTCTGGTACTAAGTGGGATTAACCATGGCTAGCTGACACTATGGTCCTTGTCTACATTGACTACAAAGTTGGGGTCAGCATTGCCTCAGCTAACCAGATCCTTAACATTTGTGTTTCTATACAAGAATGGTTTTTGGACTGCTGTCATCTATCTTGGTTTAGAAACCAACAGTTAAACTGGTGCAACTTTGCAGGGCAATTACACAGGCCTGAAGGTGCTCATCCCAGTATTCAAGGCCCTGTACATCTCCTGCACTCCAAAGTGTTACATAAATGTTACGTTCTTATTTAATAATCTGCCATCATTCAAATTCCCTTTTTATTCCCCTATCTGCTGCTGCTCAGCTTGGCTACACAGGGTTGGATGCGGGGCGGGGAGGGGCTGGCAGCTGGGTGCCAGGCATGGGGTGGGGCTGGGTATTCAGCAGTGAGGGAGGGGGGCTGGGAGCCAGGCATGGGGGGGCAGGCACAGGGGGGGAACTGGGTATTGGGCACTGGGGGGGGCTGGGTATTGTGCAGTGAGGGAGGGGGGCTGGGGGCCAGGCACGGAGGGAACTGGGTATTGGGCACGGGGGGGGGCTGGCGGCCAGGCATGGGGTGGGGCTGGGTATTGTGCAGTGAGGCAGGGGGGCTGGGGTCAGGCACGAGGGGGGGAGGGCTGGGTATTGTGCAGTGAGGGAGGCGTGCTGGCGGCTGTGTCAGGCACGGGGGGGGCTGCCACTGATCACGGGAGGGGGCTGGGGGCCAGGCACGGGGGGGGGGGGCTGGATATTGTGCAGTGACGCAGGGGGACTAAGGTCAGGCATGGGGGGGGCTGGGTATTGTTCAGTGAGGGAGGGGGGCTGGCGGCTAAGGGTCAGGCACGGGGGGGGGGCTGGCGGCTGGGGGCCAGGCATGGGGGGGCTGGGTATTGTGCAGTGAGGGAGGGGGGCTGGGAGCCAGGCATGGGGGGGCAGGCACAGGGGGGGGAACTGGGTATTGGGCACTGGGGGGGGCTGGGTATTGTGCAGTGAGGGAGGGGGGCTGGGGGCCAGGCACGGAGGGAACTGGGTATTGGGCACGGGGGGGGGCTGGCGGCCAGGCATGGGGTGGGGCTGGGTATTGTGCAGTGAGGCAGGGGGGCTGGGGTCAGGCACGAGGGGGGGGGCTGGGTATTGTGCAGTGAGGGAGGGGTGCTGGTGGCTGTGTCAGGCACGGGGGGGGGGCTGGGGGCCAGGCACGGGGGGGGGCTGGATATTGTGCAGTGACGCAGGGGGACTAAGGTCAGGCATGGGGGGGGCTGGGTATTGTGCAGTGACGCAGGGGGGCTGGCGGCTAAAGGTCAGGCACGGGGGGGGGGGCTGGCGGCTGGGGGCCAGGCACGGGGGAGGCTGGGTATTGTGCAGGGGGGCTGGGGCCAGGCACGGGGGGGGCTGGGTATTGTGCAGTGACGCAGGGGGGCTGGCGGCTAAGGGTCAGGCACGGGGGGCTGGCGGCTGGGGGCCAGGCACGGGGGGGGGCTGGGTATTGTGCAGTGAGGGAGGGGGGCTGGCGGCTAAGGGTCAGGCACGGGGGGGGCTGGGTATTGTGCAGGGGGGCTGGGGCCAGGCACGGGGGGCGACCATTGATCGGGGGGGACGGGGGAGCTGAGGACCAGGCACGGGGAGAGGGGGTCGGGGCCGTGTGGCGAGTGACCGGGCCCCCGCAGCTCCCCACGCCCGTGGGGGCCGGAGCGGGACTGGCTCTCCGCCCGCGGGGCCCGGCAGGTGGATGTCGCCTCCCTGGGGCCCCTCCCCCGGCCGCGTCCCGTCCCCAGCCAGACTCCGCGCCGCCTCTTGCCGCCGCCCGCTGCCAGCTGACGGGGCAGCCCCTTGTTTACCGGCCAGGAGCCGCGGGCTGCGAGCGGCCGCCGAGAGGAGCGGGACCCCCGCCCGAGCGGCAGGAAGGGGCCTGGTCCCCGCTTCCTGGGCAGGCGCCGGGCGCTATAAGGGGGCGGCGGCCCCGGGCTCCCGCCGAAGATGCGGCTCCGGGCTCAGCCCCCGCGCCAGCCCCGCGACCTCTGAGCCCGCGGGCGGCTCCGGACCATGGCGCTGACAGCGGCGGCGGCGGCGCTCGCGGTGGCGGCGCTGCTGGGGGCCTGCTGCGGCCCGAGCCGGGGGGAGGGTAAGTAGCGGGGCTCGGCGCGGCGCGGCGCGGCCTAGTCGGCGGGCGGCGCCGTCCCGCTCTGCTCCCCTCAGGTGGGAGCCGCCCGCGCCACGCAGCTCGGCTGATCCGGGCCCGCCCCCGGCCAGAGCCGCTCGGGTCACCCCGGCCCGCGGTGGGGGCGGCTCGCAGGCCCTGGGCTGTGGGGAGCAGCGGGGCCGGGGGGTCCCCCGGGGCCCTGACTCTGCCGAGCTGCCTTTCTCCCAGGTCGCTCAGCAAACGCAAATCCCCGGCACACGGCGCCTGGAGAGCTCCTGGCCCCGCAGGTTCGCGGGTGAAGCTACAAATACACCCTGCTGCGGTGAAAAGCAAAATCCTTCTGCTGTGCCGGCGAGTGGGCGTTCGGGCCCTAAGGCAACTCTGCAAATGGGAGTTGGGGTCCCCCGCACACCTGTACCTTGGTCCCCTGCTTCCCAGCCAGCTTCACTCCCAGTTACCCTTGTGCCTGAGCAGCGAGACATGCAGAGTGCCTAGAAATTAGAGCAAAACCTCCAGGACTCTTCGCCCGGAGCTGTGGACCTTCTTGCCTTAAACTTTTTTCTGTCACAACCAGTGTATTTCTTAAATGTAGGTTTTCGGGTATGTGCAGGAGTTGTCTTAAACTAACAGAAAACAGCCTCCTGCATGTCTGAATTTCGACGGGGAAGTGTTCTTTGGAAGCTCCCAGAAATTCAGCTAATGTGAGAAGTACCTGCGTGTAGCTGAGATAGCCTTTTAAAAAGATACTGTGGGTGTTTATTTTGAACAAAAAAAATTCCTTTCAATAGACTTGGTCATGAGTAAAATACCTTACTCCTACTTTGCTTGGCATACTCTAGTTGGAGTTATGTGTTTTTGAATTTTTATTTTATTTTGATTTGGGGATAAATGAAAAATCTTTAGCTTTCTGAGTTGCTGGTAACTTTACCTTAGTGGCCATTAATATTTACTTCTCAAAAGTATTTTGAAATGGGACCTCTTAAGTTGACTTCTGAATCAGGTTCTAAAACTGTTTCTCTTAAATGTGGCATTTGGCATGTGAAGGGGGTATAATTGTATCATCTGTCTATATATAAAATAGGGAGCTGAGAGACTTAGCCCATCCTTTTCTGTTGGCATTTACCCTACAAGTAATAGAGGGGTAGCCGTGTTAGTCTGTATCCGCAAAAACAATGAGGAGTCTGGTGGCACCTTAAAGACTAACAGATTTATTTGGGCATAAGCTTTTGTGGGTAAAAGTACAACTACAAGTAATGCCTTTGTGGGTGTAATTTGTTTTAAATGTGACAAAGCATGCTCCTCTAGCCTTTTCTATGCCATGTTAGAGGATTCTAAATGTAGTTCCCCCTCACTTCTCTCTTTTTTTGGTTAATTTCAGTGCCAGATATAGTTCCAAAAGGCTCTTAGCTCAGTGTAGCCTTAGAACTGCAAGGGTATGAAATTAATCACAAAAATATTCTTTGGCAGGCCTTGAGTCTACAGGTATTAAAAGCAAGGGTGTAGAGAGAGGTTATATTAAAACAATAATAGTAAGAACCTGCAGTGGGGGGATTGGGGAGACTCTCAAATGAAACACAACTATTTTAGTTAGCTAATGTCAGAGCATTGTTTTCTATGGCTGATTTTGGTGGATAAGGTTGCTTAAAGAAATTACTTTAGCTAGAGTTTGTTGTTTTAATGTAGAATGTTTTTGTTTTTATAGAAAATGAAAGGACCCGCTAGTAAGTATTTCCATAAAGAGAACTAAGTACTGAAATTTGTTCATTTAATAACTTTCATTGTACTTGGCACATTTCCCATAAAAGGAAGTAATGTCAGTAGGGTGGTTCAAAGTCCAGATACTGCAATGATGGACTTGTCACATACATACAATAATAAAAGGTACAAAGTAGGAAACACCTCTGACTGCTGGAAAATCAGGCTATTTGGTTGGTCATGTAATCAAAAATACCTCCTCCTCTTCACTCACAAGCTCTTTTAAAAATACATTATTTATTTATTAACAACAAATCTCGAAAAGGAGTACTACTGTATTTTTCATCCAGGAGTTGAGATATAATTCGTAAGCAGCCCAAACTGTGGCCTGTGGAGATATGTGAAGATTTCTGTCTCCAGTGCACAACACTAATATTAATACTGATACAACTTTAATCCAGGGACCTCAAAGTTCTTTACAAATTGTTACTGTTACAAACAAATTGCTGCTACTGTGGCTTTCTATAGCACTTTTTGTTCTTAGACTGCATGTGTGTTTATGAACATAATGAATTAATCCTCACATCATCCTTGTGAAATAGGAAAGCATTAATTCTGTTTTACAGATAGAGAAATAGGAGCAATGTCCATAGAGTCAGATTATAGCAGATCCCATAATGGCATTTAAGGCTATTTCTACTTAATTTTATTATTTGAACAGTGTCAGTAGTGTCCTAGGCATGTTACAGATGTGTAGGAAGATGAGGTCCCTAGTCCAAAGAATTTTCAATTTAGTCTTGACTCCTGTTTCTCTGCTCTAACCACTAGACCACATGTAAAACTCTATTTGTAAAGCTCCTTAAAAGATGCCCCTCCTTCCCCCAGTTCTTTTAGTTCTGTCATATGCTGAGCATCACCCTGGAAGTCAACTTTGCTCCTGTGAGTTTAAGATACGAAAAAGTCAATTGTCACTATAGTTATACAGGCCTTCTCTCTTGCAGTGGTAGGGTTCCATGAAATATTCTTTTATAAATGGAAACTGTCCTCAGTATGCTCTGCCTGCATCCTGGAGAGGTCCTAAAATGAAAAGCATTTATCACCAAAAATAACTTGGTGAACTTTTCACAGGGCAGTCCTGGGGATGGCCAACTTGCTGAAAAAAGTTAGAGACAAGGTGGTGAGGGAATATCTTTTATTGGACTAACTTCTGCTGGTGAGAGAGAGAAGCTTTCGAACGACTCGGAGCTCTTCATCAGGTCTGGGAAAGGTACAGAGAGTGTCACAGCTAAATACAAGATTGAACAGATAGTTTAGCATAAGTAGCAAATATTTTAGGGCAGGGGTTCTCAAACTTCATTGCTCCATGGTCCTCTTCAGCAACAAGAATTACAACCCGACCCCAGGAAGGGGAACTGAAGCCAGAGCTCACCCAAGCCCTGCCAAAGCCCAGGTCCCACCACCTCGGATTGGGGGACAAAGCCAATGCCCAAGAGCTTCAGCCCCATGTACGTGAGGGAGCCTGTAATTTGAGCCCCATCACCTAGGGCTGAAACCCTTGGGTTTTGACCCTGGGTAGTGGGGCTCAGGCTTCAGCTTCTGCACCAGCAAGTCTAATGCCACCCCGGCGACTCCATTTAAAATGGGGTCATGACTCAGTTTGTGAACTGCTGTTCTAGGGGATCATTCCAGATGAAGTGGCCTGGTAATAGCCCTGTGGTCATAGGACAAAAAGGGGGATTAGTGGGTTACAGATTGTTGTAAGGAGCCATAAATCTAGTGTCTTTATTAAGACCATAATTTTTAGCATTTAGCAAAGTTATTAATTTAAGCTTCCAGGCTTATCATTTGAAAGTGTTCTGTAAGTAAAAACAAGTTCTCATTTGGGAGAGTGGCGGCATATCTGCCTCATGGCAGAGACTTGAGGCCTGACTGCTTCCTCTGAAGTCAATAAGAGGTTTCTGCCTGAACTCAAGCTCCTCTAATATCTACTTTTTCACCCTTTTGGTTGTCTAGTTCTGAACACCTTGGTGCAGTGGATTCATCTTTGGTTGCTCCAGTCTGTCATTTGCCTTTGTAGAGGACAGGCACAGCAGTAAAGAAATAGGATCCTGTTATAACTTTAATATATAGAACATAAAAATGGTATAGAATCCCAGGTTTGGGGCAGAGTGCAGCAGACCAGGCCATGGCATTTGTGTGCAATTGGCACAGGAGAAGCTGTCTCCAGGACACAGGGGGATTGCCCTTGCCTTAGCAGAGGCCTTCTCCTTTCTTGCCTTGAATGCAGCAGCTGCCTCACAAGGTCATCTGAGGTAGCTTAAGGGTAAATTAACAGACTCTCACCTTCATCACAGCCTTACCTGAACCTGCTTCACCACACAGACCTCACTATCAAGGGTGGCAAACTGAAGTTTACAATTAAACAGTTTAACCTTTAGATCTTTTTCTGTTTGTTAAACCATTATTAAAGTAGGTTGGAAACTGGCTTTTGCAGTCCCTTGCATTGAGGTCTCACCTGCCTGGTAGTACCCATGACCTCTCATCTCGGCAAGGTGGACAGCCCCAGTCACTAGATTCAGAAATTGTCATACAAGTAAGAAAAAGAAATACTCAGAAGCCGTCTTTCCTCTTCCTGTATCGTATTCCTCAAAACAAGAGTTGATTATGTGTGAAGTGTCATGCTTTTGGATTGAGCAAAATGAAAGTTTTCTTTTAATGATTCAGTTACTGAGGCAGGCAGTATACATTTTAAAAACTGTGGCGTTAATAAAATGTTAAATGGTCTGTGGTCTTTTCATGAACAGTGCTATATTATTTTGGACTTAACGGATAAAGAAACAAAGCTTTGGCGTCATTAAGGTTTATTATCCACATTGTTTACTATAAATAAAGTTTAGGTTCCAGAATTTCTCCCAGTCACTGTATTTGAAAACCAGAGCTGACATCAAATGTAGTTTATCCATTCAGTAGCTTAGTATTGCTACCAAACTAGTTTGTACAAGAGGCTCTGACTGCCTTATGGCAGGTATTTTAGAAAACTCGCTGTGCCTTGCCATTTCATTCTTTCTTGGTGGCCTGATTAGAAATGTCTAGAAATAGTTTGTTGCTGTGGTTTTTTTTTTTAAATAAAGTTACTTTGAATAACTTGATAACCAAGGATGCAGAATAATTTTTTACTCCCATATGGCCGCTGTCCTGTTTGGCTGTCCCTTCCCTTTTTGTTATATGGTGGAGAGAGAGAGCTTGCAGCCTGGGCTTTGTGCCTGTTCCCATTGAGACTAGTGTCCACATTTATTATGTGATGTCATAGGTAGAATTTGGCTCACTGGGAATGTTGTCAGCAACTTTAGTGGGAGCAATGGTGGACCCTAGTATAGACAATATGGTGGAGCAGATATTTGAGGCTCGATCCCTTTCCTTAAAGTTTCCAACATCAAAGCAGAACTCAACTTATTTGTCTTTTAAGAAAAACTCACTAATAACTGGCTTCTGAACTTTTGTCTTTTGGGAGCTAATTTGACCAATTTTCATATTCCTTTGTTCCTAAACTTTTCCCCAAGAAGAAATTGCTGAGAGAAGCTGGGGAAAAAAACACTTGTTCCTTTGGTAATATGAAGTTTATAGGGCTGACATGAGAGTGGCTGCAGCACAGATAGAAGGCTCAAATGGCTGGGTAGAATTCAACAGATGTATTCAGGAAGACTTTTTTTTTTTCTATTCTACAGTTCTGAAGTTTTATAAAATATTCTTAACTGTCTAACTTTGATGCACCATGAAATGGTGTTCACATAGCATGGTGATGGCCGTAGAATGGGAACCTGAATAGAATAAGTCATGAGCAAAATCCCTTGTAAGTCAATAGATAGATTTGTTTTTTAAAAGAATTTCCACAGAAATGTGAAGTTCTACAAAAGTTTGAATAGAATTTCATTTATAATTGCTATAACCTTAGATAGCTTGTGCCTTTAAAGAAGTTGGTGGTTATTTTAAAAAAGAAGCTCTTGACCCATGATTGTTTTTTCTAAGGATTCACCTAATGCCAACTCTTAAGCGATAAAAGACTTGGATAGTTAACTTACCATTGCATCCATGTACAAAATAATTTGAAGTCTGCTACACGTGTGTCTAGTGGCCTTGAACGCTGAGCTTTTATTCTTGTTAGTAATTCCTTTCCTATGGGAAAGACTTGAGTAATATTTGTCTTTTCCATTTCCTAGAAGTTAACTGTATATATTTAAATTACATTAAACAGAGCTTTATATGTGTCAAAGTAGCTACTCCTGTGTAACAACTTTGTCTGCTGCAACTTGTTAGCTGTGCATTTGGTAAGCAGAAACCAAGTATTAACCTGAATGTGTTACCAGCCCTATCTTAGTTGCACTTGTGGTTTATGCATTGAATATCAACATATTGTGATGGTTTTTCTCTCTGTTGCTTCTCCTTTTGCTAGAGGAAACCTGTGTTTTAAGTGTCATGTTTAAGTTTTAGTTGGTAGTCGATTTATGTTCTTCATGAAGACTAGCTTGATTTTTACCTTTTAATAATACTCCTGAACCCTTTTTTAAAAATTACATTTTAATAAAAAATATTGTCTTTTCTGGCAAGGCACTTGAATCTACCAGTGGGAAAATAATGAAAGAAAAATGTGCTTCCCTAGCCATCAGTTTTGCAGTTTGTGTATGGCTGCTGAGAAATGCACGTTCCTTGCTTCAAAGCATCCTTAGAAAAGTTTGTTGAAGTTTTGATGCTTGGCACCGATTAACTAATAATCATGTTACTGCTCCTGACAATTCCTCTTTGTTGCCCCAAATAGCATGTATTGGCACTTCATTAGAAGCAGCAACAAGGCCTCCAGCACAGTTGTTGGCCTCTTGATATGGCCAAAAATTTAAAACTGTATTTGTTGTTTTGAGATGTCTTGATTTTTAAATGGGAAAATGATGCTGAAAACATTTGCTTTGTTAGAATGAACAACCTCATTACCATGCAATTTCCCCCAGTTCCCTCCAAGATTATTTCATATCTTGCTAGCTATTACCTAATTTAATGTAAGGCTAGTTACTAGGTTGGCAGAAATAGTGGATATAGATGAGATACTGCTAAGCTAAATGTAATAGTTTGTTTGAAATTTTAAGGCTTTGGGGGAAAGTGCCACTTTGTGGGTGTCACCCTCAACATGCCTTTGCTGTCCTGAAAGCATCCTTCCCCTTCTAACTTGCTCTGAAGAAATACTAAAACCATCCATGTACAATGTGTTTAATTTTCTCCCAATATTTCTCATGTTTGGGGTGCTCGGTGAGAGAGTTTGTTGCATGCATTTGAAGCATCGGTGGGGTAAAAGAGGTTCTTGTTATCTGGTCACAAGATTCCCTGTCCCACTTTTAAAAGCACACATTCTGATGTGCTGTGTACATTATAAAATTCTTCTGCTAATGATTTTGGAAGCAACTTGGATGTAATGCAAAAAAATTCCTATTGAGCAATATTATTTCTCAGTCTCCAAATATTGTCAGGTTTAATTTTTATTTGCAATTAATCAGATTTATGAACAATTGCTATGAGGTTTTCCTATAAATTAAATACAATTGTTTTTTTAAAAATACACATTACGGGTCTGTGGAAAACTAAGATCAGAATATTCATTGCCTTTAAACGGCTAGGTTGTATGTTAGTTTCACAAGAATCTCACACCAGTTAGTAACTTCTTAAAATGGCAACACGCGTGGTGGTTGTATAATGAGTGGGGCTTATGTATATTGTGGCACATGGCCAAAGGCCTTGTGCTTCCAGCACCCAAGAAGCGTGTTGTGGGAAACAAGCCTTCCCTGTATGTGTCCTTGCACGCCCTTACAAAGATCTTTGCTTCTCTTATGCTTTCAAATGAATCAAACAAACAGAACTAAGCATTTTAAAGACTAATCTAATGTACCTTTTAATATGTAACTTTGAGCATGTTTTACTGCAAGATCCCGAAACTCTAGTGCCTTTGAATGCATTGGACATCAGTAAGCTACTGCAAGAATAGAATGGGTTCAAGGTGGACATGGGTGGATGAGCAAAAAATTAGGCCTTACCTGTGTGGCGAGACTCCTATGTTCATGCAGGGGATGGCACTCCTCAATCTTGATTCCTTTATAAGCTGTAGCACCTATTTTCTATTGGTATTTCTATTGGTGCCTTGAAATTCTGATTTAACAACACAGTCAGTAAGCAAGCCAGATCTCAAATATTAAATGGCTTAGTAATTTAAAGAGGAGAACCCATTACTGTGCCTCACTTATTTACAAGCTGATCTAAGTGGTTCCTATTGTGAAAGCATATATTGGGACAGCTTTAAAACAGTGACTTGCCCCCAAGATACTTGGATTTCATTTTGTATGTCTGTGTTCAGTGGAAGAGTCTCTGTTAGGAAACCACAGAAATGATTTCAGAGTGCGTTGTTGTTGTTGCATATAGTCTTTGTGAAGGGGGGAAAAAATTCAGAGTGTAGCTTTCATATGCATGTTGAAGAGAAAGCAAAGGTTGCAGGAAAAAGTTACAACAATCTTTAGAAGAGCTCTTTTCAGAGTGAAGTAGCTAAGGTGGCTTTATTCTATAAGAGAACCCAAGTGATATTTTTCAGAGTAGCAGCCGTGTTATCCTGTATCCGCAAAAAGAACAGGAGTACTTGTGGCACCTTAGAGACTAACAAATTTATTTCAGCATGTTAGTCTCTAAGGTGTCACAAGTACTCCTGTTCTTTTTCCAAGTGATAGTGTTTTTTTCAGTTTAAAGTTATTACTGTAAATGTCAACTGTTAAACACAACTGTCTAATTCATGGTTTGATTTGTATTTGAAGTGGACAGAAGGCCTCTATAGTAAGTTGAACTAGACTGCCTTTGTGTTCAGTGCTGTGTCCTTGGACTCAAACATTGAAAAGTACTCTTGGACTGGTGGCTAACTTGATGTTTATGAAAGAGGTAAAATCTGAATTCACTTGCCTAATGTTACTCCTTTTGGCTGTATTAAAGTAAATGTAATAAAACCAAGTTAAGACAATCTGTTGGCCAGCTTGTGAAGTACTGTGGTTTTAGGCTGAAAGCAAATCTTAGTAGTAGTATGTGTGCTAGGTACTTCCATGGACTGAATGCAAGAATAGTGCAGTATTATTTTAAGATTCATTTTGTCCTTACTTGAAAACCACATTTTGCAATTAATCTGCTAGAAAAATGGCTAAATTATTCCAATTATAATTAAAAATCACTTGCTGCCTCTTGTGTTGATAAGGAGCTTTGAATGTGAATTCTAAAGCTTTCAGCCACTCAATCCTCACATAAATTCTGATTCAGGAAGGGATTTCTGCACATGCAGAGAAGTCTTTACTGAGAGAGCAAAGCAACTAGACAAGGAGAATTCTCAGAAGTATGAAAGTTATAAACGTATCATGTTTATGTGCTAATTAAATTAAATGTCTATGGAAAATTGTTTAACACCTCAGCAGAAAGCAGGGATGAGATATCAGTGATAGAAATCAAAGTTAAATGCATTACATGCCTTACAAAAGTTTAAAATGAAGAGGCACAAAATGCTCTGTCTAGACTGAACATGCCTCAGTTGTTGGTGTTTTGAAAAGTAGCCAACTTTCAGTCTTGAATTTCCATATAGTGATACTCAGTTGCACCACTAATAGTTAATACTTTAATTTGTGCAGTGCTGGCAGCATGCTAAGTATTTTACAGATAAGTATGGAAACTATCCGCTTGCCACAAACAGTTCTGTGAGCATGAACAGGGTCTAGATTTTAGAAACCTCCCTTTTAAAGCAGTTATTACATCTAGTGCCATAGATGTGCATGTTTATAATACAGCTGCATAAGTCTACTCCAGCTAAAAGCTTACTGTATAAAATCATCTTAAGCTTAAAAAAAAAAAAGTTTGACTTCAGATCAATAGGAACAGATTTAAATAATTCCGTCTTGGAAGATTTGACCTTGATCTGTGGTACTTATCTAAAGATCACAGGTAGAAGGAATTCAAAGTAGCAGCCATGTTAGTCTGTATCCGCAAAAAGAACAGGAGTCCTTGTGGCACTTTACAGACGAACACATTTATTTCAGCATAAGCTTTTGTGGGCTACAGCTCACTTCTTTGGATGCATAGAATGGAACACACATTCTATGCATCTGAAGAAGTGAGCTGTAGCCCATGAAAGCTTATGCTGAAATAAATGTGTTAGTCTGTAAAGTGCCACAAGGACTCCTGTTTTCTTTTAGGTAGAAGGAATGACCATGAAAGGTGCTTACTGACAGTGAGGTATTTGAGTAGTGGCTAAAGAGTTTTAAGAACAGAATTCCGTGTAAAGAATATTTAGAGGTTTCTTCTCCTGTAACTGTGACCTTTTAAAGGGATTCAGTCAAGGGTGACAGTCTGCAAATTGTACTTAAAACTTTCATCTCACAGCAACAAAACAGTGCACACATGCAGTGCTCCCGTGGCATCTGATGCAATCAGAGCATCAGAGATGTTTGTATTGGTGTTAATTGAATTAGGTTATTGGTTCTGGATGGTATAATTGAGATAGAAGTTCATAAGTTGCAATAGAATTAAAAAATAGAGATGAAAAGTCTGTATGATCTTGCACTGTTTTGTTTTAAAAGGCATTTACTGGTAGCTGCACTGGAAGATTGCTAATTAAGTACACAAGTAGATATACTGGTACATTCAGGTATGGGAGTTAGACATACAGGTAAATGTTATTAATTATAACTGTTTTAGATTAGCATTGTTGTTTACATACAGTTTGATAAGTAGGTGATTGGTCTGACATTGTAATATCCAAACAGAAATTCCTGGATCTTCAAATATAAATTTTTGAGAGAGGAGCTGTAGAGTCTGAATCAAAATAGCGGTCACCAGGGATCATTCTGAGGAATGCTTCCAGAGGAATTTTGATAGGGTAAGGAGACTGCAGTGTCCAATGCTGTTAGAGAGAGACACATTTAAATAACTCAATACATAGTCTGAATACTAAGGTTAGAACCAGTTACTAAAGGAGTTAGAAGTTTAACTAACACTGGGATAGGCTTAGTATGTCTCATGTTACTCACTCACATTTTGGTTAGTAGCTCCTGCTCTGCAGATTGCCTCTTGCAAATAAAAGGTAGGATTGATGTATAAAAGCAAACAAACCAAGAAAAAAAACCCACCCAGATTAATGCTGATTTTCTGTTCTAGTAAGTGTTTTAGCTCACTTTCCACTTGACTTTTATTTTGTGGTGCCAGAATGTTTACAAGCATCCAGGAATACACACATCTTTCTCCTATGACAGGAAAAGAAGGGTATATGTTAACAAGATTTTAGTATCCTCCAAGTGATGTCAAGGACAGGTTAGATGCAGCTGGTGCAAATTGGGATTTGACTGCTTCTACCATCTGACCTTTTCACTTAGGCCTTTTATCTCTCTTCCTCCCCATCTGTGTTTACCTGAAGCAGTTATCCTGCATTTGGGAAGGCAAGCTGTTACCAGCAAGGGTAGGATTCTGCTTCATTATCTGTTTCTACGGATGCTGCAATGAAACATATATGCTATATCTGACCATCCAGAGGCTGTGTACACTTGTGGAACCCTCCTTGTATCCAGTGCTGATTAGTAAGAAAGTTTGCCCTGCCATTGGCATAACATCTTGCACAACATGATTTTGTTTTAATATTTCCATGAACAGAATTTTTTTAAAAGAGAACTTGTGATTCAAAAAGGCAAAATATTATCCTATCAAACCCGCTCTCTCCTACTAAAGGAAATTCAGGAAGATGGAAAAAGGGTTGCCAGTTTCCATTTAGTCCATCCCCTGAGATAGTGTATAGTGCTCCTTACAAGGCTTGGTCCTGTCCCTTTAAAAAAAATGCCAAGAAATGGTATTTTTGTTAAAAGTACCAAGAGCCCTGTACTGTGGATATGTTATCAGTCCAAGTGCCACGTGCATTTTTATATGTATGCAAATTTTACTGCCTTGTAGATTAATCATTAGACCTGTATTTGTTTTTCTGGAATCAGTTCATTTCCCTCACTTCCAAAAATCCTTTGATGGTAACTAGTATTCCACACAATAGTTGGTGGAGGTGGGTGGCAGGAGTTGGGGGGAATAACCTTTTTCAGTCAGACTAGGAAGGCAATTGAGAGTTAGTGAGGGGAAGAGATTCAGGGAGGATGTTCTAGAGCGGTCATGGTATTGGGCATAGAGAGGAGAATTTTGCATTAACAGTTTGTGTGAAAGGGAAAGAGCAGGTTGGTGCTAAAAGAATAGAGGGAGTGAAGAGAGGTCTAGAGAGAGAGAGACAAGATCTGACAACAGCTGGAGCAAGTCCACGGAGGGTAGGAAAATCACCGAAGATAACTTTGACTTGATACTGAAATATATGAGCAGCCAGCAGACCTGATTTTGAAGAACAAGGTGATGCATTTGTGCATTCTGTGCAGGTGAGCAAGGGCTTGTGGGTCACAGGGAACAGAGTGGCAGTAGGCAATACAGCTTGTTCAGCCCGGGGTGATTGAAAAGGGAAAGAAGAATCAGTAGACAGAGTGAGGGATGTCTGCCTCCTCTCCCTACTGCCTTGAGGAGAGATGGACTGAGCTGAAGATTCAAAATTAGAACCCAGATTTGGTTCCTTCACTTGGCAGTGTGGCTAGACAGAAGGCCTGAGCTCTGTGATGCAATAGTTGAGTAGCTAACTTCAGCAGTGGTTTGTGTGGGGCTTTGCAAGACATCTTATTCCTGTAGTAGGCTTTTTCAGTAGACTCTGTGTTTTGATACTGTGGTTCTCAGCCTGGTTTTGTAAAATGACTCAGTCACATGTGGATTTTGTGCTGTCACTCAGTCCTGCACCAGTTGTTGCAATTGATCTCCTTGGTGAATTTGTTTTCAGTGTCTAGAGCAGGGGTTCTCGGGACAAATTATTTGGTGGCCTCAGAGTGCTGGTGGCCATTCCTCACACTTTTTCCTAAAATACTTATTAGCTTTAGAAAAAACCAACAAATATGCGCACATTCACGTCCAATTTATTGTAATTTATTTACTGCTAGGTAGTAAGTCTGCTGTGAAAAGTGACTATTAATAAACACAGAAGTATCACTTTTCACAGCAGATTTACTCGGCCCTGGCAAGCCTGGGGACAAATAAAGCCCTGGATGGGAGGTCAGGGGAGGCAGCCTGGGACTGGACCCTGAAGCCCCACAGCCTGAGTTCAAAGCTCTGTGTCTCCAGCAACCAACACCAAGGCAGTGTACCCAGGAGCAACAGGGAGGGGGAGGGGCCGCTACTTTGCCTCCCCCACATCAGAGTCCAGGAGACTGTGGCTGCAAGAAAAGCCCTGGATGGCCTCATTTGAGAGATGCTGTCTAGAGTTGTAAATACACCCAGGTTTCTTTGGTTCCTTGTTTCATTGGTGCCAGGGGCAGCTCTAGGGTTTTTGCCACCCCAAGCAGGCTGCCCTCGGCAGCGTGCCTGCGGAGGGTCCGCTGGTCCCGCGGCTTCGGTGGACCTCCCGCAGGCACGCCTGTGGGAGGTTCACCGAAGCCGCGGGACCAGCAGACTCTCTGCAGGCACGCCGCCGAGGGAAGCCTGCCTGCTGCCCTCGCGGCACCAGCAGAGCGCCCCCCACGGCTTCCTGCCCCAAGCATGCGCTTGGCATGCTGGGGCCTGGAGCCGCCCCTGATTGGCGTCTGATCGTATGTTTCTTGTTTTTCTTCCAATTTGAGCCATGTGTGATTGTTCACTTTCCCAGTTTTCTCTCTGGATTATTGGTTCTGTTGAATAAAATGCTTAACTAGATACTGCAGGGAAAAGATTTCTAGCCTTGGAATGTAAAAATAATAAAATAAACTAATCTAGAAATATCATAATTACCCTCTCAATAAAGGCCAAGCTAGAGTATAGGCTGTATTCTTTCATTTTCACAAAATTTCCTTCACTCTCTGTCCCCCGCATATAATGCCATATTGCCCAATTATGCCATTAAATCCTTTTGCATTAATTGCATAATCTGACAAGAGGTAGGTATGTTGTTCTCTTTAAATACTTGCCAAAAATCCGCTGTTGAATAGATACGTATTCGTCTTTTGTGAATGCCAGATGGCTGTCTAGAATACTGTTACTTCAGTGTGGAGACTCCATTCACAGCAAACAAAAAATTCTAGAAGTTGCAGATAACAAAGACCTATGAAGTCTTCTAGCCCCCACTGACAGGCACATATATGCAGGATTGTTCCTTGCAATATTTCCTAGTGCTTAAGCCATACTACTTTAAAATGTACCCAGTCATAGTCTGACTGTGCTGTATATTGTACAGCAGTTGAACATACATTCTTTTAGAAAATGGTCACTTAATTATTTCTGTTCTTTACTTTCCAGTTTGTGGGAGCATGGACATCCGGAATAACCTGACTCGGTTGAATAGGCTTGAGAACTGCACTGTGATTGAGGGCCACTTGCAAATATTGCTGATGTTTAAAACCAAGCCTGAAGATTTCCGTGAGCTCAGCTTTCCCAAACTGACTATGATTACGGACTACTTACTGCTTTTTCGGGTATATGGCTTAGAGAGTTTAAAGGGGCTTTTTCCCAACCTCACTGTGATTCGAGGAACTCATCTCTTCTTTAACTATGCTCTGGTCATTTTTGAGATGGTTCACTTGAAAGAGATTGGCCTTTATAATCTGATGAACATTACTCGAGGTGCAGTGCGTATCGAGAAGAACAATGAACTGTGTTACTTGTCCACAATTGACTGGTCTAGGATTTTAGACTCTGTGGAAGACAATTACATCGTTGCCAACAAGGATGACACAGAAGAGTGTGGAGATGTGTGTCCAGGAACTGTGAAAGGAAAAAGCAACTGCCCGCCTACTGTAATAAATGGCATTTTCATTGAACGCTGCTGGACCCATGATCACTGTCAAAGAGGTAGGAATACAGAGCAAAATATTGATTTTGATTTTGAGAATGCCCTGCCGGCAGCTTTTGCACCATCCTTGCTGCCATTCAGTATATATTCTCTCATAAACTGCTACCTTTTATTTCAAATGTGGATTTACATTTTTCTTCAAATGTAAAAAAGAGCACAGTTAAGAAAGTTTATGGCATTTTAATTTTTCAAACAATTTCTTATTGCACAGCTTTGTTTTTAAAAGGACCTCTTTCTAAAATAGCTAATAATACCCTAAGCTGCATATTCAGCTCTTTAAACTGTTCCTGTAATTTTGTTTTTACCTATCTTTCCTAACCCCACCCTGGTTATGTGACTAATTAATAGCAATTTCTTCAAGATCACGCTTCCCCAAAACATCATCATCCACCTGTCATCTAGCTTCCTTATAAAGAAAATTACTAAAATTTTAAATTTGGAAACAGTTTAATGATCTGTGCATATGTGCAGATGCGCTCTCTCCAAATGAAGAATGTGATTATATATAATATTTATATTTCAACTCTGTATTTGTATGGTAACTTTAAAAGGTAAATACACATTTAGTTTGCTTGCTTGCAAAGTCATTCTTACACACACACACACACACACACACTTCCTTGCATATTTTCTTTTCCTTTTACAAAACTTGGTCAAAATATTTAGAGTGGCAACACTTGTAATTGACATCCAACTTGAAAAACATACTTGATAAGTTGTATTTTAACTTATCTTTTGAATTTAGGAATGTACATATACCTATTCTCTGACACCTGCCTGCCTCAAGCTTTTTGTTAATTGGTTTTGATCAGTCATCGGGGTGAAAGTGTTAACAAACATGCACACTAGTCTCCTGGTAACTATGGCAGAGATTAAATGACAGTTCTGTAGCTGAATGCGTTACTGGACCCTTGCTGCTTCTGTTCTTGTGCCATCCACAATAATCTTCAACCAGGTTAATTTAGTGTGTGACTATTTTGCTAAGCTTAAGGTAAGCTTGTGTGAATTGTACTCTGGTTTTCCTTTGTCCAGAGAACCCCCTGGCAACTCCTTATGCTGTCAGTGTCTTGAAATCTGATATTGAAATCTGCATTTCTGGGGCTTACCTGGTGACCTCAAACAACTATTTTTTTAAATGACTGAGGCTGAGATGAAACGCGGTCAGTTGATCTGTCAAAGTTCTCAGTAAGATGATTGTTTTGGAGTAAAATAAACCTTGCTGAGGTTTACATTTGGAGTTTAACGAATTAAACTTAATGCAGGTTCTTCATTTTGGTATTTGGTGCTTAGATGCTAAGGTGATGGGTACTTTAAATCAGTGGTTCTCAGACTTTTGTACTGGGTATCCCTTTCACGTAGCAAGCCTCTGAATGCAGACCCCCCCCAATTAAAAACCCTTTTTTAAATATATAGTTTAACACCATTATAAATGCTGGAGGCAAAGCGAGGCTTGGGGTGGAGGCTGATAGCTCACAACCCCCCACATAGTAACCTCACGACCCCGAGGAGTCCTGATCCCCAGTTTGAATCCCTGCTTTAAATGCTCAAGGTAGATACATAGTGACTGTACAGAATATGGAGGGAGAATTTTTGCCTAGTTTTGTGTGATTTAAATTTCTCTAATGTTGGCTTTCCCTCTTCCTCCTACTTTGTTCATAGAACCACAGAATATTAGGGTTGGAATAGACCTCAGGAGGTCATCTAGTCCAATCCCCTGCTCAAAGCAGGACCAACACCAACTAAATCATCCCAGACAGGGCTTGGTCAAGCTGGGCCTTAAAAACCTCTAAGGATGGAGATTCCACCACCTCCCTAGGGAACCCATTCCAGTGCTTCATCACCCTGCTAGTGAAATAGTGTTTCCTAATATCCAACCTAGACCTCCCCCCCCTGCAACTTGAGACCATTGCTTCTTATTCTGTCATCCGCCACCACTGAGAACAGCCGAGCTCCATCCTCTTTGGAACCCTCCTTCAGGTAGTTGAAGGCTGCTATCAAATCCCCCCCTCACTCTTCTCTTCTGCAGACTAAACAAGCCCAGGTCCCTCAGCCTCTCCTCGTAAGTCATGTGCCCCAGCCCCTGATCATTTTCATTGTCCTCTGCTGGACTCTCTCCAATTTGTCCACATCCCTTCTATAGTGCAGGGACCAAAACTGGACTCAGTACTCCAGGTGTGGCCTCACCAGTGCTGAATAGAGGGGAATAATCACTTCCCTCGATCTGCCGGCAGTGCTCCTACTAATACAGCCCAATATGCCGTTGGCCTTCTTGGCAACACAGACACACTGCTGACTCATATCCAGCTTCTCATCCACTGTAATTCCCGGGTCCTTTTCTGCAGAACTGCTGCTTAGCCAGTGGGTGCACAGCCTGTAGCAGTGCATGGGATTCTTCCTTCTTAAGTGCAGGACTCTGCACTTGTCCTTGTTGAACCTCATCAGATTTCTTTTGGCCCAATTCTCCAATTTGTCTAGGTCACTCTGGACCCTATCCCTGCTCTCCAGTGTATCTACCTCTCCCCCCAATTTAGTGTCATCTGCGAACTTGCTAAGGGTGCAATTCATCCCATCATCCAGATCATTCATTGTTCTCATTTTCTGCTTGGAGAGGTATTGTCATTCTCCGCACTGCAACATTTCCTCTAGCTACAGGAATCTTTCTTTTAAAAAATAGTTGTGTTGCTGCAGAGACAAGATACGTTAAATAACTTTTGAATCCTCCCTCAACCTGTTTGCATTGCCTGAAACATCATGAATAATTGATATATTGATGAATACTTTTGCTGTTCAGCATTTGAGCTGTAGTGAGTTACATATTGTGTGGTAGAATTCTCCTCTCAGATATCATAGACTGATAGAAAATCCACATGTGTAGGGACAGCAGAAGCTCAAAGATAAGCCTCACATCTGCCTCTAGGAAGAGAAATTTGTCTTTAGTCTACTGCTCAGCTTTCTCAGGGCCTTAACAATGTGAGTATAGTAATTGCTTCCAATTATCTTAAAATAAAGAGCTGTCTACCTCTTTAAACAATGTTAGACTTCTTCACTACATGGTGAATACTTCAGTTCAGAAGGGGAAGTGTTCTGAATGGGAGCTGTGCTCTTCTGAAAATTTGGCCCCAGTTGTGGGTGCTGAGCATGCTTTAAAGTTTCTGGCTTTCTCACTTCAGGGAAGCTCTTGCAGCTCATCCTTTAAGGTATCTGAGTCTTAAAATTTACTGCTCAATTCCTGCCCATTCCCCAAAATAAAATAGAGACAGGCTTGATTCTGATTGTGACTGTTACACAGCAGTTTATTTGTATAGCAGTTTAAAGAGAGAGAGTCACTCCTTCTGGAGTCACTCTGCTGTCTCTGTGGTTCAAAATTATGCTGTGATTGATGTTTGGAGCGTGCATTAAATACCTCTATTCATCATGGAATTTCCCTTACCAAAGTTATATATTTGGAGTGAGCAAGCAGAACTTTAATTTTCTAGGTAATGCTGCTAATAGAGGGATCAGTACTTTTCCATTCAGAAGTGACTAAAGGGAACAGCTCATTTTAAAATTTTACCTGTCAGGCTCTTGTAACTTACTTACCATTATGCTCTTGCACTTGGGATTTCTCACATGCTCTTTTCCTTTGCAGGACATGAGCATGGTCTGCTTTTCAACAACAACAATTTTCAAAGTCACAGCAAATTCGATTAAACATTGCTAGCCCTGCTCTGAGTCAAGCTTCCCAGATAATTCTGCTTGAACACTCAGCTCCCCGCAGAGAAGACCCCATCTGACAAACCTTACCTTAGTCTGTCATGCTGGGACACCGCTGGTGAACTTCAGTAGGGGAGCATGATGTCTGGCGTGACTAGTGCTAGAGTGTAGCTAGGGAGGAGCAGACCTAGAGAGCAGGGCTTCTGTCTGTCCAGTTTGCCTCTCTGGTAACACTCCATATATTTCCCGAGCCCAGCTTCCTTTTCTCCCATCACCTTGTCTACTCCGTATCCCTGACCCACTTCATATTTACTGTTTCCCTTTATGTTTTTACTAGGGCTGTCAATTAGTCGCAGTTAACTCATGTGATTAACTCAGATTAATCACAATTAATCACAGTTTTAATCACACTGCTAAACAATAGAATAGTGGTTGAAATTTATTAAATATTGGATGTTTTTCTACATTTTCATATATATTGTATTGTGTTGTAACTGAAATCAAATTGTATATTATAAATATTTGCACTGCAAAAATTATTTTTGAATTCACCTCATACAAGTACTGTAGTGCAATCTTTGTCCTGAAAGTGCAATATACAAATGTAGATTTTTTGTTTGTTTTTGAGTGTAGTTATGTCACAATGTATAACTTGAGAGAGTGCTAGTCCACTCAGTCCTCCTCCTTCTTCAGCCAATTGCTAAGACCACCAAGTTTGTTTACATTTACAGCAGATGCTGCTGCCTGCTTCTTATTTATAATGTCACCTCAAAGTGAGAAAATGCATTTGCATGGCACTTTTGTAGCCAGTGTTGCAAGGTATTTATGTCCCAGATATGCTAAACATTCATATGCCCCTTCATGCTTCTGCCACCATTCCAGAGGACATGCTTTCATGCGGACGCTCGTTAAAAAATAATGCATTAATTAAATTTGTGACTGAACTCTTTGGGGGAGAATTGTATGTCTCCTGCTCTGTTTCTACCCACATTCTGCCCCATATTTCATGTTATAGCAGTCTCGGATGATGACTCAGCACATATTTGTTTTAAGAACACTTTCACAGCAGATTTTACAAAATGCAAAGAAGATACCAACCTGAGATTTCTAAAAATAGCTACAGCACTGGACCCAGGGTTTAAGAATCAGAATGGCATTTCAAAATCTGAGATGGATGAGGTGGTGGAGCATGCTTTCAGAAGTCTTAAAAGAGCAACACTCCAATGTGGAAACTACAGAATCCGAACCACGCAAAAAGAAAATCAACCTTCTGCTGGTGGTCTCTGACTTGGATGATGAAAATGAACGTGCATCGGTCCGTTCTGCTTTGGATCGTTATCAAGCAGAACCCATCATCAGCATGGACGCATGTCCTATGGAATGGTAGTTGAAGATCAAGGGACATTTGAATCTTTAGCACATCTGGCACATAAATATCTTGCAACGCCGGCTACAGAAATGCCATGCAAATGCCTGTTCTCATTTTCAGGTGACATTGTACCTAAGAAGCAGGCAGCAGCATCTTCTGTAAATGTAAACAAACTTGTTTGTCTTAGCGACTGGCTGAACAAGAAGTAGGACTGAATGGACTTGCAGGCTCTAAAGTTTTACATTGTTGTTTTTTTTCAATGCAGTTATTTTTTGTAGATAATTCTAAGTTTGTAAGTTCAACTTTTATGATAAAGAGATTGCACTACAGTACTCGTATAAGTTGAATTGAAAAATACTATTTTTTACAGTGCAAACATTTAATCAAAAATAAATATAAAGTATGCACTGTACAGTTTGTATTCTGTGTTGTAATTGAAATCAAAATATTTAAAAATGTAGAAAACATCCAAAACCATTTAAATAAATGGTATTCCATTATTGTTTAATATTTTTAATCGCTTGACAGCCCTAGATTTTACTCTTATTTTTATCAGTCCTAATACTAAAAACATTGACTCCTGCTTCATAGCTAACTCTGTTTCAGCAAACAACTATCCATAAGGCACATGTCCAAGTCTCTGAATCGCACTCAAACAAATAACTAACTCTTGCCAAGAATTTTTTAGTTGAAAATCTATAAAGTGTTATTTCCAAACTAAAAGTATCTATTTCAGTAAGATCTCCCTCACTCTGAGGTCAGAGTTAAGGTTGTGCATGAGAGCAATTGTGATAGATTGAATGCATGTCTCAGGGACAGTTCTCTGTGGGAAGAGGATGGTCAGTGAGGTAGAGGGTGGTGGTGGTTGGTTTTTTGTTCTTTGTTTTTTTTGTTAAGGTACACTAACTTAATCTATAAAAGTGACAGAGAGTCCTGTGGCACATTATAGACTAACAGACGTATTGGAGCATGAGCTTTTGTGGGTGAATACCCACTTCGTGTGACATGTCTGTATTCACCCACGAAAGCTCATGCTCCAATACGTCTGTTAGTCTATAAGGTGCCACAGGACTTCTTGTCGCTTTTTACAGATCCAGACTAACACGGCTACCCCTCTGATACTTAACTTTAGTCTAAGCTCCATATTTCTCAAATGAGAAGCCTTTACCCTAAGGTACGCTACTGAGATGTGTAAAAAAGGAAGAAAGGTGATATGGGTGAATAAAAATGGGCTATAAAACAAGACGAGTAATACCTGGATATCTGTCTGAGAGCTGCATTTGCACTGAAATGAGGTTCTCGTGTCCCTCCCAAGTAAACTGTCTGTAGCATTCTCTGAACATCGTGTTTTCCAGTATCTGCAGAATCAGAAGTCTGTGTGACTTACTAGTACAGGTTACTTACCAAGTCTGCAGATATGCGCTTTCTTCTAGCGCCTCACATCAGAAGCGAAGGAGTACCTCACCAGTTCATACAGTCTAGACTGTATGGTAGAGCTAAACCTATTAAAACAAAAAAGTGGAGGGCATGTGTAAACACTTGAGGAGAAATTCAAAAGTGAATAAGGTGGTGTAAGTTATCAGTCAATAAGTAGGTCTAAGGGGCTATGATCTGGTATGGGTTTGCATGCTGAAAAGCTTCGAGAGGGACATAGCAGGAAAAGTAACTAGACAAAGGTTGTTGGACTTTGTCTTCAGGTTTCTGGAATGTTTCTGCAGCAAATAGGCTTGGAAGGTGGAGAGAGTCCCTCTAATCTTCATCTGTCTCACTGATTTGGAAAAAAACAGGAAGAGATTGTGGGGATGAGATAAGGCAGCTTTTTTTTGTTTTCTATTTTGGGGACAAAAACGTAGCAAAAACATTGTATGATCAATGCTCTTATAAACTAGTGTGAAATAGACCCGAGGGCTCTTAAAGATGCTACTGCTCACAGAAATTCTGAAACTGTGAACATCTTCAAGGCAGGTCTGAATAATAAAGTTCAGAGGTGTGTGTGGGAAATGTTTTGTGATGTTTACTTAGGTAGAAATATTACTTAGCAACAGCTTCCTGTGATTTGTATGTGCTGGGAATTTCTGTAACCATAAACTTGGTTTTATCACCTCTGTGTGGGAAAAGGGCCTTGAAGGCAGTACAGAACAGACTTAACCAATCTCAAGGGCAAGATATTTTTGAAGTTTTAAACACAAAGAAATGTTTCCAGTTGCTAGCACATGAAGTGGAAGTGCTCTTTTTATTTGGAGATCTGATAAGAATTGGCTTCCCCCCCGAACCCGCGCTAACAAATGCCAGATGGAAGTTGACACCCGATAATTTCAGTGGGGCATCTGTTCTGAACCTTGCCAAGCGACAGCTTTATTGAGCACATACAGTGCTTGTGCTTGAGGCTGTTGTAATGCTCGTCAAAGACTGGGCATCCTAAACTAATCCCATTTAGCTTATTAGGAACAGTTAAGAGATTTATGGCACTCTGTGGCATGATGTAACTCCCAAATTCTGAGGAAAAACAGATAATGCAGTGAGGGATTACATTTTAGAATGAATTATGCAAATCACTTTTTAAGAAAGTGCTGTCCACTTAAAAGCAACACAGTAAAAAAACTGGCACTGTGCAGATTTCTATTTTGACTTTTCTGTTTAGTTTAACTATTCACCTGTCAAGGGAGCCACATGAGGAATAGGTGAAATTCATAGTGTGATGGGTTTGGTCACAGAGACCCCCTTGGGATGGTCACTGATGTGATGAAATTGCCTCTCAGCCCATTTTCCCTTCCAACTTGGGACTCCAGAACCCTGCCTTGTTGAGCCAGACGCGCCAGCCTGCTGCAACATAGACTCAGGGTCTGAGCCACACCCCGAAAGCTGCAGACTTTAATCAAAAACAGCTCAGCAGATCACCTATCTCCGGCACCCAGACACCCAGTTCCCAATGGGATCCAAACCCCAAATAAATCTGTTTTACTCTGTATAAAGCTTATACAGGGCAAACTCATAAATTGTTCACCCTCTATAAAACTGACGCACAGCTGTTTGCTCCCCCAGTTATTAATCACTTACTCTGGGTTCATTAATAAATAAAAGTGATTTTAGTAAGTATGAAAAGTAGGATTCAAGTAGTTTCAAGTAATAACAGACAGAACAAAGTCAGTCACCAAGCAAAATAAAGCAAAAACACGGAAGTCTAAGCCTAATACTTTAAGAAACTAATTGCAGGTAACATCTCACCCTCAGATGTTCCAATAAGCTTCTTTCATAGACTGAACTCCTTTCTAGTCTGGGGTCAGTCCTTTCCCTGGTACAGACCTTGTTAGTTCTAGCAGACATCTCAGGTGGTCAGCAGGGGCTTTCTCATGACTGCTCCTTCGTCCTGCTTGACCCCCTTTTATAGCTTTGGCACAAGGCGGGAATCTTTTGTCTCTCTGGGTCCCCACCCCCATGTTCACATGTCACTGTAAGACCCCAGCCTCCATTCTTCCTGGGCTGGCCCACGCATACACAGGAAGGTTTGCAAGTCATTTACAGTTCATTGATTCTGAAGCACCCTTAATGACCTGCAAGTTCTACCTCCTGCAAGACCAGCATTTGAGACATCAGCCACCCTTTGACACCTACCATCTATTCCAGAAAAGAATTGCTGCTGTGACACACAATGGGAAAACTGCTTCCCAAGATGAAGCAAAAGGCTTGGTATCGAGAATTCTCTGTGATGCCAAAATAGCTGCATCACTATACATAAATCCTGTCTCAATAGAAAACATGGCAAGGAGAGAGCAAGCATTTCGTTGCCTCTACTGCTACAGTGGAAACTGGAAATGTCTGTCTGTTCCTGTTGATTCTAAGGTGCCATTTTAGTCTCTTTGGTTATGTCTGGACTTGGAGCTGGATGAATGATTCCCAGCTCGAGAAGACAAATTTTTGCTAACTCTGATAGAGCTGGTGAACTGAAAATAGAGTGTAGCTACGGTGCCACAGGTGACCGGATAAGCTAGCTACACTGAGTACGTACCCATGGCCCACTGAGACACCACAGGCATGTACTCGCTCATCCTGCTGCCTGTGCTGCCATGGCTACCCTCAGTTTTTCAGTGTGCTAGCTCGATCAGAGCTACTGAGAGCATGTTTTCCTCATGCTGGCAATTGCATCCCTAGCACCAAGGCCAGACACAGCATTTGTTTTGTCCTTGGTGTATGTCACTGCCTCATTAGTCAAGGAGGTTAGAAAAGAGTTAACATTCTGGTTTTTTTTTTCTCTCTCATGACCTGTATTCACCAGCTCTCCATGCCTAATTTGTGTGACTTATTTTAATTCCCATGTTTTGCATAGTTACACTAACTTTCCACTCTACATAGCCTTATTAATAGTCCTTTACCTGTTCAGCCTTTCTGGAAAGGTTTGGTATAAACATCATGATCCCTCTCTCTTCTCTGTTCCATATAAATAAGTGGGTGTTTTTTGTTTGGTTAAGATCCGGTGAGAATAAAACACTTTCTGCTCGAGGACTCTCGGATCCTGCCTGTTGTCTTCTGGTATCCCACCAGCATAAAGATTTAGGTGCTTAGCTCCCTCTGGTTCACCTGTTTCTTGTCTACCTCTTCAAAGTCTCAGTTCTGAGCCAAAGAGAGTTAGATGCCAAAGCTACTTTCAGCGGAGAACTCTCCCTGATGCCAAAGGAGGAGGAGGATTAGCTCCTATGTCAATATCAGTGAAGACTCATGTGATGTAGAATCCTTTGAGCTTTCAGTGTTACTCACTAACTTTGTATCTGACACCTAGATTCTTTGTTGATAGATAGAAAAGCAAAAAGTGTATGTATGGTTTGTTTTGTTGTGGTGGGATGTTTTATTTTTGGCATATTGGTTCTGAAAATCTGACTGTGGATAGGAAAGAGATGTACTTGTACCTTTTCGAATTCTGCCATTTCCCCTCTTCTCTGGAAAGTGACCATGAATAAAATAGCAATGTAGCATGTTAGTAATTTATAAAATAAATCTATCAACTGCCACAGAAAACAGAATTTAAGAAACTTGAAGTTTCCTTTCAAAGTAGCTTCTAATTCAGGCAACAATTTCATTACTTTTCCTTTATGATGCACACCCCTAGGTTTTCAGGAAAAAGCTTGAGAACTGGTACGGGAGGTGGGGAGAATCCCTCTAAAATCTGTTTTAGCTAGTTTCCTGCAACACTTCTGGTCTACCTCATGTAGAGCTAATACTGTGTTTAAAAGACATGAATAACAAGAAAGTTATCCCTTGAGGATGTTCGGGTGAGCAGAGCAGTGGCATTTTAAATTTATCCTGTCAAATAGACTGTGGATTTTAAAATGCAAAGCAGCCCAAATTCACAAAAATATTTTTCAAGTATTAAAATAACTGTAATGAAAAGTATTGGTGTAACTGTCTTTCATTTGTAGTATGCCCAATCAATAGACTATAAAGGTGGGTTCTACCAAAATGGATTTCTGCCCTCTACTCTCTGCAAACTGAGGGGATGAAACTAGTTTGGCTAATTTTTCATCTCATGAATAATGCACAGCCCTCTCAGGGTTGAAATGCAGCAGCTGATTGATGTAGCACAGCAACGCTGAAGAACAGTAAGGCGTAAGGAAGAATATATCAAACTGTTACACTAAAATTTCAGGGGCAGGTGTAATCCTCAAGCAGGAATTTGGCCAGGACACAAGGGTTGCTATTTGGACTTCTGGCAAAAGTGCTGAAGGATCTTCTAGGAACAGATAATTAGGGGCTTAGTTTGGCTCCTCTGAAAGACTGTGGATCCTGCAGCACAGTGCCTCCTAGCATTAATTTGCGGGGGAAAAGCAGCTTGTTTAATACACCTAATAGTAAATCATGCCTAGTCCCTCCGTAATCTCCTGCAAGATGCACTTAACGTACTCGGACACATTCAATGAGGAGAGAATTAAAAAAAAAATAAATTAGACAAACTTCACTTATTCAATTCAGAGTGAAACACCAATCTTGCCCACGCAGTGATGCACAGGGAGCACCCATCTCCACACTGCATACTTACAAATGAAGACAGTTGTTTGACATGAAAACAGCTACTGTACTTTTTCCAACACATGATACTAGATAGAAGTTACTAGGAATTGGTGCCCGAATTAAAGAGAGAGAGAGAGATTGTTTTAATGAAGAGCAACATCTCGCCAGCATCAAACAGAGCATGGGGGGGAGGGGAGGCAGCAGGGGGGAGTCAAACGCAAAACAAGCAAGTGCTATTACATCAAGCTCAACTCCTGCCACAACCCAAATTTCAAAGCTCTGGATTACAAACCTGTAAAGCAAATGAAGGAAAGAGGAGTGGGGATGGAGAGGAGAGAATAAAGATGATTTTTTTTTAAAAGCAGATCTGATCACAAGCTGGCTGCAGGATTTAACTGAGGTTGTAATAAGGAACACAATCTTATCCAGCTAATGCTGGGCACCTAATTCTCACAACCCTTTTCTTTTTGGGTGTGAGGGTTGGGGGAGAAGGGAGGAGAAAGTTCCCCCTTCTCTTAACTGGATGTAGAATACAATGTTCTACATTCTTTAAGGTCTGTCTACCTAAAAGGCACCATGGGCTACTTTTCAACCTTCCTGGTAAGACACCAATCGGAGAGACCATATAGCTACTCATAAAAAAAATCTTTTTTCAAACCAAAACTATAACTGTGTTAATAGGGCTGTCTGGCACTTAATGCTGGGTTTTGTGGAGGCACAGAATATTGAGTGGAGAAAATAGCTTCTAATTTTAGAGTAGATCCCCATAAGCAAAGAGAGGGGATCTCAGTACAAGCTTTTTTCTGTAGCAGAAGAGTGAATTTTACTCCATTCACCTTAGCCAACGTACTGGCAGCACAGCTTAACCCTGTCTCTTTTGGCCAGTGCAAATTCAGTGAAAGAAGTATCAATTATCCATCTCTACCCACCCTCCCACAAGGCAGTATCTTCTAGTAACTCTACCTGTCTTGCCAATCATCTATATTTTGTGTAACAAGGACTAATGCAGTTCCTTAGTTCTTGTAAACATGACAACTTTGGCATTTTTGCCACTTCAGTTCCATCCTGTCAGGGCAAGCCATCCTCAGTAATTACAAGTAGTCATCGCTTTTTTTCTGCTTAAAAAGATCCTCAATCAAAGGACTTCTTTTTGGCTTCAGTGCTCCTCTGAGTAAAACCTGGAGGCCCTCAGTACTCCACTTTGGGAAGCAGACTGTAGATTGAATACAGATCCTCACTCACTGCATCTTGTGTAGAAAAAGCAGTAGATTTGTCCTCATAATAACCCCCTGGGGAAATAGCTCTTTTGAATATATATAAGGCCAGAGTCTAATCTCAGTTATAAGGTTTGATTCAGTGCATATTTTTTAAAAAGTCTGTTACTGATGCTGCAAGGGATTTTGAGCTAAATGGTGGATCTTCCTTCCTTTGACGATAAGGTTCCCATGCAGTTCTGTACCAATGAAATGCAAAGATCAACTTCACAAATTTCTTCATGCTTCCTTTCCTTCTTCGGCTTCTAATTGTACACTTATGGCCAGATCACTTCTGAATGTACTCCATTTAATTTCACAAATCAAGCAGGATTGTTCTAGTTGTCTAGGTTGGTAAGTGAATGAAGTTTTAGGGAGCAGTGCTTTTTCTGTGCTTTCTTACCAAAATGGTTTAGGTCTTTATCCTGTTTTGTTTTATTTTATTTTTAAATGGCATTTGAGAGAAATTTGACTTAAGATTATTGCCTTGAAAATTGGTACCTTTTTAAAAGGAATAATTGGACTTGTTTTGTAAGAATCTTTTTCCAGCCGTAATTGAGTTTAACAAGTATTACTTGTGTAAATACATCACAGTGCTTCACCACAGTTTAAGTGTGACCAATGCAGAGGTGTTCCCAGCACAGGGCTTAAGGATTTGGGGACCTTTTGACTCCATTATGAGGTTAGTCAGGAGTAGTCTGTCCTGGAGGAAGTGACACCAAACCCTTCTCATGTTGTAACAATAGCTGTTGAAAAGTTCAGCGATTGTGCTTCCCGAATTATATCCTCTAATTGTGTGTGACTTCCTATTGGAAGGGAGTGAATGAATTTACTGAGATTTAATGTTTTTTTATTAGGACACCTTGTAGCGCTTTGTTGGCTAAAAGGAGTGTTAGTGGTAGGAGGCTGGGAAAGTTCCAGCTGTGAATATTCGGCAAAGATTTCAACTGCTTAATCCATGCCCATAATTTATTCGGATACTGCTGTGGATCAGTGTTCATGCTTGCTGTCGATGGCGTGTTGCATATGAAGCCAGTGCTCCATGATTCACTTGTTAACTTGTGAAGGACTTAAATGTGCATGTCAGTACCTTCTCCAGATGTAAGATGGGAGGCTGGTGGCACTATGGCAGTTGAGTTAAGGCCACTCAGCTAACCTTAAGTTTGCTTTCTCCATGGCTTGTTTTTTCCCCCATTGTAAAGAGGATAATTAACTTTAATGTAAAAGCTTTCTCAACTCCTCTTCTTCAAGGCTTCTATTTAAATAGAATAGTTGTTGACATATCTCCAGCTTCTGATCTGAAGGCTTTTTTATCTGGGAATTTACTGCCTGCCTTTTTTAAATATTTAAGAATTGCTCTGACAGGAGTATGTACCTCATGAAACCAAGAGAGAGCTGCTGGCAGGGTGTTCTTGGGGGTGAGTTCCTCATCCCCTGAAACATAATGTCTTTGTTGCCTCACCAAAGGCTGAATCTGTTAAGTAGGCATGTTGCAAACTCCAGGGCTCCTTCTCTGGCATCGTGGAAGATTGAGGGTCCCTAGAAAAAGGAGCAAGAGAGGAAGGAAGATTTGGATGTGCTTATTTTATATGCTTGGATAGAGGTGGGGTCTCTTTGGGAGAGTCTGATGAATCTAAGTATTGTACTGAATATTGTCTTCCATTTTAATTTTGACTGCATGTTTTTAGTTCTTGGGAGGTACCTAAAGCTCTGGACAGGTGCCAGAGAAACAAATAATAACCCAGCTAAGGAATTAAGTGTGACTTTAATCTTGTATAGAAGAGTTGCTTATTTTCAAGTATGGAAAATCTACTGTTAAGTGTTGTTTTAAAAGTCATGGTTAGCAAGGGCTGTGCAAACATGAACTATTTATACCAACCTCTTAATTGTACCTGCATTAACTATGACTGCTTCAAAGTGTTGCGTTGTATTGAAATTTTGTTTCTATTGGAGTAATGAGTGTGACAGATATCTAAAAATGTTAGTCTCCACCAGTGTATGTGATGGAGGCTATAATGTTAAGAGCTGTTTCTTTGGAGAATGGGAGGTTTCATTTCTCAAGCAGTTCGTAGAATTTCTCATCAGCTGTTTTTCCACTTAACATATAAGGCTTCTGGAGACCTGCATGTTGCTGATCATTTGGAATTGCTGCAGAATTGCTGCTACTGTTGGTGTGTGGCCATGCTGGAATTTCTGGGCCTTGATATGAGGAGTCCTGTCTGTCAGACTCCTCAAGTTACAGGGGAAGACTGCTGGTTTTTAAGTCACGCATATTACATTATTGCACACTGCATGCACCACAAGATTTTTTTTAAATACTTTGTTAGTAAAAATATTCATAAAATTCAAATCCCGGAGAGATGGTGCTTGACTATACAAATAAACAACACAACATATGTACGTGCTGCAGGTTACAATGACATATTTATTATAAGTAATATTAGCAAGAGTGGCTTGTTTTTCCTTGTCTTTAGTCTCCTCCTCTAAATGTTGTCTCTCTGAAGCAAGGTATATTGCACTGAGAGTGTTTACATAACTTCAGTTCAGGCTGATGGTACATGTATGGCGGGTAGTGATTGATCTATCGAGGATTGATTTTTATCACCGCTAGTGTAGATGAGATAAAATCCCCGATCGCTCTGCTGTTGATTCCGGAACTCCACCGCGGCGAGAGGCAGAAGCGGAATCGACAGGGGAACAGCAGCGGTCGACTTGCCGCCATCCTCATGGCCAGGTAAATCAATCTAAGATACAACAACTTTAGCTATGCTATTTGCGTAGCTGAAGTTGCATATCTTACGTCGATTTCCCCCCTCCGTTCCCAGGTAGACCTAGTCTAAATGTGTCCAGGAGACTTCCCTCGTAAGTACCCCTCAGAAGAGCCCAAAAAGCCAGGGACAAAATGGAGTTCTTCACAGTGTGATGTCTGACTGTCTGAAAGCCTCACCCAGCATGATCTTAATACAAATTGAGGAATTAGGATTTGAGTTTTCAAAATAAATTTGAAATGAAACCTTTAAAAGCTGATATTTCTTCTTATTGCTTCTTCGGTAAATCTGTGCAGATTGATGTTGCTATTGCAGGTTATCCTTTAAATTCTGCAAGAACTGTTTTACTAGCTGACTTGGTGAAAGGGGCAATTTGGTGGAGGCTGATTTGTCATGCATGGAGACAATGATTCTGGCACTTTGTGGTCACTGACAAGGTTCTGCATCCATGGACATACTAGAAGTCTAGGGGAGAAGAGGATCATGTAATATATAGAGGTGACTTTCTCCTCAAGATTACTGTAGTGTGGAAGCAGAGGCTATCTACAGTGCCATTCACATGATGTGTGTAGCATTCATGCCTTCTTCAAGGCTTGAGTAACATGACTGTGGCTTCACATAAAATTATGAAAGGTCTGTTTATAAATAGACCTCTTCAGCAAATATGGCATTACTCTGGAGAGTATAACATGTAAATTTCAGCCTGCTTAGTACTTCAATTTTAGAGCATGGTGTTTCCCAATGCATGATAAATGTTGATCAGAATAGATTAATATATCACTTTTCAGCATGTTCGGATGTTTCTGATAACTAAAGGAACTCCAGATTTCATTTTTGGAACAAAGTCTTTTCAGGCATAACAGTGGTTAGATAATCAGGCACCTGTATGACAGGAGCTAATTATGTGAAGAATAATTTAGTTTGAAGTAGTAAAGCTTCAAATCCTTGCTTCCTATTGAGACTTAAAGGGATTGATGAACTCACTGCAGTGCATTGCAGAGTATTTTCTTGAGGTAGTGTTTCCTAGTGGTTAGAGCACTGGACTGGGACTTTGGAGATCTTTGTTCAGTTCCCAGCTCTGCTGCTGGGTGACCTTGGGCAAGTCACTTCTCTGCTTCTCTGTGCCTCAGTTTTCGCCATCACTAAAATAGGAATAATGCTACTGAGCTCCTTTTGTAAAGCATTTGGATATCTGTGAGTGAAAAGTGCTGTATAAGAGGTAGATAAATATAATTTAAAGCTGCAGCAGGATACAACAGTACTGGATGAGCAGGTGTTAAAGAAGAGCATTGTTTTCAGTAAGAGCCTGTCTATACTGATATTTGAAACAGTCTTAGCATTTTCAAGCAAAAATCCTGTGCTGTGGAGGTGCTCACATGGCTTCAACTCTGTGCAGACAGGACCCCAGGCAAATATCTCCTTTTTAGATGGATCTTGTCTGAGTTGCAGCTCTTCCAAGGGGCTTTATCCACACTAGGTTTATTTTAATAAAATTTCCTTCACTTGCGACCACTAGTTCAGCTCCACCAGTGGGTAGCGTCCGTGTGAGTGTTAGTGTAAACGGGATCAGCAGCTGCTAGGCTTTAAACTGCTCTCATCTAGACCTGGAATAGCTTCAGGCAGAGCTGGCAACTCTGTGCTTAGCCAGTGGACTTCCACCAGTTCAGTGGTTTGATTTGCTTTAAAACATTGGTAGTTGACCTACTGCTTGAATATTTTTTATTTTAATTTCAATTCTTTTAATAGATTATAGGGATTGGAATGTTTGAAACATTCCATGTGGGATCTGTACCTTGACTTCAGGCTTCTTTCCTTGATTATTTTTAGCACGTGATTGAACTTAATGTTCTCACTTCTACTTCCCTTTTATTTTATCAGACCATGGTGAAGATTAGGCAGATGTTTCCTTCCAGTGTCCTCTACTGGCAGAAAGCTCTTGTAAAAGCTTCCATTGTTTGTTGGTATTTGCGTTGTTCTGATTTCCCTGTGTGCATGGAGTGTTTTTAATGACCTTTCTGGCATAAGGAAGACTCCAGGTCAGGATGGATGTGAAGCTGGGGAGAGAAGCCTTTATCCGTGATCATTTCTGTAAGTAGGCTGTTAGGTTCTCCTATTTCAGAAGTTAGTCTAGCCTTTATCAACAGTCTTCGTAAACTTGGCTAGGCAAGACATTTTCGCAACTTCTTTTGTTTATTGCATTGGTGTGTTCTTCTCTGGTCACTTGTGCAATCCCTTTGGGGGAAAATATCTAAATTTAGAAATGCATTTAAGACTTAGGACACAATCATACTTTCATTGAGAAAAGCCAGACTTAATGCATCTTTGGTGGGTAGGTCTGCATGTCAGCTTGGGTAGGTCTGCATGTCAGCTTGTGTAAGTATCTAGGCTAGCATGAAAATTATAGGGTTGGTAACTGGGCTTTTGTTCTGAGAGATGCCTGCTTATTATGTGGAATGCCTTTTGCGGAAATCTCATGAGCAAGCTGACTTCCTCCACTACAAATATGTTCTCTCCTCCTTTTTGAGCTCTGCCATTTTCCTTGCTAAACTGCTCTAATTCTTCAACTTAATTTTGAATTCTATATCCACAGTTTCAGCCATCTTTTTTCCACCTTGACTTGCTCCTCATATCTTCCTCTCTTCCTGCCTCCACTTCACTTCTCTCTCTGCACAGGCTCTCCTAGACTTCATCCAAGAGAAAATTGACAAAATATGTGACCTTCCCCTCCTCTCAGCTTGCCATCTCTTCCCTGCATGGTGGATAAGCAAATACACTCACCATTTTCTAACATACTAAAAATGTACATTTAATAGAAACTTAAAATATTAAGGTATATAGTTATAGTGTGCCAGTCTAGGTAGCAAAAGAACGTACTAAATGTAGTCAAATGACTCTTTCGTTGTAAATCATGTTTTATATCAACCAGTGAGAATACACCTTTCTTTAAAATTTATTATTTAAATTCAGGTGTTCCACATAATGATTTAAATCACCTTGCTTTTTAAATCAGTCCATCCTGATGTGATTTTTGGACACCGACTCAAAGGAGCAGGCCTGACATGCTTGTCAAAAAGCAGCACAAGAGCTGAGTTGTAAGCACTAGTCAGTTTAGTGTATTTACAGCTTCTTATCATTATTTCTATCTGTACTTTGTGACACTCACTCTGCCTTTATCAATGCTGCAATGTTTTGAAATCAAACTCCATGTTTTGAGGTTTCTTGTTTGATTGCCTGGAATTTAGTCAGAACTCTGAAGTTGTTCTTTACCTGCTCAGGTGGACGGGGTTAGGACGGGCTTTTCATTTTTTGTGAGGTTTTTAAAAAAAAAAAATTAATTTTTGTTTTAATACACATACACGCGCACATCCCATAATGCCTGCCATTCCACTCATTATAAACAATGAGAATAGAAGAGAAGAGCAGGAATGAAAACAAGCAAGGAAAGGAGGAGAAAACAAGTCGAGAATAAGCTCTCTGAAATGACTGGGCTATTCAGTGTTCCTTACGGCTTGCCAGTGAGGGAAGGGAGTTCTGTAGCTGAAGACCTTGGTCCAAGGCAGTCTTGTCTCTAGACATAGGAGTTGACAGCTGAGGCACCCCATTGACTCCGTCGGCTGAGCAAGGTAACTGAGACAGAGATTATGAATGGGTTTAGACACTAAGATGAAGATTTTGAATTGTAGCCTTTGGCCTGTTGAATCAGTGCAGCTCACTTGCAGAGCTATATAAAATGATAGTAAAAGAAGTGGGGCTGCCAAGCGATTAAAAAAAATTTAATCCCAATTAATGCTGATGACGGGTTCTGCTTGATGATGATTCAGAACAGTGCGGACCAATGCATGTTCATTTTCATCATCTGTGTCAGATGCCACCAACAGAAGATTGATTTTCTGTTTTGGTGGTTTGGGTTCTGTAGTTTCCGCATCAGAGTATTGCTCTTTTAAGACATCTGAAAGAATGCTCCATACCTTGTCCATCTCAGATTTTGGAAGGCACTTCAGATTCTTAAACCTTGGGTCGAGTGCTGTATCTATCCTTAGAAATTTCACATTGGTACCTTCTTTGCATTTTGTCAAATCTGCAGTGAAAGTGTTCTTAAAATGAACATTATGTGCTGGGTCATCATCTGAGGCTGCTATAACATGAAATATATGGCAGAATGCTGGTAAAACAGACCAGGAGGCATACAATTCTCCCCCACGGAGTTCAGTCACAACTTTTAATTGACACATTTTTTTAATGAGCGTCATCAGCATGGAAGCATGTCCTCTGGAATGGTACCCAAAGCATGAAAGAGCATATGAAAGTTTAGCGTATCTGGCATGTAAATACCTTTCAGTGTCAGCTACAAAAGTGCCATGTGAACACCTGTTCTACCTTTTTCAGGTGCTATTGTAAATAAGATTTGTTATCTCCCATAAATGTAAACAAACTTGTTTGTTGTTTTTAGCAATTGGCTAACCCAGAAGTAGGACTGAGTGGACTTGTAGGCACTAAAGTTTTATGCTGTTTTGTTTTTGAGGGCAGTTATTTAACCAAAAAAAAATCTACATTTGTAAGTTAAACTTTCACGATAAAGAGATTGCACCACAGTACTTGTCTGAGGTGAATTGAAAAATACTGTTTCTTTTGTTTATCATTTTACAGTGCAGATATTTACAATAAAAAATAATGGAAAGTGAGCAGTGTACACTTTGTATTCTGTGTTGTAACAGAAATCAGTATATTTGAAATTTTATTATTTTTTTGATGTTTTTCTACATTTTCAATTGGGATTTTGTTTAACAGTGCGATTAAAATGGCAATTAATTGCAATTTTTTAAATCATAATTAATTTTTTGAGTTAATTGCATGAGTTTACTGCAATTAATCGACAGCCCTAAAAAGAAGCATGTCCATCAAATGTGCAAAGGTACTGTGCAGATTATGGTTTGGTGACTTGCTTCAGACTGCAGCAGATGATCTCATTATACTTGTTCATTGTCTCCTGCACTCCTCTCGGACTGGGCTGGAGAGTTTTTGGAAACAATCCAGTGAGCGAGCAGCAACTTACTTAGCCATGGATAGGGCTGCTTCAGCTGGTAATAGACAAAGAGGTTCATTTGCTGTGTGGTGCACCAGAATTAGACTGTTGCTATTCCCATTAACGCTAATTAGTGTCACATGACTAAACCACACATTGCACTGACCATCCACATTGATTTTTGTCTGCTTGTGCCCCATCAGTCCCCAGAGCTGGGGTGATGCATCCAAGAGCAACAGGGAGGGAGGAGGAGGGCTGATGCTTTGCCTCTTCCCCCCCATCACCACTCAGGAGGCTGTGGTGGCTGCACAAAAGCCCCTCATGGCTGAATGCGGCCATGGTGGCTGCATTTGAGAAACTCTGTGCTAGTGTGTCCTTGCAGCGCAAGCAGCTCTGCTTGCTTTGCCCAGCGCACATTATAGCAAGGCTCCGTTAATTTTCTGCTTTTTACTGCTAGCTAATAAATCACCTTTATATGCATTTTAAATTCATTTTATTGATATTTAATAGCATGACACAGACCAAACAGCAATTTAATAATTGTGTTAATCCTGGGCTGTTAACTAGCTGCTGTACAGAGTCTTTGAATCCGCTGCAGATGGGAAGAAGATGTTGCCTGTAGCAGAATGAAGATCAATGGGCATCTTAAGACATTGAGTTAAGTCAGTGAAAACTGAAGATGCTGTTTCTCCCTGGAAATGTCTCCATCAGTTTCCTTCAGCTGGTTGTGTCCAGGAGGGGTGGCGGGGGGGACGCAGGCCTTCCCACTCCACTGCATCCCGGCCCGGGGCCCTAGCAGCGGCGGGGAGTTGCTGCTGTCAGTGGGGATCCAAGCCGCAACACACTGACATTGGTTCTGGCAGTGTTGCAGCCAGACTGGGGTCGGCTACACCCGGGCCACTTCCACTCTCCCCCTCATCCAGTACCTGATTCATCGTGGTGTCAGCAGAAGGGTCAGCCGCCATCGGCTCCTCGGGGTAAGTGTTCACTAGTGGGCTCGGCTCCTCCTCGGGGGAGCGGGAGCGGGGTAAGCTTGACCAGTCTTCCTCAGGGTAATGAGCTAGGGGCAGGCTCGGCCAGGCCTCCCCGGGGTAGTGAGTGAGGGGTAGGCTTGGCTAGCCTGTTGCGACGTCAGGCCGGCCGCGACCTTCTGCTGTCTCCCCAGCGGGAGCTCGGTCACAGACATCTGGTCTCTCTGGCGTCTGGGGCCACACTGAGCCCCGCTGGTGAGCTTTTATACTTCTGGGTCTGCGCCGTGACCTCTGGGGGCAGGGGCAGACGCAGGCCTCGGTGGCTCCGCCCACAGTGGGGTTGGGAAAGGTTTGTCCCGCGGCGGGGCTGTGGGATATCCCACCGCCTCGCTACATGGTCTCAGCATCTTTGTCAGTCCTTGCTAGGCTGGCCACCGTGAGCACAGAGGTGCCTCAGGCACATAGTGGGAAACCCCAGCATTGTACGAGGCTTGAAAATGGTATTGGTCTGTCTTTGAGAAATTTTACCATAGCTCCAAACAGGTATGTACCTTGTAAGGAGTTTGAAAGTGAAATATGCTTTTCCGATCCTGGTGACCCATGAGAAGATAATTGTGGTGGTTTTGTAAAACATGTCACCAGAAGGACTTCCCTTTACATTCTAGTAACAGTAATGTTATTTTTGAAAGTCGCTGTCTATGGGAAAGTAGGCACCTGCAGTTAATTTTATCAGTTCCTGTATAAATAAGGCCTCCTTAGCATTCCCAGCTCATAGTTCAGAGGGGTCATGGTATTGTGTACTGTACTTTCTTATTTTATAAATAACGTTTTTTAATTTAGTGCTGATAGTAAAACCTTGAATTTATCTGGCACTCTTTCATCACCAAGTTCATACAAAGAACTGAAATTCTCAGTACATTAATAAAGGCCCCTGGGCCAAGTGAGTGTCATTGCTGCACTCTGAGAGAAACTGAGACTTGGTGCCCGGTGTAGGGGAATGAAGGGTGATGAAGGTAGCCAGAGGCAATTAACTTGAAGACCATGAATAAAAAAACACTCTATTTTTCTAGTGCATTGTTGTGATGCTTCCTGGATCTCACTTGATGAGACCATAGTTAGCAACCTGGTCTTGGACATAGTACTATTCTCTGTGCTAGTTCACGAACAATGATCATTTTGTAAAAGAAGTGTGTAAACTTGATGTTTCATGTTCTAGGTTTTTCTGGATTTTTTTTGTTACTCTGGTAGGCCTGACTAGCATACACGCTATCTGAAAGCTCTGTTAGCAACTCTTACGTACATTGGATTTTATCAGTTATATATCACCAGCTTTCAGTGTTGCCTCTGGATTGCTAAGAATGCTACAGTCACTGTAGCCTTGGCATTCACCATCCCCTGCCTTCAGCTGAGCAAGTTGATCTAAACTCCCCGTACTCCGTGTGATCTGCTAGGCATCTGGGTTTATGCTGTTACTCGGTATTTGGACTTGTTGTTGTTGTTGTTGTTGTTGTTGTTTTTGATAACACGGCACAGGGAAATGGTAGCCCTTAGCCTGCAAAGGGAAACCATTGGTAGGGTTTAGACTTGAGCTCCTCTGGCCTTGGTGACACTAAGAAATGGCTCAAGGAAGCAAAACACCGTGCCAAGAGAGAGTTACAGAATACTGCTTTCCTTACAGCAGCCATTTTAGAATCTCTTATGAACTCTCTCCCGCTTACAGAGTGTCTAACTCCATACTCTTGTTTCACATTTGTATGTACTTGGGATTTTGTAAATAGGCTCTGATCGTCCACCTTAAATTATATTAACTCGTTCTTTCCTGAGTCTAACAATCCCCTGTATTTCCATGTTTGTTTTTTTTTCCTCCAAGTATTTGAAAATCAGCCCTATTATTTTCCATTTTCAAACTTTTAGTCCCTTCTGTGGTGGGGCGATGCCTCACCAGTGTGACACCTCCTGCGGATCATCTTGGGAATTAGTTCTTCCAGACCGGAGCGCCTTCTGCAGGCTGGTGTCTCGCCTGCCACTGACCCCTGTGTCCCTCCCAGCCCCCGATGCCCCTCTACGTCAGGGTTCTGCCCCTGGCAGTAACCCACAATCTGGGTCTCCCCACTCTAGGGAACCCCCAACTCTCTATCCCCACCTTGCCTCAGTGGCTACTGCCAGTCACCATCTAGCCCCTGCTCTGTGGGGCGGACGCAGTCTGTAAACCACTCATCCCAGACAAGGGGGTTAGGACCTGCTGCCTTTGCCTATCTCTGGGCTGCCCTTCTGCAGCCCCAGTACCTATTTGTAGGACTGCAGTCTGGGGCTTTGCTAGACTGGAGCGTCCCAGCTCCCTCTGCCCTTCCCCAGCACTGCTCCACCCTAGGTACCCTTCTCAACTTCCCAGGCAGCCAGGTCCTTCTCTCTCAATGAAGCTAGAGAGAGTGTCTCTTTCAGTCTCTGGCCCTCAGCCCTCTTATAGGGCCAGCCATGGCCTGTTTGGGGCATAGCCCCACCTGTGACTATTTATTTCCCCCAATCAGCCTGGCTTTTCTCCCACCCCAGCCCTCTCCCGGGCTGTTTTAAGCCCTTCAGGGCATGAGCGGGGTGACCACCCTGCTACACCTTCCCTCTTCCATCCCTATAGCCCCCCAAAAAGCAGCCTGTGTCTGCACTCAGTCTGGATGCCTTCTCAATATGTTGCTACTGAATCAATGGGCATGGAAAAAATGGATTGCCGTGACAGTTTATAGCAGGTCCTATATAATTTTTTTTAAATAGCACTCTGTAAATGTTGATTAACAAATGCCCAGTGTGATACCATCCTATTCAAAGAGCAAGAGAAGCACTTTAAAAAAAAATGTTTCTCCTGTTTCGTTTGGCTTAGAGGTAGAAAGTTCAGAAGATGAAGTGTTTCTACAAAGGTGAATATTGAAAGCACAGTACAGCCTATGCTAGGCAAAGCTGAAAGTTCTGAGCCATGAAAGCTCCCGCCTACCCACTGATGAGGTGGAAGAATCTGTGTGAGCTGCAGGTAGCATAGGTGCAGAGTTTCTCATCTGCACGGGGGTGCTCCCCCGGCTCTGCCCAGGCCCTGCCCCCACTCCACCCCTGCCCTGCTTCTTCCCACCCCTGCTCCGCCCCCACCCTGCCTCTTCCCTCCCCATCCAGTTCCACCCCTACCTTGAGCGCGCTGTGCCCTCATTCCTCCCCCCAGTGCCTCCTGAGGCCACAGAACAGCTGGTCCACGGCAGGCGGAAGGCGCTGGGAGGGAGGGGGAAGCGCTGGTATGTGGGCCCTGCTAGTGGGCAGGAGGCACTGGGAGGAGGGGAAGGTTGGGGTGCTGCTGCTGGGTACTCGGCACCCACCATTTTTCACCTGTGGGTGCTCCAGGGTTGGAGCATCCACAGAATTGGCATCTATGGCAGGTAGCATTCTTATGTCCCTGTGGAATGAAGTGCCCCTCTCTGATTCCCCTTCTGTCTCTAGAATATTTTTGGCATTTTGGGAGCCTCTTTCTGTGGGCTGCCTGCCTCTGTACGTTTCCCACAAATTACAAACCAAGGGAAAAACAACAATCCTGGGAAGAGTGGTCCAATTGTATACACAGCTGTGTCCCTGTACTGACTTCAGGACCCAGGTGAGGCTTGTCATTCTCATTACCCATGCTGCAGGGCAAATGCTGTCTGCCCTATAATTGAAACCACGCTAGTAGTAATTATGTCTCAATGGTTTGCAGATTTCCAACACAGATTACATGGCTAGTGTTGACTGGGATGTTTTTTCCTGAGAGAGGTGGTAGCTGTGTTGTGCTGTCAGTGGGTTGTCCTAGGTGCCAATGGTTGGCAGTAAAGCAGGGTTTTATAACATGGTTTTCCAGAACAAATTGCTGTCCACAATAGTCATAGTGAAACTGCCATGGGTCCTACAGATATCTGTTCTTTGTTACCATAGAGATAAGTAGCTTAGAAATACATAAAATTGAAATTCTCTGCCCTTGAACTTCCACAGACATTGAGGGCTCTATGGATTGAAAGTTCAAATAAGAATATTTGGCTTGGCTACAGGATGTCCAGTTAGTCTTGTAACACAGGAAGAGTGCTAACAGTTAAACTTGGTAATAGGCAACAGTACTGTAAGGGTTACTGCAGAAGTGGGGGGAGACCTGCTGTTCTGCCTAGGGTAGCGGCAACTGCACTGTTTCTTTCTGTATAGCAGTGCCTAATCTACAGTACTCTCCTGCCCTTCTTATAGTTGATGTGGTGTGTTAACATGCATGTGCTGGCCTATGGCTTGATCCTCTTGTTAGAATTTATTTCAGATGAACTAGAAGCCATGTAACCACATAGTATGTAACACTCCGGTATGTTGGACACTCTCATTATGGTGCTAGGTGCAATATAAGAACCTAACTAGAAAAGCACTTCCAATAGAAGAGCACCTACAATATCTGGAGATTATCCTCCGAAGTGGCTAAATTCGCTTTCTATGTTGGGAGGTTAATGTTTGGAGGTTTTGAGAAGGGCTGTATTAAGGTTATAATTTCCTTGTGTTGCCATGAATATAATGGTAAGCATTTGTATATACACCTCTCCCCCGCTGTAATGCCACCTGATATAACACAAATTCAGATATAACATGGTAAAGCAGTGTGCCGGGGGGGGGGGGGCCAGCGCGGGGCTGGGTACTCTAGTGGATCAAAGCACGTTCAATATAGTGCAGGTTTACCTATAACACAGTGAGATTTCTTTGGCTTCTGAGGACAGCGTTATATCGAGGTAGAGGTGTATTTGGCACATCTACCTGTGTATTACACCTGAAATAAAAATAGTATCCTATTAAACTGAACTTCTCTTCTTTACATGCTATTCCCAAACCTTTAGGCTGCAGATAAGAACTCCCATGGGGTTGGGTAGCATACATTCAGACCCCATATGTAAATTTCCCATTGTTTGTAAATCCTGTTGTTGTTTCCTGAGGAAGGTCATGTTTGTATTTATTAGAGTACACATTCCTCATGGCTGCAGCCTAATAAAATGTTGGCTTGGCTTCCAGGATTTTACTAGCATATTTTCATGCCTATCCTCAACTCTTTATTCAAGCAGCTAAGCCACCATTTGGAATGAGAGAGAAGGCAACTTCATAAGTCTTATCGAAACAAACCTTTAATCAGGTCTGGTCTCATCTAGGTTTATTATATTTGTACTTCCTCACCATGCTGTTTATGGTAAGCTTATGGCATTTGAATCCTGTTATTGTTAGTTTAAGAAATATCGAAACCAAACCATTCATTTGTAAAACTGTTGTGAAAACATAACCAGGTTTATTTGTAACCATTAGCAGAACTACATGTTCCTGTTTGTATATCTGACTACATAAGGCTGGATGAGTAAAGTGTTTTTTAGAAGGGAGGTAAACCTTCAAACTTCAGGGCAGGAGTCAATCATTAACTGCTAGGGCTGAGTGGGTTAGGAGGAAGTGTCTGTCTGCTCTGGGTAGGTATTCCATAATTGCAAATTAGGTAAGGGGAGGACAGGGGGTGAGTTTCACCTTCCTCTGAAGCGGTTGGTAGTGAGCACTCTTGGAAGCAAAATACTGCACCGGATAAACCAAGAGTCTGATTTTGTGCATCTTTTCCTATGAGTATTAAATCCTCAAACCTTGAGAGGTACTGCTGCACCTGCGTTTCTGTTCTGCACCCCATATTTGAAGAGTTTATTACTCTTCCATAAAACATTTGCTTCAGCTTGAAACTTGTTATGCATGATCTTAGTTCAGATGCGTGAGTAGTTCACATTTTAAAATCATTCTTTCTCTCACCTTTCTTGGCACCGACTCCAACCCAGCAGAACTTTTTTGTATTCCTTTTAAAAATCAAGCTTCTAAATTAACAAGTATTTTAAGCATTTTCTTGTCATCTAAAATGATATACTGAACCTGTGCAAAACTAATGTGTCATGCAAAATGTGTAAAACATCCAGTTTTATATAAAATAAATGTTGGGTCCTTGCAGAAGGATTAATGAAATAGTCTATATTGCAACTTAGAACAGTTGTGGGGGGTTTTTGTCAGTTTCTTTACTAGAAGAAAATCCTTTTTTAAAATCCAACAATATTGAATCCATGATTTACTTGTTAAATGCTGCCACTTCACAATATCTTTTAATGTTTATTATGCACATTCAAAGATTAATATACCGCTCATTAGGGTTGTGATAATAGTAACTTAATTGTGTGTGACTCTTTTCCTTCACTTCTAACCCCTTTGGATGAATAAACTCAGGTCAGAGATGGCCATGAGTGTGTGTAAAATTCTAGTTGGCCATTTTTCAGTTAACAAAGAATGTCAGGGGTAGAAGAGGTGCTCTGGGCAATGCAGAGTTGTGCTCTAAATGTTCAAATAGACCATGTCCTCAACAAGGAGAGAAATGGGCTAGTTTTGAAGAAAAAATCAGTTGAGAAATCAAGAAGTGAAAATTATACACTATGCACATAGGTTTCCACTAGTAATTTCAAATTCCTAATGACCTAAGTGGAGATTATGGCTACTTAACCTGTATGAAAATTTGCCCACGAGTGCAAACTACAGAGCTCTAAAACAATCTAATAAACACATTTGTATTTAATTATTACACATACAAACCCACTGCATTTATTTAATGCAGTGTGTGAATACTCAGAGGTTTTCTTCTTTCTCTTTTTGTTTAGAATAAATGTTTTTTTTTCTCATTTAATACATTATTGTTGACGTGATATGCAAGTCGGGAAATTCAAAGTTGTAGTTCCCACAGCAACTGTAACTCAACCACGTTCCACTTGCATGCGTGTGTAAATATACATAAAGGCAGAGAAGTTATTGCCTTAGAGTAAGAGGGGAAATTATATATACAAGTGAGAAGGGAGCACAATGTAGTGTTTCTGTAGGACAATGGTTTTGAATTGTTACTCTTGTGTGTGTACATTGCCACAGTAAAAACATTCTAACCTGGGCTTTGGCATTGAACTGCACAGATCACAGCCAAAACAAGCCTTTTAAGCTGTCTCAACATTGGATTCAATTTTTTTCCTCCTATGTTTTTCTTCTAGTTATAAATATTCTTCATAAATTAAAGTCCACTATGAGAGACACTTGTCTTAAATCCATACATTTTATTAGTATAACGTGTCTTACTGAATTTCACCCTGAGAATTATATAGAATAATCCATGTGGAAAGAGGATCTCGTTTTTTCTTCTTTTCTTTGTCTGCAAAGGGTTAAGTGTATGTTTGCTTTGTGCAGAGATAGAAAAAGTCGTTGAATGGCTCCCGGGCCTAGGCAGCAAACACATTGGCTAAGGGTGAGGGCGGTTCTCCTGTCAGAGTTGTTTCCTGACCTGGATTTCTGAGGAACTGGAGCCTTTAATTTTTCTTAATTGTCTTGTTTGTAGTCAAAACACACTTGTGTAATGCTTGAAAACCTCTCTAATTGTGAAAAGAGTCTCCTTTCCTTTCGGCTTCACTTGTCAAGCTGCTGTGTAGAAAAGATGTTTGTACAGGCAGCCTTCCGACTGCCTAGCATGGATCGACAAGAAGACTCCATGTTGTTTGTGTTCCAGATATGCTGACAGAGTATTGCATGAGGAAGGGGTTTTTATTACGAAAAGACAGGATCATATCAGTTCCTGAACTAAACAGCCATAAAATAGGGCTTCTCTCTCACTATCTAGAATATACAGTATCTTAAATAAGTCGGTGTGCACATGGTCTGTGATTTCCTTTGAATCTGTTTTCAAAGTATTTATAATTTATACAATCTTTTAATTTCACCTACAACGTTCAACTATTGGTAGAAGTTTATCAACTCACTTGACAAACATATCTGTCCGAATCATACCAGTGTTGGGGAACTCAGAAGAAGTAGAACCTTCCCAAACTGTACCTTCTATCTTATTTTCCAACTCATTGCAACACTGTGCTACTAATCCAGTTATATCATAAGGAAACAGGAAATAAGGGCTAATTAATGCAAATATTTTTATGATGCTTAAACATTCAGATTAGGCTACTGATTAGTAGCTGGATTGTCTAGTGTTTAGCCCTTTTCTCTGCTTGCTTGTGTCTAGCGAATATTTTACATTGTTGATGTATTTGTCTGCAGGTGAAACACAGGAAAGTAATTTAAAAAATACAAAAGGTCCATAGGCTTGAAATTCCACTGTGTAGACTCTGCCCCATCTGTCCCCTCTGCTGGGCCTCTGCAGCATGAAAAATTGTCATCTTGAATCCATAATCGGAAAGTTTTGTAAAATGCGTTATTTCCTGAGCCTTCAGAGACACTCTGGCCTATTAGTTAAATATTTGTTAAATCACTTGAACAGCAGGTTTGAATCCCACCACCATCAACTCCACCTTTCTGTTCTCTGAGGGAAATAAATTAGGTTCTGTGACATTTACTGGTTTTCAGATGGGATGTTCAAAATGAAGCAGAGCACTTTTTGTAAGACCAAGCTTTATCCTGGTGTCCTTGTCAGAATATTTCCTCAGAGCAGCAGTGTTCAGGGTGCAGTGTGCTTGCTTCTGATCTCTACCCCAGAAGTGGCTGCATTTCAGTGTCTCTGTATTTCTAAAGCTCTTGGGATTCTCTTTCTCCCATCCCTTGCTATGTTGTGTCTCCTTCAAGGCTCACACGAAGCTTGCCTTCTGGCCCCATGCCGCCCTGTCAGTGCTGTACACTGCCCCCAGAACATCCCGCTCCCACTCCCAGTTACTGTTCCCATTGGGGAGAGGGCAGCCCACCTCAGTTGATTGCTAGATCCTGCAATGCTGGGCATGTTGAAGCACAAAGGAGATATGGACCTGGCTGTGCTGGCTGGCAGTTCTGGGGTGCGGGAGGAACAGTGCAGCAAGGAGTGGCTGTACCCTCCATTAGCTTTTGGAGGGGGTGGGCCATGGAGAGCCGCACAACCTAAAACCATTTAGAGATGTGAGAGGAGAGGTTGAATGGTGGAGCTGAGGCTTCATAGATATTTAACAGAGGCTTACTCACACCTTGGGTGAAGGGGTCTTATTGTAAAAATAACTAAGTTATTTAGCATCTGTATGGTTGCCAACTTTCTATTTGCAGAAACCCTAACACCTTTGCCCCCCCACCTGCCCTGCCCTTTCTGAGGCCACCCCCATGCTCACTCCATCCCCCTCCCTCTGTCAGTCTCTCTTTCCCACCCTCGCTCACTTGCTCATTTTCACTGGGCTGGGGCAAGGGGTTGGAGGGGGAGGGGAGGAGTGGTGGTGAGGGCTGTGGGTATGGGCTCCAGGGTGGGGCCAGAGATGAGAGGGTTGGTGTGCAGGAGAGGGCTGCAGCCTGGGGCAAGGGTTTGGGGTGCAGGAGAAGGCTCTGATCTGAGGCAGGGGGTTGGGGTGTGGGAGGAGGTATGGGCTCTGGGCTGGGGCCAGAAATGAGGAGTTCGGGGTGCGGGATCCAGGATGGGGTAGGGGGTTGAGGTGAGGGTGAGGGCTATGGCTGAAGGTATGAGCTCTAGGGTGGGGCCAGCGTTTGAGGTGCAAAAAGGGGATGGAGTGCTGGGGGTGGTTGAGGGCTCTGCTGAGGGTGCGGGCTCTAGGGTGGGGCCGGTGTTTGGGGTTGTGGAGGGAATTAAAGGCTCCAGGCAGTGCTCACCTTGGGGAGCTCCTGCGAAGCTGCCAGCATCTCTCTCCCAGCTCCTAAGCAGAGGCACAAACCACGTGGCTCTCCGCACTGCCTATGCCTGCAGGCACCACCCCCTCAGCTCCCACTGGCCACAGTTCCTGGCCAGTGGGAGCAAGTGAGCTGGCGCTGGTGGCAGGGGTAGTGTGCAGAGCCCCCTTGGCTGTCCCTCTGCCTAGGAGCCAGAGGGAGATGCCAGGAACTTCCTGGGAGCCACACCAAGCCAAGTAGGGAGCCTGCCTGCACTACTGACCCTTACTTTTAACGGCCCAGTCAGCAGTGCTGACCAGAGCCTTCAGGGTCCCTTTTTGACAGGGCGTTCTGGTTTAAGAAAAAAATAACCAAACACCTGGAACCATAAGCATTTGTATTGTGGCTAACCTGGTCAGGGACCACTGTGCTAGGTGCTAGTACAAGCATATAGTCAACAATCCCTTTCCCAAATAAATGCCTAATAATAAAATAAGAGTTGTCCTGGCTGCCTTCCTTTGTTCAGTGCTGTTTATAGAAGCGTGAACAGTATTTACTGTCAGTTCTTATTAATGCTGCTGCTTCCTATTTCAAAACAGCTAGACTTGTATTTGGAGAAATCTCCAGAGCTGAGAACTTAAACCAGTTTCTGCTCTGTGAATATTTGCAGCCAAGTTCATAAGCCATAAAAAATATGCATAGGAGTTTAGAATCCTGGTTTCTATTACAACTATAAAAACCTTGTGTGGCATATTCTAAAATACATGCCAGGTGCATTGTGATTAACAGTCCCTGTGTGTTCTGCGTTTGGGCTTGTGCTTTCACAATTAGTTGCCTGATGCATGAAGTCCTTGCTTCAGTGAACATCAGTCTTTTAGACTCTCTTGGGAGCTTCAAAGTTCAAACCCTGATGTTTCATGATAGTGTCAGAGTTTAAGGCAGAAGGAACTACTAGTTGAACCTCCTGTATATCACCAGCCTCCAGCAGGATCGATCTCTCTCTCTCGCGCGCGCGCACACACTACCGCGCGCACACATGAAATAGCCTCTTTTCTCCTTGATGGAACCTATCCAATATAGACTGACTTTTGCTTTTTTTGTTTTCTGTGGCTCTCTCCAGCTTTTTAGGAGTATATTTAATAAGGGCAGGAATTGAAGATGCAGTAAACTTCCTCTGATGTCACTAGCTGTCTTTTAGGGTATGCCACACTGCAGTCAGAGGTGTGATTGCAGCCTGGGCTGGCATACTCACACTGGCTCTGTCTAGCAAGGCTTAAAAATAGCAATGAAGACACAGCACCAGGCACTTCAGCAAGACCTGTAGAAGCACAGCAAAGGCCCTAGGTAGGCATCCATGTTGTAGCCTGTGCTGAAGCCCGTGCTGCCGATCTCATTGCTATTGATAGCTGTGCTTAGGGTTACCATCTTTCGACAAGCAAAAAAAGACCCAGCACTCCCCCTGCCGTAGACAAGCCCGCCACACCCCCAACTGCCAACCACAAGGCAACTCCGCAATCCTCTGCCTTCAGCAGCCACTTATAGTGTCTAGAGCCATAACCCGTATAGAGAAGATCAATAGCATCATTGATAACAAATGGGTGTTTGTTTTATCAACATGTTTTGCCAACCAGTCTTTGTAGACTTTCATTTAGCGAGTTGTCACTGAATGTGCAGTTTTTGATGCAAGCTTTTTTTCCCCCGAGGGTGTAGTAGGTCAATTGCATCTTTGTCCTGATCTTCCATTATTTAATATGCCTCGGACTTCTCCACACTCTCGCATGACCCAAACCCTCTTTCACGCACATTTGTGGTGCGATTTCCTGATGGTAGGCAGACAGTTGCTGTGTTTTCAGCACTTTTGATCTGTTGTTTCAATTACGGAAGTGGGAACACTGTAGCATCTGTAGCTGGACACAAACTTTTAACATTAGCTATCCCAGTGTATTGTGGTGATAATGCAAATCTTTAGACCCACATAATAAAACCCTGGCAGTTTAAATTCTGGCAACTGGCAAATCCATTAAAAAAAAAAAACAAAAAAACATCCAGGCCTGTCAAATACCAGCCAGGTGGTAACCCTAGCTGTGCAAACTAGGTTAGACCTAGTGTGAGTATGCCAGCCCATAGAATATCAGGGTTGGGAGGGACCTCAGGAGATCATCTAGTCCAACTTTCTGCTCAGAGCAGGACCAATCCCCAGACAGATTTTTGCCCCAGATCCCTAAATGACCCCCTCAAGGATTGAACTGACAATCCTGGGTTTAGCAGGACAATGCTCAAACCACTAAGCTATCCCTCCTCCCTGGGACTGTAGTGTAGATATAGGACAGGGATCGGCAACCTTTGGCACACGGCATCAGGGAATGCTACTGGTGGTGCGCCGTCCCTGGCCAATGGAGGCTGCGGGAAACAGTGGCCACCATGTCACTCAGTCCATGGCACTTCCCGCAGCCCCCGTTGTCCTGGAACGATGAACCGCGGCCAGTGGGAGCTGTGATCAGCCGAACCTGCAGACGCTGCAGGTAAACAAGCTGGCCCGGCCCACCTGCGGCTTTCCCTGATGGGCTGCATGCCAAAGATTGTCGATCCCTGTTCTAGGGAATTATTGATGCCTCTTTTTGTGTAGTTGTTGGGGGGCACATACGGAAAGAGCCAAACCTGCAGAAATGCAGAACAGGACACTATTGATAATAGTGGCTTACTCCACAATGCCCTATCATTCGTGTGCAAAACATGCACATAATACGCAGGCCTTGGTTGAAAAAACCCGAGCATATGCTTTCTAGCTCTGCTCAGAAATCCCAGCAGAATGGCTGTCTGCTTGTATGCTTGCTGCTGTAGGTGATTGGGGTAGGGTATAAGTGAATATGCAACACACCCATGTAGGTGAGAGCACAGTGTGATTTAGTGTGAAGACACCTTCATACCTTGTGTGTGTCTAGGACTTTTCTGATCCCTTGGTGGATCAACAGCTTATGTTACTGGCTTACTGGAATCTGATGCTGTTCAGATAGCCTTAGCTTAAGTTATTTTCTACTGTTCAGCTTGAGCATTTTCACACTTGTGATGGAGCTCTTGCTCTGGCCTCCTTCCAGTGTAGGATAGACCACACCTCCATCTGGTAGACTAGCCTAATGCTGCATAGAATATGCATAATGGCATATTACTGTATGTTCCTTGGCATGTGTACACTCCTAGAAAGGAGATCTGGGTTCAGTTCCCACTCTGCCAAGACTTCCCATGTGGCCTAGGAAATCACTTCTCTCTGCCTCCATTCCTCTGGAGGACCCCCTCCCCCACCTGAACACCCTGTGAGACTTAATCCATTGTTCTGTGAGGTGCTGAGGTACACAGTGAAGAACACTTACCTATAAATTAAACAGGCTTCCCTTAATGTTACCTCATATTGCCTCTTTAGCTTCTTCCTATGTGCTTCTTATCATTCTTGCCCCCGTGACCCTTGTTGTGCAATTTCAGTGGCTATTTAAAAAGCATTTATTAAAATTCACAGGTTCTAAGGCCAGAAGGGACCACTGTGATCATCTAGTCTGTTCTCTTGTATAACACAGACCATAGAACTTCCCCACAGTGGTTCCTGGAACCAGTCTTTTAGAAAAACATCCTATCTTGATTTAAATCATGTCAGTGATGGAGCATCCACCATGATATGTGGTGTAAGCAGTTCCAGTGGTTAATTACCTCAGTGTTTAAAAATTTACGCCTTGTTTTCATTCTGAGTTTGTCTAGCTTCAACTTCCAGCCATTCTGTGTTAGATTGAAGAACCCATTATTAAAAGTTTGTTCCTCATGTAAGATCTTTATAGACTGTAATCTAGTCACCTTTTAACCTTTCCTAATACTTGTGGCTCTTCTCTGAACGCGCTTTCTGATTTATCAACATCCTTCTTGAATTGTGGACACCAGAAGAGGACACAGTATTCCAGCAGTGGTTGCACAAGTGCCAAATACAGAAGTAAAATAACCTTTCTTCTACTTCTAGAGATTCTACTTTTTAGGCATCCAAGGATCATATTAGCCCCTTTGGCCATAGTGTTATACTGGGAACTTGTGTTCTTCTGATTATCCCCCAAGGCTCCCAGATCTTTTTGAGAATCACTGCTTCCCAGGTTGGAGTCCCCCATCCTGTAAGTATGGCCTACATTCTTTGTTCCTAAAATCTATACATTACATTTAGCCCTATTAAAACCCATATTGTTAGCTTTAACCTGTCCTGTTCATTATTTATCACTCCCTCAATTTTTGTGTCATCTGAAAACTTTATCAGTGATGAACAAAATGATCTTCAAGATCATAGATTACAAATATTAAATAGCATAGGGCCAAAAACCAGTCCCTGGGGGACCCCACTAGTAACACACCTGTTTGACTATTCTCCATTGACGCATACATTTTGAGACCTATCAGTTAGCCAGCTTTGAATGCATTTAATGTGTGTCATGTTAATTTTATCTCCAGTTTTTAATCAGTGTCTTACAGAACAGAGTCAAATGTCTTAGAGAAGGCTAAATGCGTTATGTCAACATTATTACATTTATCAATCAAATTTATAATCTCAGCAAAAAAAGGATAGCAGATTAGTTTGATAGGTACTATTTTCCATAAACCCATGCTGACTGGCACTAATTATATTACCCTCCTTTTTAATTCTTTATTAATAGAGTCCCATATGAGCTGGTCCATTATCTTGCCCAGGATCAATGTCAGACTGACAGGCCTATATTACCAGGGTCATCCTGTTTGCCCTTTTAAGATAATAGCACGTTAGCTTCTTCGAGTCGTCTGGAACTTCCCCAGTGTTCCAGGAACTATTGAAAATCAACACGAACAGTCAGCAAGCTTCTCAGCCAGCTTATTTACAACTTTTGGATGCAGGTTGTCCAGACCTGCTGATTTAAAAATGTCTTATTTTACTGGCTGTTTAACATGCTCCTGAGATACTAGTCAAATGGAAAGAGTGTTTTCCTATGCTGTAACTACACCTGTTTTTCGCAGAAGCAGAACAGAAATATTTATTGAACATTTCTGCCTTTTCTCCATTAGTACTGATGATCTTGCCTTTTCCAGGACCAATACCATTGTTAGGAATCTTTATTTCTAATATTCTTAAACTCCCTATTGTCCTTATCTCTGCTGGCTATAAATCTTTCCTTGTGTCCCTTTGCTTTCTTGGTTAGTTTTCTACACTTCTTAGCTTCTGATTTATATTCATTACTTTCAACTTCCCTTTTCTTCTGTTATACATTTTATTGCTGGCTTTACTTCCCTTATAAAACCAGGTCTTTTTTTTTTTAACCAATATGCCCTTGTTCTTTGATTGTGGGATTATGATTTTTTGGGGGGCATCTAGTAAAGTGTTCTTAAACAAGTCCCAATTATCATTCACATTTTTCTCATTACATTCTTCCTCTCAACTAGTATGGCTCTTAACTGTTTTCAGCTTTATGAAATTTAGTCTTTTTAAAGTATATAATCACTAGTCTGGGCTTTATTCTGTTTGCACGTCATAAATGTGATCAAATCATGATTACTTGACTTCTAAGGGTGTGCCTACACAACAATAAAACACCTGCAGCTGGCCTGTGTCAGCTGATTCAGGCTTGTGGGACCAGGGCTTGCAGGGCTATAAAATTGTAGTGTAGATGTTTGGGTTCATGCTGTAGCCCATGCTCTGGAACCTCAATGTGGGTGTTTTATTGCCATGTAGATATACTTTGTTACCATCAATTTTTACTTCTGTGATCATTTCCTCTTTATCTGTGAAGACCAGGTCTAATATAGAACTCCCCTGTGTTGGATGCAACACTTTTAGAGTGAAGAAATTGTCAGCGATTGTATTTAGAATTCCATGGATGTTTTACTACTGACCGCATGAGACATCCACTGTATATTACACAAATTGAAGTCGCAGCTTTTCCCCCCTACAGTTTACACATAGGTGTGTTGTAAGAAGCCTGTCATCCTGTTCCTTAGTGTGATTTTGTTGTCTATAGCGTACACCAACAGATAGCCCATCTTGTGCTTTATCTGGTAGGACATTGATCCATAAGCATTCAAGATCATTTTTCTTCTGAGTTATCCGTGACTTGGAAACAGATATGCCAGTCCCCCTCCCTTTGTGCCCACTCGATCCTTCCTAAATAGACATTAGTTTCAACATTCCAGTCGTGGGAATCATTGCACGAAGGTTCAGTAATACTGGCTAGATCAGATTTATGCTCATAAATTAGCAATTCCACTTCCTCCTGGAGTTATTTTAAAATAACAAAGTCTGAAAATGTACGAAAGAGTTGATGACTGCATAAAATATCATAGAGAACCAGCTTAATTACCCAAATCTTTAGTCTGCAAACACTTTATTTTTACTTTTATTTATTTGTACTTCAATAATAATAATAAAGATGTCTATACAAGGCTTTAGTATCCTAAAGCATAATGAACACTACAACAAAATCACATTAGCATTAAATCAGCCATTCAGATAGGGACTCTGCCAGCCTCCCACCTATAAAAAAGCTCCTTTCCACCCAAGTTAAGTCAATGATTTGTTTTTTGTTTTTTGTTTTTAATTTTTATTATTTTTTAAAATTTAAATGAAATACAGGTTTATTTAAAAACATATTTAAAATTAAATATGATAATGACAGGTTATGTTAAGGCCTAAACTTATTATAATTTATTAAATAATTTAAATTAAATGCAAAAAATATTTAGCAGTATATAAGAAACAAAATGATTAAAGGTCTAGAAAACATGACTTTCGAGGGAAGATTGAAAACATTGGCTTTGTTCAGTCTGGAGAGGAGAAGACTGAGAGGGGACATAACAGTTTTCAAGTACATAAAAGGTTGTTACAAGGAGGAGGGAGAAGAATTGTTCTTCTTAACGTTTGAGGCTGGGACAAGAAGCAATGGGCTTAAATTGCAGCAAAGGAGGTTTATATTGGACATTAGGAAAAACTTCCTAACTGTCAGGATGGTTAAGCACTGAAATAAATTGCTTAGAGAGGCTGTGGAATCTTCATGGGGATTTTTAAGAGCAGGTTAGACAAACATCTGTCAGGGGTGGTCTGGATAATACTTGATCTTGTCATGAGTGCAAGGGACTGAACTAGATGACCTCTTCAGGTCCCTTCCAGTCCTATGATTCTATGTTTGCTGCCAAATTTTAAAGAAAATCAGACCAATGAACTGGTGGAAGTCACTGGCTCAGCATTGGAAACCAGAGTTAATTGAAATTCTAAACCAGCTTTTGACAGCCATAGCCTTTCCTGTAGGTGCAGAGAGAATTATTTTCTTCATTTCAGTTTATTCAACTAGTTTATCTCAACAACGAGTTTGTTCAAAGTTGAGAAATCAGATGGGAGTTGAAAAAAGTGGGAAAGCTTGTTTTCCTCATCTGGTCTCTGAATAAAAACTAGGTGTGAGAGAATGAGATCTGCTAAAGTCTTGAAGGACATGGTTACCAGAAATAATCAGTTAAAGTTATTAATTACAGATCATTCTTTTTTTAAACAAATCAATTAGCTTTTAATGCAAAACATGTTTTGATTAATTTTATTCTTATGTATCCAGTACATCTAAGGTGGTTTTGTTTAATTAAAAAATAAAACCCAGTTTTTGTGCATTTTAAATTGTTTCCATGGAACTTGATTTTTTACTTACAATTGTGTCAACTAGTGAACAGACAACATGTCGTTCACTGATTTCTAACAATATAAAATGGAAAACAGAATCTGAATAAATGTAAGTTAAGCTATATAATTTCTTAAGTAAATGTTTATAGATGTAGTATGTCCTTGTTAACAAAAATGAAGCACCAAATTTAGCATAAAGGCTGTATTTAGTTGCAAATCAACATGTTTTAATGATTGCCAACCAATGAGAATCAACTTTTCGTAATGGAAAATAAATAAAACATATAAATGCATAGTGTGATTAAAATACATTATTTAAATTAAGGTTTCCTGTTTGCTGATTTAAATCATGATTAAAATCTGAGCATTAAATTGAATTAATTCAAATCAAAATTCCTTGTTTCCACCCCTTTTCCATTCTGGGGATTTTAATGTTGTTAAGTTTGGTTTAGGTTTTGTTTGCTACTAATTCCATGTGATGTTTCATACTCTGAACCAGTACGCATGGAGCTTAAAAATGGAATGGAGAGCTATATACCTGGCTTGTAGTTTCTGCACCAAGAGCACTACACTGCCAAGCATGGTGAGAGATGAAAGAAACAGACAGACTTTCCTCTTTCATCCAGTTTTCACATTTGATGGCTATAGAATTGGTAGGTTTTGTTGTGAGATTTTGGGATTGAGCTCTGGACTTTTCTGTTGATTTACTTCTGTTGGCACTATTTTCAGTAAACTGCTGGTTTTTGGGTTTTTTGTTTTTTGTGTTTTTTGTTTTTTGGTTTTTTTGGTTTTTTTTTGTTTTTTGCTGTTTTTTGGTTTTTTGCAGTAATTGCTAGAGTAGTTCATTTAATGCCAGTTCCAGGTTGTTTGCTCACTTCTGAAGCATAGGTCTCCTTTTGATCTACCATGTTGCTCTATTTAATTATAAGCTCTGAATTAACCCTCCACCACAACATCTGTTGCTGGACCATGTTCTGTTTGTGGGCTGATGAGGAATTATGTGAGCATGTTTGTTTTGCACGCTTCACAGTTTATTTTTATGTTTAGCCCAATATAAAGGATCAACTGCAAGTTTATGTTTTTGTTCGGCTACTCAACTTAATTACCACTAAGTATCAAGTTAATAAAATAAGCATTATTGCTCTAGGAGTGCAAAAACTTTGCTAATGTAAAAGGAAGTGAACCCACATTTCTGTATTTCAAGTTGGAGTATCAGTTTACACTACTTAACTGTTACTTAAAAGTATGTGGGTGAACTGTTCAATTTAAAAGAGATTTGGTCCAGCCTTCTTTCCTTCTGCCTCATTGACTTTGATGGGAAGTATGGCTGCAGAACTGAGCAACCTGTGCATTTCTCTTGCCATACTTTGAGCATTAACTAAAAGTTTTTTGTTTACTGCTTTTCCCCCCTTAAGTGCTGAAAGGAAGGTGATTCACTGATGGCAAAAAATCTCCATGTAGTTCTTCACCTAGGGTGAAAAAAAAAAAGCAATTATGCGAAGTATTCTGGTAGTTTATAGGCCTAGTGCATTACTTACAAATTATTGCCTTCATACTGAATCATTCTGATTTCTGTGGCTTTGAAGCCAGAATAATGAACTGGTGAGTGTTCTACGGTTCTGTAGGAAAAAAACTATTAAATTAGATGTGAAATTTCTTTTCCCATTTTTGTATGTGTGTGGGTGCACACAAAGTTTCCAGTCACACAACAATGGAAGCAGTCACCTGTCACGCCTTTTTAAGTTTCTTATGTGAGTCTTTGTGGTAGTAGCCACACACTTGTGAAAGCAACAGCTCTCTAGGGCTGTTTTACTGACATCAACGAACACTGGATTTAGCAAGGTTTGAATGATCGATTAAACTGAAAGTTCAGTTTAAATATAATCAGTAGCATCTTCTATGGTTATCCAGTTAGTTTTAGTTGGTAATCTATATATTATGTCACTCTAATGTTCTCTGAGAGAATTATCTGCAAAATTAAGCAAAGTAAGCTGTCATGGGATAAGAGGGAAGGTCCTCTCATGGATTGGTAACTGGTTAAAAGACAGGAAACAAAGGGTAGGAATAAATGGTCAGTTTTCAGAATGGAGAGAGGTAAATAGTCGTGTCTCCCAAGGGTCTGTACTGTGACCAGTCCTATTCAACATATTCATAAATGATCTGGGAAAAGGGGTAAACAATGAGGTGGCAAAATTTGCAGATTATACAAAACTGCTCAAGATAGTTAAGACCCAGGCAGACTGCGAAGAGCTACAAAAGGATCTCTCAAAACTGGGTGACTGGGCAACAAAATGGCAGATGAAATTCAATGTTGGTAAATGCAAAGTAATGCACATTGGAAAACATAATCCCAATTTATACATATAAAATAATGTGGTCTAATTTAGCTGGTATCATTCAAGAACGAGATCTTGGAGTCATTGTGGATAGTTCTCTAAAAACACCTACTCAATGTGCAGCATCAGTCAAAAAAGCGAACAATGTTAGGCATCATTAAGAAAGGGATAGATAAGAAGACAAAATATCATATCGCCTTTATATAAATCCATGGTATGCCCACATCTTGAATACTGCAGCAAATGTGGTTGCCCCATCTCAAAAAAGATATATTGGAACTGGAAAAGGTTCAGAAAAGAGTGGCAGAAATGATTAGGTGTATGGAAGGGTTTCCATATGAGGAGAGATTAATAAGATTGGGACTTTTCATTTTGGAAAAGAGGTGACTAAGGGGGGATATGATTGAGGTCTATAAAATCATGACTGTTGTGGAGAAAGTAAAAAAGGAAGTGCTATTTACTCCTTCTCATAGCACAAGAACTAGGGGTCACAAAATAAAATTAATTGGCAGCAGGTTTAAAATAAACAAAAGGAAGTATTTCTTCACACAATGCACAGTTAACCTGTGGAACTCTTTGCCAGAGGATGTTGTGAAGGCCGAAACTGTAACAAGGTGCAAAAAAGAACTAGATAAATTCATGGAGGATAGGTTGGTCCATCAATGGCTATTAGCCAGGATAGGAGGGACGGTGTCCCCAGCTTCTGTTTGCCAGAAGCTGGGAATGAGCAGCAGGGAATGGATCACTTGATTACCTGATCTGTTCATTCCCTCTGGGGCAATTGGCCACTGTCAGAAGAAAGGATACTGAACTAGATGGACCTTTGGTCTGACTCAGTCTGGCTGGTCTTATGTTCTTAAAATTCTTTTCTCTCCTGAGACTGGCATACAGGGATTCGATACAGAAAAACTAAAATAAATGGCTTGAGTGGCTATTTTTAGTGTCCTACATGAGGGCTGTAGACTGTGCAACTTGTGGTTTTCATACGTGTTCGTACTTGAACTTCACAGGTGTATTAAAGAATGTGTATCTGAAGCCTTTATTCTATAAATACAGAGCTCGATTTTCTTGAGATTTGCAGTTTGTGTAGAAGCTTCAGTATACGCAGTAGTTACTCTTCACAGTCTTCACACATTCACAAATTTACTCAGGATCCAGAATACAGTGTGCAGATATTGGCTTCATTCTTGCCATGCTTAGTCCTAATATTTCCTTCTAAGCTGGGGGAAAAACACCTCTATGAAAATATTTTTAAACAGGAGGTTCTTCCTGGAGTTAGGGTGGGTTTAAAATGCATTTTGGAGTAAACTAGATAATCTTTGTCCAAAATGTTAGAACTTTTATAGTGAAAGGAGGCCTACATGAAAGGAATCCAGGAAAGTGGCCTGTCTCCTGTCGCCCCTGGGTTAAGATGACCAGGTGTCCTGATTTTATAGGGACAGTCCCAATATTCGGGGCTTTGTCTTATATAGGCACCTATTACCCTTCACCCCGTCCCAATTTTCCACACTTACCCTCTGGTACCCCTACCCCTGGGACTTGCCCCTTCAAGTACATGGATATCCATTAATATCTGCATCCACAGATGCAGTTGTATTGTTTAACAATTTTGTGGATTGAATGTGGATCCAAATTTTTTTTATCCGCACAGGGCTTTCTACTTGTACCTTTCCTGGAAGAAGACAAAGGATCCTAAACCACCAAGTACTATGTCTGAGTGTTTAGCTCACTAGTTTGTGTCAGTGTGAAAATGGCGTGCAATATCATGCAAGTCCTGCTCTTACAACTATACATTCATTGCACTCTGCCTGGGATGTATGGGAGAGACATTGCATTTCCATTATAAGGATAATTTGAAGTTCAAACTGTATCAGCGTAATGATGAGAGAAGTAAAAGTCTGAATAGTGAACTAGCCCGGTCTGAGGAGGGTGAAATCTTGCCTAGAGAAAAAGCAAGAGTGGAGTGGCTGTTTGTTTGAAAATTGTTTGTTTCCTCAGCTGGTTAATGTTGTGAAGGCAATAAAGTGCCTGAGCAGCAGGGAAAGTTTGTAGAGTGTTTCATAGAATCAGAGAAGTGTAGGACTGGAAAGGACCTCAAGAGGTCATCTAGTTCAGTCCCTTGCTCTCGAGACAGGACATTAATGTTTGTCATTTAACAATTTGTTATGTCAATTATAGCAGAAACAGAGAGGGTTCTGATGGGTCACAAGAATGATTAGGAGCCTCTCATAATGGGGAGAGACTAAAATGACTGGAGTTGTTCTTAGACAGGATATGTGATGCATGTACAAAATAACAAGTAGTATAGCACAAGGGGACATTGGAAAGGCAGCAAATTCAGAATGGATAGAAGGAACTAATACTCCTTCACACAACACCCACGTTGCCTGTTGGATTTACAGATCTAAGACATCATCAAGGCCAGCAGGATTCAAAAAGGGCTTATATTTGTATATGAATAGCAAGAAAACCTAGAGTAGTTACAGTAAATATTAAAAATAAGAGGATTGGTTGGTTGTTTTTGTTTTTGAAGGGATAGAAGCCTTCCTGCTAGAGGCATAAGCCACCCCCTAGCTAATTGGGTTTATGAAGAAACTTCCTGGGGTGAGGCTATGCTATAACTGGCTAGTGCAGGATTTCTTACATCTTTCTCTGAAGCAACTGGTACTGGGGTAGATGTACCCTAGCCTGATTCAGCCTGGCAGTTCCCATGTTCCTAGGGATCTTTGCTATATTTCCCAAACCTATTTAGAAGATGAATCGTGAGGGGCTTTCAGTTGCATGAGCTCAGTTTTTTGTATGCTGAGGCTGAGTCTAGGAGATGCAGGAAAAAATGTTCTCTTGACCAGGCTGCATGGGACAGTCGTATACATAAGAGATTAAAATTAGCTTTGTGATAGTTAGAATTCAAATTTTAGATCTCTAATGGCTGAACATAACTTGCCAGGCTGGAACAGACCAGTGGTCCATCTTCTGAGGAAAGATTGAGTGGAAAAAAAAGGATTTGTTTAGTCTGGAAGAGAGAAGTCTGAGGTGGGAAATAAGTCTTCAAGTTTGTAAAAACTTGTTGTATAAAGGAGGGTGATTAAATTGCTTTCCTTATCCACTGAAGACAGGACTAGAAGTGGAATCCCCATCATTAGAGGTTAAAAGAACAGGTTAAACAAACACCTATCACGGATAGATAATATAGTGCAGAGGACTGGACTGGATGACCTATCAAGGTCCCTTCCTGTCCTACATTTCTGATTGTCTGGTCATGGATAATGCTAGAAACTTCCAAGAAAAGCATTTAATTCATGTAATGCCCTTAATTCTGCAATATCATACCTTCTTCCTAACAAGTGGTGATCCCATTATAAAAGCACATTATACTGTTGAGCCTAGATACTGCTAATTTCATTGAACAAAACTAAGCCATATTCTAGTATTCATCTGTTTGAGCAAATTAGGCAAATGTATGTTAAAAATAGTATTATAGTCCCTGCACATGGGTGTGTCTGGTACTCCCCCAGTTTGCACTTTCTATGTTGGTACCTAACATCCAGAAAACCGAGGTCTGGGTGCTAAGGGGTTCTGTCTGCACTACAAATACAAATGTGTTGTGGGAGAAACCCTATACCAGTAGGATTAAAACATGGTTCAGTCTTGCAGTGTAGATGGGACCTAAGCTTGCTCCAGATCATGTGAAAGTCTTGGGTGCGTCCAAGGTTTTAGTATAGTTGAAGAACGTGTTTGAGGTTCCATCTGGTCTACAGAATGGATGCATGTTGTAGCTGAGATGATTGATCCGCAGTGAAGGCACAAGCCATGTTCACTTCTGCCTTAGGCGTACAGAGTGAGAGCTATGCTGACTGCATCCTTGCTTCTGCTACACATTCACATTTTGAACCCACACTTACATATAGCATAACTCTTGCACCATTTGGATGGGATTTTTTTTTTCTTCCCAGGCAACAAGATACCAAAACTGTGCCCTCTGGCAGGGCTCAAGCCACTGCTTGTAACTGGCATTGTGGAGGCAAAGCATGCTACCATAACAGGGTTTAGAAAATTCTTTCCCACAAGGTTTGAGTCTCTGTTGTGTTGCTGCCTCTTGCTAACAGTGGTGCTGGTTTGCAAGAACTGCAATGTGAGCCCTATGGCGTTTTACACCTTCAGATATTCTTATCGCTTGAATGTTTAATATTGAAAGTCGTGTTTGCAAGTAAGTATTTTATCTGTTCAGGGGAAGTTTATGCAAATTGTAAGTGTAAATACAGCTTAAGTCTTTCTGTATTTGTAGGTGGGCCTAGCACAAATATTTTGTCTTAGTGGCTATAAAAAAAAAAACCACAAAAATCTGAATGCGAAAATGCTCTAGTTTCTAAGAACTTTACACTAGGTTGATTATTGGGTTTCAGCCACTTGGCCAAGAGCCCTTTGTCAGATGATGGATATGTGTGTATTTCACTACCTTTAAAATAAGGTCTAGTGAGAGGGTCCTGCGCTTCCATGAAGAAGCAGTGGGCTAGCTATGTGATGAGTGTCTGTCCTGGGGGGACATGGTGAGAATAGGAGCTGCTTCTCTGACTGATTAGGGAGCTGGACAAAAGAGGAATAGGAAAAAGTGACTATGTGGCCATTTTTGGCAGAAAGTGTGACCAGCTGTATGAGGCAGTGGCTAGTGAGGTACAGTTACCTGATCTGGTCTCCATAGACCATAGAGTTCAACTAAAGATTTCTTAGGCCTTAGCTACACTGGAGAGTTGCAGCGCTGGTGGTGGCTTTACAGCGCTGCAACTTACTCACCGTCCACACTTGCAAGGCACATACAGCGCTGTATCTCCCTGGCTACAGTGCTGCATGTACTCCACCTCTGCCTGGGGAATGACTGCAGCGCTGGTGATGCAGCGCTGCTCCGCCAGTGTGACCACCAAAAGCGCTGTTGTTGGCCTCCAGAGGTATTCGGAGGTATCCCAGAATGCCTGCTCAGCCACTCTGCTCATCAGTTCAAACTCTACTGCCCTGGCCTCAGGTGACCCGCCCTTTAAATGCCCCGGGAATTTTAAAAATCCCCTTTCTGTTTGCTCAGCCAGGTGTGGAGTGCAATCAGTGAATCTTTCCAGGTGACCATGGCTCCACGCGCCAAACGAGTCCCAGCAGGGGGCAATGGCGAGTTGCTGGACCTCAACAGTGTTTTGGGGGAGGAAGCTGTGCAGTCCCAGCTGCGCTCCCGCCGTAGGAATTACGATACCTATGGCCAGATCTCAAGGGCCATGCTGGAAAGGGGCCATGACCGGGACACGGTGCAGTGCAGGATTAAAGTGAAGGAGCTGCGGAGTGCCTATTGCAAAGCCCATGAGGGAAACAGACACTCTGGTGCTGCCCCCACGACCTGCCGTTTTTACAAAGAGCTGGACGCGATACTTGGGGGTGACCCCACCGCCAATCCGAGGACCATGATGGACACTTCAGAGCGGGAGGGGGAGGAGGAAACGGAAAGTGAGAGTACTGGGGTGGAGGGAGACGCCCCGGAGTCCCAAGAGGCATGCAGCCAGGAGCTCTTCTCAAGCCAGGAGGAAGGTAGCCAGTCGCAGCAGCTGGTACTTGGTGAAGGACAAGCAGAGGAGCGGGTTCCCGGTAAGCAGCTTTTATTTTCAGGATGGAAATGTTTCAGGAGAGGAGGGAGGGTTAGGGCTGCATGCATGCATGCCTAGATGTGGAATAGCCCATTGATGTGGTCTGTCACGTCGCGGTAATCAGCCTCGGTAATCTCTTCAAAAGTTTCAGCCAGAGCGTGGGCAATGCGCTTGCGCAAGTTTATAGGGAGAGCCACTGTGGTCCTTGTCCCAGTCAGGCTAACGCATCCGCACCACTGTGCTGCGAGGGGTGGGGGGACCATTGCTGCACACAGGCAAGCTGCATAGGGGCCAGGGCGGAATCTGCATTGCTGTAGAAGACCCTCCCGCTCTTCCCAGGTGACCTGCAGCAGCGAGATATCTTCCAGGATTAACTCCTGTGGAAAATGTTGGGGGAGAGTTCAGTGTAGGTGCCCCCTGCAGCTGTTTGCTTTCCCCAATGCACAGAACCCCAGCACAGCCCTGAAGCAATCAGTCCCCCTTACTCACCATTTTGGGGCTCCTGTGGGTTTTGTGCGCTCTCTTTGGTATGGGAAAATTATACTAAAGTGAAGGCTGTAAACTCCTTCACTGTCTGGGTATAACTGTCTGAGATATAAACAATGCTGCCTCTGTTAACTGTGGCCTTTTTTTCCTTTCCACAAGCGACCTTGAGTTCTCAGCTGCCCGTGTTAACAGCAGCTCAAAGACTCCAAAACCTGCGGAAGAAGCCGCGTAAAAGCAAAGACGACCTGCTGCAAACAGTTATGGATCACTCTGCCAGAGAGAATAAAAAACTACAGGACTGGAGGGAAAGGGAAAGCAGGATCTGCCAGAGAAACGCAGCGGCCAGGAAGAAAAGCACAAAGCAGCTGATAAGCATCCTGGCGCGCCAAGCAGACTCTGTCCAGGCGCTGGTAGCCATGCAGGCAGAGCACTACCCCCTCACCGTCCCAAAGCTCTTTCCCTTGTGCCCCAATGTCAGCTCCAAACCCCCTTCCCCAGGATCCAGGTTCTTACCTCCATCAGCTGCCTCCAACATCTGTACATTCACCAACCAGCCCTGAAAACTACGACCCTTACCCTCTGCACTCAACCCCCATCACCATGCAGTATAGGCATCCTGAAGTGCAGCAGTCATTGCACAGCACTCCAGACACGACATATTCAAACCTGTGACTGTACAGTTCCAACCCCACCCCCCTGCCCTTTTAGGTTCCCAAAATATTGTATGTCTGTCAATAAAGTTCTTTTCTTTTCAATAAATTAATTATTTGCTTTGAAAACAGTCATTATTATTGCAAAAAGTCAAAGATACCTTAGCCCAGGAAAGAAACAGGCACTGCAAATCAGCGTAGGAAAAACAGGCTTGGTCTACACTACGCGTTTAAACCAATTTTAGCAGCGTTAAACCAATTTAACGCAGTACCCGTCCACACTACGAGGCCCTTTATATCGATATAAAAGTGAGAGGAGTAGCACTAAAATCGGTATTACCATATCGGATTAGGGTTAGTGTGGCCGCAAATCGACAGTATTGGCCTCCGGGCGGTATCCCACAGTGCACCACTGTGACGGCTCTGGACAGCAATCTGAACTCGGATGCAGTGGGCAGGTAAACAGGAAATGCCCTGCGAAATTTTGATTTTCATTTCCTGTTTGCCCAGCATGGAGCTCTGATCAGCACGGGTGGCAATGCAGTCCCAAATCCAAAAAGAACTCCAGCATGGACCGTATGGGAGATAGTGGATCTGATCGCTGTATGGGGAAACAAATCTGTTCTATCAGAGCTCCGTTACAGAAGACGAAATGCCAAAGCGTTTGAAAAAAAAATCTACAGGCTACACAGTGCTGCGTGACAAGCGTAACGGGAAGCCAGAGACTCAAATGCATGCTCATGGAGGAAGGGAGGGGATACTGAGGACTCCAGCTATCCCACAGTCCCCAGCAGTCTCTGAAAAGTATTTGCATTCTTGGCTGAGCTCTCAATGCCAGTAGGTTCAAACACATCGTCAGGCATGGTTCAGGGAATAGATCGTCAATTTACTTCCACCACCACCACCACCACGTGAAAGAAAACGGAAAGAAATAGTTTCTTGACTTCTTTCAGTGTCACCCTATGTTTACTGAATGCTGCTGGTAGACGTGATGCTCCAGCAGTGAAGAGCAGTATCCGCTCCTCTCCCCTCCCCGGTGGCAGACAGTACAATATGACTGATATCCGTCGTCACCATCAGGCGTGAGTGCTCCTGGCTTGCCTCAGGTGAGGTCGGCCGGGGGCGCCTGGGTAAAAATAGGAATGATTCCTGGTCATTCCCAGTAGATGGGACAGAACGGCTGGTAACAGTCTTCATCATAGCCACTGGGGGCCGAGCTCCATCAGCCTCCTCCCTTTCCTGTGTAAAGAAAAGATTCTGTCCTGCCTGGACTGTCATAGCACTGGGAGGCTGCCTCCCCCTCGTTTTATCTCACTAACAAGTCACTGTTTCTTATTCCTGCATTCTTTATAACTTCATGACACAAATGGGGGGGACACTGCCACGGTAGCCCAGGAAGGTTGGGGGAGGAGGGAAGCAACGGGTGGGGTTGTTGCAAGGGCACCCCCCGTGAATGGCATGCAGCTCATCATTTCTGCGGGATCTGACACGGAGCAGCTGTACTCTCTGATACACTGCTTCTCTAGTACACTTGCCCCACATTCTAGGCAGGACTGACTCTATTTTTAGAAACCGTAAACAAGGGATTGACTCGGGGAGTCATTCCCAGTTTTGCCTTTGCGCCCCCTGCCGATCTCAGCCAGGGGCACCCATGATAGTAGCAGACAGCACAGAAGGACAGATAACCGTCATCTCATTGCCAATTTACACCGGCAGCAGACGGTACAGAACAACTGGTAACCGTCTCTGCTATCATGCAAAAACAAATGAATGCTGCTGTGTAGCGCTGGAGTATCGCCTCTGTCCACGGCATCCAGTACACATACGGTGACTGTATTTAAAAAAAAAAAAAAAAAGCCTGAACGGGCTCCATGGTTGCCGTGCTATGGCGTCTGCTAGGGCAATCCAGGGAAAAAGGGCGTGAAATGATTGTCTGCCGTTGCTTTCCCGGAGGAAGGAATAACTGATGACATTTACCCAGAACCACCCGCGACAATGATTTTTGCCCCATCAGCCACTGGGCTCTCAACCCAGAATTCTAAGGGAGGGGGGAGAGTACGGGAACTATGGGATAGCTACAGAATAGCTACCCCCACAGTGCAACGCTCCGGAAATCGACGCTAGCCTCGGACCATGGACACACACCGCTGAATTAATGTGCTTAGTGTGGCCATGTGCACTCGACTTTATACAATCTGTTTTATAAAACCGTTTTATGTAAAATCGGAATAATCTCGTAGTGTAGACGTACCCACAGATTCCTACTAACATTGTAACCACTGCACTTCACTCCCGTGCAAGGCACCAAATATTACTGTTGGTTTTCAGCCTCAAATTCCTCCCTCAAGGCATCCCTGATCCTTGAAGCCCTGTGCTGGGCCTCTCTAGTAGCCCTGCTCTCTGGCTGTGCAAATTCAGCCTGCAGGCTTTGAACCTCAGAGGTCCATGCCTAACTGAATGTTTCACCCTTCCCTTCACAAATATTATGGAGGGTACAGCACGCGGATATAACCGCAGGGATGCTGCTTTCCCCCAAGTCTAGCTTCCCATACAGAGATCGCCAGCGCCCTTTTAAAAGGCCAAAAGCACACTCCACAGTCATTCAGCACCGGCTCAGCCTGTATTTGAACCGGTCCTTGCTCCTGTCAAGCTTCCCTGTATACGGTTTCATGAGCCAAGGCATTAACGGGTAAGCGGGTCTCCAAGGATCACAATGGGCATTTCAGCGTCCCCTACTGTGATCTTCCGGTCTGGGAAAAAAGTCCCTGCGTGCAGCTTCCTGAACAGGCCAGTGTTCCGAAAGATGCGTGCGTCATGCACCTTTCCAGGCCAGCCTGTGTTAATGTCAATGAAACACCCACGGTGATCCACAAGCGCCTGGAGAACCATAGAGAAACACCTCTTCCGATTAATGTACTCGGATGCTAGGTGGGGTGGTGCTAGAATAGGAATACGCCTCCCATCTATCGCCCCTCCACAGTTAGGGAAACCCATTTGTGCAAAGCCATCCACAATGTCCTGCACGTTCCCCAAAGTCACAGTTCTTCTTAGCAGGATGCGATTAATGGCCCTGCAAACTTACATCAAAACGACTCCAACGGTCGACTTTCCCACTCCAAACTGGTTCCCAACCGATCGGTAGCTGTCTGGATTTGCCAGCTTCCAGATTGCAATAGCCATCTGCTTCTCCACCAGCAGGGCAGCTCTCAATCTCGTGTCCTTGCGCCGCAGGGTGGGGGCGAGCTCAGCACACAATCCCATGAAAGTGGCTTTTCTCATCCGAAAGTTCTGCAGCCACTGCTCGTCATCTCAGACTTCCATGACAATGTGATCCCACCACTCAGTGCTTGTTTCCCAAGCCCAAAAGCGGCATTCCATGGTGCTGAGCATTTCCGTGAAAGCCACAAGCAATGTTGTGTCATACGCGTCAGGCGATTCGCAATCATCTTCGGACTCCTCATCACTTTGGAGCTTAAGGAATAGCTCAACTGCCAAACGTGATGTGCTGGTGAGACTCATCAGCATACTTCTCAGCAGTTCGGGCTCCATTTCCCACAGAAATCGCGCTGCACAGAAACCGTTAGGAGAGTCACAATGGCGCCAAACGTGGACAGAAAAACAGGGACTGCTGGGATGTGAAGCAATGCATCACGGGGCTTTGGAACAGGAAGCAGAATGACCCGCACCCTTCCGTCCCCTTCCCACAACCCACGGCGCCAAATTGGGACGAGATGCTCTGTGGGATAGCTGCCGGTAATGCACCACTCCCAACAGCGCTGCAAATGCTGCAAATGTGGCCACACTGCAGCGTTGGTAGCTGTCAGTGTGGCCACACTCCAGCGCTTTCCCTACACAGTTGTACAAAGACAGCTGTTTCTCCCAGCGCTGCAGACCTCCAAGTGTAGCTAAGGCCTTAGAGAGTGGTGGTGAGAACCAGTTCTACAGATGCCACCAAATGCACCCTCAAACCAAAGGCCCAGAGCCCGTTTCCCGTGGGCAAAATGTCCATTGACTCCAGTGAGAATAGGATCATGTTCTGATTGAATGCTTGGCAATACAGTTATAGTCCAAATGGCATTTGTTATCCTACAATTAACTCTACTCCCATGCTGTGTCCCTGTCCTTAAATCTTGCCTCCTGTTATTTTATTTGCCACACTGGATCAAAGCTGTTTATATTTGACTTATTATGCTCACTCTGTTAGTTGTTTTCAGACTTTCATTATAACATTCTGAACTGAAGTTCATTGGCTGTGTTTTAAATGCAATAATTGCATTTGATTTACTCCTCAATCTAACATTAATAGTAAGACTAAGCCTGAAAGTCCTACCAAACAATGAGTGAAGTGGCAGAAAGGTAGTTTCCTTTAGCACTGGCCCCGCAGTTTGTCACTCAGCTTTAGTTATGGTATTTGCTCCAGGCTATAGTGCTGTGTGGTTTCTGGTACAAAACCCCAAACCACTCGTTAAAGAGTATTGTGAAGCGCTGAGTAGTGGATAATTAAAAAAACAAACCATGAAAACCACAAGCAGTAACACTTGTCGGTTCCCTTCTTCTTGCATTCTTTGGGGAGGAATGTTGAAGTATTGGGTGCCCTTCTTCTAGGACCTCAGGTCTGTCAGTTTCCCCTCTTCTTCTTCCCCAACAAAGATCATGACAGGTTAGTATAAAGCTAAGAGACCATTGAGAATATCCAGCTAATGCCAAGGATTAAATTAAAGGATCATTGCAAATAAATTCTTTGCTGCATCATCATTAGGAGCTTCCTTTTGAGTGAGTTGTGAGGAGCTCTGTTTAGTTTAGTGGACTAAGGAACTGGAATCTGCTCAGTCTAATTGGTTATCCCAAGGTCTGAAAGATCTTGTTGTGTGAGGCTTTTTATCATTCATTATCCATTACTACCTGGGATTTGATATTGCAAAGTCAGAAACGCACTTCTTTTGAGCCCCAACGTGCTGTACATAGAACACGTTGTAGAAGAATAAAACTGAGATTAAGAACTAGAAAAATCTGCTTTGAACCTATATTTAAATTGGACCAATGAGTTGTCAGAGTGGATGTCCAGAGGTAGAAGATGCCACCTCCATGTAGCAGCATGGGTGAAAGCCTGGTATTTGGAACTGGCAAGTGGAGGTAATCAGACATCCAGTTCAGCTTCTGAGCAGGTGTCGCTACGGAAACTAAGAGCTTGTCTTCACTGAGGAGCAAGGTGCACTACAGGCGTGTGATTTCTAAAGCAAACAAACACGTTGTGCACTAACTGGTATGTGCAGACCCTGCAATGTTCACTAGAACTTCCCTACTGTGCTTTAACATAGTTTGACACTCTCAGGAGCTACTAGTGCACAGAGAAGAGTTTACATGTTCCAATTAATGTGCTTTAGAAATCTCATGCATGTAGTGTACGTTACCCCACCACGTAGACAAGCCTGAAGTTGCAAAGCTGGGGGGATGATGCTGTGCAGCAAAGGGACTTTGGGGCCTTATATCAGCAGGCTCTCAACAAGTGCTCAGATGTTTTTCATTTTTGTCTTTGCAGTTTGTCCACCTGATTGTAAATCACAAGGCTGCACCTCTGATGGTCAGTGCTGTCACAGCGAATGCCTGGGCAACTGCTCGGAGCCCAACAATCCTGAGAAGTGTGTGGCTTGCCGTAACTTTTACCTTGATGGCAAGTGTGTGGAGACCTGCCCAGCCAAGTACTACCGCTTCGAGGGGTGGCGTTGCGTGACCTTCAGCTTCTGCCAGGAGCTGCACAACAAGTGTAAAAATGCCAGGGAATCCGGGTGCCATGTTATTCACAACAATGAGTGTGTTCATGAGTGCCCATCGGGATACATCATGAACTCCAGCAAGTAAGTGATGTCCATGTTGTTGCCCAGTGTTGCTGCTTGTGTTATCAGTTGTATATCATACTTATTTAGAGACACACACTTGCTGTATCATAGAGTTTTGTATTCTATTCCTTGATTGAGAAACAACTCCAGTGTTGCGTCTTATTGACTCATAGACTTTAAGGCCAGAAGGGACCATCATGATCAGCTAGTCTGACCTCATGCAGTACATTGCAGGTCACAGAACCTCACCCACCCACTCCGGTAATAGGCCCGTAACCTCCGGCTGAGTTACTGACATTCTCAAATGTTGATATAAAGACTTCAAATTACAGAGAATCCACCATTTTCTGTACTTCAGACCAGCAACTGGCCTGTGCCCCATGATGTAAAGGAAGGCAAAAAATCCTTGGGTCTCTGCCAATTTGTTCTGGAGCAAAATTCTTTCCCAACCCCAAATATGGCAGTCAGTTAGACCCTGAGACCAACCCCCCAGACACCTGGGAAAGAATTCTCTGTAATAACTTAAAGCCTCCCCATTTAATTGCCCATCTCCAGGTGTTATAGACATATGCTAATAGCCATTGTGAATGGGCCATATGGCATTGTAGGCAAAACCATCATACTATGGTTAAGGGAAAATGTAACAAACAAGTATTGCATGTGCAGAAGAGAGGACACAGCAGGGGTAGGCAACCTATGGCAAGCATGCCGAAGGCGGCACGCAAGCTGATTTTCAGTGGCACTCACTGCTCGGGTCCTGGCCACCAGTCCAGGGGGCTCTGCATTTTAATTTAATTTTAAATGAAGCTTCTTAAACATTTTAAAAACCTTATTTACTTTACATACAACAATAGTTTAGTTATATATTGTACACTCATAGAAAGAGACCTTCTAAAAATGTTAAAATGTATTACTGGCATGTGAAACCTTAAATTAGAGTGAATAACTGAAGACTCGGCCCACCACTTCCGAAAGGTTGCCGACCCTTGGAATACAGTCTTTCTGACAATTCTCAGGGCTTTAAGGACAAAAGAATAAAATAATGTACATAGTTATATGCTGTTGATTGCAGAAAACCTTGTTTCTCCCGCAATAAAATTACATACTGTGATGAGTCAGATTTCCTTTCAATATCTGTAGTTTTGTGTTCATGAACATTTGCTCCTTGATTAACAAATCAGGGAATTTATGCTGTGGCTGGATTTTTTTAGTCTATTTCCTGTTTTGTATTTCAAACATATGAACCAAGAGCCCCAAAAGTGGGCTCTGCATTGCTTGTATGTAACAGCAAGGTCCTCCTCTTGCCCGTTCCTGCTCACACCAGTCCTTCTATCACTGGGACTTGCTCACAATGTCCTGGTGTTTTTCCTAGAGGAGATGACAGTCTTCCTCTGAATTATACTGAAAGTCGGTGCTGGTGTCATAACTGCAAGAACAGCTTGTCTTTTTACTGCCATTTAAAAAAAAGTATCCTGTGTCCAAAACACATCAATATAAATCTGTTTACCATTTTTAAATACAGTTCTGTGTACTGCCTTCCAGCTATTGATAGAGAAATCCTAGGAAAGGTCCTGCGTCCTGTTCATGAATTATCTGTTTGGTTAACTACTTTAAGATGAAGGATGGGCCTGGCTTTCTTACAAATAGCATTAATTAACCCTAAGAGCAGGAGCTACAATCTTGTCCTCACAAAGAATCATTTTCCTCTTCATGTGAATGACTTTGAAAAGCCATGGGCTTAAAAAGTTCAGGATCTGGCATATTAGCAAGAAGGAACAGAGAGCTGTTGGTTCTAGAAGATCTTTACAATTTTTTTTTCCCAATAAATACCATTTGAGTTGGAGCACAGCATGCAGACATGCCTAGGTGAGAAGAGAAGTAGCTGTCTTCTTTCCTTTGTCACCATAGGAATTTCATCTTCCGAACTATCCGGGTGGCTAAGCACTGGAATAAATTGATGGAGGTAGTGGAATCTCCATCATTGGAGATTTTTAAGAGTAGGTTAGACAAACTCTTGTCAGGGATTCTCTAGATAATACTTAATCCTGAGATAAGTGCTGGGGACTGGATTAGATGACCTCTCAAGGTCCCTTCCAGTCCTATGATTCATTGTTGAATTAAAATCAAAGATGTTTAGACCAGTCATTCTCAAAGCCGATCTGCCACTTGTTCATGGAAAGTTCCTGGCGGGCCAGGTCAGTTTGTTTACCTCCCGTGTCTGCAGGTTTGGCTGATTGCCGCTCCCACTGGCTGTGGTTCGCCACTCCAGGTCAATGGGGGCCGCGGGAAGTGGCACAGGCCGAGGGATGTGCTGGCTGCCCTTCCCACAGCCCCCATTGGCCTAGAGCAACAAACCGCGGCAAGTGGGAGCTGCAGTCGGCCGAACCTGCGGACGTGGCAGATAAACAAACTGGCCCAGCCTGCCAGGGGCTTTCCCTGAATAAGCGGCAGACCGGCTTTGAGAAACACTGCTCTAGATAATACTTAATCCTGAGATGAGTGCAGGGGACTAGATTAGATGGCCTCTCAAGGTCCCTTCCAGTCCTGTGATTCATTGTTGAATTAAATCAAAGCTGCTTATACCATCAGATGGTTCTTTCTTTATCAGATCTCTCATTCTGGTTTTGATTCACAGACTGGTGAGGAGAAATTGTCCTCTGTCACAATATCTTGTATTCCAGTGCTGGGACTTCAACGAAGAAAAAAGTGATTTTTAGGAATATTCAAGTGTGATGTGAGGCTGTTTAGAGCCAGATATTATGTGTGATGCAAGTGAGTCACTCAGCATATTGTCAAAATACTGTTGCGTTTTCAATTGGTTACCCTGCATGTATGAATTCTGATGGAGAAGCCCCAGTTTATGCTATGCAAAAACATCTCTCATATATTTTCTGCACTCTCTTGTTTTTCAGCCTGCATTGTTCTCCATGTGCAGGGCCCTGTCCGAAGGTTTGTGACTACAGCAAAGAGAAGATAATTGATTCAGTGACATCTGCACAGGAGCTTCGTGGCTGCACCATCGTTAATGGAAGTTTAGTCATAAACATCCGTGGAGGAAGTAAGCTCTGCATCATATGAGCTGCATCAGGGAGAACTCGCAGAATGTGGAAAAGCATGACAGTGGGGAGAGAGAACTGAATGTCCAAAAAGACAATGAAGCAATGTCCATTGAGCCTAAGAGCTCTGCAGGGCTTTTAAAGCTTTGAATGCAGAGAATTTGTGTGCAGAAAGCATGCTACAGCCCCACAGTGATTCAGGAATTAATCCCTCTATGTAGTTAGTTATTGAAACGTAAGTTAAGTTTCGTAGGTTGAAGGAATCACTGTGATCATCTAGACTGCCCCTCTTGTATAACACAGGCCATGGAACTGCTCCAGAATAATTCCCAGAGCAGATCTCTTAGAACAGTATCCATTTATACAGAGAAGTATGGGATCGGTACAGTGCTCATCACCATGGTATCAGAGAGCCTAAACCTATTGTTTCCCTCTCCCCAGATAACATAGCAGCTGAGCTTGAAGCGAATCTTGGCTTGATTGAAGAAATCTCAGGTTACCTAAAAATTCGCCGCTCCTATGCCTTGGTTTCTCTCTCTTTTTTTCGTAAGCTACATCTGATTAAAGGGGAGACGTTAGAAGCTGGGTGAGTTTTTATATAAGATGCTTCAGTCTGTTATTACATATTGGGGACCAATGTAAATCATCAGGAGAATGTTAGCAAATTATTTTTAAACATGTGTTTAATTGCTGTCTGCCCATAGTTGCAGCCTGTCCTTACGGGTTCTGTGTGGGGAACTTTCATGTTATGTCTGGATTAGTGCATGAGAAAACCCATCCTCATCCATTCTCTCTCTTCTCACAGGAATTATTCCTTCTATGCCCTCGACAATCAGAACCTGCGCCAGCTCTGGGACTGGAGCAAACACAACCTCAGCATAGCAAGGGGAAAGCTCTTCTTTCATTATAACCCCAAACTGTGCTTATCAGAAATCCACAAAATGGAGGAGATCTCTGGGACTAAGGGACGTCAGGAGAGGAATGACATAGCCCTGAAGACAAATGGCGACCAAGCCTCTTGTAAGGAAGCTTCATAATGTGAAGAGATCTGTGCTGTATGCACCCCCTTGCTAACCTCTTTGTCTGTCTTGTGAACTTCTCAGGGCAGGGACTGTCCTGGTGCTCTCTGCGTAAAGCCCAGGCAGATCAGTTACTCTGTAAACTAGCTGAAGGGACACCCTCAACTTGCCACGAGTTAAAAGTAGTTTCAGGTCTGATCTCTGCCCTGGAGGCCCCCTGCCAGCTTATGTGGTTATACAGTTTTTCCCAAAAACATTTTGTGGTGCCCTTCCCCCTCCCACCCTTTGACTGGGAGCTCTTCAGGCAGGGCCTGGCCAGCCTTGTGTCTTTGCACAGCCTCAATCCTGACTGGGGCATCTGGGCCCTGCTGCTGTGCACATGTTTAATTATCTCCTTTCTCTGTGCGATGGGAAGTGGTGACAATGAACTGTAGGCTGCAAAATAAACGGAAAAGGAGAGAGTATTTCTGCTCGGTTCGTCTGGAGCTGTTGCTGTGACAACCGTTGGAGAAAATTTTCAAGCAGAAATGTGACTTATTTTTAAAGGCTGACATTTCCTTTCAAGTAATAATAAGGAAGGTCCCATGTCAACAGAGCTAAGGAATACAGAGAGGGCAGCTTTGCCTCTAGCAGCATTCCCAGGCCTTAGCTTGAGTGCTCAGAGCCAGCATCTCACCCTGTTCCCAGCCAAAGATGCCGTCCAAGCTTTCCCAAGGTTGATCAGGGCACAACGGATGCCAGTCAAGCCTTTCAGACCCACTGCAGCCTTAGGTGAGGCAGAGTGAACTGGATCTGAGGGTGCTGCCTCTGCAGGATTCCTATCCCCTCTCCAGCCAAAGAACAGCAATGGGCTTTTCCCAGAGCCAGAGGGCATTGCCTCTGCTGGCCCAGGGAGTGAGACACTGGATCTGGGGCCCAAACCATGCTCTTGTGTGGTTGTGTGTGACTCTTGGTGCAAAGCTGCCAGGCAGGCTGTCCAGTTTGTCTTTAAAGCAGCCCTCCTCCCTCCCAGTGCTACCTCTGGTGGGCTCAGCTGTGGTTTGCTCCTCTTCAACAATGGGGAGTTTGGGGCAGGCATGATGTGTTTGGCTTTTTGTTTGATTCAAATCTAGTTTTCAAATTGACAGCATCCTCTTTATAAAAAAATAAAAATAAAAATCCACTGTTTTTTCTGGACTAAACACCAGCCTTCCTCCCTTGTGCAGCTAATGGCAAATCCAATCAATGCTTCACAGTTTATCCTGCCTGGGTCCTTTCGAAATAATAGACTGTAAGCCTTCTTGCCTTGCAGTGGCTTCTGTCGTTCATGTTCTTCTCTGCAGTGGGACCCTGCTCTTCTCTGGCAGGACTGGGCATTTCATCACAGTGGGGGCAGAAGCTGGAGCAGCCTCACAAATCATTTCATTGGTCTTGTCTCTGCAGACTAGCATGAATTTTAACCCATTTAGGCTTTAGATTTCTGTCTGTCTAAGGTTGAGGCAACTTTTATTTCTTTATCACTTTAAATAATTGACTATGGCTTCTCTTGGGTCTCCATTCTGTAGACAATGCTCTTGTAAACATCTGATTCTTCACTAGATTTGGCTTGTTAAAGTCTGTTCAGCTTTGCTTTTTCCTCCATTTTTCTGCTGCTCAGCCTGGCTCATTTTTGTCTCCACAATAGTAGCTAGGTGTGTCACCATGGCAAGCATATGCTGTATCACTGATGCAATGTTAAGCAAAAAGTCCTTTCCCCGATTCTTGCTTTAATGCTTTTTATTCTCAACACCAGCTCATGTAAGTACAGTTTCTTTTATAAGAATTTTTACAAGAGTGTCATTTGTTTCTGACCCAAGTTATCTGCACTGTATAAGTGAATACTAGTAGGTAGATCTGACAACAGACATCTCACTGAACAGAGAACCTGTAAACTGGATATGTTGAGCAAACTAATCAGTAAGTCCATTGGATTGTTCACAGTCCTACCATTTTTACAACTGTAATCTAAACTATACAGTTCTTCTCGGCTCTAAGCATTTCCCAGAGCTTTGGTTCTAAAATGTGTTTATGCAAAACAGAAACTTAAAAGAAACCGCTTCAGTTTTAAAATAAAGTAAAAAGCAATATCCTTTGTCTTTTGCTTCAGGTGAAAATGAATTGCTGAAGTTTTCGTCTATCAAAACATCTCATGATAAGATCCTACTAAAGTGGGAACCGTACTGGCCACCTGACTTCCGTGATCTCCTAGGATTTATGCTTTTTTACAAGGAAGCGTAAGTAGAGAAGTCTGTATAATAACTCTGGGGAGATGCCAACTCAGATGACCCCAAGCCATGCAGTCCCCTACTAGCTCAAAATACTTCCACAAACTATTTCTGACCTCAACGAGCAGATTTCAGACCAATCACTGTTACCACTGTTTAATTCTTGTAAACGTCTGACCATTTCATGTAAATTTCCAGTGTCACTTTTCTGCTGCACAGGTACTAATTATGATGCCTGCGTTAGCTGTGTCGGGTACAGCAAAAATACTCAAAAATCATAACTGAAGCTCATTCAAATTCAGCACTTATTACAGAAGCTGTAGATTTTGTCACCTCTCCATTTGCACTGAGGGGTAGGGTATTTCTGTTCCCTTTCAGACTAGAGCCATTTTTAAAAAATCAAGGATATCAGACTGGCTCTGCTGAGGCTGACTGCAATTGGCCTGAATTATAGCTCATCCCAGACACCCAGAATTTCTGTGAGATGTGGGAGGCATTCATTGGTCTGTGGGCTCAAATCAAAGCCCTTGTCAACAGGCAGAAAGCTAAGTGAATTGATGACACCAGCGGTGAAATAAAGATTTCACAAAATCCCTTCCCAGGCAACTGCTCCCCTTCCGTGAACTCAGAGCTCTAAGCTGTCCCATGGGAGGGAGCTCTTGCACAGTTCATGATCTGTAGCTTGCTTTGGGAGCTAAAATGCATTTAAAGGAATGGTATTCCTGGAAACTTTGACTGGAGATGACTGAATTCTGGAAAGGAGCATTTCCCTGTATCCTGGTGAGCAGGAGAGAGCTCTGTAAGACTTAATTAAAAAAAAATTATTTCAACAGTAAAATTTGACAGTTTCAGTTTAGCTGATAAGAAGGCAGGACTGGCCAATATGACTCTGTGCTTCCCAAGGAGGGTGACTTCCTGCTGAAGTCCCAGACGATGAATATTTCCTTCCCTATGTGCCAGATATTCTGTAGGGACTACCTCTGCCCTGGCCCGTCTCCTGCTCTCCCCTTGGGATTAGATTCTACTGTGGCTGGAGGAATATCAGTCTGTCATGTCTGGAGTGATTGTAGAGCCCATACCCCTGAATTCAGTTTTTAAAAAACAAACCAGCCCAGATGTAAGAAGTCTCTGGGATTCCTGAGCATCTTTGGGCTCCTTGAGTGCTGCTGTGTTGTTTTCTCAGGTGTGGGCAATGCAGCTGGTGACAAGAACTAGTTTCGATCCTGGTGAGAACTGTTCTTTCCCCATGGGGCGACTCAAGCAGCTGTTCTGAGCTTCCTTATAACAGATCAAGTTACAGCCACCTTTGTCTGATTGCCATTTCATTCCATTCTCCTAAACCAGCTGTAAATCGCTGGCTTTCCTTTAGCAGGGCGGCAGATTGAGTAGGGCGTCATTTGGGACAGGCTATATGAACAGAAGGGCAAAGGCCAGTCTCCAAATGTTGAAGCACGAGTAGAATTCCTCCATTTTTGTTTGTGGAGAAGCTTTGGGTTCTGGCTGCCTCCCGCTTCAAGGCCATTTGGAAGAAATAATTCCCATTCCCCCTATCCAACCCCACTCACTGCTGGGCCGTTGTACCATAGGCTCGGTGGGTTCATTTGAGGTTATTGCATTTTCCTTTATCTGCAACTTCCTTGGTGGCTGCTGTAGTGAGAATAGTGTTCTGCAGACCAGTGATTTGCTCTGGCTTGGTAAATCCTGTGTCTGTGGAGCAGTGACTAATGGTGCCACAATTCATCATCGGACAGCTGGATGTCAAGATTACAGGGTTCCCAGCAGACTTCCTGGACAGAGTGACTCCCTTCATCTCTCTGTGCCTCAGTTCCTCCAACTGATGATACCCTCTCCCAGCCCAGATGTTGTGATGCTCTGTTTGTAAAGCTCTTGGCAATCCTGAGATAAAGGATTATCATGGTCTTTGATGTTTCATATTTGTTGTGATTATTCCCTAAAAACCTGCAGTTCGGATTCTATTAACGTGAGGCCTTTGTCCTTCTCTTTCCCTTGAAAAAGTCCATACCAGAATGTAACAGAGTTTGATGGACAAGATGCCTGTGGATCAAATAGTTGGACAGTGGTTGATGTTGACCCTCCCCCACGGTCAAATGAGCCGAAAGCTCAGGCCCAGCCAGGGTGGCTCCTGCGGGGGTTGAAGCCATGGACTCAGTACGCTGTGTTCGTTAAGACACTGGTCACTTTCTCGGACGAACGAAGGACATATGGTGCAAAGAGCGAAATTATCTATGTCCAGACCAATGCTACTGGTGAGTACTGTTCCCTTGCATATGGCAAGGAAAAACATGCCCACCAAACTCCTTTCCTGAATGGTTCTTGGTCTCTCCACTGGCGCTGTGTGCCCAAATATAATGCATGCAGGCTCCTTATTCATTCTTTGTGCATGAGCGTGTTCACACACTGGTGTAACCCTGCTGCAGTGTCATCAGGTACCACTGAATCTGGGATGAGGGAAGCCTGAATTTTTTTCTGTGCAGGACATTTCTCCCTTCATTTCTGTTTATTTGTCTGGTAAAGCAAACTGTTGAATCAGGACAAACCAAGTAATGTTGGAGACCCAGAGTAAGAGAGTTTTTTTTCCCATCCCTTATTGTGGTAGCAGTGGTGATGATGATCAACAATGAGATCAGGACCTGGGTCAGTTTGTGTATGCTTCATTCAGGGGGCAGTGAGAGGGCTCCAGTTTAGTGAAAAAAGTCAATAGCCTGTACCAGACAATAGGTGAGACTGGTACTAGCACAGCCAGGAGTCCTGTGGGGAGGAAAGGGTGGCTCTGATCCTCTCGTCTCTAAGGTGGGGCTGGCTGAGAGGGGTAACACAGTAACTCTCAATTCTGGGACCCCTGTAGATGATCACAGGACAGACGGTTTGGGGGAAATTCAGGGCTCTGAGGGTGTTGGGAGCATTATGCAGAAAGTAACTGGGTGGTGGAAGCCACAGCGTGACCTGCTTGGTTGTAGGCTGGCTGTTGTTGTCGGGGCTGTGAGCCAGGGCAGCATAGCACAAATGGCGCCCCGAGTTGCAGGGCAGGCAGTGACACAATCCCTCCCTGTTCTGGGTTGAATCCTAAAGTGTCACAACAGTTCTTGCCTCGTATTCTTGGTCTCTTTTGGTACAGTGATCTGAGTGACCGCTGTGTCTTTCTCCTTTCAGTTCCCTCAGTCCCATTAGATCCAATATCAGTTTCCAACTCTTCGTCCCAGATCATTCTGAAGTGGAAGCCCCCCTCTGAGCCAAACGGGAACATCACACACTACTTGGTGTTCTGGCAGCAGCAGCTGGAGGACAGTGAGCTTTTTGAACTCGACTACTGCCTGAAGGGTAGGTGCCCATTTTGTCCATCCTGGGTTTAACATTCAAGCCTCTGGGCTCTTTTAGTCTCATACTAGCTGTGGGGTTTCTTTCTCTGTCATGTGGGAGGCGGTGGGACACAGGATCATGGTGTGTTAGTGGATGATGCTTTTGGGGCACACAGTGATGTAGCCAGAGCTTTAAGGCTGTGTTCTCCCACTGTCTTTTGCATTGACCTGGTCGCTATTGCCAGGTCCGCTATCAGAGATTGTGAGGAATGGCTGGCTGGCTGGTTGGTTGGTTTGAATGCAGTAAAATCAGATGTTTTAAGCCTTCTGGGATCTGCCTTCTGCTCTTGCTTCTCTTAATCTGGGTAACCAGTTTTATCAAAGCGAATAAGAGTGAGATGAAAATATTGTTGGGCTTCTGGAGACCTGTGGTCAGATTAATCTGAAATGTAACCCTCTCCGTGGCTTCTAGATCTGTCTTGGGGCTAAAGAGATTTATTGGTGTCTTTCCAAGTGTCATGACACTTCAAGCACAGATTGGAGCCAAAGGCTGTTTCACATCTGCAGACTAGAGACTTCTAGACCCAAGATGTGAGAAAACTGGCTATCTGAATGTTTCATGAATCCAGCAGTCCCTAGTTACAGGTTATATGCTTCACCCACCCCAGCTGGCAAAGTCATGTTTGAAAATCCTTTTGGCTACAGCCAAGAGTGTGCCGTGTTTGAAAGCCAGTGTAGGCAGCCCTTAAGCATGTCACCAGTGAATAATGCCCTGCTGCCTTGCTGCATGTGTCATAAACATCCACTGAAGTGGTGAACTCTACCTCACCTAGGATCCTACTTGTAACCTCTGATCTGCCAATACGTACACCCCTTTCAGGGCTGAGGAGGGCATCAGATATGTTGTATGCTGGCCCAACATGGCTAAGCTGAGCTGATTTAGTGTTCAGAAATTCATTTGACTGGCACATCCATGGCAAGATGGTTCACTGCTGCTGGTATATATGTGAAAAGTTGCCAGCCAGGATGCTGCATCTGGATTTCAAGGCTCCGTGTGGGGAAGAGACACACCAAAAGGAATGTCATTTCAGTGACCTTCAAGGAATAATCTGGAAATAGTTCTGATTTTTTTAATCTATGTGACTTAAACTGCTGTACCAATCAGCTAATGACTTTTGCAAGGTGGTGTGTGTGATCTAAGAATTCTTTTCTCCATAGGACTAAAATTGCCTTCGAGGACTTGGTCTCCACCTTTTGAATCTGAAGACCCTCATAAATATAATCAAAGTGAAAATGAGGACATCAGTGGAGAGTGTTGTTCCTGTCCAAAAACTGACTCTCAAATACAGAAGGAGCAGGAAGAGTCTGCCTTCCGCAAAATGTTTGAGAACTATCTCCACAATGTGGTGTTTGTCCCCAGGTAACAAACTCTGCCACTGCTGCTACGTTTAGTTGGCTTAGGATGGGGAAATATAGATTGACAAAGTCAAACCGAAGACCAAAGAGAGGGTTTGGTCATGTTGCCAGTCTCTCCAGGGTACTGTGTTAGACAAAGATATCTACAGGTCTGTCTAGAGCAAAATCTGGATGGATATGTGTCTGAGACTGGTGAAACTAGAACTCAAACAACTGATTTTACCTTGGTTTTGGGAAACCCCAGTTTGCTGCATGATCTTGGCATTCTCCTCAGCCTGACCTCATAAACTGAGATATCTCAGTGAATTATTAAAAACCTGGAAGCTTATTTAAACTTGTGTGATGCCAGAAATGACCATTTCTTCTGCCTGAAACTTTTCTGCAGCTTTTGCGCAATACCCACTTAAAAATAAAAGAAGAAAAAGGAAAGTTTTACCATGCCACAACCTTGTCTTTTACTGCGGTATTTGCGGTCTTCCCTGTACTTAGCATGGGAAATACCTCCAATACCATGAGGAATGTAACTGCTGTGGGTGGTAAATGGCCTGTTTTGAATGGCACACATTGTGTCACATTAAGTGACGTTGAATGTGTTCGCACTTCATATGAATTACAGAGAATGCACTATGGGAATCAAGTTGGGATTGGTAGTAATTTTCTCTCTAAACTATCATAATGAGTTTCAGGCATCAAATCTGTTCTCTGCTGGTTGCACTTAACCAGAAAATATTTATTTGCAGTTGCCTGACAAAGGTCAAGCTATGACAATGAACGCTTTTTTTAAAAAGTGCAGTACTAAACAGCATACCTCTCTCTGAGCCTGAGTGAGTGATGCCTGCGATTGGCACATGGAAGCATCTGCCAAATCTCTTTCCTTTCTATTTTCTTGGTGCTTGTGCTGCGGAGATGAGCAGGTTTCAGTGTGAAATGTAGAGCTGCAGTGGGATTGCCCAGGACTCTGTGTACTCAGCAGGCAGAGAGGATACAAGCCATTATCACATAGGCAATATCCTCTTGATCTAGGCAAACGGTTCTTATAATGTGATTTTTAATTTTATTGTGCAGCCAGCCCAGGATGCTTCTCAGGCCAGTTTCTGGGGTATGTATTCTAAGAAGAAACCAATAACCAAGACACTACCTTGTCAGCCTGCTAAGGAAGAAGCCTCCAGCCCTGTTACATTAATTAATTTACTAATACAGGGCCCCTTCAGTGTCATAAGCCAGCAGCAGACACACAGTCCTCCTGACATGTCTGCCTGCTAGGTTGCCTTTTGTGATGAGTGGCAAAGTGAATTAGAGGTTGTTTTGCTGCTGTTTCTTGCCTGCTAGTCTGCTCCAGGGCAACTTAACCAGGGTCTGGCAGCAGAATAGGATATGTATTTACTTCTATATCTCATTTCTGCTGCCGCTAACTGACAATGGCCTCCTCCCTAACAGCATTGCAGAGACCCCTACTTGAGAGCAGAGCCTGCTTGGTCATGAAAAGGAAGACCAGGCCCTTGTAGGAGACTAGCAAGAGGCTTGTGAAATTGTGTGGGGCTGTAAGCAAAAGGTGGTAGAGGTAGTAAAGAGGGGCCCATCTCCCCACTGATTGCCTTCCTGTTGGCTCTCCTTGCTTCCTTTCAGCTTTTTTCCTCCTCCTTCCCCCTTCTCTGTTTGTTACAGGAAACCTGTTCCCCAGGCAATGTCTTTGCCCGAAGCTGTGCCCTGCCACAGACACACCCAGCCAGCCTGAATCCCACTGCTTCTGTCTCTTTTTTTGTGTCTGACCCACTCTCAGAACTGGGGCTGGGAAGGAGTGTCACAAGGACTGCTCCCTGGCCGAGTGCAAGGCAGGCTGATGGGGGGTGGGGTGGGACTTGCGTAGAACTTGTGGACTAACTTCCTTTTGCATTGATCGAATAGGCTAGGGATTTCTTAAGGCACTGCCTTCCCATAGCCCTCTTCCTAGCCATCAGTAGGGAACTTTTCACCCCAGTTGCGAGGTTCGTGACTTCCTCTTGCAGCTGAACAAAGTGGTGGTCACAAGCTGATGTTTTGTTTCTTCTTTACCACATTGTTTGCTCTTGTACTGGAAAGAGTTTCACACAGGGATGAGCAACGATAAGGAGGAGGCTTCCAAAGCAATTGGACTGTGAGAGCTCGAATGGGGGTGGGGAGTATTGCGTCGAAAAAAATAGAGCAAGGCTCAAATGCCCCCTCCTCCTGAAGGCTCACCCCTGAGAAAGGACTATATAGCTGCTACTGAGCCACTAAATGCTTCTGATTCAGCCAGGGCTATCCCTAGTGGGTGTTCCCAGGTGTTTCCCCTCCTCTGGGACTGGGCAGTCTCTCACAGCGCTGCTAGACCCAGCCTCTCTGGGGGACAGGGAAATCTGGGAATGGAGACCAGACCTGGGTATTTCACATAACTAACCACTGAAGCCAACTGAATAACCTTGGATTGTATTGAAAAGAGAGGCTGGAATGACAGTGAGGAGAGCAGAGAGGATTTAGCTTTAAATCTAGGAAGGGTTAGTTTAATTATTTTTTGTCAAGATCCAAATTTATTGGTCAAGATATAATCAAGATCCAGACTCCAGAGAAAATTAAAAAAAAACAATAATAATAAGTAAATAAAAAGACTTTGGGGTCTGTTCAAAAGCATCTTGAGGTCTGACTTGTCCCGTGGTCCGCCTATTGACTTCCCCGATCTAGTACAATAAAAGACCTTGAGTTTGCAGCTTCAGAAGCTTTTCTTATTCTCTAGCATTTTGAGAGTTTTCTGTATTTTTCCATTCACAGCTCTGTTAGAGGAGAGTGCCGAATAGCCCAGCTCTCATCAGGGAGATTTACTATTGTACTTGTGAAAAACAAAAATAATCTCGGACTTGGGAAACGGCTGAGTCAACACTTTGTAAACAGTGGGGAAGAGCTACGTTGTGACATGTAAACAAGATTCTAGTTCCCCATAAAGATTCCTTGGGCTGGGTGGGAGGGGATCTGGTTTTTATTGTGACCTAGTATTGCATCTTTGAACTCTGCCTCATTGTTAGAGGGCACAGTTCAGAGCAATGCACAAGTTAGGAGAACAACAACTTAAAAATGGTTTGTCTGGAGTTAATTAGTAATGACAGGAATAGAAGTCTAAAGCTGAGAATGTGCTGTGTTGAGCCTACCATTTGGTGTTGCGTTTTCTCTTGCCAGGGAATTTGTCTGTATTACTGTGCGAAACATGATGTTTAATTCAACGACATTTTACATCTGCTTTCAAAGTGGTTGCATTTGTTTTTTCAGAAAAATAACATCAGGGAATGGAACTGAGGACTCTAGGTAAAAACCAGACCCATGCAATCACCTGCTGCAATTTTAGTTAGCCAATCATGTGCTTGATGCTCTGAGGGTGGCCGTGGAAAGTTCAATTCAGCAGCAAAGATTTGCTTCAACGGCTTGTTGCATTTGTAAACTCTGGAGATGTTCATAGTGCTGGTTCCTTTCAGATGACTCACTTTAAGATCACAATTGTTCCTTTGAACATGTGATTTGGATTTTAAGCGGTCTGGTAAGAGAGTGATGGAAAACTTTCTTCGAGGGAAACAGGGAACATGGATTCCCTTCATGCAACTAACATTGATCCTGGCATAACTTAGATCCCCCAATTCGCTCAGAGTTCCCAGCCTGAAATTCCTAGTTGCAAATGTGATCACAGGATTCAAATGCTGAGTGTAACTGTTTTGATTTAACATCATTTGGAGGAAAAAAAAAAGGGAAATCAGGCTGTTGCTTGGTACTGAATTCTAGTGAAACAAAAATGTCCCCTTTTCTGGTTTTGAAGTTAACTAGCAGCTCTCTCTTACAGTATTGGCGACTGCCAAACTCATGTCTGACAACTTGATAGTCACAACAGCAAGAAGTTGAAGTAAATCTGCTAACTAATGTACAATAATTTGAAAGAAAAACTTCAGTTAACCACTATTGAATGTTACTAATGTGTGCGATGTGAGTCTGGCAGTACTAGGATCTTTGTTTAACTTTATTCTTTAAAATGTTGATGTGAAAGGGTGAAAATTCTCTTCATGTACAAAACAGAAACTATAGGGCTCAGAGTAGTGGACACACACTCCAGTGAGCCATGAAACCAGTCCTATGAGTTTTAAATGCAGGTTTAGGATGCCTGGAATATGTGCAGCATCCAGTATGCTCAAACTCAGGGCTTAGGACGTGATCCCATATGGCCAAAGCTACAGTAAATGCGGGCGAAGTCTTGAGAATTGAAGTCTTGTTAAGGCAGCATCCTACCTCTGCAGAACCCAGAGATTAGCAACATCACTGTCATGTTCAGCTGTGCTGAATTGGGAGATCATGAGTCATTGCGTACTTCGGCCTTAGCTTTTATTATTTGTATGTACAGTTATGAAACAAAAGTAGATCAAGAGCGCAGGCACCACTAAAAAGAAACATTTCTGCAAAGACATTGAGACAGGGTTGTTAAAACAAAAAGTTCTGAATTCTTTAGTTTGTGCTGCATTGCAAGTGCATTCTACTTGCATTTGAGTTTTCAGATGAACTCTGAACTCCCAGATAAATATGTTTGAGCTAAATATGGTGAATAATTTCTTAAATGTATTGTTCTGCAGGCCATCACGAAAACGAAGAGATCTTGGCAGTGTGGCTAATACCACTGTGGTGGTACCCACCATCCCATCTTCGTTGAATACTTCCTCTGCAATAGCACCTGAAAATGTAGAGGAACAGAAACCTTTTGAGAGAGTTAAGTCTAAGGAGTCCTTGGTTATCTCAGGTCTGCGGCATTTTACGGGGTATCGGATTGAGCTCCATGCTTGTAATCATGATGCCCAAGAATCCCGGTGCGGTGTCGCAGCATATGTTAGTGCCAGAACCATGCCAGAAGGTGAGTTGCCTTTACTCAGCTTTGCTTCAGGGGAATCTAATATTTTTAAATGGCTGTTTTCTCAATGTGCTAGCTGCATTTCAGAAAATGCCTTGGGAAGCTCATGCTGATGAACTGGGCTGTACCTATTGCTAATAAATATCCCTGTTCATTGGTTAGGTGGAAAAGGCTGACATATTGGGCTGGGCCAGGTTTGCATTTTGTAAAATATTTTAGAACTTAAGAGAAGTTTTTTCTAAACATAACTTTGTAAAAAATCTGTTTGGTTTTAGCAAAGGCCGATGACATTGTTGGTCCAGTTACCCATGAGCTGGTTGAAAAAAATGCTGTTCATTTGAAGTGGCAGGAGCCAAAGGAGCCGAATGGGCTAATTGTGCTATATGAAGTGAATTATGGGCGTCTTGGGGAGCCAGAGGTGAGAGCTTCTTTCATTCAGCCTGTCCATAGATGGTACGTGAGTAGGTGTGCACTCTACACACTGGCTCTAACATGGGGAGATAGCTAGTAGTGGCAGCTGGGAAGTTGAATTTGCATATTCCTACATTCCCTGGACTCATCTCCTCCATATCAAGTGTCAGGACAAGATCAGAACTGAGACTGTTTGAAGCAAGGCCCACCAACTGCCTCCATCACCACTGGTTCAGTAGCTTTCTTGGTATGGACATATTAGAATGGAAGACCAATGAATTCCAAAGTGTGTGTACCAAGGAATGCTGTGACACAGCCAGCAATCGTGTGGCTGCCAGAAACTTTGGTGACACAATCAAATTGCCAGTGATGGTCGTAAACGGAATATAGCCACACCCCCTTTAAAGAGCTAGCCAGAGTGCGATGTGCATGATGCTCGGTCTTCAAGGAGACCACATCCCTTTGGAATTTGCCATGATGATGAAAGTGCCCTGGACTGTCTGTCGTCTTGGTAATGACTGGCTGCACTTATGCACTCCCCTCCTGCAGGAGTAACATGGAGCACAGGTCTGCCCATAGGGTGTATCACTGTAACTTCAAGGGAGGACTGGCTGCAGGAGTTCATGGAAACCCAGCTGTGGAAATTCTGTTTTGCATGATGTTGCTCCAGAAATGCAGGGCAGCCCACCCTGCCCTGTTGTTCTAGTTTGTCTGGTTTCTTTTTCGCATGAACTTACAAGCCACTCTGGCATAGAAATGTGCCCACTCTTACCCTCTGGGAGTGTGTTCCTTGGTGATGGACAGCACTACAAATCGGTATCCTCAGCATGAATCTCATTTATTAGCCTGGTGCAGGGATTTCTGTAGGGATTTTAGTGCACAGAAAGCTATAGATGTAAATCTCAGCTGCTTATTGCGAAACAATTGAAGTTACAGTTCAAGGATATAATAAATGGCAACCCTGACCCTGCAGCCTGAACTGCATGGGCAGAACCCAATGCATGGGCACGGTTCCAGTGGGGCTATGCATGGATGGAAGGGTTTGCCTGCCCAGCTCAAACTGCAGAATTGGGGCCCAGTACAGCAAATGACATGCGACCCACATGATCTAATACTACTTAACAATGAGAGGCAAACCCAGGATATGCTGTTATAATGGGGAAGATCGGAGCATTCCAACACACAATTATTTGTCTCTTTGCTGTCCAGGGGAACTGTGAGGGGGAGAGTCCTCATGCTAATAATCTGTAAAAGGTATCCATGGGAGGAATTCCTTTGAAATAGCTTGTGATTTAGCTCTTGTCTTCCTTTGGTTGCTTGTTGTAGCCCTGTGTTTAGTATGAGCTTCCTTCTTGGGTGATCAGCAGAATACTCCACTTGCAGAGTTAGCCTTTGGACTAACCAAGCCGTTCTTGTTGTGTTTTCTTCATCTTTGGGCAACATGTTTTTATGGCTTTTCTTTCTTTGCCTTTCAAATCCAACTCTCAGGGTGATGTGCAGCCCTTCCCTCCCTGCAGTGGTCTGGGTACGTGCTGAGATCGGTGAATGATTTCATGAATAAATAGTGTTAGGAATAAACTACTGCTAGTCACTGAACTACTTTGGCTGTTAAATGTGTGCCTAAGTTATGAGCTGGTAGGAAGGATGAAGTCTTGGCCTTTCTTGATCTCCTGCCCTTTTGTTTGTTTAAGAAATCTTCTTTTGGTGTTTTGAATGTTGATTTGATACCAAATGAAAATCACAATTAACCGGGGTATTAGAATTCTCAGTGGCTTTCATAGGAAACTGCCCACCAGCTGCAATAAATCATTATGATGTTAGCTGAAATACATTTAAAGGCACCCAGATGTTAGTGATATAAATAAAAGCCCTTCCTAGACATCCTCTTGGACAAAGGCAAAAGGACCCTGGGGATTCATGGCGCTCTTCTGTTCTGACTTGCAATAACTGTATTTGATTATGTATAAACAATGCAGGTGATAAGCTGCCATGCTGTGCTCTGGCTGCCTGCCCGCTAGCATGTTAAGATACATAGCAATGTCTGCTCTAGCAGACTCTGAAATCCACCCCAAATGCCAGAATTGCTCTCAGTTGTTACATGGCCCAGACTCTCCACCCAAGTACAGGTGCTGGAAAACTTAACTATTCTGGGCTCTGGAAGTGAGCTGGGGGTGAGGGGAGACTCCAGAATGTGGGGATAACCCTTGCTAGCAGCATCCCCCTCTTTACATCCCATTGGCAGAGCCAGCCCCCATGAAATCAGGTCCTGAGTGACTTAGTGCTTTAGAATTTATACTCTAAACACACCACCTGGAATCGCACTTGGAAACGTGCAGGGAGCCAGCTCCGATTATGGTGCTGCACTTCATCTTCCCCAGCGCTGGTGTCTGGGGGAGTTCTGAGGAACAGCCATGCCTTGAGGTGCAAAGGGCCTGGATGACTGCAACTGGGGCTGCATGTCGAAGAAGTGCACGTGCTTGTTTCATTGGGCACAGGTGAAGAGAAGTGCTCTCGAGTAACAGCCTTAGGGCAGGCCAGATCTGAGAGCTCATAATTCTTGGTCACGAGTTGCTATTTCCAGCATCATCTCAGTCTCCCTAGACCTCGGGCTATTGTGCTGTGCCCTCTGTCTATTAGAGTTCAGCAGGGGCTGGACGGAGAAGATTTGCAGATTAAGTTGTGGAAGGGAGGTTGGTGGTTACAAGCCTCCTGACTGCTGCATTCGTCAAGAGGCAGTGAAGTAAAGCTGTCGTTTTCCATCCTCCTGCAGGAGGCGCACTACTGCGTTTCTCGTAAGCAGTTTGCTAATGAACAGGGCTGTAAATTACGTGGACTACAGCCTGGAAACTACAGCGTCCGAATCCGAGCCACCTCGCTGGCAGGAAATGGGTCGTGGACAGAGCCCTCATATTTCTACGTGGCTGATTATTGTGAGTTTGCTTATTCAAAGTTTAATGTTTTAATAAAAATCCGGGGTATTTTCTGGAGGGGGGAGCACAGCACAGAGCAGGGGGGCACTGGAATCAAAGTGCATGGGGAAAAGTATGGGGATTACAAGTGGCAAACGCGTTAGAGAACCTTGAAAATCAGTCTCTTAAAAGCTGCTCTGTTTCCTTCACTTATTTGTTAACACTGAGGTCACAGTCCTGGGTGGCCATGCATTGCTTGCCAGTGGCTTCAGGGCAAAACAAACTGTCTTCCCATGTGTGAGCTTAGAAACCTCTGGAAATGGGCTCTTTGAAACTGAAGAGCTGCCTTGTGCATTGAGTTGAATACCGAGAAAAGCACTCCCATCCACTTTGTGTCGGAAATGGCTTTGCTCTGCACTTGTTTTCTAGCGCAAGAAGGCAGCGGAGATGGAGATCATTTGGGAGCCACCTCTGATTCTAGTCAAAGTTCCCATCAGGGATGTTCCTCAGCACTTTGATTTGCCCACATTTTACATGAATCAGCCAGCTAGCTGGATTGTCTGCAGCCGTCCAAGTGCTAAGGGGCTTGCCAGTCTCGTTCTGGGTGGAGCGCAGCAGATGTGGATAGTGAGAGATTCCTGCTTTGTGCACTGTTGGCCCAACTCTGTAGTGCCATTGAGCATCTCTGACTCCTGTCACTTTGGCAGAATCTCGCCCTGTACTCATGGGTGTGCAGGTGTTCCTGGCGGGATCTCAGTCAAGAAAAGACTACATTGCTTGGAAGCCCGCGTAACACTTCTCTCTTTTTCTCTCTCTCTCAGTGAACCCTCAGTCTAATATTGCTGTTGTTGTTGTCCCAATCATTTTTTGCATAATAATTGCTGGAATTATTGGAGCTGCCTACGTATTTGTGAAAAAGAGGTGGGTGACGTGTATAGCTCTCAGGAGAACAACAAAATGTTTTACCAAAGAGATATGCTAGTAGTTTTCTGTGGCTTTATAAAAGAGGTAACAGATTTTAGCAGAACAGCTAAATGAATTGACTTGTGAATGAATGAAACATCTTGCATTTGGAGATCTGAAGTTCAGGAACTGTTGTCTGTCCTGTGCTTTGGAAGTTGTTTTAATTACATGGCTGTATGTAGACCCTAAGGGCATGTCTACATGGCAACTAGACAGCTGCGGCTGGCCCATGCCAGCCGACTCTGATTTGCGGGACTGAGGCCACCGGCTTGGTGGAGCCCGGGGTCTAGGATCCTGCGAGGTGGGAGGGTCCCAGAGCTCAGGCTCCAGTCTGAGCCCAGAAGTCTACACAACAATGAAACAACCCCGTGAGCCCATGTCATAGAATCATAGAATATCAGGAGGTCATCTAGTCCAACCTGCTCAAACTAGGACCAACACCAACTAAATCATCCCAGCCAGGGCTTGTCAACCCGGGCCTTAAAAACCTATAAGGATGGTGATTCCACCACCTCCCCACGTAGCCCATTCCAGTGCTTCACCACCCTCCTAGTGAAATAGTGTTTCCTAATATCCAACCTGTCCATGTGAAAGACCACCCCCCCAAGCTTATTTCTACTAGCTTAGGTAAAAAACTTCCTTGTCCTTGGACAGTATTGCTGCCACCACCAAGTGATTTAGCCAAAAATTCAGGAAAAAGGCCACTTGTCCTTTTAAAATACTGAGGTCTGTGCTTCTGGTTCAAAATGATCCCATCGTGTTGCCACCATTTCAGGGCTCCCCTAGACCAGAGGTTCTCAGACTCGGGGTCGGGACCCCTCAGGGGGTCGTGAGGTTATTACATGGGGGGTTTCAAGCTGTCAGCCTCCACCCCAAACCCTGCTTTGCCTCCAGCATTTATAATGGTGTTAAATATATAAATAAGTGTTTTTAATTTATAAGGGGGGGGGTCACACTCAGAGGCTTGCTATGTGAAAGGGGTCACCAGTACAAAAGTTTGAGAACCACTGCCCTAGAGCTCCCCCACTGCAACTTGAGACCATTGCTTCTTGTTCTGTCATCTGCTACCCCTGAGAACAGCCGAACTCCATCCTCTTTGGAACCCTCCTTCAGGTAGTTGAAGGCTGCTATCAAATTCCCCCTCACTCTTCTCTTCTGCAGGCTAAATAACCCCAGTTCCTTCAGCCTCTCCTCGTAAGTCACATGCTCCAGCCGCCTGATCATTTTCATTGTTCTCTACTGGACTCTCTCCAATTTGTCCACATCCCTTCTGTACTGGGGGAACCAAAACTGGACACAGTACTCCAGGTGTGGCCTCACTAGTGCCAAATAGAGGGGAATAATCACTTCCCTCAATCTGATGGCAGTGCTCCTACTAATACAGCCCAATGTGCCGTTGCCCTTCTTTGTGCTGAGGGCACACTGCTGACTCACATCCAGCTTCTCGTCCATTGTAATTCCCAGGTCCTTTTCTGCAGAACTGCTGCTTAGCCAGTCGGTCCTCAGCCTGTAGTGGTGTGGGGATTCTTCCATCCGAAGTGCAGGACTCTGCACTTGTCCTTGTTGAACCTCATCAGATTTCTTTTGGGCTAGTTCTCCAATTTGTCTAGGTCATTCTGGACCGTATCCCTACCCTCCAGCTTATCTACCTCTCCCCCCAGCTTAGTGTCATCTGTGAACTTGCTGAGGGTGCAATTAATCCCATCATCCAGATCATTAATAAAGATGTTGAATGAAAACGGTCCCAGAACCGACCCCTGTGTACTCCACTTGATACCAGCTGCCAACTAGACATGGAGCCATTGATCACTACCTGTTGAGCCTGACGATCTAGCCAGCTTTCTATCCACCTTATAGTCCATTCATCCAGCCCATACTTCTTTAACTTGCTGGCAAGAATACTGTGGGAGACCGTATCAAAAGCTTTGCTAACGTCAAGATATGTCAAATCCACCGCTTTCCCCATATCCATAGAGCCAGTTATCTCATCATAGAAGGCAATCAGCCCCATGAGCCCTAAGGTGACAGAAACACAAGGCACAAAATTGTAGAAATACTGAAACTTTTTATGTATCTGTCTTGCTTCCAGACAAACTGAAGGACCAACTGGGCCACTCTATGCATCCTCTAACCCAGAGTACCTGAGTGCCAGTGATGGTGAGAGCATGCTGCAGTTCTGACCATTCATTCCAGTGCTTCACTTGGTTTGGAATTATGACTTGGGAAACATGGATCAACGTATAAAAGCTTAAAGAATGTTCTTGCCCATTCGTGGGTGGGCAAGTGTTGCTACTAAAGCAGTTCTAGGGTAGAGAAGAAGAGCTCAGTTAGTTTAAAAAAAATAAATAAACCCACTTTGGGTTGGTTATAAATATTAGGAAGTGGTGTGCTGTTAACATGCTCACTACTTTGATCTGTGTGCTGCAGCATAGGGACATAAAGCAGGTGATGCTGGGATTTCTACTGCCACCCTTGGCTGCTGTATTTCTCCAGGTTTTTTTGCTCAAGAATCTCTGGTACATTGATGCTTTGCAAAGCATATTTAATGGGATCACAATCAATGCCTGCATCTTTCACATGCCCTGCATTTCTCAGGGCTACTCTGTGTAATCCTCTGAAAAGGGTTTGAAAAGGAGTTTCCTCCCTCTCCTGCTGTAGGAATGCCGGAGAAGTTGGACAAATACACTATGTTTAAGCAAAGTACTGTGCATCTAATTTCATTGTGTTAAGAGGAGTAAGAAGGGGGCTGTTTACTGGAATCCAGCTTTAGCTTATTTCTTTACTGAAGCAGTCGTTTTTATCCTCTAGCCCAGTACGAGGCTGACAGTCTGAACACAGCAGGCTTATTTGAAGATGTTGAGTTTTAGAACAGTGTCTTTGTATCCGTTATTTGTTTAGATTTGTCATATCTTTGTGAAAAGTGAGCTCGGTGTGGAATAGTACATCCAGTACAGGAGCGAGGCATGGGCGTCTGAACGAGTGAATGTGAATGCTGGATGTCTGCTTGTGGATCATAATCCCCTTGTTACCTGCATTGTGCACTTGCTGCTGCGTTCTATCACTCACCCTGCGGATTCTCCCTGGCACACGCTTTGCAAGACTCAGTCCTACAGTCTGTGGGACAGACGCTTCTTGCCTTACTCCTTGTGCAGACATTTGCACCAGGATAAAGTGGGAATGAAATACTGTGTCTGATTAGGCACCCACCTTGCTCAGGTGTAAATGGCTGCACAAGGCAGGGGGTGACTTTGGCCCCCAGTCTCTAGTCCAGCCCGTCTTGCTGAGGTGGGAACAGTGTTAAGGCCTGGGTGTTCCTGTCTCCTGTGCCTGACTGCAGAAACCTCTCTCCAGTAACTGCTCTCCTCATTCAGAAATTTCTTTCTCCATGTGACAGTTTATGTGCCCGATGAATGGGAGGTCCCACGAGACAAGATTAACCTTCTCCGAGAGCTTGGGCAAGGCTCCTTTGGGATGGTGTATGAAGGGATAGCCAAAGACATAGTGAAAGGGGAGCCAGAGACTCGTGTAGCTGTGAAAACAGTTAATGAATCTGCCAGCCTCCGGGAGCGCATTGAGTTTCTGAACGAAGCTTCTGTAATGAAAGGGTTCAGCTGCCATCATGTGGTAAGTGAAGTTTCTCTACATTAAATGACTTGCTGGTAAAAATCCCACCTTTGAACCAATGTCCCTTTAGTCCTTTATAATGCGAGAGGATCAAGCTGAAAACATGGTTAAAAGGAAAGCAAAATCCATCAGAGAGAGAGAGTGGCAGAGTCTGGAAAATTCATCTTCCTGTATAATTTCCCTTGTGCTCTTTCAAGCCCCTCCTCCCCCTTCAGGACAGGGCCCTGTGTCCCATGACAGCACTCGGATTTTGCTGCAGAAGTGTTGGTGTGACCGGGATGGGGCCAGCTCTGGTCACTCAATTAGGGTGAACTGAAAGAATGGGGAAGACAAAAACGTATTAAAGTTAAATCTAGCGTAGACGTGGCTAAATAGATTCCCGATGGCTCTGCTGTCGACTCCGGAACTCCACCATGGCGAGAGGCGGAAGCAGAGTCGATGGGAGAGCGGCGGCCATTGATCCCCGCGCAAGGACACAAAGTAAGTGATTCTAAGTCGATCTAAGATACGTCGACTTCAACTACGCTATTCTCGTAGCTGAAGTTGCATATCTTAGATAGATTTTACTAGTTACTCGGAAGTCCAAGCAACACAGTTCCCTTAAAAGTGATCCAGCCTCAGGCCTCCAACCAGGTACCTAAGTCAAATATGATGATTTCTGAAAATCTTATTTCATCATATAAAGAAAAGGTTCTACCAATCCCAAAGGATCAGACTCATTTCCTCGCAGGTTAATGAATGTTTCACATCTTAGCCAAATACACGCTACAGCACATTCTTATTAACTAAACTAGAATTTATTAAAAAACAAGAGAGGAGAGTATGGTTAAAAGATCAACATACAGACAGACATGAGTTCAATCCACTGAGGTTCAGATTCATAGCAGAGATGGTGAGCTTTGTAGTTGCAAAGTTCTTTAGAATTCAGTTCATAGGTCATATTCCAATGTCCAAATCTCAAAGTCAGGGCGTCCCAGCATCACTGGGACCTCAGTCTTGCGACTCAAACTTCCCCTGATGAAGCCTAAGCAGATCTGAGATGACGTTCTAGCATCCACTTGACCGCACAGTCCTGATTAAACAATAGGCTTTTGATGTAACCTTTTGCTTTCTAGTTACACAAATTAACATAGGGCAATTTACCCATTAGGCAGTCTATTACAGATTTCAAAGAGACGCATAGACAATGACATTATTTTACCCAAGATTCATCTAAATATTAATATTCCCTTTTGATCTCATCTATTTACAGGTAGCATCTAAGATACACACAATTAGTAAAAAGAACAGGAGTACTTGTGGCACAATTAGTATTACTTCTAACAGTATAGGTTTTCATTTCAAAGTTCTAGCCTATTTAGCATGAATGGCCCTAATTTAGCATTCACATACCTTTCTAGCATGACTTTTTAAAGGTGGGCTTTGGGTCATTCAGCCTGCAAGCTGTTTAACCCTTTCCAGCCATGTGTCAAAGTTGGTTTCGCTGTAAACTCCATTTTCACAAATGTGCCATGCCCAGACACAACGCTAAGGGAGAATCCCCATTTCTGTGTTTTTCAGGTTCGCCTCCTAGGGGTGGTCTCAAAAGGACAACCCACACTGGTTGTCATGGAACTGATGGCACATGGAGATCTGAAAAGTTACCTTCGCTCCCTGAGACCTGATGCTGAGGTAAAGGTGGGAGAGAAGCGATATTGGAGGGAGGGGGAGCGTGTCATACAACAGACTGACTTGCTTTGGTCTTTAATACTTTCTGACTTAACTCCAGAATAACCCTGGCCGTCCCCCACCAACTCTCAGAGAGATGATCCAGATGGCTGCAGAGATTGCAGATGGTATGGCTTACCTGAATGCCAAAAAGTTTGTCCACAGAGATCTTGCAGCCCGTAACTGTATGGTTGCAGAAGATTTTACTGTAAAAATTGGAGGTATGTAATGTGTGCGTCAAATCTAATACTAAGCTTTTCCTGTCGAGAAGGAGGTTCTGTGAAATCCTAGACTAGTGCTATAAAAAGACAGCTGATCTCTGTTGGTTTTTAACTGTCTTTCAAGTTCTACACTAAGGTGAACCTTCTTTGTCCGATATCTTTTCCTGTTTCACCTGCCTTGCAGGAGGTGCTGCAGGCACTTTGGTAAGTGGATTGTCTAGGTGAGCCTCACTGCAGCTTCTACAGAAATGTAGTTAATAACTTCCGCTAATGAGAGCTCCTTGGGAAATGTCATATTATTTCTTGCTTCCATGAGAACTGTGACAGAGAAAGTATCCTATTCATAGAGCATAAGCTAAAAGCTAAGGACTGCTAAAGATGTAATTAGGCCCAAGGACTAGTTTTTATGGAGGACAAATGTCTAAAACAAGTTCTTAACACCAGTTGAGTCGATAAAATTTTAAAAATAATCCAACCCCCCCTCAAAGCCTCCTCTGGCCTGAGGCCAGCCAGCTGGAATTTCAGGCCAAAAGGAATTCTGTTTTCATCAAACGAGTGGGAAGAGATCCGTCAAAATAGAGCTTAGTTACAACTGTGACCGTGAATGGTACCATGGCTGCATCATAGTTTAGGAAGGAGTGGGGTGGGGGGAATATGCTCATTCTCTAAATACCCTCAAGATAGCAGCATGACTGAAAGTTGGGGTGTCATAGGCACAATAGCCTGACCTAAGGAAAGGAATTGTTTTCTGTGGTTTAATTTAATGTGCTATATAGTTGGAGTAACTGGGCAGCAGGACAGACTCTAAGGCAAGCTACTGTGGCTCCCACAGTGGAGAGATCCAGGAGAGCATTCCACTGGTGTCTTCCACAATCAAGTAGGCAGGAGTCCTGCTCTGTGGCTACCTGGCCCTGCCTCTGTGCTGGTACACACAGTGTTAATGTGCACGTGTTACAGAAATGGGAGTCCTTTCAGCAAGGACTGGGCATTAGTAATACATCCTAACTTCTTTTGTCAGACTTTGGCATGACCAGAGACATCTATGAGACTGACTATTATCGTAAAGGAGGCAAGGGGCTGCTGCCTGTGAGATGGATGGCACCCGAATCTCTAAAGGATGGTGTCTTTACTGCTTACTCAGATGTGTGGTAAGTTGCACTCTGCATTCCGTGATGTGTGTGTGGCGGGGTAGTAAGTTCTTCGGAGAACAGGAAATTACATTTTGAAGCCGCTTCTTAAACATATAGTGCATCTTCTAAAATCTTCCTGCAACAAAAGTAAGCTGAACCATGTCTTCTCTAGATCCTCAGCATCAATCTGATCAGTGGTTCTGGTCTTTTCTCAGGTCATTTGGAGTTGTCCTTTGGGAGATAAGTAGTTTGGCGGAGCAGCCATACCAGGGACTCTCTAACGAACAGGTGCTAAAATTTGTAATGGATGGAGGATACCTGGATCAGCCAGACAACTGTCCAGAGAGACTGTAAGTACTAGAGGCGAGTGGGAACTGACCAAGTTATGCTCCTTTGGTTAAAGTATGGCCAGTGAAGGTTGCTGTAATTTCACCTCCCTCCCACCCTGATGAATGGGGGGAGCAAAGCTGAATTTTGAGAGCCACCTGACAAAGAAATGTTGTCACCCCATCCTGAGTGACCCAGAGATGAAGAGGAGAGTCCAGGGCAGCCCAGGCGACCAGAAAGGAAAGCCAAACTAAATTGGGCTATATAATCGTAAGAAGAGAGAGTGCACACCAGAGGGTGTGAAGGCCAGAACGCAGGGAAAGTCTAAAATATATATAGGCCAAAACAACAGGCCTTTCCCATCCCTGCGTTTTAACACACCGTGATTCACCTCTGCAGAGTGGTGTGCTAGGGCTGTGCTTGCTTCTCTGCAGTTCCTAGCCAAGTGGCTGTAAATGCTGGGGAGAGGCTCATCAATCAAAGGGACGGGTGTTACTGCACTGTAGAAGCTGTCTGCAAATCGACACCTGGTCATACATCTGTATTAGACAATTCCACCTGGTTTGCTTCCAGGCAAGAGTGGTGGCCACGTTCCATTCATTAACTTTCAGGAACCCCTCATATGGTGAATGGGAAGGGAGGGTGCAAAGTGTCTTGTCTTGTCTTTTTCCTGTCTCTCAGGCATAGCAAGGGCCCTGGTTAGTCTGTCCTCTCTAGTGGTTTTGTCATCCCATCAGCATTTTATCCTTGCCCAGCGTGTGCTCCATGTTTGATTCTGTAGCCAACCTCCAGGCAGCACTGAAACTCTCCTCCCAGATGATGGAATAACAATAGGTTAACCCCCTATGGCCACACAGGGGCGGGGTTACTAAGAGAGTGATGGTGCTGAAGAGCTGAAAGTCAGGCTGCCACTAACAAACTCTTCTAGAATGAAACTTGCAGGGTCTCAGACGAGTTGCTAGCTCCAGTGTTTAGTTTTTAAAATGGCAGTGGAGCTGTCTGTGTCCTGCTACCCAAGCCAAGCCAGCTCTAGGCTGCGTGTTGTCTGGCGTGTTAGCCATCATCTTCCAGAGCCTGCATTTGGAACATGAACAGGACCTGGGCTGCCCATGGGAGCAGCTGGGAGGAGGAATGGCAGGGCAGGTAGAGATGAGAGGGATGGGGAAAGGGTAAACCCTGAAGGTCAGAAATACAGGGAGGCTTGAAAAGAAAACCTCTTGTAGAGAGAGAGAACATTAGCAGACTTAGACAAAGAATAAAATATGGTATAAATTGGCTGTGGGAAAATTGAGACTGGAAATTAGAAGGTGGTTTCTGATCATTAGAGGAGGGAGGTTCTGGAACAGCCTCCCAGTAGGAGCAGTGGGGCAAACAACTGAATTAGTTTTAAAATGGAGCTCAGTACGTCTTTTGTACAGGGGTATATGATGGGGTGGCCTGCAGGAGCAGCGGAATGGGCTCTGTGGCCAGGAGGTTCTTTCCATTCCTGTGTTTCTACAATTGAATGAATCTGAGGGAGGCGTGGGCCCCGGCAGACATGGAAAGAGAGGAGCATGAGGCTATAATAGGAAATTTGGAGACCAGGAAGAGAAACTGGAGAGGAAGAGAAGAAAACATAAGAGACTGTAAGTGGAAATGTTGGACCCGGGAATCAGAGAGTTGACAGCCACTGCAGGGAGTTTGTCCCAGCATAGGTTTGGGTATTAAATTACACTAGCCCCTGCTCAGGTCTGCCTGTGAAAGTGATTCCCAGATACTGACTCTCTTCTCTGTCCCCTTTCAGGCACAGCCTGATGCAGATGTGCTGGCAGTACAACCCCAAAATGCGCCCTACCTTCATCGAGATCATTGAGATGCTGAAGGAGGACTTGCACCCCAGCTTCCAGGAGGTGTCATTCTTTTACAGTGAAGAAAACAAACCTCCCGAGACAGAGGAGTTTGAGATGGACTTTGAGAACATGGAGAGCATACCCCTTGACCCTTCCTCCTATTCGCAGAGGGACAAAGTACTGGGGCGGGACAATGGGCCCTCCATGGGCCTCAAGGGGAACTATGAAGAGCATATACCTTACACTCACATGAATGGTGGCAAGAAAAACGGGCGAATTCTGTCAATGCCTAGGTCGAGCCCTTCCTAACACCTCCTATTTGGCCCAAGGATTGTGTCTTTGCTTTTCCCCTCCATGAATCTCAGGACTCTTGTTGTCGCTGCCACAGCGTATGACATGCAACGATAAACTCTCTGCTCAGATTTTTAATCATCCTATGATTAAGAGACTTTTTTTTTTTGACAAGTTGAGTGGTTGTCAATTGACTTATCTGTGAACATAAATGGAAAAGGTTTCCATGGTGGCTGTCCCTTCTGTAGCCATGGTTCAAAACAGGAGCTGACCTTGTAAATTAGGTTGAAAGAAGAGAATCCACATTTGCCAACAAAGGAAATGAAAATCAGTGATGTCTGAGCTACGTTATAAAGATGCAGAACAAAACTTCTGCAGGATATAAATGTTCTCAGCAGAATTCCAAGCTTTATGGCATCCTCATCAGAAGCATTTCTTTCACTACAGCTGAAGGATTTTAACACCCATCAATTGGACACGCCATTTCCTCAGATTGACCAATAGCTGCTGCTTTCATACTTTTTTAATGAGTTAAATCCGTGTGTGTGTGTGCGCCCGCAGTATATATACATGGGGTGTGTATATATATATATACACAAATATACACTTCTTTTGTACATAAGTTTTGTATGTTCTCACAGAAGCTTTCCTCTTCTTGGAAGTGTGTATTCTCTTTCCCAGTTTCCTAGAGTGATTGAACCCTAAACAGATTATTTTTGTACTAAGGACTCTTGGGGAGTAGTTTTCTCTCATTAGCATATGAGGAAAAATATGCTAGGAGCCAAAGGAGTAGAAATCTGAGATTTGTGGCTACTTTCAAGACCAAACAAAACAGGAACCCATGACCTGATATCGTGCTTTCTGTCTTTATAGCATTGAGTATATATATTGTTTGTTGTAGCATATTTAAAGTGTTTTTAGTTTTAAATGTTAACTACCATATAAATTATTGAGTGTTTATGATTCTTTTTTGGGGGAGGGGATTGGGGAGTGAGTTTGTTTGGTCTTAAAGTGGTCCATGGATTTCAGAATGAACTTTATTTTAGCTGATTACCCTCTTAGGAACTATGAAGCATATGTTAAGTTTGTACTTGACAAGGCTTTAAAATACAGTTTTGTGATTTATATCACACAGTCAGCCGGCTCCAGCTAAAGCCCCAAGATAACGTATTTTGGACTTGAGTTGGTTGGTGGAGGCTGACAGACAAAGCATTGCCTCAGCCCTCCGTCGCTCTGCTACTTCACTTTCTTTCCCTTCCACGTGCACTTTTCCACAGACATTGGAGAAAACGGCACCAGGTGAAAGAGCAAAAACTCTAACAGAACAACAGACACTAACCCACCCACAGGGGGAAGTGCCAGGCTCCTGGCTCCATGAGTAGAGCCGAAGCTGAACGTGACTGTGGTGAACTAGTCTGTGCCTGTCTGCACCCTGCGTGGGCATTTGGCCTGGCACAACAACTGGGACTTTGGTGTTTTCCTGAGATGCCTGCACCATTCCCCATGGATCGTTATGGGGCAGTTTTTTTCTTAGCCCTCCCCTCCAGCTCTTCAGGATGCTAACTTTTGTGTTTTGGGCTGGGCTTTGTTTTGCTGCTCTTTGCATAAAAGGCAAAGCTGTTTAGCTTAGGGTGTTAGAAAAGCATCATGAAACTACATGTCTCCTACAGTGATGAAAGGATGTACTGTCAGGGAAAGGGGCTGAAGCAGGGGGGAGTGAATGTACTAATAGGCTTGAAAGAAGCAAACCCCTGGATCTTGCAGGCTCTTATAATGCAGGTGATGATTTCAAAGAGAGACAGAAGGTGAAAATCAGCAGCTTTTCTTTGTGACCCCATGAGTTCCCTGTGCTGGGTGCAGTCCTGGCTTATCTGGGTGGGGCACTGAGCATGTAGGTGTGTGGCTTGTTACTTCAGACCACATGTGGCTGCTTCGGCCTCCCCGCAATTGAAAGACCAATCACTGAAAATAAAATAAGGGTTGGTGCTAATAGGGAGCACATCACTGATCCCTCCCTGCTAACCCAAAACTATAGATGCCTGATAGTACAGCACCTAGATAAAGGATTATGGACTTTCTGCACCTCCTGAAAGGAACAGCACCCCCTTATGTTTGTAGGGCCTGACTCAGTTGGGACAAAGGGAGAAGGTACAAAAAGATTGTTCACAAAATGAGATGCAAAATGTATTGTATAAATCTGAGGCCAGAACTTCACAGTTCGAAAGGTCTAGCTTGCATACTTGTGCTTTACAAACTAGTAACTATTAGGAGCTCTGTGCTACACTGCAGGGAAGAAATATTCACACACTTTTCTAATTGAGAGAGGTTTTCTTATTAGGAAAATTTTTATTTATTTTAATATAAAATAAATCACTGTAAAAACAAACAATTTTCTTTCTTAAAGCATACAGAACGTGTACATTTTTATCTTTGAAAACTAGGCAGGAGGGTGTGGTGGGTTTGTTTGTTTTTTGTCCTATTCTGGCACAGTCTACCTCAGTGTCCCATAAGGCTATTTTTAATATTGTGCATCTCTGGACTTGATGAAATAGTCTGGTCTGGACCTATTATGAATTGGAGAAAATCAATATCAACTGATTCCAATACGAGGGACCATTCACCAGAGGGATGGGAGAACAGCAAATCATTATTTATCACTTAACTTAAGCAGTGACGACCAAAGACCCTATTTGTGGCTCTAAGTAGACAATGGTCAAATTTGACTGATGCTATCCTGTTAGTTCTGCTATGATCAAGAAAATATCCTGATATGGACAAAATAGCAATTTCTAGGGTTAAATATTTTAAGTATTTGGACATTCTTCCTGATGCAGTGCCCTGAAATAGAATAAATGGCATTTGTTTGGAATAACGTGACCAGTGTGGACCAGATAATCAACAGTGCATAATAGATCTAGAATCATAGAATATCAGGATTGGAAAGGACCTTAGGAGGTCATCTAGTCCAACTCCCTGCTCAAGGCAGGACCAATCCCCAACTAAATCCCCAAATGGCCCCCTCAAGGATTGAGCTCTCAACCCTGGGTTTAACAGACCAATGCTCAAGCCAGTGCTCAAACCACTGAGCTGCCCCTCCCTCTAGTTTGAGTTGGACAGCTTGGATCATGTCCATGTTCTTAATTTATACCAGTGTGAATCTGGAGTAATTGATAGCAAGATGTGACCCCGAAAGTACTACTTTCTCACCATATTGTTGCTTTAGGAACATTGCAGAATTGAAGTGATTGTCTCTGGCTATTGTTGGCACTGTAGAAGACCTTATATGTACACAAATATTGGAACCTCGTATTGGGTTTGGCTAGCTTTACTTGATATTGGTTGGCCCTGTGTAGTGCATATGACTTGCAATGTCCAGCTCTTTGAAGAAGGCAGGGAATGCAGACTGTGTTTTGTGGTCCAGGCAGTCCATTCACATGGCATAAATACATGCTCCTCACATGAGTTACTTCAAACTTCTTTTCTCTTTCTCTCTGCATGCATGTGTGTGAGTGCGGGGGTGGGTGTTGAAATGGAGTTCCTTTTAAAAAAAAAAAAAGTCAGCTGTTACAGCACTTAGCTTTTAAAGCTGATGCTTGTTTTTCTGAAGAGGTGAGAAGCACAACTGAAAATGCTCTGTTAAAGCCCAACATTTGCTTTGGAAAATCTTCATTTTTAGCCCACAATTGACACTGTGGTCCATGCTGTTGAAATTTGTCATATTCCTGACGCGTATTGGGACTCGGAAGAACCCTGGCATTGTGTCTTGCTGGGAACTACTCCTATAACACCAGCCAAGAGGCAGCAGGGCCCATTGGTGAGATATGTGTGTGGTGGACGAAAGTTTCTGGTTTTGAGCTGTTCCTACTAACTCATTTGCAGAAACGGTGTTAGCAATAATTGGCTTGTTCCTGGTCCCTGGGGAGCTGTTGCTCTGATGAAGTTAACAGATTCATATCAGAGCTGAAAATACTGTGACTGTAACAGAAGCACAAGCACATGCTGAGGGAGAAATCCTGTTCTTTGGGGAGAGGCGAGGAGGAGGAGAACAGTAGTCCAGGACCCAGGGTGGAATGGCTCAGGATGAGCAGCTGCAGCACACTACTGAGAAGCCCTCTTTCTCCTTGTCCAAAACATGTCTGGATGGGCCCCCCTTCCTAGCATTCGCTTGAGAACCTGTAAAGCAGGTAGGAAGTTCTCCACATCCCCCACTGTGAAAGGTGTCCAGCCTCACAATGTAACACTATTTCTAAAGCTGGCAAAGCAGAAGAGATGAGCAGTGAGTCCCTGTGCACTGCCGTCTTTCTGTAATGCAAACGTTAAAGCGTGAGACCAGACCAGTTTCTCAGAAGCATTTGCTCGTTAAATTCAGTTGCCACTTCCTGAATGCCTCTTGCGAGGCTGGTGGTACTTCACTTGCAATACAGCACACCTTGCACTGCAGAAACCTGTCTGCTAGGTTCAAAAATGTCTGTTGTGGCTGCTTGTAATTATTCTGTCCTTGTAAAACAGAAGAGCTGATTATGGTAAACTAACTGGGCCAGCAGTGATTAGGTTAGACATGTGACATGAAATAGACCAAGCTGCAGCTCCACAATCTTTCTTACATTGAGTAGTAAAGCAGCTACATCAGATGGAAAAAGGCTGCTGTTAGGTTGCTAAAGGGTACTCTGGATTAGGGGTAGTATATCTGTTTCCTGTCAAATTTGTGTTGTAATAATGGGACACTTCTGCTTAATTTTTTCTATGTTGCATATGATGATGGTTTCTCTTTGGAAAATCTCAAAGTTGCTTCCTGTGTTATTTACCTAGAATATGCTGGAGAAGGAGGACAGGAGTGAGGTAGGTACTGTGCCAATTATCCTTGAGCCTCATTTTCTTGGGGGAAAGGGAGAGGAGAGCAAATTCCCTCTTGAATATCACTGTGCTATGAAGAAGGGGCCTTGAGGAGCACTAAGCCTTCGCTACGGAGCTGATGCCTCCATATATTACTGAGACTGTGCACTTGTTTTACAAGTTAGAAATCAAATCAAAATTTTTTGTGCCATAAACGTTTGCTAAAGAGACTCATGCTGGGTGCCCCATCAGTCCATGTGAGATGGGTTCCGAGGCTCTGCTCTCGCATCTCACCAGAATAATACCAGAGGAAGAAAGAAAACTGCAGGAGAGCCTTTGATGCTCTTCTTCTAGCCTGCCTCAAAAGCCACCTGACTAAACTTCTCTTGGATCTTCTCTTTTACTTGGAGACTAGGTGGCCATGTTTTATGTCATGAACTAAATGCCTTTGAAAGCACAGCTGGTGCCGCCTATCAGTTTCCTATTAGTAGCATCCAGGGAAAGAAGCTGTTGAATGAATTGGAATCAAGGAAGAGTAACTTCAGAAATACATAAAGGCTCTGAGATAAGATTAGTTGTTGTTTCTATGAACTTACATTAAAATTGGCCTTTTTATTATCTTCTGCTTGGCTCGATGCTAACTGCGTGCATACTGTACACAAATGTTGATGTAAGAGCATTAACATGCCTCAGCCTGTTCTGTTTTGGCTTGCCTTGTTGTTAATATCATAAGAATGAGGCCAACACTAAATCTTCCCTTTGGAAGAATTTCAGTATTTGAAAGCAATTTTAAAACTTCAGTTTTTATCAAATACCTGCTGCCATGAAATATGTCCTTTTTAAAAAAAAAACAAACCATTTGTGTCTTTCCAGAAGATAAGCACCTATTCTTGCAGTTTAACAAATGTCCTGCACCACAAAGCAAGCCATAAGAGTGCAGGTGGAGAAGTGGTGATTTTTATGTTGTATAATAAAGTTAGGGTTCATTTTTACAGTGTTACTTTTTTTTTTTTTTTGCTGAAGTAGTTGCAGTCAGCAAGAAAGAATGTTCCTGAAAGCCTTTTTTGTTCTTAACTCCCTAAATTGTCCAAAATCCTAGTAAATGGTTCGTTTCACTCATTCCAGAAAATCATGACTGACAGATGCTTTGGCCCAGACTTCAGTGGTTTGCGCATTGGCCTGCTAAACCCAGGGTTGTGCGTTCAATCCTTGAGGGGGCCATTTAGGAATCTGGGGCGAAAATCTGTCTGGGGATTGGTCCTGCTTTGAGCAGGGGGTTGGACTAGATGACCTCCTGATGTCCCTTCCAACCCTGATAAGCATGTAGTTAATAATTAGACTAACTTTTCAAAGGACTTGAATAAATCTCATTGACTTAAATTACGGCATGTGCTTGAGCAACTGGCTGAATCAGGGCCAGTATTAACACACTGCAAAGTATATTCCCAGTTCAGCTCTGGCTTTGTATTACAATTAACAGAAGAACCTAGGTTGAACTGGGAAATACTGACTCAACTAGGAAGTCCTTGCGTTTCTCTGATGTATTATCCCCCTTGTTACCAAAGCACTCTTGTCTAATTTACATTCTCCAAGCAGCACCCAGTAACCCTTCAACACCCATTACTGAATATTTACCCCCACCCCACCCCCAAAGATGGAATTTTTAGAGAGGCCACTTTTGACTTTGGAAGGTTGAATTAAAATTTTAAAATCCTATTAAAATTAAAAGCTTTTACCTTTAGCTTTATGTGGAGTGCAGATACACTTGTTCAAGTATCAAAACAGTAGTTTGTGTTTGAGGAACTAGGCAGATGTGGGTACTGGTCATCAGCTTTATCAAACTCAGCCAAAAGTAAATATTTTTCTGCTTGTACCTTAAATAAACTGAAGGCAAATTCAGTTAAATGTCAGGTGAAGTTCTGTGAAGTCTTTATATTTTGTGTTTAATCTTGCTGCTCCTGCCTTCCTTTCTGCACACAGAAGGTCCTAGAATGCTGATAGTCTTGCAGATACCTCTTTTTTTGAAATAAAGTAAAGGATCAAAATGTGCCATGGTTTAAGAAAAAAATTTTTAAAAAAGCTTGATTTATTTTTTCAATGTTTTCATATAAGAGCCAACCAGTGACAAGTATAAAAAATACCTTTGAATATTAAAAATCTTGCTGTGTGTAAAATATTGAACAATTAACTGTTTATATTAAAATTCTGAATAAATTATCCCAGAATAACTGTAGTAATTTGTGTCTCTGCTCTCTGGGCACTGAATGCTGCTTCACCACATGAAAGGGGTTAGAGTCACCTCTTGGAATTAGCGATACTTTCACTGGCAAAATGAATGGTGTTAAGAAAAAAACAGTCAGACCAGCCAATTTATAGGCTTGTGGTTTGAGGTGTGTTTAACTCTTCTGCATAATTGCTTGTGTGATCTGTCCTGGGTTCTGTCCTTAGGGCAGAGGAGTGTGTAGCATGAAGCCATTAGATAAACATTGGCGAGAAGGAACGCCTTCTGCCAGGAGATGTCTAGAGCCACCTTTCTGTTACACCAAAGGGAAAATTAGTATTTGATTTGGTTTGTTTTTTTCCTCCACTGTTGCCTTTTGGAGAGGACTTGTCCCACACAGGCAGGTTAAATAAGACTGTTCCAGGCACCACCTTCATGCCTAACCAAAGAGTTAATAGAACGTGCTGATGACCCATCTAGTCTGGTGTCCCGTGACAGGCAGCGCTGGATGCATCGGCGGCAGATGTAAAACCATTTTTTTATTCATTTATTTATTTTCCCACTTGCACCTTGTTTTATTTTTACCAGAGGGAGAAATTTCCTTCCTGATCCCAACTGAAGATAAGCTCCAACCATGAAGCAGGATTTATAGTTGCTATTGTAACTACAGATATTGTTTCCTACTCAGTTAAGTAATAGATCCTGCTTACATCTTCCTGAGGAGTAAGGCTCAATAGTTTCCTGTGCGAGCAGTTCTACACTCTGTAAAAAGCATCTGCTTCCATTTGTTAGAAGCCTTGTCAGTCTGTGTTATGGGATGGAGTGAATGCGAGCCCCTGATTGGCTCCTCATACTGCTTCGCAGATTAGAGCCCTAGTGCTGCAGTGAGCCCAAACTCTTCGAAGAATCAGGGCCAAAATAGCCCTCATCTTTTTAACCTCTCCCTGTGTGAATGTCCACTGAATCATCTGATTATCAGCACCTGTCTCTAGCCCTTCCTTATTCCTGTAAGAAGGAACCCAAACAGAACACAAGATTCTAGGGAATGGGCCTGCCACCAATTTATAGAAGAGCCTGTTGGTATTTATAGCACAGCATAATCCTGTTTTCCTTAACTGCTCTTGAATGGTGAGTGAATGTCTGCACAATGCCCTAGGAGGTTATTTTCTTGGGAGGCCAGCTAATTCAGAACCCATCAGTGTGTGAGAGGAATTCAAATCATCCCTTCCCTTGGACATTATCTTACACTTACAGTAGAAAAATTTAATCTGCTGTTTTGTTACCCAATTTCCTAGTTTTGTTAGTACCTTCTGAATCTGCTTGCAGTTCACCCTTCTCTTCGCTAACACAGCCTGGACTGCAACTAGAAAATACAGCCACCTGTATTCCACCCCTTAGGCTAGGAAAGGGGATGGCCTCAACTTTTTTAAACTATGCCACTTTAAAATGTTTTACCTGCTATTATTACACATAACCACTGAAATGGCTAGAACCAAAAGACTGGAGGGAAACTGTTTCCAGTTAGTTTGCTCTGTAGATTCACTTTTATATAGTCTCTCCCCTCTAAGATCAGCCTTCTCTGCTGTTCATCTGGGCCTATCACAAAGCAGCAAGAGTGAGAAGAATATTTTGAAAAGAAACTGTTTGTAAAACCCATAAAAATTGATTTGGGGGAAGTATAGGAGTTGAATTCTTTTTCACTCAGTTCCTCCTCCCAAAAGGACTAGATTTCAAGCACTGATGGCATCTCTTTTAACTGTGATGTCCCACCCACTTGGTCTACAGGTTCATACAGTGGACTGTCACGTAACATGCTAGCATGTAACATGTTGTATGTGTCATAAGATGAGAATGCTACAACTTGTGGCATAAACAGTGATCTGTGATATATCACAGAATTGTTGGGTCTGGGAAAGCAGGTGTCCGACTGTAGGCTCTTGGGTGGAGGTGCAGAGCTTTTCTTCTGACTCACCCTTGAACTCAAACCAAGTAAGTCTCCTGAGCCCCACTAAGGCGCTCACCAGGCTGTGTGTGTATCTGACACAAGTGGGGGCAGAGGCAGAGAAATCCTGCTTGGGAGGGAGCTTGTGGGCTAAGGATTATGGGCTTTTGTCCCAGAGGTGCTGAGCACCTGTTGTGCCCATTGACTCCAGCTGGAGCTGTAAATGCTCTTCTCTCTAAGTACTGGCTTGTATTAGGGCTTTCCTGGGGCAAGCCGCAGGGACGGGAGCAGGGACTGGGTGACATCCATGGTGTGAGTACTGTCAGATGCTACCAGTTAATGCAGACCATTGAAAAGGTAAATCCCTTCTTCTGGAGCAGAAGCCATCCATATGCCCTCTCCAGGCAAGTCAGCATGATTCTTCTCCTTTTCCAGCAACTTGGCTATGGCTGCTGCTAAGTCCCCATAAGAAATCACTCAGCCCGGGCAGATGTATTGGACTCTTACGCAGTGGGCTTTTCCTGGAGATCAGAGCTATTTACACAACTGCGTAACAGCAAAAGGAAAATGTGCTTTGTACCAGCAGCATGAATCCAAACTGAGTGGAGTAGAGAAGAGCAGCTGGAGTTCTGGTAAGGATTCATCCAGCACTGTCTGATCTCTGGAAGCCTTGCTTGTGGTGAGGGCTGTGGTGGCTTGTTCTATAGATTGTAGCAAACGGTTGGGGAAGAATCTTCCCATGGCGACAGTAGTTGCGGTTCAGCCTCCCTGGGCGATCAGGAGAGTTTGGCCTTGAGACAGTGGCAGGAGAGACTGGCTTGTGCGCTGCACAGCAGCAGCCTGACACTGTCTGGCCTGTAACTTTAACAGCAGCAGCACACAAGAGTTTGGCCGGGAAAGACACAAATTGGCCCGAAGTCTTTGGCTTGGGAATAATACAAAAAAGCTGCTTGTGCAGCTGCTGGTGAGGGAACAGTTTAGCAATCTGCACAAACCAGATTTGCACAGTTCAGTAGGGCCAAAGAAGGCACCTCCCACCGCACCAGCCCACGGGATCTGGTTGGACAGAGCAGTCTTAGGGCAAAGCTACTAGGGGTACCTGGCTTCCGAATGCCAGCAATTGCCCCCAGGGGCTGGAGAGAAAAGCCAGCTGTAGTGGGACAAACTGCTCTTGGCCCTCCAGGCAGTGGGTATCTGGCAGCCCACATGGCCATGCTATCTGGGTGGCCTGTCACTGGGTTCAGTGACTCTGCATGATCCCTCCTGCGTGCTCTATAAAATGCTAGAATGTACTGCAGGGCATCTCCCCACCCCATAGCCAGTCACGCACATGCCACAGGAAACCAGGAGCCAGGCACTGCCTCCTGGTGGCTGCTCCTCGGGGTCTGGAGGTCTCACTCTGCAGTTCTGTGGGAGTCCAGTGGCCTGTCCCAGCCCAGGAGATGGCTATTCACCTTCCGGCCTGACCCCACCTCTGTCTTCCCTTGTGAAAGCAGAGCCTTGAGGCCAGGATCCTGCCTTTAGGGGGAGGCAGGAAGGAAGAGGACTGGTCCAGGTCACTGTTTCCTTGACATGCGGCAGATTGTCTTTCCATCTCCCTAGTCAGGGGTTTCTTGTTCCTTCCCCTCCGAGGCTGGGGGACAAGTCACCCCCCCACCCTGCTCCTTTCAGCTGAGAAGCTTGTAGTGCTTTGAGCATCCCAGGCTCATTCCCCTAATTCTGGGAGCACTGGGGATGAGAAGATGATGCCAGACTGGTCAGACCAAAACTCCATCTGATCGGTCTCCTGTCTCCCACAGTGGCTGGCACCAGTTGCTTTTGAGGAAGATGCAGGAACTCCATAGTGGGCAGTCCCGGAAGGGTTCATCCTAACCCCTAACAGACATTGGCTTGAGGCCTGCAGCTTGAGGCTTTAGCTTTAAAAGGCTTTGGGTACCTGTGGCGCTAAGCTTCAGAGCCTGTGTCAATTGACTGTGAGGGCTACAAATGGCAGTGTAGATGTTTGGGCTTGGGCTGGCACTGGACTCTGATACTGTCCAGGCTCCAGCCTGAGCCCAAATATCTACACTGCAATTTTAGCCCCACAGCCAGAGTCCCACAAGCCCTAGTCAGCTGACCTGAGTCAGCAGTGGCCCTGCCACGAGTCTTTTATTGCAGTGTTGTAATCTTTGTTAACATTGTGTGCAATCATGCTTTTAGTCCTTCTCAGTTCTTGGCCATAATGACATCTTAGTCTGTGGAACTCACTGTCACAACTTCATAGTTTGTGGAAATGTATTTTCTTTTGTCAATTTTGAATTTGCCACCTTGCCTCTGTACTTTGCATCCCTCCCGCCCGTCATCCTGAGTGGTGGCTGTGGGAGATGGTTATTTATACGTTAAGCAAGTAAACAACAAATCTGAGGAAATTCTAGTCCTGAAAAATGAGGGAATCCAGTGACCATGGAGAGCAAAGAGAACAAGGCAGAACACCAAACTGAGGTCACAGGAATGGCCAGGGGCTGGGTCAGACTAAGGGCCCATCCTGCCCTGTGCCAGACTTTTCTGAAGAAGGTACCAGAATTCAGTAATGGAAAATTATTGACCAACCTGCCCGGGGGAAGTGCTTCCTGAAATCCTGTTACAAGCTTGGTTATGCCCTAAGGCCAGGACGGTTTGTCCTTACAAGGTTTTGTCCCATCGTTTAGCTGTGGATGTTCTCATTACTCCAAAAGAAGGCTCATTCTCTTCTGAATCCTGCTAAGCTCTTGAACTCAGCAAGATCCCATGGCACTGAGTTCCAGAGGCTAATTGTGCATGATGTAAAGAAACAACATGAGACCTTTTATCAGTTGTTTAAACTTCATTGACTGTCCTCTTGCCCTTGTATTGTGAGCCAAGGTAGCAGCCGAACAGCAGACATGGCCCACCCTGCCTTGTCTAAGACAGAGCCTTCCCATGTAGGCAGGAAGCCTGGCCAACCGTGAACTCATTTCAGAACAGGTGTGTGTGTCAGACAGCAGCTGACCTGCCCCTTCCCCCAGCTGCCCTAGTTCAGTCATTCCTGTTTGTACAATGCTCTGCAAGGTCCGGTCTGGAAGGTGATCAGCTCCCAGCTAGAACTGCTGTCTGGACCAGCTGCCTCTTCACCTGCTGGCTCACCCAGAGGGGATTCGCTCTTGACATGCAGCTGATGTTGGCTGGCTCTGGGAACTGGGAATCTCTTCTAATGATCAGCCCATGGCAGGGTGCAGCGCTGTTCACCTGGAGGCCGCTTTCTCATTTTCTTGCTCTCCTCCTCCTCCTCCTCTGGAGTGAGTTCTAATACTTGGGGGTGGGGGGGCAGGGCGGGGAATTTCTGCTGTTTTCTGCCTGTTTGTTTCTAGGGGCTGTTCCCAGACAGATGGGAGAATGTATCAGTGTTCCACAGAGGGACACGCATCAGCCCAAATCAGCAGTTCCTGGGGCCATCTGTATTCTGGCTCCAGGTCCAGTCAGCTGGTCTGATCAATGCTAGAGACTGCCGTGCCCAGTAGCTGCAACATCAGCCGCCTACAGGAAGCACCGCTGGAACACCGTCTCCTGGCCACATGCTCAGACTTGTGATTGGCCTTTCCCACTCTGCTCAGGCCTGGTCAGTGGGCTTGCTGATGATGGGTTGAGGTTCTGTGGGGTCGCAGTGCTAAATGCTTAAAAAATAATGCTCTCCGTCCTCTTAGTCCCACGGTCCGACTGCTGAGCACCACAAATCCATCATGCTGTCAGAGCCAGGCCCAATGGCAGACCTGGCCTTTCAACGCCTACTATGGCTGGTGCTCCCTAGTCCTTCCTGCCCAAGCCCCTCACTGCACTCTCCTGTCTTGCCCATCGCCAGATGTGCCAGGTTTCTTCGTTAGTACTGAGAGCCTGTGTCACATCGTGGAGCTTAGTTCCCCAGAATGCCATCCCGCTTCTGCAGTTAGTGCTATGTAATCGGTGCTGCTGCTCTGAACTGTCCCCAGTCCCAGATCGCAATCTCTGCACTCGGAATTGTGATGGTCTTGGCCCTGTCTTGGCTCACGCTGCCCCTGGCCCACAGAGCACTTGGCTCCTATCCCTGAAGGCTGCTGTTCTCTTTGTACTGTTACAAAAAACAGGGCAGCGTGTTGCATTTTATCAGTGTTTCCCTCACCCAACCATGCTGGAATCTGCCAGGGATGCACATGGAGAGAGAGTAAACGGCTGAATAATCACCATGCTGTACAGATGCCATCTAGTGCCTCTAACAATACGGGGAGAAGCCCCTTGGTGTACTTGCAGCTGGCTGTGAGTCTGGGCTAGGGGCACCAGGTAATGGTCCCTGATACAGAACTCAATTAAAATGCTTGAAATGGCACAGCCACCTTTCAAACTCTGACAGCAGCGTGATGCACCTGACTTCTAAACTAAGTCAGGACCCGGCGTCTGGTGTGCACACATCTCCCGGGACTACAAAGGCAAACCAGCCTGCTAGGCCTCAGCCACAGAGTTCAGATCCAAACCTTCAGGCTCTTCGGTGTCACACAGGAGCCAGGTTAGACGCTTGTATCTGGACGGGGGCGTTCTCTGAGTTTAGGGGTGTTTGGATCCCAGGTTTGGTTCAGGCTCATCTTTCGTTAATGGGAATGCAGGGATACGTCAGTCCTGGTGAACTCCCCCTTCTTGTTGAGACTCTGCCTGGAATATAACCAGCGTCTGACTTGGTTCTGGGGCATCGTGGATTCCATTCTACAGAGCCTCTTGCACAAGGGCTTCAAACAACTTGATTAATGCACGAGGGACACCAGAGGTGGCCTGCAGATCTGGATACTGCAGTGCCTACGCTGGCCTTTTCCGGAGGAATTCCCCACTGTGATGAGAGGTGCCGGCCTCCTAGCCATTGTCCCTGGAGTTCTAGCTGCTCCCAGCAAGTTGAGATCATACTAGTAACAACTGTGGCATGGGGGGGCTGGAACAATTTGCACAATGGGGGGGCTGAGAGCCACTGAACCAAACTGTAAACCCTCCATATAATGAAAACTACTTAAAACCAGGGGGTGCTGCAGCACCCCTAGTTCCAGCACCTACGCTCTGTCTACACTGGTGCTGCCCCCACTAAGCGGCACCAGTGCTGGCAGTGTCGGCAGAACCCTTGCCAGCATCAAAGGGGGATTGCTTTAAAAAGAGTAGCAGTTGGCTGCATCCTCCTGGAGCCAGCAACACTGAGGGGCTCTTTAGTGCTGGTCTGGAGAGCATCTGGACAGAGCAGCCTGCGCTGGAGTCTTCTCCAAAGCTGAGAGCGCAGCCGAGGCGGTCTGTAGGTAACTCGTTAGGCTGCACTGGGCCGTGCTAGCATGTTATGGAGATGCTACATTCCTGGCTTCGGAGGCAGGGTCCTGGTGAAAATATTTACCCTTTATAACAGGATGGGCCCAGACGGGCTGCAGCTCTGCCAACAGGTTGGATGCGAATAAAAAACATCCATTAATCTCCTGAACGTGCCCCATAGTGAGCAGATCTTGTCCAGGGGATGCAAACCTCAGCCTACTGCTGCTCTTTGTGCTCAGGATTCCCTTGCTTTGTCTTTGTGGGGGCTTGTTGTAGCAGAAGAATCCCACACACTGCTACAGGCAGGGGGCCAACTGCCTAAGCAGCAGTTCTTCAGAAAAGGACCTGAGGATTACAGTGGCCGAGAAGCTGGATGTGAGTCAGCAGTGTGCCCTTGTTGCCAAGAAGGCTAACGGCATATTGGACTGCATGAGTAGGAGCATTGCCAGCCGATCGAGGGAAGTGATTATTCCCCTCTATTCGGCACTGATAAGGCCACATCTGGAGTATTGCATCCAGTTTTGGTCCCCGCCACTACAGAAGGGATGTGGACAAATTGGAGAGAGTCCAGTGGAGGGCAATTAAAATGATCAGGGGGCTGGGCCACATGACTTACGAGGAGAGGCTGAGGTTATTTAGTCTGCAGAAGAGAAGAATGAGGGAGGATTTGATAGCAGCCGTCAACTACCTGAAGGGAGATTCCAAAGAGGATGGATCTAGACTGTTCTCAGGGGTAGCAGATGACAGAACAAGGAGCAATGGTCTCAAGTTGCAGTGGGGGAGGTCTAGGTTGGATATTAGGAAACACTATTTCACTAGGAGGGTGGTGAAGCACTGGAATGAGTTTTCTAGAGAGGTGATGGAATCGCCACATCATCATAGGACCTAATCACATCAACTATACCATCAGGGGTTCGTTCACCTACACATCTACCAACGTGATATATGCCATCATGTGCCTGCAATGCCCCTCTGCCATGTACATTGGCCAAACTGGACAGCCTCTACACAAAAGAATAAATGGACACAAATCTGACATCAGGCATAATAGCATTAAAAAAACAGGAGAACACTTCGACCTCTCTGGTCACTCAGTAACAGACTTAAAGGTGGCAATCTTGCAACAGAAAAGCTTAAAAAACAGACTCCAATGAGAAACTGCTGAACTTGAATTGACAAGCAAACTAGATACTATCAATTCAGACTGGGAATGGCTGAGCCATTACACACATTGAATCTATTTCCCCATGTTAAGTATCCTCACACCTTCTTGTCAAACTGTCTGAAATGGGCCATCTTGATTATCACTACAAAAGGGTTTTTTTTTCTCCAGCTGATAATTGCTCATCTTAATTAATTAGCCTCTTAGAATTGGTAGGGCAACTCCCACCTTTTAATGTTCTCTGTACATGTATATATATCTCCTTACTGTATGTTTCATTCTATGCATCCGATGAAGTGGGCTGTACCTCACAGAAGCTTATGCTCAAATAAATTTGTTAGACTCTAAGGTGCCAAAAGTACTCCTGTTCCTTCCTTAGAGGTTTTTAAGCCCTGGCTTGACAAAGCCCTGGGTGGGATGATTTAGTTGGGGTTGGTCCTGCTTTGAGCAGGGGTTGGAACTAGATGACTTCCAGAGGTCTCTTCCAACCCTGATATTCTATGAGGCTATGAGAAGGACAGTGCTTGTCAAGGCTTCCTGTTTTGACGTGTCACAAAGAACTGCATTTCTGCTGAGAAGCGTCTATAGAGGGGGGGCTGGGCACCATGCTGTGCCTGTGGCACTAATCCTGCAAACATCTGCAGCTCATGGCTCCACAAATGCATTCCTGCCCCTCACTTTTAAAACACAAATGCTTACCTAGCTGTCTGCAAGGAATGAGAAGGGCTTTTCCAAATGTATTTATATGGGGGAGGAAAGTACTTGGGGCCAGTGGAGGTACACACTGCGGTAGCATGTGGTGAGTGCCCACAGAATCCAGATGTTTTCTTCTGAAATGACTATCTGTGCATTAATTAATGATGCAGATGTTTTAAATTGTCATTGTTAGCTTTCAGTGTCAACATCGTCCTAAGCTGCATATGTGGAACTGCTTGTCCATCTAGCTGCAGGCTGTAGCGAATGGGGGAAGGTATTTTCACTCAGCCCTATCTGCAAAGGGTTAGCGGGCAGCAAGCTGCCCTTTCCTAAACACAGACCTGCAGCTCTCACTGTTGGCCGGGGCTCCGCTCAGCACATGGGGCTCTGGGGGAAAGGGAGAGCTCTGTGGCCATGTGGGGATCCCAGAGCCTGGAGGGACAAATCTCTGAAGTTCCCCAAAGGCAGAGCATAAAGCACCAGCCACCATTAGACCTCCCTGGGTATCATCCCAGCCAGTGTCCCCCCAAAGCAGTTTCGGCTCCCTCAAGGTTTGGGTCAGATGCCTCCGAAGTGGTGAAAGCTGCAGTGGCTGAGCATGCCTTGGTTGGGCAGGAAGAGGAGGTGGGCGCTGGAAGGGGGCCGTAAGTGCACAGCAGGGAGCAGGAGGCTAACGGCACCTGGCTTGTAGAGCCGACACTCCCTCTCCCTTCTGCTAGTAGAGCAAAGTAGTGTGTAGCATCCCCAGTTCTGGACTTGGACCCCATGGTGCGAGGTGTGCCCACTGGAGTCATGAGGGTCTGGAGGAGCACTGTCCCAAGTGGCCTGGGCACGGTGGGCCTGGAGCAGGTGCATGGCAGGTGGCTGATGCTAGGAAGGTGGGGATGGGAGAGAGGGAAGGTTACTGTGTTTGGCCTAAGAAAATCCAACAAACTGCATTTGGAAAACACTCTCCTAGCAAAAGGCCAGGGCATGACAGGGCTCTCCGTTCCCCACCCTTTGGGGCATCCCTGCGCCCTTTTCTGCCAAGTGGCTGTTTATAAACAGGAGCACCAGCAGCTTGCTATGTACTATGCAGCTAGGGGGCAATGTCCCTTCCTCGCTTGATCTGAGGGTGACTTGCCTCGTGCGGCTGGGGCACCCTGCCCAGTATGGGACAGTCTGATCTCAGATGCTTATCAGGGTCTTGCAGCAGAGGAATTAAACCTTGATTCCTATTCACTTTTGTGGTTTCCTAGAGCCCCGGATAATAGCTGTTCCAAGTGCTGTCAAAGCCACAGTCTCAGTAACTGGAGTATGAGTGACGCTTGGTCTGGTTAGGGCTGGGGCTGGCTTGTGCTTGCCACAGCATGAAACAATGTTCACACCTGTTAGGCTGCAAGGATATGTCAGGAAGGATCCTGCCCTTGGTGGCTCTGATCCAGAAACCCACTTGTGGTAGCAAGTCCCAGGATATGCAGCTGGACAGGGGTGCTGAGGGTGAAGAGATGCCCTCACTTCCTTTCCTGGGACCCATTGCCAGAGGGAGGGAGCAGGTCAGCCCTTCACCCAGGAGTGGTGGGTTCGCTCGGGCTTGGAGCCAGCCTGGTGCCCAGACAAGGAAAGGGTCTTTGTGGCATCCAACTCCCCCTCCAGCTTGGAGAGCAGAGAAGGGTCTGTCCTGCTGGTGTGTCGGTCTCCATTAGCCAGTGCTGGTTGCTGTACTGCGTGGTGCAGCACTGCAGTATCCCATCATCCCCCGTATTCCCCTGTGATGCTGGGACCCCATCTGCAGACTCTATCTGCAATTGTCATCTCCTGTTTGCTTTCATGCATCACTGCAGGGCTTCAGGCAGGCCATGCTCAGGGCCTGGCAGCAAAACACAGTGACAGTGGAGCGCTCCAGAGAAAAGGGCTCAAGGCTGTGGATACTGGAAAGTATTAGGCAACCTCCCCTAGGAGCCTTGCTGCTCCCTACGAGTGCTGGAGGGAGGTGGGATGCTGAGCGCTTGTGCGCAGGCAAGTGCAAAGTGGTTTCTCTTTGAGCGGAACAGGAAGCCATTTGTGGCAGTCGCTGGCTGCACATCCACTGCCAGCTCGGGCTGTGCTGTGAGCTGCCAGCCTGGAGCCCATGGGGTGCTTCTGGGCCTCTCCTGTCCATGTCACCCAGCAGGGTCACTGCAGGTGTCTGCAAGCAGCTGAGCTACCTTGGCCTGGGCAAATTGCAGGCCAGGAGGGGCGGGTTTGTTTGTGACTCAGGAAAGGGGAAGTGGCAAGAGGCCTAACCCAGCAGCTGCTGACACTTCTGAGATGAGTCCTGATGCTGTGCCTTGTCCCGATACCTGGGGAGAAGTCCGGGGCATGGGCCGATGAGACTGCTGCCACAGCGTGCTGAGGAGAGGCCTGCCACGTCCTGGGTAAGTCACACTATCCGGACCCTGTGTCGTTCTTTGATTTCTGCAATGGCCTGTGGGAGAACCAACTAGCTCTGGGCTGAAAGGGCTGGGTTGTGGGTTTTTGTAACTCATCCTCACATGCCACCCCTGCTGCAAGGACTGGCCCGGAGGCCCCTGGGATGCAGGGCTCCAGGCCAAGATGGGGGATGTTTGGGGTAACAGGGGAAAGGTTGAGGGCAGTGGTTGTAACCTGAAGCATCCTCTCTGCCCCAGTCTGTGGAGGGAGCTGAGGCATTTGGAAGCCCTGGGCTGGGTCAGCTGCTTGGGGAAGATGCTCTTGGCCTCAGGTAGTGAAGTTTCTGGTGTTGGTGGGTGGGTTGTGTGGTAAGAGGGGTCACAGTGCAGCTGGGTGGCAGAGGGAGCTGGGGTTTGGGCTCCAAAGCAGGGTCAGAGTTTGCGTGGGGTGTGTCTGGCTGGATGTGTGTCTGGAATCCCACAGTCATCAGAGGGCAGCCCTGCACCCTGGGAGGGAGGGATGGTCCCCTCCCAGACGTTCAGTCTTTCTTGCCCTAGGTAGCTCCCTGTCTGCGCCTTGGCACGGGGGTGTTCCCTGCCCTGGGGTGCTAGAACCCTGCTGGGATTGGCTTGTTCTTCTCCGGGACCTGGGAGCGGTGAAACATGCTGGGCAGCTTGTCCCTCTGTCTCGCAGTGACCTGCAAGGCCCCCTTGGTCCGCAATGCAGGGGCAGGAGCCTGGCCCAGCTGCCCAGGGCCTGCCGGCCTGGGGGTGAGATGAGGCGACGGCTCACGTGCCAGCCAGCAGGTGGCAGGCCTGAATGTCCAATCACGCAGAGGCCCTGTCTGCCAGCGACACAGCAGGAAACCCCGATGTGGGTGGCCCCATCATCCCCACACATTGAGCAACTGGGCGTCTTGTGACTCAGGCTTCCTGCTTCCCACGGTAGCCGGCCCCAGGCCAGGCTCTTGCCTGGCCGGCTGCAGACAGGCCCTAGCCCTGCGCCGCCTCCCCCAGGCCTGTTCTCCTTTGCAAAGGTGCCTGCCCCCAAGCTGAGGCGAGGGGCTTTTGTGCTGCTCCCAGGTGCCCGCGGGTGTACCTTCGCCAGGAGTCCCAGGCATCAGCCGTCTTCCTGCCCGCTCCTGCCAGGCCCTATGCACCCAGCACCTCTGGCATCGCCAGAGCCCTTGGGCTCCTCAGCTGGGGGCAGCACGCCCAGGGGAGGTACCTGCGGCTCTCCCCTGGGGTGATGGCTGGACTGTCAGCATCGGCCTGCATGCACGGCTCCCAGTCCAGGAGCCCTTCCATCCTGCGGTGCAGGCTGCTGTTGGTTTGACTGTGCCAAAGCAGAGGATGGGCAAGGGGCCCCCATGTTCTGCAGGCCATGGGCTGGGACAGGAGAATGTTGTGGGGCTGCCCCATGGCTCCTGAAGGAGGAACCCCACTGCACTCCAGGCCCCCAACACCCACCCACAGGACTGAGGGAGGAGGGGTGCCCTGGAGCCATGGCTGGGATTCTGGAGAAGAGGCTGGCCTGGGACCTGGGCAACAATCTGGACCCAGCCCTATGGGCCTTATGCAGTCCGGCAGCTGGAGCCTCACACAGGGACTGGCTTCAGGGCATGTTGCTAGCGAGAATGACCACGTCCCCCACAGGGTGGTGTCACCAGCCCTGTGATCTAGGGAGGGACAGTGGAGATGGGCCCAGGGAGTGACTGACCCCCAGTCACACAGTGAATTGAGGTCAGAGCCAGGAACCCTGGCTCCTAGCTGTAAGCCATACCCTGCTAGCTCCCTCAGGGGCTGTTCCCAGGTGGCTGGACACCCCGAGGGCAGTGTGCAGGGAGGCGGCCAGGAGAGGCTAAGTGTACCCACTACAGCCTGAGGTGGCTGCCCCCCCTTCCCTTATGCCCAAGGGGAGGAAGCCTGGAAAGGCGCACGGGCGCTGCATGGCCATTCAGCCTCAGAATAGGTTCAGATGGGAGGAGAAGCCCCAGTTCCCACTGGAACATCTGGCGGGAGCTTGCTCGGCAGACTGGAGGGACAAGGCCTGGACTCACTCTATGGCAGCGGGTGAGAGGTCCCAGCTGGAAGCTGCAAGAGGGCTCATCTAGGCTCCACTGGCATCTGCCTGGAGCCGTGTGAAATGTCTGTGGACTCTGGAGCCTGTTGCCTGGTGTGAGAGAGGACGGGAGCCCTTATGAGTCCCTGGTTTATTGCCGTATGGGACACAACGATAGTTCCCCCTAGATTGTTACTCTACAGGGCATACTACTAATATGTGCCCACGGTCAATGGACTCTGCTCAGTCAGGGGGCAGTTTCCACTGCCCCCTCGGCCGGACAAAGACATCACCCCAGGGATGCATTCTTATACACAGGTACAAACAAGTTACACATCACTCCTGACGTATTGAGGTGCAGCCCCTCTATGTAGCAAGGTACAACCCCTCTACATAGTAAGGTGCCGCCTCTCACCTTGTACATGTTGGTTCGAACAAAACAACTCTATGCATCATATTACCGGTTTGGCCCTGTCATTGGGATGGGTCAGCCTGTTCCTTGTTATCTGTGCGGAATGTGCAAGGATGTGAATGTTCTGATATCTGGTGTCCAGTACCTTTTAGGTACGTATCTTCTTGCAGCATCAGCCCTTTCCTTGCCAGCTTCTGTGAGCAGGGCCTGCCTCTGGCTCACAGCTTCACTTTGCTTTATGTTAGCAAAGTCTTGACCATTATTTTAGTTCAGGCCTTAGGCCTCATACCAGGCCTCTGATACCAAGGTTTATATCTCAGGGCTTCCTCTTACTACAATGGGCCCTGGGCCTCGGTGGGGAGTGCTCTCCGCTCCTGGGGTCAAAGCAGCCCTGAGAGTGGCTCTCTCTAGTGCAGGGGCCGTTCCGGCTGAGGCAAGGCTCTCCCTGTTCTGGGCTCTGTCCTGCTCTGCTCTCTCCTCTGGCTAGGACGGGGGCGGGAAATGCTCAGACCTGGTGGCTGGGGAGACTCCAGAAGCCAGTGCCTGCTGCTCCACAGGCTTAGGTTAGCAGGGCCTCCCACAAGGTGTTTCTTGGGGAAGCAGGCTTTGGGGGAGACAGGCTGAGAGCAGGGCCTGGGTGAGGACAGGGTCTTTTCACCCCAGGCAGCCAGTCCTCTACTTTGTAAAGAGTCAGCCACGTAAGCAAGGCCTGAGAAATAGTGAGCCTAGCCGTGGGGAGCAGACTCGGCTGTAGGGAAATGGCCTAGATCAGTGGTTCTCAACCAGAGTTCAGTGTACTCTGAGAGGTATACCCCAGAGGTCTTCCAGGGTGGCATCAACTTATCTAGATATTTGCCATGTCTTACAACAGGCTACATAAAAAGCACAGGCAAAGTCAGTACACGCTAAAATTTTATACTGACAATGACTAGTTTATACTGCTCTATATACTATGCACTGACATGTAAGTACAATATTTATACTCCCATTAATTTTTTTATAATTACATGGTAAAAATGAGAGCGTCAGCCATTGTTCAGTAATCGTGTGGCTGGGACACTTCTGTATGTCTGATTTTGTAAACAAGTAATTTCAAAGTGAGGTATAATTTGGGGGTGCACAAGACAAATCAGACTCCTGAAACGGATACAGTAGTCTGGAAAGGTTGAGAGCCACTGACCTAGATCTCAGGCAGGCTTCCCATGACTAGACCTCTGCTTTTCCAGCCTTGCCACAGGGCCAAGAGGTTGGGTTAAAGGTCTGGGGCATCGGCTGGAACCGAGGGGTGGGGGGAAGTAGGCTGAGTTACCAGCACTGAGTCAAGGGGTCCACTCAAATTTTGGGTGAAGGGTCAGGTCTCTTATTCCCTCTGAAGCAGCTTGAAGATGCGGGCCCTGCTTAGCCTGATTGGATGCTATGGGGAAAATGAGCTGGAGACAAGTCTGTTCTGGAGGCAGTTTCTCCCTGCTGATGGTGGGTTTGCTGCAGAGCTGCCCAGAGCTGCTGGCTTGTCAGAGGGATGGCTTCCCAGGGCTGCCCTGTGTGGAACTCACTCAGGCTCTGCCTTTGCACTTGGATACGCTGTCAGCCAAAGCCATAAATGCCAGGCCCGTGTGCGCGTGGTGTTCAGCCTCTGTTTCCATGGTACGAGTACACGGCAGCGCTGATTGAGTGGCTGATGGATTTGGCAGGCTATCATCATTGTAACCAGGAGTGGAATGGGGAGCTCTTTGCCAGCCAGGGGAAAGTTACCGATGTGCTAATAGCTTGTTTTTGTATTTAGTTTCAATTTGGTAAGTAGTACATGGGGCTTAGGGAGCAGAGCCATCGTCCTAGATGTCCTCATCCTGCCGGCATTGCTGCTGCAGGAAGTGTGCACGGCTCCTTCATGCAGGTGGGCAATACGAAGCTCAAGAATTTTGCTCTGGCTGCCTCATCTATCAGCTGATACTTTTGACAAAACACTTGGCTTCTCCACTCCCCCTCTTGGCAGCTCCTGGGCTGGAGTCTGCAGAGCTGCCTCAGACCGTGCTGTGCTCTGCCTTGCAGTGACTGCATCATCGCCTTCTGCTTGGGCTTTATCCCCCAACGGGGCTCAGAAGGCTCCCCAATGGCAGACTCGCTGCTAAACCACTCCTGGCCGTCGTTCTCAAAGCGCTGGATGAAGAGATGGTCCTTTAAGCGAGGTAATGTCCCACCCGTGGGCCGTGGATGCTGGTTGGAGCCCTGCTCTGTGGTCCTGGGTAACTGCTGCAGAATAGTGTAGACACCCAGACCCGGGGCTAGCAAAGTTTTGGCTTGCTTTGGCAGAGAGGCTTATGTTTTTTTTAGAAATGATCCTTTCCTTGCCGGAGGGGATGCTGTATAAATATTTGTTCATGCTTTTCCTTCCCTTTAATCTTCTCTTCAGGGCACTTTAAGTGCTTCTAGCAGCTGGGTAATTGGTTAAATATCAGTCTTCTGGTTTGATAATGAACTTGATTCATAGCTCCCAGAGGGCTGGAGAACCTAAAGTTTATAGAGGCAGCTGTCTCCAGGTGAACCTCGGGCAGTGCTGCAAGTTATGTCATGCTGAGAGCTCAGCTCCCAGAGCCATGTGTGCAAAGGGGCTGAAGGCCCCTCTGGTGCTTTCAAGGAGACCCCCTGGAACTTGTGGGCTCACAAAGCCTCAGCACTTGACAGGAGCAGCCTGTGATTTGAGGAACGTGGCGCACCGCATGGTACTAAGGCCCCCCTTTGTTAATCAAAGACCAGTGGTGTTGGTGAGCGGTGACAGAGGAGACTGATTCTGGTATTATGGTCCTCAGCCCCCAAACACTGCATAACTGTCTCTGAAAAGGTTGTGTTGCTTTTGGCCAGCACTAGAGCCGGAGGCCTGAGGAGCATGAATTTCGCAGTCACTTGGGGCTTGGCTTGTCCTATACAGACGTTTCCCCAGTGAATATTTACAGCGTGCAACTGCCACGCTGCTCTGATGCTTCCAGGTATTTTTACCTGCAATGTCGGAGCTCTCAGCCTGCTCATCCCCCTCCTTTTCACCTGGCTCCTCTCTCCCCACATCCCTGCCTGCCTTTTCCCCCAGCACTCCCCTCTCCTGAGTGAAGGAGCCATGGATACAGGGTGGATCTGAGACTCAAACTGAGCGAAACATGGAAAGTCATTCTGGGCAGGAAGCAGAAATTGACAGGGGACTAGGCTCCCAAAAGGCTGATTCATGCTTTCCCTTTCCAAACCTGGATGTGCTGTGGCAGCTGGCTGGGGCCCAGGGAGATTTGAGGCAGCTGATGAGAGATGAATTTTGCTAAGTTCCAAATTAAGCTCATCTCCCTTGTAACGATGTCATGGTACTAACTGGCAGGAGCAGCGCCGGGGTTTTTGGCGCCCTAGGTGGGGGTCCTTCCGTGCTCCCAGTCGTTGGTGGCAATTCTGCGGCGGGGGGGTCCTTCCATGCTCCCAGTCTTTGGGGCACTTCGGCGGCGGGTCCCAGAGTGAGTGAAGGACCCACCGCAGAATTGCCACCGAAGACCCGGAGCGTGGAAGGACCCCCCGCCGCTGAATTGCTGCCAAGGGCGGCAAAATGCCGCCCCTCCAAATCCTGGTACCATAGGCGACTGCCTAGGTCACCTAAATGGAAGCGCCAGCCCTGCTAACTGGCCCCTAGGCATTGTGTTGGAGAGGTCTCACAGCAGCCTCCCTCCTGCAGCGCCGTACGTTCTGCACACAGGGTTCAGTGAACACTGCCTCAGAACATATTGTGCTTTGGGCATTTGCCTCACATGCACAAGACATTCAGCTGCAGCTCTGCCCTGCAGGCCTGTGCTGCTGCTGGGGATGCACCTTCTCTGGGCCAGCAGCAGAGAAATCAGACTCTCAGAATGCATGTGAATCCCCCACTTCCCTCCCCACAAGTTACTGTATCTGGGATCTTCCAAAGTGCTTTGTCAGTGTGACAAACACAAACTGTGCTGGGCTCATGCCATGCACCACCGCCGTGCCGCCATCTCTGGGGTGTCACAAAGGACTTGTGAAGGCAGTGTACGCCAGCTGGTGAATGAGAAGTCCTTCATGAGCCATGTCGTATGGGCTCTAAGCACTCATCTAGTGGGGACCACGTGTTAACCACATGGGTGTCAAACAGACCGTAGCTACTGGGGAATTCAGGACCTGAACACCCCTGTGAGATTCTCCGGGAGCCTTTCTCAGCAGGACCCTGGGAAGCTCGTAGTCCAGGTGGAGCTGGTTTAAAGAACAACACCAGCACTTCACTCCCCTCCTGCCCAGCAGCTGCCCCCACGTGATTGATGGCTGGCCTGTGGGGAGGGAGCAGGGGATTTGTGTCAAGGAGTGAGATGGGGAAAAGGCCCTAGGCTGTCTTCTGGTTCTCTCAAGCCTGGAGTGGAGTAGGACAGGTGAACCAGCTACCAGCCTCAGAAAATGGACAGTGGGTGTTTGGTTCAGCAGCATGAAGGGAGTGAGCACACGCGCCTGGAAAACGAACTGGTTCAACAGTAGCAGTCGCTGCCAGAAATCCTGACCCAGCTCAGTCAGAAAGGGTCTGGAACCTGTGACAAAGTGCGGGCATTTGCTAAAGGAAGCTCAGAGTACAGCACCCAGCAGGCTCAGGGGCTGATTTAGGGGAAAGAGGAAGAAGCTGAACATGTCACTTGGCCCTGGGCCCACTGCGTGAAGAGTGATTGCTACGGGGAGGGGGAGGTCCTGAGGGTGCTACGAGAAACGGAGACCGGAGCTCACTGAGATGGATCGGGCTGGGTGATCATCTCCGGGGGGAGTTCCAACGCTTGAGAGAACTTAAACTAAACTGGACAAAGACCTAGCAAATATACAGCCAGGAACCATGTTGCCCTGGTGCCCAGGAGGGACCAGAGGGGACCCAATCGGGGCCTCCTGCTGCCTGTCTCCCTAAAGTGATGATAGAGTTTAACAACATCCCCACGTCCCTGCGTGGGTGCACTAGTTGTGTGTGCGTTCGTTTCTGTAGCAGTCAGCTGGCCCTGCCTGAGCCCAACAGCCAGGCCTGGGCACAGCTTGGAGGAACGGCTGGAGACTCCCCAGTGTATGGCTGAGAGTTACTGTTTGAGTCAGACAGCTTGTCTCCCCTCCCCAGCCCAGCCCTCAAGCTGCTTTCTGCCACAGCGAAGGGCTGCTCACGCATGGCATTGGCACATGCACCAAGGGGCCGCGCTCATGCAGAGCCCCCAGGAGCGTCAGATTTATTGCGCATTCTACAGTTGTCTTAGTCTGTAGCTCTAATAATCTGGAGAACCAGCCATAAAGAGTTGGCTTTGGGGCCAGGAGGTGGCTTCCTGATAGTTCTTTTTCTCTCTCAAACGTGCCATTGTTATAAGTGTCCAGGAGTCTCTGCTCAGGCTCCTGGGAAATCCCCCCGGGGCCTAGCCATTCCTGCCTTGTGGAATGATTACATGGCATGGTATCACTGCCTTTCTTCACAGTGTCCAGTGTTACCTTTTAGAAAAAAGAAAGCAGTGAGAACGCCTGAGACGTGGAGACCCTGAGCTGCGCATACGGAATGTGCACTCTTGATTTTTCTCCAGCGTGCTTCCTCCCCAGACGGTTCTCTGGCTCATTCACTGAGCCTCACAAAACCCTGCACTCTATTGAGTGGGGGAAATTGAGGCCCAGCTAGGGGGAAATGTCTTGCCCAAGGTCATATAGTGAGTCAGTGGCAGAGCTCGGAATAGACCCTGACAGTCTGCCTTTCTCTAACCACTAAGCAGGTGCAGCGTCTACATTGGATTTACCTGGTACCCCAGTCTGCAAAGAACCAGGGACTGGTTTGTTAGAGGCAGCAGCAAGGACTGCACTCACTGGGCTTTAATCCTTCTTGGTGGCGGTGGTGGAGATTTCCTGGCACTTACACCCAGACTCTGCTTTAACAGTGGAACCTGTTCAGCTTGTCTGTATATCATCATAGCCAAAGAGGGGCTACAGGCCTGCATGCCCTTCTGCATGCCCCCAGAGATGGGACTCTTGGCCTTGGCCAGCCCTAGGGGCTGAGGGGCACAGGGAATTAACCTGAGCCAGTGGCACAGAGTGGAAGAGGCTCCAGTGTTGTCCTGTCCTTTGGGGCCTAGGGGCAGATTCACCCAGGTCATAGGCCTGCCCTCTCCTAGCTGCTGTGCATTTACACACGTCCCAAACTGTCTTGTTGTGCAGCATGTCCCTTCCCTTCTATGTGTGCAGGAGCTCGGCTCCGGGACCGGATGCCAGCCATGAAGCCAGGCTGTGGCTGAGTTTTAAATCAAACCAGGCTCCCAGGCTGCTGGTTGGGCCCTTTCCAGTTCTAGGGAACTCGGAGACCATTTCCCCACAAACTCAGCTCTGGGGATTCCACGGCCAGGCACTCGCTCCCTGCAGCAATACCCTTTTATGGTTCCCAGACAGAGGCGCATTAAGCAACCACAGTCCTAATCTGCTTAATGTTTCCTTAAAGCAAACAGTGAATGCTCTTGAGAGCATCACTCTGTCATCTCCTCTCTAGCCTCCGGAGCCAAGGTGGGAGCTGCTGCTGCGCCAGAGGTGTCTATCCCCACCCCTCCAGATGTTGCTGCACTGGGCCTGCCTGCCCCGAGGAGCCTGCATCTTTCACAAAGGAGAAACACATGGAGCCCAAGGCCTGGTCTATGCTTCAAAGTTACACGGCTCTAGCTATGGCTCTCAGGGAGGGGACACATTTTGTGACCTAAGCCCCATTGATGATGCAGCCAGGTTGATGGACAGATTCTTCTGCCTCTCAGCGAGGAAAAGCCCTTCCGTTGCTCTGGGAAGCATCTACGCTACAGGAGCGCAGCTGCAGCACCGTAGTGATACTGTGATAGTGCCCGCAGTATAGACATGGCACAAGGCCAGCAACTGCAGGTTCCTACTTAGAGTTCTGTTGGGTGGGGGAAGCCTGATGCTGCGTGTCCTGCCCCGTTCAGGGCCATGGACTGGTCCAGCTCTCCCAGAGTGGTGCTGTGGATGCAGGTCTGGCTCCAGGCACCAACCTAGCAAGCAGGTGCTTGGGGTGGCCATTGGAAAATGGCGGCATGTCTGGGTCTTTGGCAGCAATTTGGCAGCTGGTCCTTCAGTCCCTCTCAGAGGGAAGGACCAGCCGCTGAATTGCCGCTGACGAATGAAGTGGTGCGGTAGAGCTGCCGCCGAAGCGCCGCCAATTGCAGCTTTATCTTTTTTCTTTTATTTTCTTTTTTCTTTGCCACTTGGGGTGGCAAAAAAGCTGGAGCCAGCCCTGTGTGGATGCCCCTTGCCACGCAGTCTGCTCCTGTGCTTGGCAGGCATGTGTCTTAGTTCTGCCCTGCAATGTTGCTCCAGGGTCACTCTGTCCCACTTGGGCCTGCCCTGCTCTCACTTGTGCTGTTGGAGTCAGGAAGGTGTAGGAGGGGAATCCTGCCTCTGGGTTCCTGCCAGACTACTTGGGGGCTTCCTTGGGGCCAGGAAACCCCTCCCACTCAGCAAAGGACGATGGATCTTCTCAGCAGTTGCTGAGTGGTTGCTCTGCGCAAGTGTGGATTGGGTCTCGCCCAGTTGATTCTTGTGTGCACACCAGTCTGCCCAGCCAAAATTTGGGAATTTCAGAGGCTGGTTGGCGAATGTGGTGCGCCTGTCCACGTGCCAGGCTGTTACGCATAGTGACCAATTGGGTGTAGCCGATAGTGATGCTGGCTTAGTAGGAGACTCTGTCCTGGGAGGGACTCTCGGAGCTGTTTGTGTTACGTGGATTAGGTCAGGGGTTCTTACCCTTTTACTTTCTGAGCCCCCCTGCAACATGCTATAAAAACTCCACAGCCCACCTAGGCTACAATTACTGTTTTTCAGCCCTGCCGTGGTGGGGTCCGGATGGGATTTCTTCCCTGGGACCCAGCCAGTCTAATGCTGGCCCTGCTTGACAGACCCCCTGAAACCTGCTGACAGCCCCCGAGGTGAACCGCTGGATTAGATTAACATGGCTGATGTGACATGACACCCATACTCCACAGTCTGCACTGGCTCAGGCCAATCTGGGGGGTCTGTCGACTTAGACATTTGCTTCTCTTGGCAGTTGGATGAAGCCAGTCTGACCTTTAGGGCATCAGACAAGGCTCCTATTGTTTGCTTAGTCTTTGGCTCCTGGGAGGGTTTGCTACTTGGCTACCCCTTCACCTCGTCTCTCTCCATGGTACTAGCTGGAAAGGAGTCACTGCAAAGGTAGCCTGGGGCTTAATTTGTCATGTCTGGCTGTGCACACATTGCCTAAAATGGTCTCCCAGCCCTATAGCTCTGGGCTCTATATGCTGCTGAATAATGATGCCTTGCTGTGCAGGGCTGTGTTAGGAAGTTTCCGGGGGCTGGTGTGCAGGACTGATTTATTGAGTGTTGAATAGGAGTGTCTGCGATGCACAGAGAGGATCTATGTTGTGCTGGGGGGTGAAGACATTACGTTGGCTGCAGTCTGTGCCTCTGTCCAGATCCCCAGCCCCGGGATGCCACGAGGAGAACAAGCTGCATGTTTTCCAGGATTCCAAGAGTGCTGGTTCCATTCCAGGGTTCCACTTCAGCACTGAAGATTGAAGGCCGCCTTGTACAGGCGCGATGGGCCTCTTTCTGGAGCAGCTCCGGCAGGCAGGACGTGGCTCCTGCTGTTAGAGGAAAACACTTATTGGTTTAACTTTGACATGTGTGACTCAGAGCTATCACCCACATCGGTGTGGAAGCAAAACGCGTGTCAGTCTGCATTGGCTGCCTGGTCCCTGCAGCTGGCTACCTTTGGGGCCCTGCCAATTCGCTTTCAGAGAAGGTTCCCTGTTTCAAAGGAGGCATGAAAACAAGAGGCTTCCTTTTTCTTCCCTTGTTCTAGGCACCTCTCACTATGAAAACAGAACTTGCTTCCCTCCCCTTGGGCACTGCCAACTGAGCAGTCCCTCCTGCTAGTGGCATATCTGACATGGAGGCCATTCACTGTGAAAAAGACTTGAGGGTCCTGGCTGATAATCACCTGAAGATGAGCTTCCAGTGCGATTCTGTGGCCAGAAGGGCAAATGCGATCCAGGTCCATGGGAGGGTCTATGTCAATGTCTAGCCCTGTCCGTCAGGAGCCTCTTGTGGCTTTCATCACACAGGGCATCCAACTAACTGCCTATTTCATCTCAGCCCAATGCCTCTGCTGTAGCCAGTCAGCTTGATTTAGGTTTGTGACGTGTTTAAGTGTGAGATGTCATCTCCACTCCTGTTGCTATCTATTAAACATGAGGAAGTCCAGCACAATCCTGTGACAGAGTAAACAAAAGCCCTTAGAACTCCTGGGGCATTTTAATGGGGGTGTTTATGCTGATAGCCTATAAATAAAAGATTAAATTAAAATGTCTTTTATGTGGGATTTCAGTGTAATCTTTTAGGGTTTTTTTCTCTCATATGAACCAATTAATACATATGGGAAAAAATAAAATTAAAAATGCATATTGCCAGACACTTGCCTCTGCTGATTGGTAGCAATTGTAATTTGAAGTCTCTGGAAGGAACACATAATTCTTAAGATTCAGGAAGGAAAGATTAACAGCCATCAAATAGCTACATCATTGCATGCCAAGTTCCATGTAATGCATTAGCATCCAGAGGGAGGTTGTACACTTACTCTAGGACAGTTCTGTAGGGCTTACCCATCTTGAGGCTGGTTGTATACTCATCACCCAGTTCGATGCTGGACAGTCTTGCTTGTGTAGAAGATCATTAAGCCAGCCTAGTCTAAACAAGTCTAAACAAGTGAACCACGTGCATGAAATGTGTAGTGTTGTCATTGCAGAAAGTGATTTAAATACGCTTAGAGTAGTTAGTTCAGGTTTCCTGATGTCACGTATGGGGTCAGCAATAGAGATCTACAGAATACTTTGTTTTATTTCAGTTTTGAAGTGTGTTGTGTTGTGTTCCTTGCAGAGTTGGTTTGTCCTGTTGGGTCAGCTGGAGTGTTTGGCCTCTTGCAGAAAATAAAGCAAGAGACTGTATCTTCAATTATCCACCACAATGCTTGGTCCAGTGGCCTGGCTTCTGTCCAGTGTATTCCTCAGAGATGGCATCTGAATTCTCCATGGGTTCAAGATCATGGTTAATGTTTTCAGGGTGGCTCACTACATAGGAATGTGCTGTAGTCAGCTGGATGATGCATTGTACCATGAACCATGTCAAGCCTTTGTTTTATTTCTCAATGAGCTATCAGGTTGTGTGCATACACATGCCTCTCTCTCTCACTCTCACTCACACAAACACTCTACAGGGCAGAGGACACAGTCACAGGAGCGTTCTGACACCAGAGAGTGAAATCCTTCCATGTTGGTCAGGACTGTCATTAGAACCCCAGCGTATGGCTCTAGCCTCACACCTCCAAAGTCTCTCCTGGGCTGTAGCCTTTAAGAATAAAGGATGAGAGTAAAATTGTTGATGTGTTTAAATCTTGTAGGTTTAGCACCTGCGTTCCCATGGAGGGCAACTGCCTGTGGGCCCTCGAGCAAACTCATAGGACTAGAAGCCCCTGAGAAGTGCCTCAAAGTTTGTAACAACTATCTGTAATCCAGGTGTGGAACAGGGCATTGCTCCAACTGCTCTTTATCTGCATTAGCTGAGAATGCTAATTTCCTCTTTTCAAGGACAATGACTCTTTCACTGTTGGGACTTATTGTGAAACAGCTTTTCATCCCTGCAGTATTCATGTGTGAGGCTGCAGACTCTGATAATGGGCGTTCATGCCAGGAGTCAAGAGGAATCCTTCCCCAGCCAAGGATGCAGATACGAGTGACCAGGCTGGTAGGAAACAGCTTGCACCCCATTGTTCTGAGTGACTTTGGCACTACTCTGTGGAGCCCATTGGGGTGGGGGTGAAATCTGTGGGTGCTGGACAAGCCCATCTTTCTCTGGGACGATCCAGACTATGCATGTGAAAGCAGGTTACACACATGGTGGAGATGTGCATTTATGGAGAAGAGAACCTCACCTGTCGCAGTGCTGAAGAACCCTGGCCAGTGAGGGAAGGAGATGGGGGGGGCACCCAAGGGCATTCCTTGGTGGAAGCCATGTGCTCCTTGATGCACAGAGTTGTCTCTGGGGGTAGCTGATCTGGGCTCTGGGCCCTTTTTCTTCAGTGTCACTTTGGAGTATCTGGGAATTTGTTCTGTGGAGAAGGCAACTGGAACGCCTGTATGGGACTCCTCCCAGCTGACAGGTGCAGGGGCCTGTGGGCTCACCAAGGGCTGGGAGAACAGTCCAGGTTGCATGCCATGGAAATCACCTGCTGTAGCATGCGATGTTACCCACACAAAATTCTCTGCCACTTGCACACTCTAGGACATCCCACATCTACCTAGTGCTCAAGGTGTAACCCAGTTTGTTTAGGCACCCCCACCCTTTCCCAGTTCCTAGGGATCCAGGCGAAAGGCACCAAACTTTACCCCTCTGTGGGCTCTGGACTCAGAGCACACACCCATTCCCTGTGGACAGGGGCGGCTCTAGACATACCGCAGCCCCAAGCACTGCGGCATGCCGTGAGGGGCACTCTGCCGGTGGCCGGTCCCGTGGCTCCGGTGAACCTCCCGCAGGCGTGCAGAGGATCCGCTGGTCCCACGGCTTCGGTGGACCTCCCGCAGGCGACTGGCAGAGAGCCCCCTGTGGCATGCCGCCCCAAGCACGTGCTTGGCGTGCTGGGGCCTGGAGCTGGCCCTGCCTGTGGACTCCGGGCTTAATCTTTTGTGGGTTTACGGGGTCTTTTACTAGTGAAAGAGTCTTAAACAGTAATATCCTACTTAACCCCTATTAACAATGGCCAAAACAGAACGCACACACTAAACATACTGTGCTAACTACTTCTAGTCCCAGTAAGACAGATGAACTTTTCTTCATGGCCAGTCAGGATCAGGTCATCTGGGGACTCCAGCTTTTGCACCATGTCATTGGCAGAGTGTTGAAGTCTGGCAGCTCTGATCTTTGGGGCTGTGTCCTGGAGTTGGTTCCCCAAAGAACTTCCTTTTGGATCCCCGTTTATATAGTGAAACTTGAGTCCTGTGTAGCTATACCTTTAACCAATCATTTTACTAAATTTTTACTAACCAATCCTAACATATTGTAACAAAATTCTCTAACCTAATCATCCCACCACCTTAATTTACACCTAGCAAAATTAATTATGTAACAGAAACAATCATGGGCAGCCGGTAACCCAGTTGCCTGGGGAGGCTAACCCCTGGCCCCTCCCCTTGTGCCTGAAGCCCCACACTCCCCCTGCTACCTCCCCTGCAGGAGCCCGAAGCACCCTCACTGTGGCCCCCCAGGCCAAGTGCCAGACAGCTGGGGGTGGGGGTGGGGTGAGGCCCCAGCCCAAGTGCACTGCAGCCTCAGCACCCACAGCCCCTGAGCAGTGCAGCCACCGCGCCCCCAGCCTCTGGACTCCGGGAGGCCGGGCAGCGCAGTCACCGCGTCCCCAGCCTTGGGGCTCAGGGCTCTGGGCAGCACAGTCCCTGTGCCCCAGGGCTCTGGGCGGCTGGGCAGCGTGGTCCCCGTGACCCCAGCCTCGGGGCTCTGGGCAGCACGGTCCCCGTGCCTCAGGGCTCTGGGTGGCCAGGCAGCACGGTCACCGCACCCCCAGCCTTGGGGCTCTGGGCAGCGCGGTCACTGCAGTCCCCACGCCCCCAGCCTTGGGGCTTAGAGCTCTGGGCAGCCCGTTCCCACGCCTCGGGGCTCTGGGCAGCTGGGCAGCACGATCACCGCGTCCCCAGCCTTGGGGCTCAGGGCTCTGGGCAGCACAGTCCCCTGTGCCCCGGGGCTCCGGGTGGCCAGGCAACACAGTCCCTGTGGCCCCATTCTCGGGGCTCTGGGCAGCACGGTCCCTAGTCCCGATGCTCAGGCGGTCAGCGCCAGGCAGGGAGCATGGCCCAGCAGCAGCTGCCTCGGTGGCCCCGAGTCGCTGCCGGAGGCACGCTGGCTTGCAGGTGGGGCCACGGTAGGCTGTTTGGGGAGGCAAAGCCCCTTGCCTACAATACCTGAGGTCTGTAAAGATAAAACAATAAAGAAATGAGGATTTCACAACTATTGATAAGTGATTTATTGCCAGACAGAATGCTATCAAACCAAGTTTTCTTTAACCATTTTAAATTTCTGTTTCTTTCTCTGATGGTAGGTGCTATTAGGAAGGTGCCTTCTTAACAGCCCGATATTACATTGTTTTAATGTAATTTAGATGGAATATGAGCAGGGCTGGCTCCAGGGTTTTTGCCGCCCCAAGCGGCGGGAGAAAAAAAACACAAAAAAGCCGTGATTGGCAGCAGCTCCACCGCGACGCTTTCTTCTTCAGTCGCAATTCGGCAGCAGGTCCTTCTCTCCAAGAAGGACCAAGGGACCTGCCACCAAAGAGCCTGATGTGCTTGCTGGGCTGGTGCCTGGAGCTGACCCTGAATGTGAGGATGTGACTTTCTGCTTCTTAGCTAATGGCTGCTGCTGTCTTAATATGGCTGCAGACAAAGGCCTCAGGCCTTACCATATGGCTACGGTAAATCGCCTGCTGTAGCGTGTGGAATCCTGGGAATGGCTGGCTGGCGGAGCGCGAGCTGCCTGCCTGCCCTAGCCTCTGCTCCTGCAAGTGCTGGTGAGCTGGTGCCACTGCTGTCAGGGGGACTCTGGGGATGTGGAAGCCTGCCAGACCCTGGAAATGGAACAAGTGGAGCAGGAGATCAGTGAACCCAAACCCAGTCTCCATGCCAGACCCGAGCCAGCAAGGAGGGGACGTGAAGGCGGCTGGGTCTCATGATGGTTGAAGGCGCTGCCCTGCCAAGGTGCAGTGCAGGGGGAGTTAAGGAGCGTGGCATTTCAGGTGCTCACAGGATGAGACCTGCCCAGAGGCCCTGCTTGGCTTGTGATTTAGATTGTCAATCCCTGAAGGTCTGTGGTAGCTCTGGTCAGAGGAGTAGCCCTGCTTCCTCCCCAAGAGCTGAAATTTGGGGCTCCCCTCCTGAGAGCCATGGGGGTCCCACAAGAAAGCTTCCCATAGCCATAGGGCTGCCCTGAATTGTCTCAGACCCTCCCCCACAGCACTTGTTCAGGAGCCACATTCGCTGACGTTTCGCTGGGTTGGGGCCAGTGGAGACGTTCTGTACTTGTGAAGCACATTGTGCAGAGTTACAGCCCATCACGAGCACTCCCCTGTTCCCTAGGGATCATGAGCAAAGGAGACTTTCCATGCAGCAGAATTGCAGCCAATCCAGCTGTGCTGCCCTGAGGAGGGGGCCCTGCCTAAGGGGTTCTGGGGGCAAAGGAGACATTCTGCATAACATTTATCACCTGTCGGCGGCGAAGGAAAATCGCTTTGCAAGCGGAAGGGCTCAAGCTCCCCATTTGGGCCACGAGGGAGCAGGGAACAGGCACATTCTGGGGCAGAAATGCTGCATTCACAGCCCCAGCAATGATATTTGGCTTTCTCAGTGCAGGCCTCCCCACAGCCCATCGCCCTCTCTGCTGTCAGGGTGTCATGTTTGCTGTCTGTCCTAGGGCAGGTGATGGGACACGGTCAGCACTGGAGAGAAGAGGCCAAGTTCATCACAAGGGCCTTGTGCCAGGGAGAAACGTAGCGCCCAGCATGGTGGTTGGTGGCTCCCTGGCTCAGTCAGGGCCTGATCACACTCGGAAGGATCTGGTTACAGATTGCTTGTCTCGTGCCATTTGATTTTATACTGAATTTAGCAGATATATGTGCTGCCTTCTCCAGGCAGGCCCTGTATGCCCCGTGCTTTCCCTGGGGCAGGGACACCAGGCCTTGGGGGTTGTGCAGGCCCCATGTGCCCCACAGGGATGCCCTGCTCCTGCTGCATCAGGACTCAGGCACCTGGGCTGTTTCTTGTAGGGGCCATAGAGACTCCGCTTGTCCCTTCCCTCTGTCATGGCCAGATCTGCTGACCACCAAGGCCCCTCGTTGGTCACCCGCTGGCTCATTTAATGGCCCATATGCTCAGGTTATTGTTTAAAATGCCCTCCTGCTTGGGAGTGACCTGGTGCGGGGCCAGCACGAAGGGCAGGCTCAACTCCCCTCTGCATCCTCGGTGAGGAAACAGCAAATCCCACATGGCGTAGTGTAGCTGGGGGACAGGTTGGCCATATGCTGGCAGGGGGGAGGGAACAGATTTGGGCCTGGGTCCGGCCTGGGGCACTGCTTCTGCGGGTAAACCCTCTTTGAAAGGACAGGTCCAAATGAGCAGCCTGGGGGCGAGGGCTGGGCCTGGCCTGAGATAGAGATCGGTGCTCAACTTGCAGTGCCTGGGCCTTCTTCAGCCAGTGGCTGACTTGTCTCACTGGGGCTTCCTCCTTAACTCCCCTGTGTCTCTCCGCAAAGGGCTAAGGAGGGTGCCCAGCCTGACCTTGGCTAGAGCAAGTTCTGTCCCTTACTGTGCTGTCTCCTTTCTAGGGCTTTGCTGTCTGTATCTAGTGCCCTACAGCCCCCCATGGGGAACACAGGACCAGTGTCTGCCTTCTGCCACCAGCAGCTTGACCTCTGCTCAGCTGCGTTGGTCTCAGTGGGGCAGACTGCAGCGTCTCCAGTGCACCTTCAGCAAGGTGGCCATGGCAGGCGGTTCTCTAGCTGGCTCCAGACTGATGGCTTCTGAGGTCACAAGGGCCCAGCACAGCTACCATGTAGGAGCCCAAGGGGCTGTGTGCCATGTGTTGGGCACTGGGGCTGCCCTGTTCTGCACTCGCTCTGTGTGGCTGCATCTGATCCATCGCTGCCCTTGCGGCTGTTCCCGTTTCCCTCTTGCTCAGCGACCGTGACTGTCTCTCTCTTGCAGGGTCAGACTGCAAGCCGTGCTCACGGGAGTTTGCTGCCAGCGGCATCCCCACGTCAGACTGCAGCAGCCCAGACACCTTCTCCCCATCCCTGATTGCTGAGGATGAAGTCTTCTTCACCAGCATGGCAGAGGAAAAGGCAAGTGTAGCCTACCATTCTGGTGCCAAAGCACTGTCCTGTAGGTGAGAGTGCTGAGTGGGCAGTCTCAGCTATGCAGGGGCTAGGCTGGCAGCCCTGTGGGGAGGGCTCTGGACTGGGAATCCCCCTTCCTTTTAGCATAGTATCCAGTGTACTGCCTGTCCTCTGCTCCCATCCACAGCCCCCGCTGGAAGCACTGGGTCCCTGGGGTCGCCTCCGACCTGCTGGCAGACTCACTGTTCTCTGCATGGTGCTGTGGATGGATGGTTGTTTCTCTGGGGAAAGTGAGTGAGATTTTGCTGCACCAAGGCTGCTCTTCTCAGCCAATGGCTTCACTTGCAGAGACCTGATGCTCGAGCCCTTGGCTTTGGGTCTGGATCCATGTGAAAGGGGTCAGAGAATAGTCAGCCCAGCCCCCAGCCAGCGTTTGTATCCCCAACCTTCTGGCCTTGCAGCAGCAAAGTTTTCAATTCGGTCTCCTGCAGAGAGGGGAAGAATGTCCTGGAGGATTTGCCCTAGTGTGAGACTGGAGAGCAGGGCTACTGGGGAGCCTGGAAGGCTTGGGAGACGCACTTCCCCCGTTCACAGGGAAATGACACACTCCCCTTCCCTTGGCATTAGTGGGAGTCAGGCACAGGAATGCCACATGCCATAGGACAGAAGTATTAGGCATTCCCGTGCTAAGGTGGCAGCACAATTCACCCACCAGAGAAGCCCTTTGTGCCCTGCTCTTTCCCTTCCAGTGTTGAGACCAGTGACTGCCCTGCTTTGGGCATGCAGTGACTGCCCTGAGGCAAAGTGCAGAGAGGTACCAGAGCCCTGCTCTTGGCTCGGGCAGCACCACAAAAATCTCACACATCTGAGACGTCCCAGTCCTCAAAGCCAGCGAGGTGATCAGCCATACTCATCGGAAAGCCTAACTCCAGCCCTTTGTGCCTCTTCCCCCGTGTCACACCGGTCCCTGTGTGTCACATGTCACAGTGATATCTCCCCCCCCACAGGGGAAGGTGAGCTGGAAGCTTGGTGTCTTTCCGAGGTGTCAGGGATAACACGTTAAGTGTTAATATTCCAAAGCCCCAGAGGGAGGGATTAGCTGCCTTTGGATGGGCCCAGCTGTCTCCTGGTTTGTCACAAGAGGTGAAAGGGAATCTAGTGGGAGTGGGCGCGTGCCCCTTTCTGAGGCCTGGGCAGTGTGGTCTGCCCCAGCCATGCTCTGCTCTGCCTGGTCTCTTCCCAAGGTATTAAGCTGTTGCTCCCTTGGCAGGAAGACTCGTTGTCTCTGGAGCCGGATGCCCTGATGGGTGATGTGCACAGCAGCACTGAGGATCTCCTCTCCATAGACTTCGCTCTCCACGGCACCGAGTATTACAGAGACCTGGGGCTGCCGAACCTGCCAGAGGCCAGCGCGACTCCAGCAATGGCAATGCTGCCAGAACAGACAGGCCAGGTGGTGCACAGCTCTCCTGTACTGGAAGAGAAGCCTGGAGGCTTGGGGCGAACGCTTGTGGGCATTGCCTGCCCCGATCCCATCTCTGGCTCAGTGCAGTACAGGGAGACCAGCTGCCATTTCCTGAACAGTGACTCTGCTTGCTCCTGTGCGGCAGGGCCCCAGGACAGTCCCCCTGTGAGGGGGTGCCTGGCAGAGCAGGCTAAAGGACTGGAGCTGCATGAGGATGAGCAGTCCTTCCCCGCGCTAATGAGATCCGTGTCCACCTCACGGAGGCACAGCTGGGAAAGCCCCGTGTCCCCTACAGACAGCGAGCGCAGGTACGGCAGGCTCAGCCAAGCTTGTGTGGGGCCTGTGGGGGGAAGGAGGGAGAGAGGATGCGGTGAAACAGCACCTTTCCAGACATCTGAAATCAGGGTTCGAGCCCCCGGCAGGTAAAAACGGGCTGCCGCTTCTTCGGTCTGGGATGCACCTGCACTTGTTGTGTGACAAAAAAACTCCCCTAGGCTGGGGGTGGGGCCGGTGTCCCACTTCTGGGCTTCCCGAGACTGAGAAGGGGGCGGTTATGGGTCTTTCCCTTGGTTATTCATGTTGTGGCTACGTACGGCACCCAAGGGTCTGAAGTTGATCCCCGACTACCAGGGGCCCATGTCCCCAGCAGGCTTTTCAGTGTAGCTGCTGTAAGCCCAGTGTCTCAAGGAGCTGGCAACCCCAAGACGCTGCTTCCTTCCCCAGCCGGAACTCCCCAGAGCTGAGCGCTGGCTTGTGGCTGTTCGCTGCAGGCACCAGACTGGGCCCTGGGGCCAAGCTCCCCTCTAGTCGGAGGTGGCAGGACCAGTCTGGAGCTGCTGCTGCTGGCTTGACAGTGACTGTGCCGTCTCTGTTCTGCCCCAGGACACCCCAGCTCCAATAAACATTCAGGGAAAGGACTCCAATTCCCCGGGTTGCCCTGAGCCACCCATCCAGTAGGCCTGCTCTCTGCCGACATCTCCGCTCCTCCCCCTGCAAGAGGCTGGCTGGCGCAGCCCACCCAGAGCCGCAAAGGCCTGTGCAGTGCTTTGGCTAGAATGCTCAGGCAGCCCAGATCTCTCTCTACTGCTGGGTGGTCCCCCTCCCTAGTCAGCCTCTGCCAAGGGAGGCCTGGAAGCCTCTCACTCCCTGTGCTGTGTGGGATGTAAACTCTTGCAGGAGGCCTGGGTGTGGGGGGCTGGGAGAGGCTTTATACCATCAGCCGCTTGGCGAGGAGCAGCAGCAGCAGCAAGAAGGCCCTTCCCAGCAGGCCCAGGAGCTGGAAAGGGGATCTCCCCTCCAGGGATGAGTGGGGTCCCTGCCTGCATCCCTTTGCCCCAGTGGGGAAGCTCTGGAGAATGGCACCAGCCCATCCTTGTCCCCTCAGCTCCGGCCGAGCCAGCAGGAGGTATTGGGTGGACAGCTCTGCCAAACCAGCTGCTCTCCCCGGGAGGAAGCCTGCCCATGTGATCCCAGCACTGACCCTGTCCTCCCTGGCAGGCCACATCCTCCTCTGGGTTCCTGTGGCTGGAGAGCGGGTGTTCTGTGGGTAAGGCTGAGCCAGGCCTGGAGCTGCCTCCTCTGCACGTGCTCTGTCACACACAGGCCTCTGGGCAGGATTTCTGTGAACTCGTGTCCCCTTGGGACGAACATATTGATTTGGCTGCCGGCATGGAGGGAGCTGTGAGCCAGCAACGACTATTTTTATCTCTTCCTCCTTATAAGGTGCCCTGGAATTATCTTGGGCTGAGATCTTGGCAGTTCTTTATCAGGCGCAGGCTTTGGTCCTAAGACCTATTGTTGTTCCATGTGCCGTGTATCATTCACGGCTTACGCTGTGGCAGGAGCATGTGACCTAGTGCACAGGCGGCTGGCAGCAAGCCACAGCCTTGGTCAGTCCCCTTTCTGGGTGATTTACGATATGTGGAGAAGGGGAATGTCTGGTTCTCCCAGGACCTGTGTCTGGCTAGCAGGAGCCAAGTGACATGGATCAGCACCTAGGTCCCACAAGGTAGCATCATCAGATTTTCCATTGGTCTCTATTCATCACTCACTCTTATGTGGCTCGCATCCTGACAGTGCTTTCCCTCAGCACACTAGGAATCACCAGGGCCTTGGGGGACATGGGAGAGTTATCCTGGTCTGTGGCCCCTGAAAGAGAATTTCTTTGTCCTGCCTATTTAGCAGCCTCCACTGTAAGTGTGTGGTGGCAGGGTTTACAGGGCAGTTTCATGGCAGTGGCTCCCTGCCTGCAAAATCAGGCTTTTTCAAAGGGAAAGCCCGATATGATTTTGATGGTGTTTTAGCCAACAGGAGTACAGCATTCAAACTGAGTCAGGCCATGCTGCCTGGGCAGCTGCCCATGTCTGTCCCAGAACCTCACAGGGGCTGGGCAGGTGTCAGCAGTGTTTGCTGGCACAGTCTGTCCTGCAGGGGTATGGGCAGGTCATGGACATACTGATAATTAGAAAAGCTGATCTATATATTCTAGAGTGATGCACCAAATGCACCACAGAGGGCATGGCTCTGGGCACTGTGACTGGGCATAACAGATGCCATCTATGCTTACAATGGGGTCCCCCATCATTTTGGGGGTGGGGGTTACAGTGGCTGGTAAAGTTGGGCTGGAGCCTCTAGACAAATTATCATAATCCCTCTGATTGTAAAAGCAGCAAAGAATCCTGTGGCACCTTATAGACTAACAGACGTTTTGGAGCATGAGCTTTCGTGGGTGAATACCCACTTCCTCACATGCATCTGAGGAAGTGGGTATTCACCCACGAAAGCTCATGCTCCAAAACGTCTGTTAGTCTATAAGGTGCCACAGGATTCTTTGCTGCTTTTACAGATCCAGACTAACACGGCTACCCTCTGATACTCTGATTGTAGGGACTCAACAGATCACTCTGGTTTTGCTCTGAGTTACGCAGTGTAACCAGAACCCTGGAAGGTGCAGCTGTGGCATAGTTATTATCTCTTGCATCATCTACCCTGGTCCTCCGCCCACGCTCTCTCCATCCCCACCTCTGGTTGCGTTCTAAACTGGCCCTGCAATAATCCCTCCTTTGCATGCATATGTGGGATTTGGGCAAGCAAACCTGGTTGCTATCTGCTTGGTGGTGGAAACAGCTGCAGTGTAAATGCAAGCTCAACTCCATCTCCTGCTGCATAGTCCCCTGTAGCAGCACATCTGTGCAAGGGACTGTGTGTGTAGGTGTGTCTGTTCTGGTGACTCTTAACACAGTGTCACAGTTCAGGCCAACTGCACCAGTGTCCCCCTCTGTGGTCCAGTAAGGTCACACACTTTTAGGCTCCCAGCTCCTCAGGCCTCACCTCTCTTGGGCAGAGACCCGCATCTCTCTCCCTCCTGACTGGGGTATGCCCAGGCTGCACTGTTCTACACTGTGATAGCCCCAGCCAATCAGATGGCCTAAGCAGTCAGCTTCTGCATGGTGCTTTCTCTACAGAGGCTATAAGCAGCGTAACTCTGAGAACCACTCAGCTCTTTCCAAGCAAGTGCGTTTAGTTCTAAGGTGAAAGCAGTACAGAGAAAACATATTAAAAACACTAAAAGAGCCTACAAGCAGGCTAATGAGCTCACCAGAGATCACCCCTAATGCCAGCCAGGGCTCTGGCCGGCAGACAGTCCTTCAAACCCCCAGGGATTTTATGTGGTTACAAGTAAGGGCTCTAGCTCAAAACAAGAACCACCATGAATCGGTCACGCTCTCCTTTCTACAGTTCAGGTTTTAGCTCCTCAGATTCCAGGGTAGTAATTAGCAGATAGTGGTTCTGTCCTCAAGACACAGCTGGGTCTGATGGTGTGAATTTACATTCACCCCCCCACACCCTGAGGCATTTCCTAGGAACCCACTTCCCTTTGTCCCAAAAGAGCCTCCGTGCCTGGCCTGTTGTTTAGAACAGACTCCTTTGAGGCTCACAACACTTCACAGGGTTTACTTTGGCCACATCCCCCTTAGAGAAGTTGCTTCCTATTCCACAATAATCCATAAATTTAGCGTTCAATACAGTGGACTGTAACCCACAGATAACTTAAACTTAATTCAGAGCTGTGAAGGGTTGGGGCCTATCTTCTAGCACCCTCCTCCTACTTACCAGGACAGGTTTTGCTCTTGGAGAGCCAGCTTGCTGCCTGGGGTCATTCTATCTGAGCTCCCTTCAGAGAACCCAGGGAAGCAGTTTCTAGCAGGGTTTGCTGTTTATTTTAACCCTTCTGAACAAAACAAATCAAACCGCATGGATTCTTCCCTCAAAGTCTGTGCAGGCGGAGAGGTCCCTTCCCCACATCTGGCCCTCACACCAATAGCTTCAGCAACCCAATATTCCTGGCTCTGACCTCAGAGCCTCAGTAATCCAGGACTTCCCCCAGTTTCCAGCAGCGGTCCGTTAGGGGCACAGCCCCTTCCCCTCAGCTTTCTGGAGTCTCGCCCTCTCTTACAAAGATCAGCTAATTAAGTCTCTGCTCTCCTCTCAGAGCAGTGGGCAGAGCCTGCAGGCATCAGACCCCAAAGGGACTGTACCCTTTATACCTTCACAAATACACTTTTTCCAGGCTATGGCAGGAAATTGCCCTATCTGTCACCCCCAGGCTGCTGCCCAATGTAGTTGGTACCTGTAACAGGCCTTTCTTGTCCTCAGCTGGCTTCCCTTGAATGGAGACACAGGTGTGGCTTTGTATGGCCAGCCTCTGCCCACCATCCACAGGCTAACAGCACGAATCACTGGCTTGGGCCCTCACTGAGGGCCAACAGCCTTTGTGGGACAGACAGGTCTGGTGCAGAATTGGGCCTGGATTTCCTGTCTGTCCCTAGGGATGAGGCCCTTGGACTGGTGGCTGTAGAGGAGGGCACAGACTGGTGTCCTCTGTGCCTTCCTGTGGTCTGAGCTGGCTTCTGTTCCCTGAACTAGGCTGAGCCTGGATGCCTCCGAGATGGCCAGTGACCTGGAACAAGAAGAGCTCGAAAGGACTCTGCCCTGCCTGGCTCCCTGTGTGTCCCTGGAGCTGCCTACAGCTGGGGTGGAGGCCTGGGGAGGCAGTGGCAGCACTCTGATCAAAGTGGAGATAGAGCCCCTGCACCTGAACTTCGCCATCGTGCCCGATCACGAGGACACAGTGAGTGGGCGTGAAAGCCATGCCCGTGGCACATTGTGGGGAGGGGGAGATGCTGGACTGCAGGACACGCAGGTTCAACCTATGCCCTGTCTCTCCAGGCTCTGTTCCTGACAGCACCACCCCCAGGGACCTCGGCACCTGTGAATCCTCAACTGTGTCCTCGCTCTGCTCTGGGACAAACCGCTCCAGCCCCTGGGCCCCGAGGGGTCACGGATGCATGTTCCTGCGTAATAATAACGTGTGTCACTTGGCACCTTCTGTGCCGTGAGGTTCACAGACCCCATCAGAGCCCCGGAGAGTAGGGACATCTCCCCCATCTTATAGATGGGGAACCTGATGCAGAGGTCACTGAGAGTTCAAGCCAGTTAGGAATAGAGCCCAGGTCTCCTGATTAGCAGCTCCACCCAATATCTTTGTTTCTTTCTATTCACTATATGTGAAAAGGAGACCTGTACAAAAGTTCTAGGCATGGAACCAGCTGGTAGACAGCAGATATCACAGCAGCATATACTTCTTCCACGCCATCCTAAAGCCCAGACCCTCAGCCCTCCATAGAAACTCTAGTAAATAGATGGCTTTTCCAGCATGTGCTGTGATCATAACTCTGGTTAAATACCAAAGAGTGCATGGGATGTCAGCCTATTCCCAGGGTTTGTTTCCAGTGTAATCGGTTTTGAAGAGAGGCCCTGATTTATACTGTGTGGTAACTATCTGGCTGTGACTTCCACCAAGATGGTGGGGTGGGGTCATCAGCAGAACCCTGCTGGTGCTCAGGACCGGTGCAAACCACGTGCCCCTGAAACGTTGCTGATTTTTGTCTTTTCCAGGAATATGGCAGCAATGGGAAGAGACTGAGGACAAAGTCTGTCCCTTCCACCTGCAACAAGGTTTCTTCTCCTCAAATCTCTCACAACCTGGAGGTGTCGCTCCCAGTTGCCAAAGGTGAGTAAATACCTGGCATGAAAAAGGTTAATTGTACAGATGTAGTCTTAGGAATGTGTGCTTGCAGGAGATCCTGTGGAGTATCCTGAAGTCTGTGCAGCCCTGGGTATGGACTCGGACAGCTTCAGCTACACTGTTTGTTGCATGCTAGCTGAGTCAGAGCTAGTGTGGTTACATCTTCCCAAGCCAGAAATTACAGCCCCAGGTGCAGTATAGACGTACCGTGAGTCTGATCTAAGGAATTTCCATAGCCCCTGTTACTGTGGTATGACACGTCGTAGCTGTCTCCAGTGACACCTTGCCACAGAACGTGTCCGTGGCTGAGTGCGGTGTCGGATCCCTGGTTGCACACAACAACAAACAGTGCCCTGTGGACAGAAGGCAGCATCCCAACAACACAGTTTCTACATGAGCCTCAGTCCCGCCTGTCAGGGGCACAGTGCAGGCTTCCCCTGGCAACTCAGCTTCCAGAACAGCCAGTGATGTGCAGCCAGCAAGTATTGAGCCTGCCTGGGATGGGATAAACCAAGACAGGGCGCAGCCTTTAGAGCAGAATCGCAGAGATTCTCATTCCTGGATTGGACAGGCTTTAGGCAGGCTAGAGAGAGAACTGACCATCACCTGGCTGGGTATCCTGTTGGGGTTTACGATCCCTTTGTGAAGTTCCCCAGGAAAAGCTGCTGAAACACAATCCCTGCCCAGAAAGAGCTGCTTCCTCTTGACTCCTGCCCATTCAGAAACCCCTTGCTTCAGAGCAGGGTGATGAGACAAAACTTGTTTGAGAGCACGAGGAACTCACGAGAACACCAGGATTTGACCATGGCCTGTCACCTCCAAAGCTTCCCACCTCACGGGAGCTTTGTGTTGTCCACACTGAGGGAGCCTGTTGCTGAAATCTCCATTAATGAGCCCACCAGGCTGCCATCAAGCAATCTGCGTGTATCTCCGGCCCTCAGCTGGGAAAAGATGGGGAGGGAGCAGAAAGAGGATGCATCGGAGAAGTAGTGCAGGAGGTCAAGTAGCTTTGGACATATGTGATGAACTGAGCTCTTGCCCTCCGATTTCAAGGAGCATGTGAAGGAGGCAGAGCAGGGAATGGAACTAAGAAGGGACAGGTTGGGAAACCAAGGCAGACTCCACAGCGACCCTTCTTCCCCGTTAAAGGGAGCGTGGGAGCCCAGCAGGCCCAGGGTTAATTGTACCTAGCTTGAAAAGTGACTCTCTGCCAAGGGACAGCCCAGGGAGCTGGCATCCCCACTGACCATGTTCTCCCTGGGTTCCAGGTATTGAACCGCCTGCGCTGGAGACGATTGAAAAGGACCATGTGGCCCCAGACCACGTGTAGGTGTCAGTGATCCTGGAGCAGGGGGTGGGTCAGTGATTCTCTTAGTTCTTCTGAGTTGCTGGGGATCTGGATTCAGCCTCTAACTGTAAGAGAGCAAGAAACAGCAGTGCCATGAGCCGTGGCAGTGCCTGCTCTGGGATGCGCCCTGGACCCAGGGGATGCTCTGAGATGCGTCCTGGGCTCACTGAGATTGTCAGCCAAACAGCTGGCGTTTCATGCTGTGTGAGGCACAGTGTGACCCTGCAGGTGGGTCTCCGTAGCTAGCATGCTCCCTCCATCAGCTGCTCCTTCCTAGTCACCAGGGTACGAGGGAAGCATTTTGCTGGCTCTTGCTACCTACCCCCAGGCATGAATCTTTTCCTGGGCTGGGCCTGGGCTGCGTGGGAGTTTGGAACAGTGACCGCTGGGGCGACTTCCTAACCCCTTTCCTCCTCCATGGCAGGCTGATCGTCCAGCAGGTGCTGCAGGAGCTGAAACAGTTTCATGGGTGAGTGTGGGGCTGGGAGAGGGGACCTGGGGGCTGGATAAGTCTCATGGGCTGTCCTACCTCCCAATGCCCCTGGGGCAGCTCTCATGCAACAACCCCCCAGAGTGCACAAGGCCCACCAGGATCCACCCAAGACTTTCCTGGGAGCTGACATCCACAGTGTACATGGCCCCTAGCACCACCCTGGGAACAGGTGTGCAGGGCTTGCCAGGCACCCACACGGGAACTGCCCCACACCAAACCCCCCCCCCAGGGTGTGCAGAGCTTGCTGGGGTCCCCCTGGACAGGCAAAACTTGCTCCCTTCAGAAGCTCTGGGGCAGTTTACTCTTCCTCCCAGTCTGATGCCTTGTCCTGTTCCACTGTGCAGGGCGAAGCAAGGGGCCTGCACAGCCGAGGGCAGCAACGAATCCCAGCAGAACCTTACCTGGTTCGAGTTTCTGTCTAATGAGTAAGTGAGCCATTGGCATGGGTGCCCCACATCCCCATCCCAACTCCCCACCTATTCAGGCATCCCAGCCAGCTGCCCCAGGCAGGATCAGGGCCTCATTGTGTTGGGTGCTGCACAGATGCAGCCCTTGCCCCAAGGAGCTTACTGTCCAAATAGGCGGCAGGGTTACTCTCCTCCTCTTGTAGACAAGTGCTGCGTCACAGAGGGGAAGTGACTTTCCCAAGGACATGCAGGAAGTCAGTGGCTAAGCTGGGACTTGAACCCAGGTCCCAGAGAGCTCAGCACCTTCATCACAAGGCTGCAGATGTGGGAGGTGACTGAAGCTCATGAGATTTGGGGAACTCTATGTTGGGGGGCTCTCGAGGGGCCTGTCAGTGAGCTCCATCAGGAGTCTCTCCTGGGGGCGTTGTGCATGGGACACATGCCTGTCCCAGGGCTTCCTTGGCACTTCCCACCCCCTTTGCCTTCCCTTTAGATGAGACTCGTTTCCTGGCTTGTTTCAGGGCTGAGGACAATGGGAAGAGTGATAAGACTGAGAGAGGCACCAAGGTGAAGCGCCGGCTGAGTTCCCTGCGGAGCCGTGTCACTGGGTCCTGGCAGAAGGATAAGGTGAGGGAGAAAAGCAGAACCCATGAGGGGCTTTCAGCACTGTCACCAGAGAGGACGTAAGCTCCCCGGGGTCTAGGGTGGGATCTAGGGTAGGGTCTAGCTGGGCTGCTGTGGGACATGACAGCAGCCCAGCCCCTAATACCACCTGCTAGGAGTGTCGCTCCCTGGGCTTCGCCCTGGGCCAGATTTGACCAGAACATGTCCTGGCTGCTCCAGAATGGGCTGCCCAATGTGTGGGGAGTTCCAGTCAGGGAGGATGTTTCCTCCAGATGACAACATGGCCACCTGTGTGGGGCAAGGGTGAGGAGGGGTCTGGCAGGGCTGGCTGCTGGGCTGCCCTGGGGAAGCTGTCCTCTTTTCAGTGCATGGACCCTGTCTGTGGCACAGCCCTACCCAGGCAACAACCCCCGGGCAGGGAGCAGGTGTGAATTTATATTCTAGGGTGTAGTGCAAATGTTTTGCTGCACACAGACTGCATCCTGCCCTCGGTCACAAGTGCACTCACCCTAGCGGGGCTGCAGAGACTCTGGGGCTGGCTCAGTCCCTGGGGAACACATGCAGGCCAAGCACTAACCACACAATTGAACTAGCTCTAATGAGCCCAACGTGCCTGCTGAGGGATCAGGGGTGTGTGTGTGTGGGGGGGGGGGGGGTCAGCTGGGTGTGTGCACGTGGGTATGTGCGTGCGCACCCATAGCGAACTCGTGCTACTCTATGCCATGACACTGCTTTCCCCCTTCTAGGGTAAGAACAAAGACCAACCAAAAGAGAGAGAAAAGAGCCAAAAGTGGAAAAGGGTCAATGGGCACCAGCTGGTGCCAGGGACGTTCTCCAGCTTCACGAGCTGTTCACTGTGCGCCAAACCTCTGGTGAATAAAAATGGTCTGCAGTGCCTAAGTGAGTATGGCTGATACCATGGCCTGGCTGTACCTGTCCACCCTCCCTTCTGGCCTGGCCTGGCCTGGTTGTGCTTCCTGTCTGGTCTGGCTGTACCCGCTCCCCCATCTGTGCCTGGCTTGGCTTGGCTTGGCTGTACCCCCGATTCCTGCCAGGCCTGGCTGTACCCAGGAAGCCTGGCCTACCCGCTTTGTTCCCAGACTTCCAGGGCATGGCACCCTGTTCATTCTCATTGGTCTTAGCTGCCCAGGCATCTCCTGTCTCTTTCCCAAAGGAGGCTTCAGGGTCAATTTTTTTTCCTTTAAATTTTAGATTAACAAAAAAGGGAAGGTCAGGAAATGCTCTGTCCTTTCTGAGTAGCCCTGAGAGCATTTTTGGGCCTGCCTGGGGCTAGCCTCGCTGGGCTGCCTGGGCCTAGTCTTTCCTTCCCAGAGACACAGACGTTTCAGCTCCACATGTGATGTGGGAACAAACATGGGGAGTCAAAAAACCATCCAGGGCTTAGTTAACCAAAGCCAAAGTGAAATGCTTTCTCCCCCCACACCCTACACACACACTGGGGCTCAGCCCTCCACTGTGGGGCTGCATGGAGAGTGCTAACCCTGTGCAGAGGCAAGACAAGCTCAGTGCATCTAAAGCAAGAGGAAAACATCCCTAGGCTGCGGGAGGGAGGGCTCTGCTCTGTGGAATGTGCTGGGCAGACAGGACTTTATCCTACGCATGTTCTCACCCCTGGGCCTCGTCCCCCTGCTTCCTGTGCTTGGTGCGCGAGTGAAGCCGCTCAGGGCACTGCAGAACATTGGCCTTCCAGAGGGAGCAGCAGGAGTTTGGAAATGGCAGCTTCTCTCTCTGCACCCCATGCCCCTTGGCAAAGCTCACGCCCAAGCAAGGGATCTTCAGAGGTGCTCAAGGTCAGTAACGCCCTTTAAGGGGGAGGAAAGGACTGGTCACGTCATGCGCTCTCCATGGGAAGCATCTTTTCCTTTGTGGTGCCTCGGTCTGGCACTGAGGTGTAACAGGGGCTTTTACAGACACAGGTGGACCAGCTCGCACAGGGCCTCTAGCCGGGTTTGTAACACAAGCTCTGATTATTTTGTATTGCGGTAGCTCCTAGAGGCTGGGAGCTGCACAAACAGGTAACAGTCAGGTGGCCCCTGCCCCAGAGAGCTTACAGTCTACAGGTAAGACAGAGGAATACAGGCAGAGACAAGGTGCCCAAGGAAAGAGTGAGACACTGCTGGTCGGCCTGAGAAGCTGCAATTGGAGTTCCCCAGCTGCCTGGCTGTTGCGTGTGTCGTAGCTATCACAGCTGAGGAAATGTCAAGGAGGGGTTTGAAGGAGGACCAGAAAGTGGCTTAGCAGATGTTTATAGGGAGTTCCTCCCATGCAGGAGGGGTGACATGGTTACAGTGAGGCCCTGGAGTGCTGGATCTTGACTTTCCAATGAGTTACATCAGCAGTGACTTAGTGTATAGTGCTCTGTGCTGCCAGGCAGGAGATTCCACCTTGATACTCAGGTCAAGCCTCCTTTGGGAGCTCAGACCTGTACCACTGCTGGCCAAGTTTCTTTGCACTGCCGTTGGGATCCTGGGTTCATTTCCCCAGGCTGGCGTGCCTTAAGGGCTCAGGCTCTGGTCTGCTGTGGAGGAGAGCCCAATGCCTGGATCATCTAGATGTGTACATGGTTTCGTGTGTCGCAGTCTAGAGCAAGTGCCCCGGGCCGTGTGTGAGCTGGAGCTGCACAAAGCTTGGATCTGAGCTGTGCTGTAGGAGATCTGTGATCTTGCATCTCCCATGAACATGCAGACACCAGACCCTGGCACAAGAGAGAGACTCTGAATCTCACTGGGACTCTGTGAGTCTCCTTTGGCGTTCCTGGGTGCCTAGGAACGTTGTGCTGCACTGGTTAACATAGTGTGGTGGGCTGGGGCACCGAGAGTTTGTTCTTGCGTGATGTTCCCCTCAGGTTACCTTGACAGGAGGTCAAGTCATTGAAGAGAGCTCTATGACAGCTGCTGTTATTAGAGGCCCATCTCCACCCAGACCAGGACTGAGCCCAGCATGCTGCAGGCTGTGGAGAGACTAGCATTCAGATTGGGCTGGACAGCTGCTGGGACCTGGAATCTTTGCAGGCTGCACCTGTGGGTCAGTGATGAAGGCTTACACCATTGGCTCAATTTATGCAAATTAGGGATGGCCCTGGGGCTCCTGTGATGTGGCCCTTGGATAGGCAGCGCTTTGGTCCCTCTCCCTCCCCTGCAGCAGCACAGCCAGAGTGACCTTCTTCTTTAGCAGTGATACCGATGCTGGCCAGGTGGCAGTCCTGGAGCAATAGACCATTTTCCACCCTCTCAGAATTGGCCCCCTGCCCCTCACATTGGCTGTTCCTATTGTTCCTGCTCAGTAAAAGCAGTGAGGAGCCTGCACCTGTAGTCCCAGACCTGCCTGTTGCTGGTGCTATTTCTGTGTTGACAGCATTTTAACAGCAGTGCCACGACATGGCAGAAGAGAAAACAAGTTTAGTGACATAGATGAGCAAGCAAATTACAGGGGAGGCCAGAAAGAGAAGGGATGGAGGGCTGGGTAAGAGGCCTCAAGTCTTTCTTGTTTCCCATGGGCACAGATGGTCTAGTAGCTACTCTGAGTAGACTATGACCTGGATTGCCAGTGAGAATCAGAGCCCTGCCCCTTTCAGTAAGAAGCATAGCAGGACCTGTGCTCCTAATTCAGAAAGGCAAAGAGGAGTCAGTTTGTTGTTAGTAACATTAATCCATGCTATGAAAGAGGAAATCATCCTAAATAGCTCCACAGAAAACATACTTGCCTCCCACTCTCCATGAGATCGCACCAGCCAAGCCTGGAATGAGGGACATCCTAAGGTATAAAGTCCCTTAATGAGGGAGGCGAGGCAGGCAGCTGGGTGCCAGCTTAGAACCACGTGGGGTTCAGGGCATGACTAAAGAACATTTTATGGAGCCCCTGTTTCAGGACTGTGGGTGATTCACAGACTAAGCCCTGGTGGAAAATCCACACCCCTGTGTGACATAGTTATACCAACCAAACCCCTGGTATAGACAGTGCTCTGTTAACAGAAGGGCTATTCCTGTTAACATAGCTACTGTCTCTCAGGGTGGAGGAGTACCTACCCTGACAGGAGATGCTCTCCCATTGGCAAAGTCAGTGTCTTCACTAAGCAGCACTGATGCAGTGCTGTAAGTGTAGACAAGTCCTTAGAAGTGAGATGCTAGCAGGACTGACTAGAATTCAAACTAAGTGGGTCCTCTGCAGCAATTGGGACCCCATCACTAGAGTCTAGACAGAGACGGCCCCCATTCTCAAGTGTAGAAAAGGTGGTGTGTCTAAATGAATCCTTTCTCATAAACATGCTCCCAATGTTTATGTAACAGGAGTTAGATGAATCCCAGGAAGCCACTGCCAGGTGCAGAGCTCTCCAACTCGGCTGTGCCATGGAAGGGAGCCAAGGGTTTGCCATTGAATGTGTTACAGCAAGATTGTCTCTATTCTAGGTGAAGGCTGTGTGAGGCAGTGTGCAGCCCTCGGTACCATGGGCATACGAAAGAGGGTCTGTAGAGATCTACCTGCCAGGGACATGCTGAACTCTATAACTGCGACCAAAGCACTTTGCAGATTTCAGGGAAGCTCTTCTCCTCTTTGAGATTCGATGTCACTAAACCCTGGTGAATCATAAAGGCTGGGGGACTGTCTGGCTCAGATATCAGCAATGGCATATAAAGCCTTTCACCTTGATATCACTATTGCCCGTCTTGTCCCAGTCTGACCCCTTGCTTGCTCTCAGTGGAGAGACTCAATGGGACTTGGAGAATGAACTCCTGCTTAGACCCCAGTGCTGGGCTGAGGAATATTGGTGAGGGAGCATTGCTCTGGCTCATGTTACACCTGTTCTGTGGCCATCAGTCTCTGGGGTTCTTGCGCCAGCATCTTTCACTAGTGGTGAATTAATTTCTGAAGAAGAAAACAGGCTCAGGCGTCTCTTCTTCCTCCCATGCTCGGGTTCTGACATGTTAAAGTGACCCCTCATCTTGCCAGTTGTGTTTAATATATTGATGTCTGCACATTTTTGCCCTGGGCTCCCCAGTGCAGCACCAATCAGCTAATGTAGGCAGGCAGTGCTTGACCTGGAAAAGGGCTGAGTTCTGTGAATTCCAACAGGAAACTTCTGCTAATAGCCCTGACAGAGGACTCTGAAAGCCAGCAGTAAACTTGAAATTTGACATTTCTAGAAAGAGAGACAGCTGCCTAAAAGCTTCTATTTAGGGAAAAGAGAGAGACAAGGTTTGGCTATTGTGACATGGTGACAGTGATAAATGTGCTGGAAATCCCATTTGGAATGGGAGATTACTGACAAGAGTCCAATAAAACAACCAGCAGAACCAGGCCATGGTGATACTGTGCTAACATTGCTGTAGGCCGAAACAAGGCGAGATTTCAAGCAATCTGTGAAGCTGACTCAAGAATGGAACCTAACTGGGAATGTGCTGCCACGTATCTGCATCCTAGTGGATGCTCATTGCAACCCCAGGAGTTTAGAGAAAGGAGGCAGGCTGGCTCTTTGCAGTCAGATGACTCTGTTCAGTGCTTCTCCTTTTTACTTTTCATCTTCTTTTCCTTTCAGTTCAGCATTGCTTTTTTACTTGCCCCTCCCTGGAACAGTTTCAGGATCCTATTCCCTCCCTTGCCTGACACAGCTCCAGGATCTTATCTCCTCTGCCTGGGGAGTGGATAAGCACGCCTGATACTGATGGAGCTTCTCTTGATGACATGTCTGGGTTGTTCCCTATCTCCTATTTGTTCATTGCCAATAACAAGTGTTTTATCATGTAGATTATTAAACAGCATTGGAAGGATAATGCTGTTTCCTTTGTCACTATCCAACCCTCATTTGGGTTTGGTGACACAGTATTTGAACTGGTTGCTGTGCACACTCACTATACTGACGTTCAGATGCCCACAGGACACATGCCCCCAACATCAGATGTTTTTCCTGTGTCAATTTTGAAAAATTATAGTGACACGCAGGGCTGGTTTTAGGGACAGGCGAAAGCCTGGGTGAGGGGCGCCGGCCTCAGGGGGGCTGTTTTTGTTGGGAAAATAGAATGTTTGAAGTAAAATGTTTCATGTATTCCATATGTGGATTAATTTTTCACTAACCTCCTAGAATGTTCCTGGACCTTTGCATGCAAATTTATTGTCTTATATCACAGGAATAAATCATGCATGCAAATCATTCATCAAAGTCATGAATTGGGCTACAGATACAACAAAAAATAAGGTATTCAAAAGTTTAACAAGTGAAGGGAGAGCACTGAAGATGCTCCTTGCCTGGGGCACCATTTGGTCTAGGACTAGCCCTGCTGACACGGTCTGGGCTGTATCTCATCTCTGTGAAGCACAAATACAGTCTGTGTCTTAGGATGATTCTGTCACCAGATGACAGCCTTCTGTTTACCCCCAAATGGCATCCTCATTGTTATTTATTATTTGTATTCCCATGGAGCCTAGGAGCCCCAGTAAAGGGCTAGGTGCTGTACAAAGGCAGAGCAAAAAGATGGTTTCTACTGCAAAGAGCTTATAATTGAAGTCTAATATAACAGCCAACAGATGGAGACAGGGCATGGGAATACAAGGAAACAGACTGTATAGGCTAGCATGATAGGCAGTGGTCTCAGCACACCAGCAGTCTAAACATGCTCCAAGTGCAAAGGGCAGCCTGTGTGTTTGAAAATGTAGCTAGTCAGTGATGGAGGCTGGCATCCTGGGCAGATCAGAGGTGGGCGTTGACATTTGAATAGTGAATGAGAGAGGATCGGCAGGCTGGTGCTAAGTCATGAAGTCAAGACAAGCAGTTTGTTTGATGTGATAGAGAAAGAGCAGTGGAGGGATTCAAAGAGAGGGATGTTATGGTCAGGGTAGGGTTAGGAAACTGATCTTTACAGCAGTGTTCTGAATGGATATGAGTAGGGCAGGATTGCATTTGTTAAGGTCAGTGAAAAAGTTGCATCTCATCATTAGGCCAAACACAGTTATTTTCAATCCTTGTCATATCTGGGTCCCCTCTTGGAATCTGGTCTGTCACGACTGAACTTAGTATTATGAAAACAACTAGGAGAGTTCGTTGTTTCAGTTTGACAAAGCTGATGGCAAAATGAATTTAAGTGTCTCAGGTCTTTTGGGGCCGTGTTTAATCATTGACATTCAGAACTTTGTGTCTGATCAGTTCAGAATCCAAGTAGGGAAGAAAATATTTTAATAATAAGATGAGTCTGTAGGTGAATTATGCTTTGTTCACTGTACGATGGCGTTTGAGCATAGACAATGATTGAACAAAATACTGCTGTGTCTCAGCCACTTGTATATGCAGCTTTGGAACCATTTCACAAGAAACAAATAGACTTTATAGTTAAGGACAGATTTTCATTCTCAGTTGTGCTTCTACACAGCTTTGCTAATGCACCTCAGTACCATCTGAGGCACCCAACTCTCCTCATCATTACAAGTATCAGAGGGGTAGCTGTGTTAGTCTGGATCTGTAAAAGCAGCAAAGAGTCCTGTGGCACCTTATAGACTAACAGACGTTTTGGAGCATGAGCTTTCGTGGGTGAATACCCACTTCCTCAGATGCATGCTCCAAAACGTCTCATCATTACAGTCAATCCTGCACAGCTTTGTTGACACAACCAAATCCTGTCATGCAAATAACATCCTAGATTTGCAGTCCTGGGCTTCTCCTGAGCAGACCTGGACAGTTCCAGATTTTAGTGTATTGATTCTGTGATAACTAGGCTGAGACCCTAAACTTATTTTGCTTTGAATACACGAGCTTGTGTTTTTTTTCCTACAGGTATTTTAGTAGCCAGGTACTGAAATCAAAGGATTAGCTTGCTTGTCAAAATCCTTATCAATAATGCAAAAATAAAAATAGATTGTTTTTATTTCCAGCAGAGTGAACGTATTAATTCATATAATACATCATACAAGCTCTGCATCAAATGCGGAAACTAAACTTCCTTTACTGTATAATGTCTCGCTCTATGGCAATAGTTGCTTTGGAAATACATATTCATATTAATGCCTTCCACGCTGCTGGCTGCATGAGGGACACTGTATCTCATAGCTGAATTCTGCTTGAAAAACTTCTCCATTGCTGCAGGATGCCCTGCCCCTGGCTGCAATTGTCTTAGCTGACAAAGATTTCAAATACCACTTTAGTGCTGTCTTTATTGAATGGAAAATTGCATCATAAGTTTAATATGATTAATACCACATTTAATGTAAAGCCCTAAATGATCTTTACACAAACATATGAACTACCTTGCTAAAGCTGTCAGCTGAGGTACTAAACACCATTAATTAAAAGCCTAGCTATTTGTTCCTAGTCATAGACTTTTGCTGATGAAAGGCAGGGCTTCTGGAAAGCCCCTTTGGTGAAGATTGTGTTTATCTAGAAGCTTCTACAGGTCAGGTAGCTCTTTGAGAGGAAGAAAGTTTGTCATCCATCCCTAGGATTAGGTTCAAATAAGTTATTGGCCTTGTTTATAAAATGCCCAATGTTCATAAAAAACAAATGCTATTGTTTCAAGTATTTGAAGAGGGAACTGACTTGCTGTCTGAGCATGCAAAGAGACTGTGAGCAGTGGCCAGTGGAAATGGTCAGGGAACCATAGAATGGGTAAACAGATTCTCCTGTGGATTCCTCTCCTTTGCCTGTGAGGGATTCTTTGTGAGTCTGGATGGATCCTCATTACGTGCTGCTCTAAACCTGCAACCTCTTGGAGAAAGGGTGTTGATGTGGTTCAGAGAAGCCCTAGAGAGATCAGTTCTCCATGAGATTGATGTTCTTTTCCCTACAGGTCCTGGCTTCCCGCAGGCTTTGGAGGCCAACCTCCTCATTCGAAAGAAATGCTGAGATGACCCTCACAGAATGACCAGAACCCCTCACCCTTCCGTCTTGCATCTCACTGATAAATAGGTTTAATGAACACAGAGCTAAGGTGGCCCTACACAGCACATGAAAGCCAGTGTGCTGAAAAACAACAGTGCACAGCATCTTGCTGATTGGGAACCTTGGTCTGAGCACGCAGCTTGCATGCTCATCTCAGCTCTGGCCTTGCATCTTGCTATGCTGCTGGGCCTACAGCTCTACCTCCCCACGGGGTTTGCAAGCTGCTATGATGAGCCCCTTTCTAGAGATATAGCTCCTGAGGGGTCCCAGAGCTCTGGCTTCGGCCCAGACCTGAGTGTCTACATTGCGCTTTACCAGTGCCCCTGCCTGAGCCTCACTCAGCTGCCACGCCGGCCACAGGCGCTGGAGCAGTGTAGACGTGGGTCTCTCCTTGGAGGCTGAGGCGCTGAGTTTAAATTTTATATTTTGGCAGTGCCTAGAGGCCATTGCGATTGGCCTGGTGAGATGGGGACATGGCCAGCCACGGCCCCTCCCCCGCAGCGCTGGTGGTGGTGGTGGTGGGGGGAATCGCTGACAGGCCTGTCGCTCTGCGAGCCTCGGGGTTCAGGCCCGACTTTAACCTGCCCCCCCCGTCACACCCCGCCCCCCTGCTCCCGCCAAGCCAAAGAGCCCCCGCCCGCCACCTCCTAGTCCCTCTGTCTGTCTGTGTGACAGACACAGCACCCCCCCAAGTCTGGCGCATGCGCAGCGCTGCGCCTCTACCTGCCCCGCTCTGTTTCCGGGTCATAGGGGCAGTTCCTGTTGCCTGGCGGCGGCGACCCTCGGTAAGTGACCGGGCCGGGGGAGGGGCTGTCAGCGCCCCAGGTCTCGCGCGCCGCCACCGCCGCCCGGCCACTGCCCGTGAGCGCAGCCGCCGCTGGTGCGCGGCGAGGCCCAGGCTCTGCCCCGCGGGCCCTGCAGTGGGCGCGTCCCGGGGGCCCGAGCCTGGCCCTGCCCAGGGCTGGGCTGCGCCGCGCCTGGGCGGCCGGGGCCGGGGCCGGGGCCGGGGCCGGCGGGCAGCGTAAGCGGAGCTGCCCGGCCTGCCCCCGCGGGAGGCGCCCCGGGCTCGGACTGTAGCTTTGTGGGAAGCGCTCGTGCCCGCTGCAGAGCAGAGAGGGAGCCCGGGGGTGGCGGAGCCGCTCGCCAACGTCCCTTTCTGGAGTGCGGGCGCGGCGGGCGGTGGTGACTGAGCTGCTCACTCGCTCTGGGGCACCTGGCACTGGCCACTGTCGGCAGACAGGACACTGGGCTAGAGGGACCTTTGGTCTGACCCCTACGGCCGTTCTTAGGAGTCCTCCTGGCATTCTCCATTCGGTTTCAATTTACTGGGCAGCCTTCCCTGACACCAAAGAAGAAACCAGAAATTTAGAATCCCTCACCCCCTTATTGAGGTTTGAAGTGTGTCAGAAAATCCTAGAATTTAGGGGTGGAAAAGCCCCAGCAGGGGGTCTTGTATCTCCTGCTTATGCAGGATTGTTCGTTGTGTGGCAGTCGCTTTCTCATGGTGGAGACACCCATGTACTGCCTATCTGTGTAAATGAAAGGGTTTTCTTTTTTTGTTTTGTATTTTAGCTGCAGTGATTGTAGGTACAGCACATTTCCCATTCTTCAGTAGCTAGGAGGATAAAAGCTCCCAGCGTTCTCTGTGGGCTGCTGCACTGTGTCTCTATAACTTGTCTTGAGTAAAAACAAAGAGAAGTCTGGTGGCACCTTAAAGACTAAGATTTATTTGGGCTTAAGCTTTCGTGGGTAAAAAAACCCTTCTGGGAGTTGATAGTCTACTAAAGTAGAGGATAACTTTATTTTAGTTGATTTTATGTTGTGATGTAGATAATCAAGTTGGGGCATTAGGAGATGAGCCCCTGTCTTAGAAAGTTGACCATCTGGGATGTTTGAGGGAGGTTATTTTCTCATATTTGGGCAGTTGCTTTATGTATCATGTTAATTCACTTTTCCTGTAGGTCAGACAGGACTTTTATTTTTTTATTTATGTAGAACATGAGTCTTCAGAACAGACTTGCAGGAAGAATATGTATTCTTTGCCTATTCAGTGTTTTTATAGTATGAAATAAATAGAATAATATGAAAAAAATAAGTAGAGTTAGTGTCTTGTCTTGCTGTCAGATATGTGGGATTAGTTGTATAAATTTTCCTCTGTATTTAGTTTTCAAAGGAAAATTTTTTACTGCAGTTTTTTATTTTTGTGTTGCAGTATCACAGACTGTGTATGTGTGTCAAGTCTCCTTAGTTACTAAGCAGAATTTAGTAATATACTGTCTAAGAGTTTTATACTGCATGCCTGTCACCATAATATCTGGGCTTCTTCCACCTAAAATCAGGAGCAAAAGTAAGGTCGCTAATGGACTTCCTGGAGTCTTTGGCACATCTCCCTTACTGAGGTTAAAAACTCTGCTTAAGTGGGTGGTTGGTTGGTACTTACAGCTGCAAAGCAAGAATACATATATGGAATATGGCTCTCAAACAGGAGCTATCAGACATTATGTGCTGCACTTCCACTTTGTTCACCTATCAGATGTTTTAAATATATTTTGTAATTGTCTCAGTTGCTAATTCACTCCCTTAGCTATAACTCCATAATGCTCTTAATAGCATGTTTAGACACACTTTCAGCATTTGTAGTTGAAAGTCTGAGAAACTAGAAATAGAAAAAAAAAATATTTTAGGTTAAAATGCTCATTTTGTATTGCAGCAGTTCATAAAGAAACGAAACCTGATCTGAATCGGTTTTGTTACTGAGTTTGTGTTTAAAAAAATTTTTTTTTGTGGTGGTGGGAGTGATTTGAAAACTACTTATCTAACATTTAGAATAGAATTTGTTAAAAACAAATTGAGAAAACATCCCCTTGCTTGTTTTAGGAGAGAGAATAGTCTTAATAAGGAAGATGAAATGACTCAATAAGTACACGTTTCTTTGCTTTTCAGTGTAGATTGTTCCTGCTGCTACATCAGATTGTACAGTTTTGCTTCTGCTCTGCCAGTTTAGGTGTTAGCAGAACAAACAGGTGCCAGTCACTGGAGCCACTAGGACAAAGTTAAATCTGTTCTGAACTGATTAGGATACATGGCCTGGATTTACTGAATTCAGAAACTGCTGCAAGTTCAGCTGAAACTCCATCTCCCTGGTGAGATTGTCACGGACAGTTCCCTTTTCTGGAACTGTGTACTGCCAGTAATAACAAAAGAAGCTGATTGCGTATCTTCAGGTCTATTCAGCTACCTTGGGCTATGGATACATCAAAATGTTTATATTTCATGGATCTTACATAAGAACTTAATTTCCATAAGCATGTGGTGGTGAGTTTTAGTGGATAATCCTAGATGCACTGGTGTTAGAAAGCACAGTTTGTGATTTTAATTCTAACCATTTGTGCTGTGAATCAAAATGGAGTTTACAGCAAATTAGTGTTTTGAGGCATACTTTTAAACAAATACCTGTATAGTTAATCCTCCAGAAGCGCATTCATCATGAACTACATGGCATTTCCTATAGAGTCAGGCTAGAGAAATAATCTTGTATTTCATATGGAGAGAAAAGGTTCCTTTTTGGTTTCTGAAGAATCTAAGCATGTCTGACAGCAGAGAAATCGTTAATGTCAAGGGAAAGTTATTTGGTTCACAGTTCATTTCTGTTAGGTCAGATCCATTAGGTAGTGAGCATATCCTTGGGCAAGCTCTGTACCTTTGCAAACAGTGACAGAGATTTCCAAATCTTATAACTGAATTTCAGAGTAGCAGCTGTGTTAATCTGTATCCGCAAAAAGAACAGGAGTACTTTTGGCACCTTAGAGACTAAAAAATTTATTTCAGCATGAGCTTTCGTGAGCTACAGCTCACTTCTTCGGATGCATAGAATGGAAGACACAGACAGGAGATATTTATACATACAGAGAACATGAACAGGTGGAAGTATGCATACCAACAGGAAGAGTCTAATCAATTGAGATGAGCTATCCTCAGCAGGAGAAAAAAAAACCCTTTTGAAGTGATAATTAAGATGACCCATAGAAGGTGTGAGGAGAATTTAACATAGGGAAATAGATTCAATTAGTGTAATGACCCAACCATTCCCTGTCTCTGTTTAAGCCTGAGTTAATTGTATCTGGTTCATCAGTCTCTCTTTGGACTCTGTTTTTGAAGTTTTTTTGTCGTTCACCTGCACATCTACCAACGTGATATATACCATCATATGCCAACAATGCCCCTCTGCCATGTACGTTGGCCAAACCAAACAGTCTGTACGCAAAAGAATAAATGGACACAAATCTGACATCAGGAATAATAACATTCAAAAACCAGTAGGAGAACACTTCAGCCTCTGGAGAACACTTCAGCCTCTCTAACCACTCAGTGACAGACTTCAAGGTGGCAATTTTGCAACAAAAAAAACTTCAAAAACAGACTCCAAAGAGAGACTGCTGAACTCTAATTAATATGCAAATTAGATACAATTAACTCAGGCTTAAACATTCCATTCTATGCATCCGAAGAAGTGAGCTGTAGCTCACGAAAGCTCATGCTGAAATAAATTTGTTAGTCTCTAAGGTGCCACAAGTACTCCTGTTCTTATAACTGAATTGTGCTTCAAGGATGTTTTCAGTCTTTCTCTGTCTAATTTAAAAAAACCAAATGCTCCAGAACCACATCATGACTATTAGCAGTAAGGATTCAACCTAATTACAACATACCTAGATGTTAGCCACAACTGATTTGCAAATGACCAGTTAAGAGTGATTTTACTAGCTAATGCATTTATTGTCCAGGGGGCAGGGTCATGCCCATTCATCATGCCTGGTGAGTCATAGCTCTACATAGGAGCCCAATATTAATTATTGGACATTCTCATATCTGCCTGTCAGTCTTGTATTAGTTGCTGTGGGAGGGAATGTATTGGCAGGTCCAATTTGGCTTAATGGGTCAGTGACTTGTCAGATACTGTGGGTCAGCATAACCTGGCAACATCTCTTGGGCTATCTAATGTGTTGTCTAATAAAAGCACTCCTACATGTTGACTTGTAAATTGGTACTGCCAGTAGCTGCATACACCTTGAGTAAATATTAGCTGAATCCTAAATTGTCAGTGGTGGTTCCAGAGTAGCTGGATTTTGATAGGTGCTGAAAGAATTTCAGTATTCTCAAATTGTGCTAGATATCTTGTTACATTTTAGCCTGTTGGACTTATGGTACTGTTGTAAATATTGTTATGAATCTCAACAAGTCTGGGAGAGAGCTGTTTATTTTTACATAAAGCAGAATTTCAGATCAGTCATCCACCTCAAATGTTTTATTTAGCACTTTGTATTGTATAAACTAACTTTTGGGAAGGCAAGGGAGAACTTTTATATTCTACCAGAAAAGAACTTTAATATCTTTGGTCATTAATTTGATCTTTTATGATGTTTGTTATTGACTGTTTGCTCTGGAACATTGGAATTGCCATACTGGATCAGACCCATTCTCCATCTTGTCCAGTATGCTGTTGATGAGTGGCCAGCAATAGATGTTTCAGAGGAAGCAAGAAACTCCACAGAAAGCAGATGTGGGATAATCTGCCTGCCCTGAAGGCCTCATCTTAATCTCTAATAATTAGAGGTTGGTTTAAATCCTGCAACATGAGGTTTTAGTTCCCTTCCAATACTCTTTTTGTTAGTGTTAATTGTTATAACATTGGGTATTTTTGTTAAGCATATAAATGTCCATTGCTGTTTTGAATTTTGCCAAATTCTTGGCTTTAGTAAAATCAGGTGGCAAAGAGTTGCACAATCTAATTATATGTTGCATGAAAATGTATTTTCTTTCGTCAGTTTTGAATTTGCCATTTTTCAATTGCAGAAGCTCCCATCTATCTTTTCTAGACAAGCCATTATTTTATTTACTTCTTAGTAATCTCCTTTCTAAGGTAACAATCTCAATCTTTTCAGTTATTTGTCATTTGAGTTTTTCTATGCCCCCAATCATTCTTGTTGCTCTTCTCTGAACTGTCTCTAATTTTCCGATATTCTGTTCAGAAAGGTGTTCTGAAGGAATAGAAAATGCTTAAAGATCTTGTATTTAGAGAGAAGAAATCAAATCCACCAGTCTGCAAGAGAATGAACAAATGTATATTATTTCACCTTTAACTAGAGTAATGCTGCTGCTGCACTACAGTCAGAAGGGTGTCAAATAGCTATAACAAGCATATTTTATAAAATTTGGTGGGATTATAAAAGGCTTTATCAGTTTCTTTCACCTCTGTTTTTTTCACATTGGGTGGGCAGTTTCAGATACAACACCTGCCCATGAATTCTCTTGCCAATCTTTGAGGCTTTACAATTGCATTTTTTCCTATTTTCTAGTGTGTTTCTCTCTCCCTTGCTGTGTGAAAGACTTCTACAACAAGGGAAACAAGCTGACCACACAGTACTGTCAAATACATAATTAATCTCCCAGATTTGGTAATTTTAGGTGTTCCTTGTCAGAAAGATAGGTGAACAGTTTTCCACTAGAAGTGTATTTTTCAGTTGATGTGTCTCTTTTAAAGTTATCTTAACAAATACATAAGTCTAGAGAATAGGACATGGTCTTACTAATTGTTAAAGAAAAAGGAACTGTTTAACCTAATCACTAAAGGCGGGTGTATGCTTAAAATGCTGCATCGGCGCAGCTGCAGCTCTTCTGTGAACTCCCATCAGCATAGTTAATCCACCTCCCCAGGAGAAGTTCTACTCTGCACTGGGGGTTAGGTTTGTATAACTACGTCACTCAAGGGTGCGGATTTTTCAACCCCCTGAGCAACGTGATTATACCCATATAGTCTGTAGTGTAGATCTGGCCTAAGTCAACGATAGATTTAAGCATAGAGTGTTACAAGTGTCCAATCAGTTTGATCAATTGAATGTTCATGGTAGCTTTTTGTGTTATAACTTCGTAAGTGAATAAAAGATTTAGAGAGTCGACCAGAAGAACTCCCTTTTTACAATGTTTTAAATATATTTTTAGTCTTTTGTGGAAGTTTATTCAAGCTCACCCAAATAGTTATAAATGGAATTATAATGAACCTTGTAGGTGCTTACAGCCAGCATCCCTAGGTGTACAGGAAGCTGAGAGATTGCTTTTACGAAAACATATTAGCAAACTATAAAATGCATGTGTACTGACGATCTTACACCTGTGCCCTTTTGTCAGTGGAACACCTAGATTTCAGTTTAAACCTATCAAGCACTGTAACAGTGGCACAATGTCCTTTATTCTTAATTTTTTTTAATTGAATTGTATTTAGCTGGTGAAAGGTGCTCGATTGACAGCTCTGGACACTGATTATTCACACAATTGGTATAGCACAGGCAGTGGTTGGGGCAATGTTGGGGAGAAAGTTATCCAGTGTGCCTCAGTCCTGCCCCAAGGGTAAGAAGGGAGTTCAGTCTCTAGGGCCCGTTCAATCAGACATAATATCATTAAATAGTTTGTTTGTTTCTCATTCGAGTTTTATGGTGGTTTCATTCAACAGTTTACTGGTTTGTTTCATGGGTGCGTTTGCCATTAGGCTTTTCATTATGTCCATTCAGAAATCCATAACAAATACTGAGAGCTCTTTTGGCATCTTCCTGAATCTGCTGAATTTGTTTCCCTTTTTTCTTTGATCTCTTCGTTTTGTGGGGTGCTTGTGTTATTTTAGTGGGTTCATCAGTTTATACCCCACGTCAAATGGCTAATACAGAATTCTTTCTTTGGTTTAAAGTTAGGATTGAAAGCACTTTTAAAACATTTAGCATCATCCAATTTCAGTATCTAGTTCATTTTTCGCAGTATTTCTAGTTTTAGTTACCAGAATTAAGCTTTTTGCAGAGATATTTTCTATTGAAAAATCTGTATGTGACATGCACTTATACCTCTCACATGTGGAAAAAGCATGGACATATGCACCTTTTCATTTCCAGTTGTCATCCCATCCCCAGTGGGCCTGAGTCTGTGACTGTTATTAATTTAGTTAGACGGAGGGTGAAGTACTGTTTTTTATTGGACCAACTTCTGGTGGTGAAATAGACAAATTTGGAGTAGTACAGAGCTCTTCAGGATATTACCTTATCCTCCTTGTCTCTCTAATAACCTGGAACCAACATGGCTGCTAACATTAATTTATTTAGATATTTGGCCTGGATAAGCATGTTATTTGTATTCTTTTCTCAGACATTTATTGTAATTGTGGAAAATACTGCTGTGTAAATGAGCATGTAGCTATCTTACACCAGCAGTACTTAAAACAGGCCACCCTAGGTGCTGCTGACTGGCACCATAACAGGGGTTATATTTCTGCATGGATGAACGTTGCTCGAACAGTTTTCCCCAGTGCATTAGGCACAAACAGCCTTTTCTCAAGCAGTTATAGTGCAAGTGTTCCTGTTCTAGCTGTCGTCATAAGCATGTTTTGTGTCCATTGCGAGAAGAAAAAAATCAGGTTTCCCTTAATATTTGAGTTTCTGATGTCCTGCTTCTGTTGTCTCCAGATAAGGAAAAATCTTAATTTACAGAGGCCAGGGGAGCTACCGGAGGATGGGTGAGAGTGGTGTCATCCAGTTGGTCCCCTCTGCCTTGCCCATCCCTTGGGTTATAATTAGTTTGATGGGAAAAGGGCATTGGATTTAATCTTGGTTGGAAAGGTCTTGTGTGTTATCTCTTATCTCAGGATGCTTTAGTGCCATGATGTGGAAGCAATTGCCTTATGCCATATAAAAATGGTGGCATCAGGATCATTGACACTACTTTGTCGGTTTTCTGTTGCCTATTTCAGTTAATTTAATCAGTTCCTATTCACCATCCATATGTAAAAAGACACTGTATACATTGTATATGAAGAATTACCCTAGCCTCTGAATTTGTTTGGTCAATTGCCTGAATTAGGTAATTTGATTCAGTTTGCCTTGTAATAACAGTTCAGAATCTGAAAAATATGGTACTCTGACAGAGGTAGTAATAAACCAGAAGAATATTAGTGAATAATGAGCTCTTTACAGAAAGCAGTGAGAGCTTTTAACAAATATCATCCTTACATTTGTTACTTGCAAGATTTTCTGACAGTTATATTTTTGTTTGAGTGTGTGTTTCTCTGCTCTGTAAATGGGCATGTAATGCTCATTTTTCATTTCATTAATGTTTATGAGAGTGATTTGTACTATGAAGATAGCGTGTACTTTTTCATTTTGGTGAGGTGGGGAATCTGAGGTGAGATTAATGAAGAAACCAGCAACCCGTTTTCTTCCTTTAAGTTTAGTTAAAAGATGGTGGCAAAGGAGTAGACTTGATTAAACAAGAAATGGTTCGTACATCATACGCATATGCATGCATGCACACAACAAAAAGAATAAACTTGCAATATACAAGGTAAAATTATTGCAGAAAAAGGGAGCGATTAGCTGCACTTTTGTAGGAGCCTGAAATATTTCATATTGCCATTAGGAGACCATGCAAATGAAGAATATTGTTCTGTGCCACTGGGTTACATTATGAATCTGCTATATCCATTCTACTGTACTAGGGTTGAAACAAGTAGTATATTTATGTGGTACTGTTCCTGCCTTAGGCTGCCATCTGGAGATGCCCCAAAGGTACTCTGGTAATGCTGTTCTTTCATACCCATTACATCTTGTTGGCATCTCTTTTAATAATGGCTCTTAACTTCATTCTTACAAGTTTGAGCATTTTGGAGTAAAACCAAGAGTTGACATTTCACAATAAGTATTCCCAATGGAATACCTGTCATTATTTCCTGATCCTTTCAGATCTGAGAAATTGGTTATTTCTCTTTGTCGAAATGGGGAGGGTAAGAATAACTTAAATGTTTTGTACATTTCAGACTGTGCAGTGAATGTCCACAAGAACTGCAAGACCTTACTGGCTGAATGCAGCAGTACCAGACCCAAGGTTGGTTTTACAACTTTTCTTCCTTTATAATATTGGAGTAATATCACCTAAATAGTGTATTGTATTCAGTGGAGTTACTCTGGTTTACACCAGCTAAGAATCTGACCCTATATCTTCAAATCCTTGAATAGTTACTAACTGGTCCAGCTAGTGTCCCTTGATGGTTTATGTATGTGTGGGGAAACTGAGGCAGAAAGGCTGATTTACCTAAGGCTACATAACAAGTCAGTGTTAGATTCACCCTCAGGAATTCCTGGTCCTTGAGGCCATTATTTGTTCCTGAAACAACTCTCTCTCAAAGCAAATTATGCATATTCTTAATTTTTGGAACTCCTGATTTTTAATGCCACTGCATGGATAAATAGGTAACACAGCATTGTTGGTCCATGTTTGAGGATGCTCTCATAAGAGGAGGGAGGTTGATCAGAACAGTTACATGCTGATTATAATCTGAGCACTGTAGAAATAGTGGTTTCGTGTTCTAACCTGTAAAATCTTCTTCTGAATCTTTGTAAGCCATGGGTCAGTGCCTTGACTTCTAGCCAAGCAGTTAATTTTTTACTTATCTCTATCAAAATATGCTCATAGGATTCCATGCAAGGTTACAGTGTGGTCATAATCAACTATGTATTTGTAAAAAATATATATATATGTGTGTGTGTGTGTGTGTGTGTGTATATATGTTAGTCCATTCCTGTGTTTTAAAACATGGTATTTGAATATAATTTCCTCCTTCACTTACGTATTGAGACTTGCATTCAAATTTTGGGTTTTTTTCCCCATGTGCAACTGTTGACTTCAGAGACCTAAAGCAGAGAAGAGAGTAATATGGGGAAGAACAGAGAGTACAGAACAGCCCAAGACTTGGCAGTCAAGAGACGAAGGAATCAATTTTCAGCCCAGTCCTGAGGGCACAATTATTGTTGGTTTTCTACTTCGTATTTTCACATCATCCTGTGTTGTTGTTTTTTAAACATGCAAATGCTATTGTGCCTATCTTCTGTGCAATAGAAATGTTCCATTTGCAGATACAACTTTCTACAAACTCTAATACATAACCAGGCTCCCACAAATTACTCTTAGAACAAGAGAAAGGAGAGAAGTAGGCTGACATAGAACAGAAGACAAAATCAATAATGAAATGCAATGAGACCCCCATAATAATTACCTGCTACAGAAATGTATTTATTTTTCCTGCATATTGACATCTTGGCTCTTAACAGATTGACCTTTGGACGTTGCCCTGTCATACGAATGAGGACTTGTCTGTGTGAGAGAGTTGCACTGATGTAATTAAAGTTATGATTTAAATTGCTTTAACTAACCTGCACAAAGCCTTGTGCAGACACTCTACTTTTGGTTTAAACCAGCTTAAGCCAATTAGGGATTGGTTTAAAATAAACCAAAATAAGCTACTCTTAACCTGAAATAAGTGTCCACATGGGTTTTCACGGTTTAAATAAAGCTATTTATATCACACCTTTAAACTGTGCAGCTTTCTGATGTAGGCAAGACTTAGTCCTGCTTATACTCCGCAAAGCATTCTTAGCATTTATTTGTAATTTCTAAGTCTAGATACATTGTTTTGTTTTAGAATGTGAAAAATTTAAAAACTTTTTCTATGAAAGCTTTTGGTTTCCTAGTTTTAAGTGTAAGGATCAACCTGTAATCTGTAATTCATGATGCTGAAAATATGGTTCACTGTGAAATGATGCTCTCATCTTTTTAGTTAAGGGCACCCTTTAAGAAATTTTTTTTTGTTTTCTCTTATAGCAGAAGGATTTGCAACACAGACCTCCTGGATCCCCACAAAGTTCATCGCAGTGCTTTAACCCAGGTTTGTACTAAAGAATGATGTCTGTGCTCAAGGCTTGTCTGTTGAGTTTTATACTTTTTTCTTTAATTTGTTTTAGAAACAATATATAGTGTATTACTGAAGATTAGAAAAGGTCTCTTTTAATAAGATGACTTCATTTTTCCCCATTGGGAATGAGCTAGAAGTGCTTAGAAGTCTCCTGTGTGTTTTTATCCATTTATATTTTTATTCTATTTTATACCTTCTTGCTGTGTAACTTCAAAATATCGCAGTGAAGAAAGATCGATAAGCTAGTTTCTCATTGATTGCCTATTCTCTGGCTTCTGAAAAGACTAGAACTGTGAACTGGAACCTTCGTTTTACATCAGATTTTCATAATTGTCTATTAAAAATTTGCCTGCAGCTGGTGCTAGCTAGCAGTCTCTGAGACAAGCAGGCATTAGCCATCTGAAAGATATATCTTTGTTGTCGTAAATTTGGAAAAGGGATTGCGGGGAAAAAAATTTGAAAAGAGCACTTATTTTGAAGTATAAGCTCTGAAATAGCTTTTTGCTATTGCCATGGAGCTTTCAAGCACTGTTATCTAATAGACAAATCATTTTTCTCCCTCCATCCCCCATATGGCTGTGGTGCTGAAGCTGTGCTGAGGCCTTTTGGATCCCACCAAATGGGCATTTTCACCATCACAGAACTTGCTCTCATCAAACAGTCTGTAAGATTCTGCACCTTTTGCTCTGAGTTGTTTCTAGAATTTGGATACTGGTGTTTATTTTGTGGTACAGCTATTCATTTCAATCAGTGATTACATAAAATGCTAACAAGGTGTTCTCCATCTAGTGGGTCAGAGTCAGCTCTCTGTTACGCTGGTGTAAATGTGTTAGAACTGTTCTGTGTTTATGCCCATATAAGTGAGATCACAGTCCAGCCCTGTGTGTGCGTAAATACAATTTTAGGTGGCAGGAGTTGATAGGTGTGTGTTAAGGGGAGAAACAGACTCCTCAGGTTGTAAGAAGACTCGGTTGATCATAACAAGGACAAAATTAGTCTCTGCCTGGATGCATTGGTCTCTATTTAGTTGTGTTACTCACTGAGACACATTGTAGATGAGGATGTCTGTTATCTAGAGTGCCAATGTGTGTATGGTAGGTGGTGGCTGACTTGCATGTCAAGGCTTTTTTTTTTAAAAACGCTTTTACTGAGGAAACAGCACAGGGGGACTAATTGTTTGAATAAGATAGATGACTGTTTTTGTTGCCAAGAATGGCTTTGTCTCCTTATGGTGAGGTTTAGAGACTAAAATAGGAAACATGAAAGAATAATGAAAATGGAAAAAGTTAATCCTAGGTCTTGTCGTTGGAACAACTCTGTGGTATACAGTCTGGTCTGGTGTGATGGGCTAACAGCAATCAATGATGACTCTCAGCAGTGTGCAGACAGTGCTAATTGAACTCAGAAAATGACTTTCTTTAGTGCAGACTCTGCTAGGTAGACTGAAAAATGGGAACATAGTCAAAAGTAGAAGGGCTAAGAAGTTGAAAAGAACAGCTAATGCCATGGGCAGTGTATGTCTTTACTCATAGTATACACTGTATTAAAACAGTAAGTTACATCTAACTGGCACTTTTTTAAGCAAAAGTAATTTCAGGAGTAGGCCCCAAGATGCAAGGAAGCAGCACTGAAGGCTCCAAGATTGGTTTGACCTTATTGGCATTTAGGAATATTTTGTGTGTGTTCTGCTTGGTTTTGGCAGTGAAAAGCTAAAAGCTGTTGGATTTGCTTATAAATACATATTGAAGGACTTTTTGGAATGTGGATGATGGTTCTGAAAGACTGTATCAGCCTCTTTAGTGCTGTAGCTTTCCTTAAAGGCACTACATCTGCACCATACACTCTAGTAAATTTGCAGTCTGAAATTCTCAAGGAAATTGGCATATACGTGAAAATATTACACACTTGGTGAACAAATTTGCTTCTAGCCTGATGGTTCAGTGGGCTACCAAACAACAATTTTTTGCAACCTTCTTTTACCAAGTTCTAGTCCTATCTAGTGTGACATTGGCTTAATGTCTGAAATATTGTTTGTTTAGAAGATGATGGATACACTGAACTTCCAGGGGATGGTTTGTTAGCACCCTTCCTTCTCCAACTTTTATAAAAGGACCAAAGCTATTGCATCAATAAAAAGAAGACATTCACTTTTCAGCCAGGAAAGTCAGAAGTCATTTTCTCAGTATAGTTCTGGAGTTGCTGTAGAAGACAGCAGGTTGCTGTGAATTGGATCATTCCTGGCTGGTGAAAGCAAGCAGGGAAATACTGTGCCTGTTAGTTGAGGTTGTCATCATTTCCCTGCTGGAGACTGGATGCTAGCTATCCTCAAGAAAGCTATTATGAGTCCTTTGCTCAAGAAGCTACCCATTGACGCTGATCTTGCTAACGATTGACCAGTGTCCATCCAATCTTCCTTTTCTGGCAAAGTCACTGAGTTTGTGTCAGGAAGCTCTGGCTTCTGACTGGGCTGTGGAAATCAGTCAGGTTTTGGACTTAGGAATGAGACAAACAGGTTCCATTGGTAGAGGATTTCGTCTTGTTGGTGGGATGATTCTTTTGGGTCTGTCAGCTGCCTTTGCTACAACTCACCACTACGTTTTACTGATACATCTGCACTTCCTGGCAGCAGGGACAGAGTTGCTTGCTTTACTCCTTTCTTCATGAAAGGGTGCTTTGGAGCAGTTTCTCTTTTGCCTGGAGGCAGGGCACCGTAGGGGTCTGTTTTATTATTCCTTCTGTACATGGGCGGGAGGAATAGAGGCTACATTGTTTTCAGTATACTGATGATCTTTGGATCTATGTCTCTTGTATGTCAGACTTGGCAGGTACAGTGGAATGAGTGATCTGGGGTCTGAGAGTGGGATGTGGACGAGGGCTTGCTGAAATACTGTTGGTTGGATGTGGGAACCAACCAGGAACGTTAAGGAAGATGGCGTTGTCCGTCCAGTGGAGGCAGCAACCTGTGTTAGAGGTTAGCAAGTTCAAGGTTTAATAAAAGGAGGAGTCCGTGGTTGCTTAGGTAGCAGCTGAGGCCCAGGGCACTCAGTCATGTGCGCCTGACTGTGTCAGATATGGACCTTGCCTCAGTTATCCACACCTTAGTCTCATGTCACAGTGATGATAGTTGTCATTCTGTGGAGGGCTGTACCTTGGGACTGCAAGGAAGCTGAAGGTAATGCAGAGCACTAAGGACTTCTGTTAAGCAGGGTTTCAGTCAGGGGACATGTAACCTCTGTAATTTGCACTAGCTGTCTTTTAGCTGCCAGGTGGTGGTCAGGGTTAGTAAACAGCCTTAATTAGTTTGGGACTTGGCTACCTAGATTAGGCAGCATCACTTTCCAAGTAACACTACCGTGTTTGCGATCAAGCGCTCAAGCTAGCACTTCTACTCCTTTTCAGAGAAAAGGGGGTAGAGGCAGTGTTCTGGGAAGGATGTCTGACTTTGGAACTCACTCCCTGCCTTGTTGGTCTGCCGGAGACTAGATTTGTTAACCTGCAGGGGTAGTGCAGAGCCCCAGGCTTTTGATAAGGAATAGTTGTGACTTGATGGTCAAATGAATGTGGATGTTCTGTTGTTCTTTGGAGGTGAATACTATGAATCTGTATGGTTTTGGCTCGGTGGCTTAATTTTTGAGTTTTATTCTTATTTAAAGGGATACAGTCAAATTGAAATATAGTCTGTTAATAGCAATTTCAGAACCTACACCTGCCAGTGTGTGTCGTTTTACCATCACGCTTTGCTAAACTTTTAAAAATGCTTTTCTGTCCCTGGTTGTTGTGTGAATGATCCATGCAAACTGGGAGGCTGACCCACTTCATATATGGAGCAGGGACAACACAATCAAAATGACTATACACAAAATGCTCCTATGTGCAGTGTAAACAAATTGAGAAAAATAACTGTTGTTGTTTTTCAGTGGTAGTGATTTTAGGGGCTGCATATAAAAATAGCAAGTGAAAAAACTCCATACAAAAGTGTGTTGTGGTGGTGGTTTTTTTTTTTGGGGGGGGTTTTTTTTTTTTAGTGTTGATGACCTCTTTCGTTCTGTTACACTATCTGGAGCCATGGCTATGTATTTGTTAAAATATATAAAATATTTGCAATGCTAGTTTCTTTCTTTTTGTTGCAATCCTTTGTAATGGTTTGATAGCCCTTTCGGAAATGTTGTTTAAACAAGATTGTTTGTAGGCTTTAAATTGATGTTATTAAAGATTTACTTTAATTGGTAAGGTGGACTGTAATTAAATTGAACTTGCTTCTTTCTCCCCACACTTTTGCATTACTTTTTCTATATATGTGAGCCCCTCGTTTTGACAGATGAAAATCCAATGGCTCAGTCCTACAAACTCAACGCATCTTTGAAACCTAGAGTTATTCGAGTGAGATTCTAGTTATATAGTAAAATGATGAGCGATGCAAAGGCTCATGATATTAACACGTGCACAGATGACATTCTTTACTAATGAGATATTGTGCTAGTGTGTTGAATCTGGGCAATATCACTATGAGTAGGGATCCAATTACTGTAACCTTTTTGTGTAGAAATCATAGAGAGATGGGGATTGGTTGCAATGATATATTTTAATGCACCCTTCAGAACAGTGGTTCTCAACCAGGGGTCCTGAGGCTGGGGGGCTGTGAGCAGGTTTCAGGGGGGTCCACCAGCCATGGCGGGTGTTAGACTTGCTAGGACTCAGAGCAGAAAGCCAAAGCCCTGCCACACAGGACTGCAGCCCCGGGACCCCAAGACCCAACACCCAGGGCTAAAGCCAAAGCCTGAGCAACTTAGCTTTTCAGTGCCCACTGTGGTGTGGGTGCCTAGGCAATTGTCCTGCTTGCTACCCTCTAACACCAGTTGTTGTGGCACAGCTTGGCCATGAAGTTTTTATAGCCTGTTGAGAACCCTATTTCAGAATCTTGTTCAAATTGGCATTGTCAGGACATGAGTAGAACCCAGTGTCTTGCCACTCCCCCCCAGAATAGAAGCCTTACCTTCTAAAGGGCACAGCATCAAAGACACTGTTACTTAATGGAAAGTCACCTCTGTCTTAAAATAAGACTTTTGAGAAGATGCAATTCACCTGGAACCTGAATTTCAAACGCACGTGATACTCTCAGGGCTTGGCTACACTCGAAACTTCAAAGCGCTGCCGCGGGAGCACTCTCGCAGCAGTGCTTTGAAGTGCGAGTGTGGTCGCAGCGCCAGCGCTGGGAGAGAGCTCTCCCAGCGCTGCACGTACTCCACCTCCTCATGGGGATTAGCTCACAGCGCTGGGGCGCTGTGCTCGCAGCACTCAGGAAGGTGTTTTTTTTCACACCCCTGAGCGAGAAAGTTGCAGCGCTGTAAAGCGCCAGTGTAGCCAAGGCCTCAGAAAGGATATTCATTCTGGGGGCTCTCTTGAGTAATTGTTGACATGATCTTATCAAGGCTTAGTTGAAAATTTGTTACTTAAGTGAACAGAAGGTCACTTTGCAGTTGCCATGTTGTTGCTGTGGACTAGCAGATGTATGGGTCTCCATCAGTGACATTCAGAACTGCTGAAAATCAGGTTTAAGCTGTTTGTTCTAGATAAGAACTCCAAACACTGAGCCTCTAGACGCAGAAAAACTCTTTAATTCTTGCTTTTTTGTTATGATCACAGTATTAAAATATTGTGTTCATGATAACAATAAAATGATCTTCCCCACGGACTTTAATCAGGCTTTTGATACAAACCAGCTGGCTTTGTAGGCCAACATTTGGCAATAAGTGGAACGTTTTCTCATGAAAGGCTGGATCCTGCCACGTCTTATGGACTTAGTCCACTGAAGCCAGTGGAACTCTTCCTATGATCAAGTGTTTGTGGGATTGGGTCCTAATATTGAAATTTATTTTGTATTTAAAGCCTTGTAGCCTCTTCCTCTAAAGAGGCATTCAGTAGCCATTGGCCCTCCTTGTGTGGAAGTCAATAAAACAATACACAAGGGGAAATCTCTGGCATTTGTATATTTAGTGGAATAGCAAGTTGAACATGATCCATCTGCTGCTTAGCTGAACACTAATTTATGTAGCCTGGAGTAATAAAGGCTATACTTTCATTGCAGTGTTTTGGTAGCTTCATGAGTCAAAAGATTGATTTATAAATGTCACCAGAAGTGCAAGATGGAATTAAAGCCCCATTCTATGCACATATTAGTGATTTATATATAATAAACCCTGGTTTTTAAAAACTTTACCCATATATCTGTCCTTGGCATCATCTTGCTCCCCAATTGGTGGAATCTGTACTGCTCCCTTCCTCCCTTGAGTTCCCTTCATGAGCTTTCCACCTCTCCTGCTCTGGCTTTTTTTTTCTGGGAGTCCACACTCTTCCTGCCCCTCTCATTGCAGCAGAGCAGTCCAGTGGGTATTATGAGCACTTGGAAGAAAGGGCAGCTGCAGATTTAATCAGTGATGTGAAGTTTTAAAGATTGTGTCTGGCTGGTTTCTCCACCTGTGACTTTTCTAAAATCATTGTGAAAAATAAGATAAAATTAATGCACTTTGTCTCCAGTTCCTTATTCTACATTAAAGGCATTAATACTAAGAAATTATATCTATTACAGGCTTCCATGCATTGTATAATAGTGATTATAGGTTTAAATATATTTCCAGTTTGCAGTCTATATAGATTTTAAAAGAATCGAAAAGTTGAAGTATTAAAATTCAGTTTAGCTGGGGTATCTGTTAGTGTGTGTATAAATCACTATGTAGCAATAAGCATGTCAGAGAACTGTTGGGTTTTTTTGTGATCTCAGATTTTTCTTGTTTGACATGAAATGTTCTATGCCCTTGTACAATAGGGTGTGAATAATTGTGTGTAGATTATGGTGTTTTACTAAAGGAGAAGATACTTTGCAATTTCCACACTAAATGGGCACAGCAGGGACCAATTTCCTGCACTTCAGACCTGCTGATTTAGCCAATACAGTACGTTAAGTGGCAGCTTTACATTTCTAGAAGGATCACAAGGTAGTATAAAAACAGTACATCTGTGGGGCCACTTTACTGCGCTAAATCTTAGGGCAGCCAGTTGCAAGCATGGGGAATACAAATTCAAAAAGCAGTGGCAGAAACAACACAATGCCAGCTCCTCCTGAGCTGTCTTTTTGTAGCTCATTTTCAAGAAAATGGAATGAGAATGTCTTTTTGGACAATGAGCTCTTGACATCCAAGATCTTGTCTGCTCTTCAGCCACGTTCAGAGAGGAGGGGTTTGAGAGCCGGCAGTTTGCAGTGTGCTCCTCACTTTTTGAGCACCAATTCAGTCTTTGCTTCTGTAGCAGCCTCTCTGAAGGAGCAGCCCCGAAGTGCCCTTCTGGGCTCGGATGGCACCCCAGTTCTGTCTCGGCATCTCGGCATGACTATCACCCAAAGAGGAAATCCTCAGTCTGCATTGAATACTGCTGATTCTGTTCATAGATTTGGGTAAGTAGACAGCTTCTCTTTTAAGCCACTTTGTTTTTCCTACTGTACCTGTAAAAACAGTTACGGAACTAAATCTCTTCCAAATTAAGGACATGCAGCAAGCTGTAGAGAGTATTAGATGAACCTTTACTGCTGAATTGCATTGAGAAATGTTCTCCAAATGGACAGCTGTTTGTTTCTTTGTGAAGCTGCAAAGTCTCTGTGGTTCCTTTCTGCTATAGATGAAATACCATGGATTATGGTGAAATTTGGATTGTGGTATTTGAGTACCCTTGTCTAAGCTTTATTGTCCATCAAAGTCCTTTGCCTCTAGGTCTCTGGAAACCTAGGAATAGTTTCTTAGGCTGAATTTTTTGGGCCACACAGTGTAGTTGACAGTGCTGTTTAAATTGAAACAGTCCTCAGCTTTGAAATATCCCTTGATTAAAACAATGTATCACATTTTTGTTTGCCACAATTGTGTGTCATCTTATTGACGGAGCTTTTAGTTTTAACCCTACATAGGCTCAACATAAAATTAGGTGCCTTTTAAGGTGTAGTACCAAAGGTTGTATAAGAGTTGATTGATCAAGAGAAGAGAATAAGGGACTTTAAATTTAAACTGAAAATTTATCCATTGAGTTCCAGTGTTTATTACCAAATTGAATTTGACTATTTCATGTCAAAAAGCAAAGATAGTCTTTTTGTGTTTGTTCAAACTAATTAGCTCCATAGTAAAGGAAGAGTGCAAATTAAAATGGTTTGTTATAGATAACTTAGTTGTGCTTTTCTCTCAAAAAATTAAGATTCTATGTTAAAGTAACACAGTTGTACAATTTTTTTGGCTGTTTAGACCAATCACAGGAGAAATGGATGAAGGGGATTCGGGATTTATAAAATTTAAGCAGACATCAGATGATGTTGTCTCACTTGCACCTTCAACAGCAGAATCCATTTTTCTAGAAGGTATGGAACTTCTGTCTTTTGAGGATTTCCTGGTGTTGTTTTTACAAATTAAGTCTCAGAGAGACTATTGAAATGTTTTAACTCTCTTTATGTTCATAAAAGTTATTGGAGGATATGTCCAGGGCGTAATATTAGTGAAATGGAATGTGTTTTTGATCTAGATGCGTACGCTTCCTCTCTGAGAAGTGAGATAGAAACAGATGCTCATGAGTTTGAGGCAGAATCTTGGAGTCTCACAGTGGAACCATCTTATGCAAAGGAGCAAAAGGGAGCAGTTATGAAAAGGCAAGATGTCATTTATGGTAAGAACAATTTATTTCTGTCATTTACATAGTGCTTCTATTTTAAAATGTCTCCTATTGCTATTTTGATTAGTATAATAGGATTCAGTGATTTCAGTGCCTCCCTGTTTTTCTGTGTGCTTAGAAGCCAGGATTGTGTGAAGATTTTCCCTTTTCTACCCCTGGACATGCTGTGTACTTGGGTTCTGATTTGTTAGATTAACAACTTGTGGTTTTCAGGTTGCTTAAAATAAGCTGTAAATTCCATCTATAAAACAAGGCAATATCCATAGCCACCATCTCGAGCCATGATCTGAAGATATCATAATCCTAATCAAGGTGAAACTTGGTCACTACTTGGTTGGAAGATTTCCAAGGAAAGTGTCAGTACCCTAGTAGAGCAGTAATCTTTCTTTAGTACTGAGCCAGGGCCCCAGAATGGTGTTTTTATGCACATCAGTGTGGCTGAAGGCACTATCCTTCTAACGAGACATAAACTTAGGACTCCATGTTCTTAAGGATCCCATGGTTCCTTTTGCAAGAGTAGGCTTGTCAGGCCAAATTGCAACCTATAATCCTAAAACTCCCTCTAGGGCTTTAATAAGGAGTCTTCGTTTCTCCTTCTAGAAACTCTTTCTGTCAAGAAGTGTTTATGGTTTCTGTCAAGAAGTGTTTATGGCTAGCTCGATTCCAGCCCAGAGATGAATGAATTTTTTTTGTTAATCCGGAAGTTCTTCACAAATTGCATGAATAGGGATTATTATTGCTGTCGATATTGATTACTGTTTTTGCACTGCATGTTTCAAAATGTTTACAGTTGCTTCATAGTGCAGACTACAGAGTTTTAGACAGACTAGAGAATTTGGCTGTCAGATTTGCACAGTCCTTAGAGTTGTGTTGCATACCCAGTTTTGAGCTGATCTCTGGAAAGTCTTTAGCGCTACCATGCTGGTGTATTGCTGCTATAGTCCTTGGCACGTATTGGTGATACTGCTTTATTACTGTCTGGGAGAAATCCAAAAGCATCATAAATGAGTTTTCCTTAGGTGCTTCCGTAGCTGTGAGAGTATCTCATGTCATATGTTTCTTTTCTAATGAGATGTTTAGATTACAGTAGTTCAAGGTCTCCTAAGCTTTGACTTGAATCATAATAGAAGCTGTCAATCTTCACCTGATCTCTGTAAAAATAAGGATTTTTTTTAATGGATACAGAAAGCACTCCCTTCGAGAAATGCACAAACTTCACAGCATCCAACACACAACAATATAATATCGTCTTTCAGTTTCTTGCCAATAGGAAGTGGTGGATTTGTTTTATAAATTTAGAATGAAGTAAATAGCTGAGCTGTCGATGCCCATCATTATTTCAATGCTGCCTTTGCTAGCAACATGCACCAGAAGTGTGGTTAAGTGGCTTGCTATGGCTGTTGACTTTCACAGCCTGCTCTGCTAGGTGCTTGGCCAGCTGCTGCCTAACACTTCTAAATAACTAACATGTTTTCTCTCCAGAACTCATGCAGACTGAAATGCATCATGTCCGAACACTGAAAATCATGCTGAAGGTGTACTCCAAAGCACTGAGAGAGGAGCTGCAGTTCACAAACGCTGTCATCAACAAAATCTTCCCTTGTGTGGATGAATTGTTGGAGCTGCATGGGCAATTCCTGTTTCAATTAAAGGAGCGACGGAAGGCATCCTTGGAGGAAGGCAGTGACCGGAATTACATTATCCAGAACATTGGAGACCTCTTGGTACAACAGGTGTGAACTAAGCTCTGACAACATTAGTTAATGCTATATTTAACTTCTGAGAACTTAAGTGTAATATTAAAGTTGGGTTGTGTAAAGTTTGAATGTCGTGGGCCCTTGACAAAACACTGGGTTTAAAGTGCTCTGTCCAATACCACATTTGTCTTTGGCTTCCAGAAATGCAGCTCGTCCCTAAATTGTGTGAAATGTTGAACATTTCCTTTGTGTATTTATGCATAACATGGCATGCTGCTGGGAAGGGTGTGGTTCTGCTTCTTGTCTTCTCCTCTCCAAAATTAAAGCAGCGCACCACTGAAGTCCTTCAAGGAGAATCCTCACATCCCTTCTGAACACAGCTTTCCTGCATCAATTGCCAACCCTTTTGGGTTATAAAGACCCTTGCTGTAACAAGCCTTCCCTTCTTTCAGCTACTCTATATGCTCTCCTTGACTTGGAATGATGCAGCAGAAACTCTCTTACATCACCACCAATCTGATGTCCCCCTCGCCCTTTCCAGCTCCAAAAAAGCTCTGAGTTCGAGTCCCAGAGGCTCTTAACTCACATTTATTGTCTGTCTGCCAGGAGTAAATGAACATTTGGGTACCTCACTGTGTCTGAGCCTCTCCACTTGCTCAGTCCCTCCTATTTCTGGTGCAGGAGAAGAAGCTGGAATAGCAATGAAATTTGATCCCAAAAGCCAATCAGCACAAAGCCTAATTAAACCCAAGAGTGTTATACTAGCCAAGCTCTCTACGAGTAACTGGCTGCATTTTAAACTGGCTAATTTAATGTCCTTCCTCATGTTTCCAATTAGTTTTCAGGTGAAAGTGGAGAGAGAATGAAAGAAAAATACAGTCTGTTCTGTTGTGGTCACAATGAAGCTGTCAGTCACTATAAGGACCTGCTGCAGAGCAACAAGAAGTTCCAAAACTTAATAAAGGTAAAAACCCATCCGGTGACCCAGTCTGTCCCATTTCCAAAGAGCAAAATGTCTGATTTCTTGGGTTTGGTTTTGAACCAGACTTAAAGCTGAAAGGAGTGTGAGCTTGTACTTGGCTAGAACTGCAGCTCTAGAGAGCCCTAGTGGATAGAGCACTGGACTGGGTCTCAGAAGACCTAGGTTCTAGTCCTGGCTCTGCCACTGGCTTGTTATGTGACCTTAGGCAAGTTGCTTCACCTCTCTGTGCCTCAGTTTCCTCATCGCTGAAATGCAGATAATCATTCTTTGAGCTCTACCATAAAAAGCACTGTATAAGAACTAGGTACTATTGTTATAGTTTTGCCCATATGACATATCTCCAGAATCAAGAGACTGGCTCCAGGGCATGTCAGTCTCTTGTGCACTGGAATGTGCAGCCTTACGTGGGTAGAACAAAAGAAACTGCTATATGGAAACATTTAAATGTAGACAATTTGTAAGGAGTTAACCTGAATCTTAGAGGAACGTTGCACGGTTCAGATGGATGAAATTTTCTAAATCCTCTAGTTCAGTAATTTGGAGTATTTCCCAGTATTGTTCTAAATTATAGATCTTCTTAGGTGGTGTCTTTTAAAGGGGACAGTTCATTACCGTCAAGGATTTAAATAATGAGTTTAGAAGTGCAATGCATTCTGTTCTCTGAGAAGAGAGGATCCATGAATCTGTAATCCATTCTGCTGCCAGCATCTCGGAGTACTTGGAATCGGACTGACTGTTGGGGTTCTGATTCTTTCATTCATAAGTGGATCTATATTTATTAGCATTAAACTCCAGAAACACTGGTAAAGGAGACACCTATACATCATTCAGTAGCAAGTGTAATTCAGTTCAATTATATTGTTGAACCTGATTAGATGATGATAATAAATATATGTTTTAAAAGTGGGCATATTATAAAAGAAAAAAGAAAATCTATCTTTAAATGGAAAATCCAACAATTTTTTTGCACTAGCTGGAAATAACATTTAAAAACACATTTTTCCTGTGATGCAAGTCAAAATAACGACTTTGGTTTGCTGGGTGCAAGAGGTGCCCATTGCTAGTTTTGTGATTGACACTAATGGGGCTGTAGTGCAAGAGTAGCCACAGGGTCGTGTAGTCAATAGAGATCTTGTTGCACAAAAGAGAAATTTCAAGAGGTAAGGAATGTGTAATTGGCGTGGGGAAAAGACGGAGGGCTATCTCAAATGCAGATTGTATCACAACCTGCAGTTTATGCCACCTAGAGTAGTCTAACCACTTGTTTGGTTTCTGTGTGTTGTGTTTTTTTTTGTTTTTTGCTCCCTAGAAAATAGGTAACTCTTCTATTGTGAGGAGACTTGGTGTCCAGGAGTGCATCCTCCTAGTCACTCAACGCATAACCAAGTATCCAGTGCTGGTGGAGCGTATTATTCAGAATACAGAAGGTATATGAGTGCCCTGTAATACCTGTCCCCCCCCAGCCCTGGCTGTCTTCCTTTGCACCACCCTCTTCTAAACATGGAGGGTTGTGTGGGACTCCCTTTAGGCTCTTCCGCTTCACTCCTTTATCAGTTGAAGGATTGTTATTGAGCCACAAAAATTACAGGCTCAGGGGCAGCATTAGATTTAACTCTAAAGACAGGAAATCTTGGTGTGTTAGCCTCTGTTTGATCAGAATTTGATGCTTTGGCTTTTTTCGGACTTTATGCTACAAAGAAACACTTCGACCTCCTAAGCACAGAGCCTGTCACATTAGGTGATGTTTGGGATTTGTTTAGAAGGGGCATTCTGTGTCCTGGAAATCTAAATAACTTCCATTTTATGAATTATTTCCTTAATTTCTGCAGCAAAGTCAGACTAACCAACACTCTGCCTCTTTATAGCTGGCACTAAGGATTATGAAGATCTGTCCCAGGCACTCAGTTTAATTAAGGACATGATCACTCATGTAGATGCCAAGGTAAATGAGTGTGAGAAGAGGCAGCGTCTTAGAGAGATTATGTACAAAATGGAGCTGAAATCATCAGGGAAATTCAAGAATGGGCTGCTCTTCCGGAAGAATGACATGGGGCAGCGGCAGCTCCTGCTGGATGGGACACTGTTCTGGAAAGCTGCATCAGGGAGGCTCAAAGGTAAATAAAAGTGCTGAAAAGAGGGAAAATCATAACTGGAAAACAAGATTTCCATTTTGTTTGTTACTGATCAATTGAGTATAAAGTCAGCTGATGATAACCTGTTAGTTTCATAGGGTACTGGAGGAAATAGCACTTGTTCTATTCCTGACTTGTCAAATAAGCAACTCTATAACGGTACACGGTAAGTTCCTTTTGCAGTTTGCTTATAATCTCTCTGATCCTCTGCTCAGTTCAAATGGGAGGTCTTTAGATAGATGACAAGGTGTTGAGTCAAACCTTCTTAGACTCCTGTGGAAAGACATTATCTTGTGCGAGCTCTGGTTCACACTTTGAAAAATTGTCATGTCAACCTCATGACACCTTCCTTCCACAAACTAACTGACTGGTCAGAAAATCAAAACTGCTTCCATAAGCTGAACATGTTAACAATTTTGTTGCTGAAAAGTACAGGAGGAGAGAGCCTCATTGGCTCATCCCATGTAGCCAGAGGTATCTGGTGCTGTGGATTTCACACAGTTCCATAAGATTTTGCTGCTGGGACAGAGACATGTTCCCTCATGAGCAGATCAGGGTTATATGTTAACCTGTGCCTCAGGAGAGCTTTTCATCTTCGGATCTCTTTACAAATATTTTAATGTGTTCCTTTTTGTATTCCTGCAAAAAGTGCATTTGATTGGGCTGTGTATGTGACCATTACAAATTTAAAGGAATAATGTATCTGATATTGCAATGCTGACCATATGAAAGGCCTGTTGAACAGTGTTTAGAATAGTTGTGAATAGTTAGCAAGTATTTCCACTTTTCCCACTTATTTTAAAATTTTTGCTTCTTTAAACCTAGGCTTTTCTTTGGGATGGAGGTCCATAATCATCATGCATTAGAAATAACTACATGGAGCAGCAAATAGGTGTCTAATCTATATCTGATCTTCTGATATAGGCTGTGCCTATCACTAGTGTCTGAGAGCAATAAGTATGATCAGTGCCCTCTGTATTTGATGTCAAAGAATTTTCTTTGGAATTCACCTAGTTGCAGAACCTGCTCCAGAATCTAATCTTTCCTTATTTACAAAGATTGTTGTGGTAGAAATGACCCTTACATTCAGGTCATGTTTTTAAGCAATGCAGTAGCAATGGCTCTGTGGGGTGATCTACTTCAATCCTCTCAGTAGGCTTTAAATCTCAACCCCAACTAATTACAGTTAAATGTCAACATTCTTAATTACTTCACTGCTGATCACTTTAACAGAAACCTGCTGATCTCATCCCAGGATCCCAAACTGCCTAACATGCCTTCATAGGGACAAAAACCCCAGCTAGTTAGCCTCTGACTTGACCCATGACAGTTAAGTGGTTTTGATTTTAGTCCTAAGTGGATCACAGGGTCTGGTACAAGAGGTGAATATACTTGAACTGCTCGATAATAGTGGCCATAAGGTAAATAAATTTAACATCCTTGTGGGGGAAAATGCCAAAGAAACCCACCATGGCAGCATTTAATTTAAAAAAGGAGAACTACACATAAATGAGGTGAAACAATAATAAAGACAAACTGCCTGCAAACTGCATGGAGGCTACTTGAAAACTCCATAATGGAGGCTCAAACTAAACATCTTACCCACCCATCCCCTGCTCCCAAACAAAAAGTAAGAGAACAAAAAAATGCCACTATGGATAAACACCAGAGTAAAAGAGGCAGTTAGAGGCAAAAAGGCATCCTTTTAAATTTGGAAGTCAAATCCTAGAGAGGACAGTAGAAAGGAGCATAAGCTCTGGCAGACTGAGTATAAAAGTGTAATAAGGTAGGCCAAGAAAGAATTTGAAGAATAACTAAGGACACACAAACTATTAGCAAAATTTTTTCAAAGTACATCAGAAGCAGAAAGTCTGCCAAACGGTCAGTGGGGCCACTGGACGATGAAAGTGCTAAAGGAGCACTCAAGGAAGACAGTGGTGCTGCAGGGAAGCTAAATGAATCCTTCATATCGTACCAGTGCAGAGGGTATAGGAAAATCCCCACACCTGAGCATTCTTTTTAGGTGACAGATCTAAGGAACTGTCCCAGCTTGAGATGTCAGTAGAGGAAGTTTTGGAACTAATTGCTCAATTCAGCAGTATAAGTCACCAGGACCAGAGGGTGTTCACCCAAGAGTTTTGAAGAAACTCAAAAATGAAACTGCAGAACTACTAACTGTGGTATTTAACCTATTGGTTAAATCAGTCTCTGTACCAGATGACAGGCTGATAGCTGATGTGACACCAATTTTTAAACAAGGCTCCAGAGGCGATCCTGGCAATTAAAAGCCGGTAAGTCTGACTTCAGTACCAAGCAAATTGGTTGAAACTATAGTAAAGAACAGACTTATCAAACACAAAGATAAACATGGGAGAAGAGTGAACACCACTTTTGTAAAGGGAAATCATGCCTCAGCAACCTATTAAAATTCTCTGAAGGGGTCAAGAAACATGTGGACAACGGTGATCTAGTCAATGTAGTGTACTTGGGCTTTCAAGGAATCCTGTGGCACCTTATAGACTAACAGACGTTTTGGAGCATGAGCTTTCGTGGGTGAATACCCACTTTGTCAGATCCACGAAAGCTCGTGCTCCAAAACGTCTGTTAGTCTATAAGGTGCCACAGGATTCTTCGCTGCTTTTACAGATCCAGACTAACATGGCTATGTCATAAACAGATAGCTAAGGGTTAATGTCTCTTTCACCTGAAGCACCTGACCAGAGGACCAATCAGGAAACCGGATTTTTTCAACTTTGGGTAGAGGGAATTTTGTGTCTGAGGTCTTTGACAGGCTACCCCTCTGATACTTGGGCTTTCAGAAAGCCTTTGACGAGGTCCCACACCAAAGGCTCTTAACCAAAATTAAGCAGTCCTGGGATAAAAGGAAAGGTCCTCTCATAGATCAGTAACTGGTTAAAAGATTGAAAACAAAGGGTAGGAATAAATGGTGAGTTTTCACAATGGAGAGAGGTAAAAGGTGGGGTCCACCAAGGATCTGTACAGGGACCTGTGGTGTTCATGCCTTTTCCAGATAATTTGTGAATATGATGAACAGTGAAGTGGCAAAATTTGTAGACGATACAAAACTACTTGGATAGTTGCGTCCAGAGTTAATGGTGAAGATTTACAAAGGGATCTCATAAAGCTGAATGGCTGGGCAAGAAAATGGCAGATGAAATTCAATGTTAAGTGAAAAGTAAGGAATCCTAAGTATATGTACAAAATGATAGGGTCTAAATTAGCTGTTACCACTTCAGAAATTGTGGAGTCATCGTGGTTGAGTTCCTGAAAACATTCGCTCAATGTGCAGCAGCAGTCAAAAAAGCTAACAATGTTAGGAGCCATTAGGAAAATGATAAATAGACAGAACTAGCATAATGCCACTATATAAATCCATGGTCCACCCACACCTTGAATACTATCTGCAGTTCTGGTCATCTCATCTCAAAAAAGCTATGTTAGAATTGGAAAAGGTACACAGAAGAGCAATGAAAATAATTAGGGGTATGGAACATCTTCCATGTGAGGAGAGATTAAAAAGATTGGGACTGTTCAGCTTAGAAAAGAGATGACCAAGGAGGATATGACTGAGGTCTATAAAATCATGAATGGTGTGGAGAAAGTGAATAAGGAAGTGTATTTACCCCCTTCACATAACATAAGAACTAGGGTGACATGATGAAATTAATAGGCAGGAGGTTTAAAACAAAGAAGGAAGTATTTCTTTGCACAATCAACGTGTGGAACTCGTTGATAGGTGGTGATGTGAAGGCCAAAAGTATAACTGGGTTAAAAAAAGAATTAGATAAATTCATGGTGGATAGGTCCATCAGTGGCTATTAGTCAAGATGGTTAGGGATGCAACCCATGCTCTTGATATCCCTGACCCTCCAACTGCCAGAAGGTAGGACTGGACAACAGTATCACTTGATTATTGCCCTGTTCTGTTCATTCCTGCTGAAGCATCTGGCACTGGCAAGTGTCAGAGACAGACTATTGGGCTAGACGAACCGTTGGTCTGAGCCGGTAGGCCATTCTTATGAGGCCATTCAATACAGACCAGTATAAAATAAATAACACAAGGGCTACTTTTACTGCCTATATTCATTTTAGTAAAAGCATCCATTTGTGGTTTGTTTTAAATGGAGCTGCAGAAAATGAGTCCTTGCCACATAATTGAGATCTAACTTGGTATGGAGTACATGGGGCCTTGATTATAATCCATCCAGGTAGGCTGCATCACAAAGTGGCGCATCACAATGCGAATAGTCCTGAAAGGCTTCTGGTACCAAAACATTCTCTGTAAATCATCTGCGCTGTTCGACAGTTACACTGTAGTGTTAACTCAAATGCTTGCTTGTCTGCATCAAGTCTTTTGGCTTTAAAACCATTTCATTTTTCTCCTGTTGCCTTGGTAGATATTCTGGCTGTCCTGTTAACTGACGTACTTTTGCTGTTGCAAGAAAAGGACCAAAAATATACTTTTGCATCTGTGGTATGTATTTTTCTGCTTCATTAAAATATTCATTCACAGTATTCATGAAAGTGACTTAAAAGAAGAATATTGGTAGTGGTATTCGTATTTAATATGTATATTATGGTAGTGATCAAGCTCCCCAATTGAGATTGAGGCCTCATTGTGCTGGGGGGCTGCACAAACATGCCTGACTGGCCTATGGAATTCAGACTCATATACCAGCTAATATGGAGAGACTGTCTTTGTGGGTTGGGAATCTGTCACTACTGGAAGTGCACGTGTCATTGTACATAATAGAAACATAAGAGTAATGAGAGCGGAGTTTGTTCTAAACTAACGCCCCCTTGTGAGCTTCAGGGACACCCACTTAGAGGAATCAAAAGGAGAAAATATCTGAAAAAAAATATTAGAAAACAAACCAGGAATCTTGGGGTCACATAAGCCAAACCTGGTTCAGCCCCAGAACTTTTCTCTTTGTATGGAACTACTAACCCAAGCAAACTCTCTAACTTTGTGGCACTGAGCACTGGTCTTCGTTCTTTTCACTGCTCCCTGTATTGCTGAGTTCTGTCCTGAGTTGTGGACGCTGGCAGCATATGAGGAAATGTGCTAGAATCCTGCTTTGAAAGGCCCCTATAAACAGTCTTTTAGAGAAGGGGGGACTCTGCTGCTCAGCTCTCTTTCAGTGTGTTAATTTGCAGCTCGATGAAGGGGGATAAAAACCTGCCGTGTCATCTGGGGAAATGGTAAACTGTGACTAGGGTAGCCTCCGAACTGCTGGCAACTGAGATTTTATTATGTAAATGTAATGAGCACTAACCCATATGTAATTATCGCAGCAATTTGGAGCACTTGTGGATTCACTTGTTTTTCAGGGCATTTCCTAGTTCTTAGGGCAGTTTGTTAGCAAAGGACAGATGTGTACATTTGGAACTGACCAAAGTTCAGTTGTGACTGTAACAGGATTTACTAATTACAATTTTGAAAGGGTTTTTTTGTTTTAAATTATTTACTTTGTCCTGATATTTTTCAACGTATCAAGACTGGGGCTGGATTTCCCTGGCAAACCGTATCACTTGATTTCAATGGGATTTAAGCACATACTTAATATTTGAAGCATATACCTATGATTTCTGGGTAGAGGTATTTTTCTTGAATTGGGATGTCTAACTGTAAAGTTGCTGCACCTGGGCTTTTACATCATATTCATCCATTCAGGATAACACACCCACTGTTTGGCTTGTATAGCACTGGAGTAGAGAGGAATATTTGCTTCTGGTCTGTTTCCCAAAACATAATCATTCAGGTTGAATGTTAAACTCAAATATAATACTTGCAAAAATACAGCTGGAGCACTTGGACAGTTGTCATTAAGAATGTTTGAGTTTCCTCCTCCACCCCTCTGCGTGGTGTGCAGCCTTTTTGTCCTATGGGGCTGTTACTGTATTTGCAAATCTACTTCACTAGCTCAACTCCTGCTACAGGAAACCCTAGATACCATGTGTTAGAATGCTAAAGAGCATGCAGCCTCTCATCCCTACCCCAGATCTCTAATCCCTAGTGGAGGGTACTTTGCCTGGTGGAATATTGTCTGTCCATAGTCATGGATTGATCTGTTCTTGGCACCTTTATATTTATGGGATCTGTTTAAAATAAGCTAAATATTGATCTTCCCTAGATAAAGTAAGAGAAGGGAGGGGAGTGAATAGATCTACCTGGCTCTCCTGCATTGTCCTAGTGACTCCAGCTCATGATCTGAGCCAGCACACAGCTTGCAGGGGAGCCCAAGAACAGCTGGCAAAACTTAGTTTTCTTGATGTCACAGTTTCAGGAATCCCCTCTGCTTCCCCTCAGGATTTATGCAGTAGAAATGGAAGCATGTTCAGCAGCCTGCAAAATAGCTCCTTTCTCACCTAGTGATGGGTTATCTAAGTGATGTACATTGGCTGAAACACAAAGTGTAGCTAGGGATGCTAGTTACAGATATAACCCTTTTAGAAACCGTTTATCCCAGAGAGTTGCTGTTAATGTTATACAAGAAGGGTTTTACCTTTTGGACCTGGTTTCAGTTTCCTAGACCTGAAGGTGAAGCTCTGTCCTATGAGCTAACCTGCCAGCTTGGCACCAGCATTACTTCCTCCTGTTCTCTCCTTTCATGTTTATATCCAAGTATCGTTAGGTCCAGTGATACTGGTTTTTCCCCTGTTCTGTTTTTATTACTGCCAAAAGAAGCAAAGTCCAAACTAGGTCATGCTGCCCTCCCTCATGAGGAACTCTGAAGAGCCAGAATTCACAGCTCCACAAGTCTCATGTTTTTAGAATGTAGGTCCTTGAGACTCCTCTGTGTGCCATGCACGGGTGCAGTATAAAATGGCCCCAGCAATAAAACTGCGTCATTGCAGTTTGTCTTCATTGGTCACAGACAAGAAACCCTAAAGATGCTGTGTGATCTAGTGCTTCAGCAAAACTTAACACATCAACTTATATTTTTGTTCTGCAGGACTCTAAGCCACCAGTTATTTCATTGCAAAAGCTAATTGTAAGAGAGGTAGCTAATGAGGAGAAGGCAATGTTCTTAATTAGTGCCTCATTAAAAGGACCAGAGATGTATGAAATTCACACCAGCTCCAAAGAAGAGAGAAATTCTTGGATGGCGCACATTCGCAGAGCTGTGGAAAGGTAAATTATGACTGAAAGTTGGAGGATTTGATTTCCTGATTGCGTGTTTGATCTCTCAGCACGGCTGAAAGTTCTGTTTGTCGGGTAAAGATAAATTTGACTAATCTGGTCCCTCAGGCTTTATTTCACATCCGTGCTAAAGTATATACTAGTCATGTCAGTGTGGCTTCTCTCAGGAGGCCAAATAGATTTGACTATCTTTTAGTTTTTTGTTTTTGCTGTTGTATTTCATACTCTTTGTAAGAGTGGAGCATGTTGCTTTGCACATGCTTACCTAAAGGAAACAGACCACAGCAGATATGAGAAGATTAGGGGTTTTATTTGTCAGTAACTTGACCTGGTCAGAAGATTCAGCCTCCCTAGGAAGTGTGTTTGCCCAGTACCTGACATAACAGTAGCATTATGGATGTGAGATGCAAACAGGCTGCAAGATAAAGCACCTCCCAAGCAAGGATGCATGATTTGGGCCAAGGCTTTCAGTAGGTTATCTATGCATAGATCAAATCAATCTCCTCCTGCCTTTCCTCGTTTTATAGCTGCCCTGATGAAGAGGAAGGAACCTTCAGTGAGCCTGAAGAAGAAAGGAGATTGGCTGAAGCACGAATTGCTAAATTAAAAGAATTTCAAGGTAATGGTTTATGCAAGCATCTAGTGAACAACTTTGTAGTATCACTAACTCTTCGTGACCCTCTTATTTTTGATGGACACTTAATGACTAGGAATGTGATCCCATCCTGTGATAATTTCAGGCAAACTACTGTTGTAGGATTGCAGGTAAATTGGGCTTTTCCTGCCGTTAAATAACACATCTAAAAAATCCCTCTCACTTTTTGTTGAGATGTGAGAAAAATGATGAGGGGTATGGAACAACTTCCATATGAGGAGAGATTAAAAAGTCTGGGACTATTCAGCTTAAAAAAGAGATGACAAAGTGGGGGTGGGATATGATAGAGGTCTATAAAATTGTGACTGGTGTGGAGAAAGTGACTAGAGAAGTGTAATTTACTCCTTCCCATAACACAAGAACCAGCAGTCACCCAGTGACATTAAAAGGCAGCAGTTTTAAACTAACATAAGGAAGCATAGGTGCTGACTCGGTGGGTGCTCCGGGGCTGGAGCACCCCCCTTCTTCCACCCTGCCCCGCAGCATGCTGCTTCCCCGCTCCTCCCCCCTCCCTCTCAGCGCTTCCTGGGAGCGGGGACTTAGAGCGCTCAGGAGAGGAGGCAGGGAAGGGGGTGGATGAGGGCGGGAAGAGGGTGGGGCTGGGGTGGGAAAAGGCAGGGTGGGGCAGGGACTTTGGGGAAGGGGTGGAATGAGGGTGGGGTGAAGGCGGTGCAGGGATGGGAAGAGACAGGGCTATGGGTGGATGGGGGATTGAGCACCCATCGGGGACAGGGGAAGTCAGTGCTTATGTAAGGAAGTACTTCTTCATACAACACACCTGTGGAACTCATTGCCTGGGGATGTTGTGAAGGCCAAAAGTACAACGGGGTTCAAAAAAGAATTAGATAAATTAGAGAGGATAGCCAAGATGGTCAGGGATGCAAACCCATGCTTTGAGGATCCCTAGACTTCTGACTGCCAGAAGCTAGGACTGGGCAATGGGATGGATCGCTCACCAAATGCCCTGTTCTGTTCATTTTCTCTGAAGCATTTGGCACTGGCGCAACTGTCCAAGATAGGATACTGAGCTTGATGGACCATTGGTGTGACCCAGTATGGCCATTTTTATCTGCTTCCTTTTCTGCCATTTGGCTCTTTCTAGCCACTTATAATAGTAAGAGCTTCAAACAAACAGAAGAAATATATAATAAATCAATATGATTTTCTGAAATTAGCATTATGCTTCTGATACTGATTTTACAAACAGCTTTGTAGGGTTTAAATTAGTTTGTGTTTTCCCCTAGACCGCCTGAGCATGAAAGATGATCTGATTTTGCAAAGTCTGAATGAGAAACAACAAATTTATCTAGAAATGTCTGAAATGAATGGGTTTGAAGATCTTTCCCAAGGATCCCGATCCAGACTGCTCTTCAGGGGGGAGACCTCAGAGAATCTGCAGGGAGAGGTGATCCTGAAATCTGCAGTGACAGAAAGTAAGTGCAAAACAGGAACGTGTGTGTGTGTGTGTGTGTGTGTGTAGGTAGAGAGATACAGCAGCAGATAATATACGTCCTGTATATAAAGAGAGAGAGGCTATGGGGTTTAATGCTATCTAAAAAGTTAGTACTTGGGTAGTGCTGTTCAGACTCTTAATTCTCAGAGCCCTCCTGTGAAATGGGTAATGTGGACATTCCCTACAAGTTAAAACAATATTTTTTAAAAGTTAGATCAAATTATGGAGCGTAGACATGAGTCTGTTCAGATGTGTGGCTACTGAGTGCCCCGACAGCATGCCAGCATGTACTGAAATACCATGCAAGGGTCCCAAATTAAGGGAGGTTGGGCTGCCTGTGAGAGCAATGGTGGCATGAGCACAGATAACAAACATCACCAGAATTGGTGACTGATGTGTGAAGAGTTATTGATTTAGCCTTCTGAAAGCCCATCCAGACTTGCCTAATGACCTGAGTCCCCATTTGAAGGTAAGGCGTCATCTTCACACGCACCTTTTCGTTTGAATATGAGGTAAGGGAAAGCATGCCTGTGCTGTAAAGAGGCTCAGTCTGATCTCTCTAAATGCATGTCAGAGTTTTGAATGGTTGTATACGTAACATAAAGCATCATTGTATGGACATGACTCCTTAAAATGACCTGTGTTCCTCTTCCCTAGTTGAGAATCTCCAGAACCTGATCTTCACACAGTTAGCCAATGTGACCTGTCATTCTGAAGACAGCTGTGGGTTGGGGCTACCCAGGAGAGCAGAGACCTTTGGGGGATATGACAGCACCACCACAGTGCCAAACAAAAGTAAGACATTGGGCCTTCGGAGATCCAGTGCAGGACTGCAGACCCAGTGTGTCAGTGAGAGGAACTGGCGTTCTGGTCACCTTGCTAATCTTTTCAGTGAAAGCCGAGGACGTCAGCTGTTCTCCAGCAGAGTCTTTCTGGTACTAGCCCCATAGGCTATGATGGCTGTTGAAATTTCTGACATGGATGGTAAGATGGCTTGGTGTTGGTAACTGTGATGCGGCCATTCCATGGTTGGTGGCTTATGCACATTTCTGACTGTCAGATCGCTGATCTTAAGGTGATTGAGTAAAGCTTGTGATAGGCATGACCTGGACGGAATCCTTAAGGTCATGTTTTACAAACGTTGCAAGTTCATATTTAGGGTGATGGCTTGCAGACACAAGGATGTATCCATTGCTGTTTGATCAGTGGCCTTCACTCTCCAGCTGTATTTCTAGCAGTGCAAGGACATTGATGTTTTAAGTCTGCAGAATTGTTCTGATGTAATTGCACTTTGCGATGGATAGGTCTTCGTTATTGAGTTGTATAATTTGCAGCGATGGGTCTATTGGAAGGAAGGTTTGGCCCAGACATGTGCAGTTATTGTCTTTGCTTTTCTGTCTGGGAGGACCCTTAATCATTTGGTTACTGATTTGATGACATTCATTGCGTTTTTACATGTAACGGGATACCGTGTGAAGGTTGTCATCTCCGCCCCCATGGCATCCTACCATCCACATGAGCAGTTTCAATAGCTACCATAGCCTATGGGGCTATAACAGGAACGATCATCCTGGGCTTTCACCGAAGACCAGGACTTCTTTTTATGATGCCAAAGACTGTGGCACATTCAGGTCAGCCCGATGGAGGAAGTGCTACACTCTTGACCTTTGTTTTGTGTCACATAATATTAGCGGCCATGTGTTGTATACAAGGTCAGTTTTCAATTACTTTCCAACAGCCAACACCATCTGGCTGTGATTTGTGTAGGCCTGCAAGTTCCTCTAATTTGATTCCCTCCTGAAAAACCATTAGAATTTACAGTCTGCTGATTGGTCCTGCTATGAGGCGATATTAGAGGGATTGATAAACTGGATTTCCCACCACCACTCCCATCTGGCTCATTACCACCACTTTATAGGCCTACTAATATTGGCCACCAAATCAAGCATTGCAAGAGGCTTCAGAAAAGCATTCACTCCTTGCTCGACAGAAGAGAGCGAGGCACTCTTCCAGCAATATCAAGCCAACAAAAGCCTCAAAATTGCAATGGCATTGAGTCTTTGAATGCAGTAAGAAGGAAAAGGTTCTGCGAAACTGTGACGGCTCTTGACTTCATGAGGTCCAGCCACAAAGCCTGGAAGCTCCTTTGTTTTTTAGGCCGTCTGGCTCCAGCAGCTTACAAACCACCTCAAGTAAGTGCCAATGCCATCACTGCCGTTAACTGTCAACTTCCGTGTGCCGATGGATAAAAACATAAGGTGGCAAGTTCACAAACAACTTTACTGCACATTTAAAGCAGGGCCAGTTGTCTTCATTCCTTTCCACCTTCTGCACAGCAGATGACATGGACAAGGGCCTCTCCAACATGAAGTCCGGGAATGCATCAGGAATGAACGGAATATTTCCAGAATTCCTGAAGAACCTTGGCCCGAAGGCAAGAATGTGTCTGGCAGACTTCTTCCGTAACAGCTGCTCTTCTGGTCGAATACTTATAGCCATTTTGAAGCCCGGAAAAGAGGCCACTGACCAAAAAAGTTACCAGCCCATCTCCCTCCTGAGCTATTGCTATAAACTGTTGAGTGGCTCCCACTTCAAAGGTTATAGCCAGTAGTGGAGTATTTGGTTTCCAAAGAAAGCCAGATTTAGAAGCAGTCGCAGCTACTGTGACCGGGCACTGGCCTTAACCAGTTACATAGAATCTGGCTACTAGTGAAAATTTAAAAAAGTGGCAGCATTTATTAACCTTCCTTCCACATACAGTACTGTGCGGTGAAAAGGTCTCCTGCTGAAGTTTAGTTTTCCTGTGCCAATCAACCATCACGCTTATCACAGAGATGCTGAGTAACAGAAGATTTACTCTACACTTTGGTGACTGTACTAGTAAATTATGGAGATTGAACAACAGCCTCCCAGAGGGATCGGTTTTTGTGCCTGCACTGTTTAATATCTGTACCAGCAACATTCCAGTAACATCGTCCCATAAATTCATGTGTGCAGTTGATATTGCATTAGCAATGCAAGTGTCCTCTCTGAAGGCCATAGAAAAGGGGATGAACAATGACCTCTGGACACTTGAGACATATTTCAGAGCTTGGCAACTGAAACCCAACACTTGGAAAAACACTCGTCTTTGCCTTCCACTTGAACAACCATGAGGCCAGAGTGCACTGAAAGTCGACTTTTGTGGTCTGCCTTTATCACATGACCACAATCCGTGGTCCCTTGGCGTTGCCTTCAGTTGGACGCCAAGCTGTCGCCAACACCAAAAGAAAATAAAGACAAGGGTTGGCACTGTTCAGAAGCTCACTGGCACATCCTGATGTGATGCGCACATACTTGGAACATCCTACAGGCCCTGGTGCCCCTTCCCAGCCATCTTTTATCTACAGGAGCTGTTTCACCTGCCTGTTAAAGGTACACCAGACCCTCACTAGAACATGTGTCTATATAGCACGAATTCGCATATAACGTGGTCGCGGCCATGGATCCCAAATTTAATTAATTGCAATTCATTTTAACGTGGTCCCTGCTATAACGCAGTCCCTGTGTTCACGCAGTACCACGCATGGATCCCAAATCACGCGTTCTGGTGAGGATCCGGTGTAGTTTGTGTGATGCAAAAAGAGCACACTGTAGATACTCTCCTTATGAGACTTGGTTTTCAGTTCCTCCCTAATCCACCACAGTAATTGCTTCGAGTAAGATGTATGTAGGAATTGATATCAGAGGGTCTGTTATAGTAACCACTGATGTTTTCAGTCTTTGCCTTGTTGCCGATTGTGTGTTAATATGTACATGGGCTATTTTAATTCACTGTCACTGTTTCCCTTAGTCTGTCCTCTTCGGGTCTCTTACAACTCTCAGATGGACCTGACTCTCCCTGTTCCCTACTTTCATACATATTTTTAAATCAACAAATTGCAAATCTATACAAACTTCCAACCCCAGAGTAGTTCTGCTTTTGCCCATTAAATTGTTTCAATTTCTAAATCTTTTTCCTAATAGAAAGTACCCAGTGTTGCACAAATCATCTCTGTGTATGTTGACTCGGTTACTTGCTTTTTCAGATGGTAGTTTTAAGACGACGGTCTGTGGTAGTGACCAGAGGCTGAGAGACGGCAGAGGTGCTGTAGTAAGTTCAGATGTGCAGCTCCAAGACCTTCCTCCTGATGCAGAAGAAGGACCTCACACAGTACGTTAGTCTTCACTCCTCCTTGTAAATGCATATCTTGGTAGTCCTAGACAAAGATGGTGGAGTCAGAGGATAAGTCACTGAAAAATGGAAGTCCCAAAAGCTGACGTTGTCAGCTCCTTAGCAGAGTCCTACCTCGTGTTTAAATAAGTTGGTTCCATTAAGACTACAGTTCTTTAAGGTTGAACTAGTGCTTTGTAGTTTTACATTTGAAGTGCAAGAATCTATGTGTACTTACTTTGGCAACTTTTACATTTGTAGTGCTTGTCCAATCTCTACTGTATGTACTGTTTACATGTTGTTTTTAATGATTGTGCATCTATTTCTGCCTGGCATTTGACTAAAATATTTCCCATGTCCCTCCTCAGTGTGAGAGCCCTTGGGGAAGTTGCCTTTAATTAAGGCCATCTAGGTAATGCCACACAATGACATATCAGGAGATGTGTGTCTTAATGGTCCCTTTACTTTATTTTTTCTTCAAAGTAATGTACTTAGCACTAAAATGACTTGGGGTGTTTCATAGAATAGAACCTAATGTGACTCACTGCTTTAAATTGGATTCTTATCAGCATTAGTCATCCACTTCAAAATGAATTTTTAAAAAACAAGATAATTCTCTTTTGATACTTGAGAAATAAATTATTATTGGACTATTTCTAATGGTACTTTACTATTTACTTGTATTGAAGGAATATGGTCTTCTAGGTCTGCAAACACTTGCAATGCTTTAAATGGGTCTGACACTGCACAACTGAAATAGGGCTAATCAAATGTTCTCTATTGAAATGATGGTTGTAAAATTTCCATCTAAATATGCCTGTCCCATTGTAAAGCTGAGAGAGTGACGACAAAGCAGCCTATGTGCACTGACGCTGAGAAGAGCTCTGTGCTCTTATCTGCACTATGCTCTAGGACATCTGTTGCTTGTCTTTTTCCAGAGTGATGTAATGAGACTGGATTACAACAGCAGTTTCCAGCCCCTCCTGGAATCTGAGGTACTAGAATATGTTATGTTTGTGCTTTAAGACCGTGAAAGGAGGAGTGACGTTTGGCTCCATAGTATACAAAAGAAAACACAGCATTTTAATGTCCATAGACTCAGAAACTTGTCAGCAACCTGGACCTTGCAGTTAGTTACTTGGATATAATAAATGCAGAGAGTAAAATCCAATTTGAAAGCGAAGATGAGTTTTAGGTATAGCGAGCTAACTACTTCCCATTCCCTTTCATTCTCAGTCCACTAAGGTGAAACTGAATCTTTGAGAGATGGCTTGGGCACCTGCGTATGTGTCATAGCTCCATGCTGCTGTGTTGGAGGAAACCAGCATCAAGCCCTTAAACTAGGAAAGCCTAAAACAAGGATTGCTGACCAGAATCCCAGTGTGATGTTAGTGGGCACTGATACTCTAGCTGGACAACAGATTAGTACTGCCCAAATGAATGTTGCCCCCCTAACCTCCCAGAATATAATGCCTTTCTCTTTCCTCAGCTTGTCCAGCGGATACAGAGGTTGTCACAGTTGCTCCTCAGCCTTCAGGTAAAACGCTGCTCTCCAAGAGATTCGTTTAAAGCAGTACTAATCAGTCTGCTGAAATGTAGGTAGTAATGGTCGTATTAATACAGCACTGGAAATGACAGAGTTCCTGCGTAGGCTGGGGAGGCTGCAGGATTTGTCTGAGACTTGGGTGCCAGCGTAACCAATACTATCCCCAATATTTCAGAGGAAGCCTAGCCCCCTGTGCCTTTATAGAATGAAATCCTTCACTCCTTCTGATCTAACCTAGCTCCCATCTTTCTATCTCTCTGAGCTCCAGTTGGTTTCCTTACTGCTGAGATACACTGTACTTCCCACGATGACTCTATAGAATACACACACCACATCTATGTGGATGTGTATAGATAATCCCATCAGATACAGACTGATAATTAGGTTCAAAGGATGGATCATTTTGAATGATGCAAGATAGTTTTTTTGGCTCAAGGTCACATTAGTACCAAGTTAATGGCAACCACAGGTTCCAAGTGGGAATTTAGCCCTCTTGTGCTGAGGGGAATGGGCTGGGTAACCTAATAGGTCTCTTTACCATCTGAGATTTATACACTGGTAGACAATGCAGTCTCTGACCTCACTTCTCCTGTATTTTTCAAGGCCATGTGTCTTATGACTGAGCTGTGTTGTTTTTTCCAGGTAGTGATATCACAGCAGGACAGTTACATTGAAATCCAGCGAGCCACCATCATAGATCGGGAGAAGCAGTATCGGCTGCAGTCCACGCGCGGGAACCTGCTGCTGGAGCAGGAGAAGCAGCGCAACTTTGAGAAGCAGAGAGAAGAACTGGCCAATGTGCAAAAGCTTCAGAACCAGCTGAAAGTGGAACAGCAGCGTTGGGAACGGGAGAGGGACCGGCAGCAGAGGGAATTGGAAAGCATAGAGGCACGGCTGCAGGAGCGAGAAGAGGAAACTCGGCAGCTGAAGGATCGCTTGAACCAGGAGAGGGTGGAGCTGGAGAGACAACGAGAGGCCTATCAGCATGATCTGGAGAGGCTACGGGAAGCACAGAGAGCAGTTGAGAAAGAGAGAGAGCGTGTGGAGCAGCTAAAGAAGCTGAAAAAACAGAACACGGTGTTGGGTGCGTTCTCCTCAGAAATGGGACAGGTAAGGACTGAGTTGTCTTGTAGCTGGATGCTCGATTTCTAACTGCCACCTTCACATGGACTTCTAAATGGAAGTCCCCCTTCTTTACAGTATTGCTACAGCTTAACCATGTAACTTTCCCTGGGGACACAGCGGCCTCTTGCAGGGTTTGTCATTGCACCTTCCTCTGTAGAAGCAGGTATTGGCCACTCTAAGAGACAAGGCAGCTCCACTGGTTCAGCCCCTCTCCAGGGAGAGGAATCCAGCCACAACAGGCAGCGATGAAATGACAGGGCTGTAAAATAGGTGACCAAGCTCCCTTGCCATTTAGAAGTGTTACAGGCCTGGATACCCCGGGCAGAGTTGCAGGTGATAGTAGCTCAGCCCAGACACTTCTTAAAGAGTTAAAACTCCATTTAGTTTTCAGTGCCTGTTTGAACCCAGAGCATGTCTGCCTGCTGGATGTCTGTGGGCATAGGTGAGATTCTTAGCCTGATTGTAACACAGGTGTGTGCTGTACTTCCCCATTCTTAGTGCAGGCCTCTGATCTCCTATCACTTGCCTTTTTTTTTTTGGTTTGTTGTTGTTTTTTTTTTACTTCCTGCCCTATTTGCACTTTGTTGTCAACCAGCCGTACCTTTTGAAGCCCTCTGCTACGGATGATATTAAGCAAGGTCTGAAGCTGCCAAGATATTTTGTTTAGTTTTCCAAGATTTATGCAGACTGAGTTTTTCTTGCCCCTTCTTTTGTTCGGTAGCATAAGGGAGGGCCCGGTGTTGGCCACAGGAAGGTTTGTGTCTTTTGTTTCCTCCCCTCCTCAGTCCTTGGGGGATGTGAGGTATCTGCTTCATGTAACACAATTCTTCTCTCATTTAGAGTCAAATGCTGAACCATTCTGTCAGTTTCAATGGAGAAGGGATAGAAGGGTCTGTGCCACACGTGAAGCCCTCTGGGAGGGCTAGTGTCTCGGGAGTGGATTATGTGGAGCGGCCAGAGCTGGTTCGCAGGGACAGTGCCATATTGGAGAATCGTCCGGTTCTTGCAATGAAGAATGACGTGCCAATCCACCTGCTGAGTGCAACCAACCAGATACAGAAACAGGCTGCAGTTCAGCAGCAGATCCCCACCAAGCTTGCCACCTTCACAAAAGGAAGCAAAGAAAAGGGGAAGAGCAAAGCATCGCACAGGACAGACAGCTCCGGTGAGTGCTCTGAGCACATCTGAGCTCTGCTGAAATCACAGATGTGCACAACACCATATGCAGCAAATCTCTGGCCACTTCCATCCAGCCAAACCCCTCACAGGAATTCATAAGCCACAGAAAGCACGAAGACCCTGCTTGGGGTACAAATGTAGCTGAAAATTGAATGTCCTAAGTAACCCAGCATGGAACTTAAGGCTGATTTTAATCGTATGTCTCCCTGACCCTGTCCTCAACTGCTGTAACACTGAATGTGGAAATCGGGGGAGGGGGTTGCAAAGAGAGCATCCAGCTCTGCTTTGGGGGCACACACATTTAAACAAATCTGAATGAATCTCACCCTAAATCCTAGCTTGTTTTGTGACTGCTGAGCAGTATCTTATCCTCATGGTGGTGTGTGGAATATTCTGGGCCTCTCCTCCTCACCATTGTTGGGTACCCCGGCATGGGAGAGAACTGGCTTTCCCCCACCTCCCTGCGGCCAATGGCTTATCCAGGAAGATGCCTCACTTGCAAAGGCCGTTCTGGAAATTCCAAAGGGGAAGATGTGCACTTCCTAGTACAAAGCTGCTGGCTAGTACCTAGCCGTGTTCAACCCTGGAACCTGAAAGGCAGTAATCTGCCAACGTTTGTCACCCTGTGAACATGAATCTCCAGGCCAGAACAAGGGTGCTGAATGTACTGCAGGGCTAAAAAAAGCTAATTCTGTCAGAAATAGAAAGGATTACAATGCAATCACAATGCTGTGGTGTAATTTCTGCTTCTAAGAGCTGGGTACTAAAATAGTGGCCTTTGACAATGACAGACAATGCAAAAACCACAGTTTACCAGCCACTTGAAAGCACTTTATTTCTAGCTGCATGGAGCAGCCTTTAGTTTTGAGTTTTATATAAATATCTTTTTAGTTCCATGCCAGATTGTCCCGTCAAGTTTACACATCTGACAGGTCCATGTTTATGTAGCATGGCTAGTGTCAGGCTTCTCCTGGTGCATTGTGGGGGTTTCTTCCACCCGTGCTCTCCTATAGTACTGGTGTTCAGACTTAACTTTATTTTCATAAAATGAATTGGCTTATTTCCAGCTCATACCTGTAACCTCGTATCCCCTGAACCAAGTGGTGGCAACAGAGAAAACAAAGCTGTAGTGGTACAACTCCCAGCTTGTTTTTTTTTAAATTGCTTTTACCAAGGTGGATAAAAATCAATTATTTTAAAAAAAAAAAAAAAAGGAAAAAAAAAGATTTTTTTATTTAAATCAGATTTTTTGGATAAAATGCTTGAGGAAAAAACCTATCTAAAAATACATTATAGCTCAGAGACATCTCATGGAATAGGGATTAGAAATTCTGATTCCATAGTATGAGACAATATATTCATGTCAAGTTTAAGAAAAGTTTTTTGTAAATGAGTTCCAATAGTTTATGGATTAGCGACCCAATCTTATGGGGTTCCAGGGGCTTCTGTATAGATTATTTAGGTGAATCTTTCTATCTACCCAGTGGGACTCAGTGCTCAGTCTAGAAGATACCATCAGAGATGCTTAGTTTTGCAGTTCTCAAACTGTGGATTTGTGTCTCCAGAGGTAACATGCTTGTTAATAGCAAAAATAAATAAATAAATAAATAAATAGAGGTGAGAAATAACAGCTCTCAACCCTATGGTCCTTCTGCAGATTTGTGTACACAGAGTCAGTCCCTTACCTCTCTCTAAAAGTGCAAAGTTTCGAAAAGTTCAATGAATAGAAATTGTTGGGGGCGGAATAGATCTGGACAGGGAGAAGAAGTCTGGAGATAAATGTGAGAAGGGAGGGACAGGCAGTAGAAACAAAAGTGCAACTGTTTGAGCAGCATATTCCAAAAGTCTTGAGGTCTTTCTGACTGTAGCCTTCGTTGATTTGAGATCTACCACACCATTCTCTCACTAGAAGGGAAAACCTATAATGGCAGTAGGCCGTAAAAGAGACTTAGTTTGGGAATATTTTAATGACGTTCCTCTACTTGTGAAGAATATGTATTAAGGCTATAACAACCAACAAGAATACACTTTTACGGTAGAAATCCATGATTAAATCGAGTCTTCCTGACTAGTGATTTAAATCGATTTGATTTAGGGTTAGGGCTAACCCTAGGTTAAACCTAGGGTTAACCTAACCCTAACCCTTAAATCAAATCCATCCTGGCTTTTACATAGTGTTGTGTACAGTGGAAATGTACGTAGTAATTTTTCATCAGGTTATGAGCAAGGTGTGAAACCTAAACCTATTGGGTTCCATTCTCATCAACACTAATGGGATGTGCTCTTGGATGTAGATCTGAGAATAAAATGTAGCAAGACTTTCTGCACTGGGGGCACATAGTTCAGAACTTTGTGTCTAATGTAGCTTGTAGGATGCTAGGTAAGGGATGGGCACTGGGATGTGAAGGCCTTTGGGACTGGAGTGATTCAATTCCCATTGATTGCTTTTACTTTTGGAATAAAAATATTGGCAAACTAGCCCATCAGAGCTACTGTGTTTCCTCACTGCTGCAGCTGCATTGCAGGTAAGGAGGTACGGGTAGATTTGTGGTGACCTTTCTAGTCAGGAGAGTGGTAAGAGCCATTTGGGTTCTGCCTGTCTGTGCTAAAGGGGTTTCTTGACAATACCAGACCATCGTAAAAGTAGATTAAAATCTTCAATGGTCCTTGGGGGGCCACTTGGGAGTTGGATGTCTGTGTGTAACTAAATAGAAGCTGCAGGGTGGGTAAGAGGCAGGGGGAATGCTCATGGTCTGAGCAGTTGAAGAGATAAATTAAGTTTATTAGTGCCAGCCCCTTTGGGTATGTGAGGAGTGGGTAGTGGGTAAAGGTGTCTGAGCCCAGGCTTGAGACAGTGGAGCTGGCAAAATGCTACCAAGATGAAGTATTGATGTTAAAGCAACTTTTCTTTTCAGCATCTGTTGACCTGAAACAACTGCTTACACCTAAGCTTGTTGGGAAAGATGAGGGTGCACTGAAGAACAGACGGTCAGCGAGCCCGGTCCTCCCAAACAGCCAAAGCATTGCGTTCCAGCCAGGTAAGTCTTGCCAGCAAATAGTGAGTGGCCTCTCTGTGCTGAGACATCCTTGTGTACTATGGTGAGTCTTTCCTCTCCCTCTTTCTCCCCTAGAGATTTACAGTCCAGCTGACAGCCAGCCCGAAACAGTCAATCCATTCAAGCCCAACAGTGTTCATGTCCACACCTTGGTGGCCTCTCTGCCAGCCCTGAGAAATGCTGAAGACGATACCTGCAAGGAAGATGTCATTTTTTTCTAAGTGTTTCCTGTTCAAGAAGGTCCTTGTGCCGTGCCGTTTCAAAGAATGGAAGCTTGGCATTGTGGGTGTCCTTCCACCATTGATCCAGTGCAGCAGGATTTCAGTGTTGCTTGGTTGGCTTCTCTACCGACAGCTCAAAATGAGTTCACCATAGTAATACACTTTTCCAAGCATGGGAAAGTATTGACTTTTATATGGCTTAGATGTATAAATTCAAAGCCTGTTAAAATGTTGCCATCTACTGTAATTTGCTCTCTTTGGTGAATTTGCAGTAGCTTTTGGTAGATCTTTTATCTTGTAAAGCAAGTCAGTTTTAGTTGATGTTGGGCCTCTCAGATTTTTTATGTAGAAGTTTTAACAATAGGCCCTAAATGGCTGAGAAGTTTAATTCTGTCTTTACAGAGCAGTGATCAGTGTAATAAATCATTCATTTTGTTTTAATAACTAGCCAGACAGCAAGCCAGTCTTCTCTCAACCAGCGTGGCGGAGAGCTATCCACTTGCATGAAAGGAATAGCATCCTGTACCTTTTTGTGAGTTCAATGGAAGATGGGCTCACTGCACCTGCACAGTGTAAGAGAGGCTGTAAACCTCTTAACGTTCAAAAAATCCGAGAGCCAAAAAAACTCCCCCTAGTTGTGGTAGCAAAGGGTTGGACATGTATAAATTCTCTAACGTGGTAATGAATATTTGTGCTAGGAGAGCACATTCCGTGGCCATCACTTGCACTGGATCTGACGTCCATCTTAGGGAAAGGCTCCTTAAAGACACATCAAGTAGAGAACCATCTCCATGTCTGTGAGTGTGTATAAATTCCCAAAGCAAAAACCATGTGTTGGTTCAAAATTAACTTTGAAACTGGAGTTTTATTCCTGCTGAAGATGCTGACCATAAAGAGCTGGTTCAGCATGCAGTTGGTTACTGTCCTGTCTAACCTCTTGTCTACTGGATCGTTGTCTGTCTGCCACCTCAGTGGACATAATGCTGAGGCCTGGAATGTAACAAAGCTGCTGTTACTGCAGAGAGTGCAGGAAGGAAGCGAATAAGGAATATTTAGAATAATTTACTAATAATTAAATCATCTTACAGCTGCTTTGACATCTTATTGGATGGGTCGAGTTTAGTGAATCTTGGGATGGTGACAAAGTTAACACCGTACTGCTCAAATGGTAGTGTGCATTTCGGGAAATCGTTCAGCGTATTACAGGACTCCAGTGTGTGGCTCAGTTCTTGAATATGCACTACATCTAATGAACATGTAACCTAGTACGTGGAAGTGTCTGGTCAAATATACTGCGTATAATGATATGCACCAAAAGAGATTGTTCAGAGGGGATGATGCCATAGGAAGGGAAACAGGTCTTTCTCGACCTTAGCAAGTTTGGGGAAATGCTTCCCAAAATACGATTGGTGTAGGTTGGGCGCACAAAATCCGGGCTAAAATCATTTCAGCACAAGTTAGGGCAATTTCCCAACCAAAAGCATTTGGATATGCTGCTTTATTCTGGCCTGAGAGGAACGTGAGCTGTTTCTGTTTTAAAAAAACAGTTCCCTCTGAACGGGCAGAGCACATGTGACCTGCAAATAAAATACTCTATGGCAGTAACTTCAATTCAGCCCAAGTATTGCCGACTGTTCAATGATGAAAGCCCAGGAGGTCTTATGAAGTGTCAAAAGTATTTGCTGCAGAATACAGTCTTTGTTTCAAAATGGCTAAATGGTATAAGCAGGATTATTGCTCCAAACAAACTCAGCTGTAATTGGGAAACTCAAACACACTGGAAATCTGTGATCAGTGAGGGAGAAACAAACATTTGGAAGCCAAGTGGCACTGTGCCGCTGTGCTGGACAAGTGCCATCTCCTGTGATGCTGCCTTTGACATTGCTGGCTTAATTCTCCTCTCTGGTGCAAATCAGGAGCAATGCCATTAAAGTCAGTGGAGTTACACTGATGTAAGTGAGAAGCGAATCAGGCCCTCAAGTCGTTTGGTTTATCTCCAGAGAAGTACCCTCTAGACGCTCCTATTGAATTTTTTTTGTTTTGAGACAAGTTGTTTCTAAATCAGGTCTCTTTGGCTATGGTGTTGAAGTGCTGCTTGCTGATCTGCAGCCTTGCAGAGCTTGTGCAGTTTGTTATGGAGCCGAGGTGCAAAGAGCTGTAAGGTCACATCAAGAGACCGCCTGATGCTGGCATCGCGATATTGCGTTACTGTGCCCCAGTGTGTCCCGTTATTAGTGGTCAGGACATGGGACCATGATGAGTTTGCGGCTCTGTCTTCATTTGACACCCTCTTAGCTGCTGGGCTGGAATTTTTTCTCTCTAACTTAGAGTAAGATGAGTTATCTAACCTGTGGACTCCGGAGACCTGCACGAGGGCCCACCGAGCCACCCAGTGAGGGTTGATTTCTGTATTTGATCTGTTGATGCCGCAGTTCCAGTCCTGTGTAAAAGAGAGAGAGAGACATTTCCTTATGTGAACGTACATCAAAGCATGAGTGCAGGGCTGCTCTATTCTCTCCATTCCAAGCTGAAACTCTCTTCGGCCATTCCTTTAGAACCCCTGGGGTCAGGAGCTTTAGCACAGAGCTACGCTTACGTCTGTGGTCCCAGTCCAGGGGGTGGGGTGTGGGGGTGTTAAACCAATTTTCCAAAACAGTGATGTCATTTGATTTGTGTCATTCTAACATTGTGGAAGATGAATAGTGTATGGATCTACAAGGCTTGTTTAGCGGCTGCCATCCTCACCCCTCCCTGCAATAAATGCTCTCAGATGTAGAAGAGTGACACCTGAAACTGCTAGGTCTGTAATGAGATCTCATCAGAAATATAACCCGAGTTTTAAACATCTGCTTTATCAGTGTTGTTCCCAGGAAGTGATTGTAGCTACGAGTGAGCAGACATGGTGCCTCTTGGGCGGCATCCCTAGGGCTCCTTCCCAGATGAGGCCTTCAGTCCACAACTAAGGAGCTACTTTAAGAGTCAGCATCTGCTGCTAGCATTTGTGGAGGGCGCATGCATCTGGTGTGGTGACTGGACCCATTTGATTCTTGGTCTCTTGAGTCAAACTCAGGTTTGTTTGAGTTTTTTTTAAGTGCCAAGCTATGCATTGATGTGATTTTTCTGTAGGGTGACTGGCCAGAAGAGACGTGACAGTGAATTAGCAAATGATGTGCTATCTTAATGATAGTGTGTGCAAAATCTGTAACTGTCCAATGCTCCAGATCAAAATATGACATTTACCTACCAAAATGCAAAATAAATCATTTATGTGGAGCTGAGGGAAAAAGGTGATTAAAAAAAAATCACCTATTCATTTGTGCTAAATCAGAGGCCTTGAAATTTCAATAAATTCCTCCAATTTCACTAGATACATTTTGTCATTAAAAAAGATAGCTCATATAGGGTATTTTGCCCAGCACTAGTTTTTAAACACATTTTTTTTCCTGAAGCAGACTAGATTCTAAGATGCTGTTCAAGTCTGGGGTAATTGACATATTCCTAATGATCTTTAGTGAAGAACTTACTTGTTTTAAGTGGTGGGGGGGAAGGTCACTACCAAATGCTTGCTTTTAAATATTGTTGACACAAATCAGAAGCTCCATGCTGCCCTTCACTCTTTGGTCCTTTACTGCCCTGAGGTATGGTGGGAGTTTCAGCCTGGCCTTTGAACTACTTGGGTGTTCTTCGCTTACCATTACGGATCATGTGTGTGGTTCATATTGTGGCTCTGAAATGTTAAGGTTGCTTGTAGTGTTTGATCTTCAGTTTTAAAATCCAATCTGAAGGCTGCTTCCTTTTTCCTGTCAGTTCAAACTGCTGTTACTCATGTTTCATGCCTTTAGATTCCATAATCTTCATCACATTTGCGCTCACTCAGACGTTCTGTCTTAAGTGCTTTATTAGCGTCTGACTTTCTTAGCTGTGATTGTAGGTGCATTAGGTCCAGCAAGTTGACTTTTGAAATCTGTGTCCCTGCGTGCGGGGAAGAGTTGCTGATTTCTGGAGATACCTGTTCGCTGCATACTTGTTACCAGTGTGCCGGACAAGCAGGGGTAGCTCCAAGAAATGGTGGCAATTCTGCCTTTCTAAATAGTCCTCCGTTGTTAGTCCTGTAGCCAGACGCAGGTAACTTTGAGTCCATTCATGGCACCTGTTAAAGCAAATGGCAAAATAACCTAGAATCAAAGTAGCATATTAGTCTGGAATAGGGTTTAAAATAATTTAAAAAAAAAATCCTTATACTTGATCCTGCAGAATCTAATTAACCTGAGATTCTGCTAATGCTAGTGAGTGATGTACCAGTTTGTTGCATAGATTCCTCTCCACAAGGGAATGCAGGAGTATTTTTTCGTCTTCCCAGTTCTCAGCATTTTTTTAAATCTCCCTTTGCAGTAGATTTTACCTCTGCTGTGGCTGCAACCCTGCTCACTGAGAAACCAGGAGAACAGCCTGTCCCCCGCCTTCAAGGACAGTCCAGAACCTTTGAAATCGTTAGCTGCCCTCTATCCATTGTGTGTGCATGTTACTTGTCGAATTCCATTTGTGCCATGTTTTCAATCAGTGTTTTATATTTTTGTACTGAAAAAAATTGGAGCACTTTAGGAAGGTTTATTTTAAATTCCTCTTCTGTTTGTCCCAAGGTTAATGCTCATGAAAGTAAATCCTGTTGTATTTCGCTCAGTGAGCTGTGAACTGTCTTAATGCTGTTTAGTCTTAGGTCTGGTTTAAAGGCATCCTGCGCTGCAGTGATTCATGAATAATCATGATTTATGGTTACATGGGATTTAAATTGACTATTTTGTTAGGGGAATGTCTCTGTTGTTTTCCTTTTGTTAGGATGTAAACATTGTAAATAGTTCCACTGTCAATAATTCAGTAATTCAACTTCTTTGTAGTCCTTAATTTTATTTGTAAAGTCAATGGTTAAATGTTAATATTCTCTTGAATTGTGCACTTCTTGGTTAATTGTAAACGTGATCTTAGCACACCAAACAATTTATTTTTTCAATGATTGCAATGTTTCTCCACTGAAGGGTTTCAGAGTGGCAACAGAGCTGAAACCAACTTCCAGCAATAAAAATACCCTCAAAAACTAGCTGCTTTAAGGCACTTTTATTTCAATTTAAGATTAAATGCTGTCCTGAAACAGATCTGAGAAGCAGTCATTTCCCATGTGCATCTGGTTTTCTACCCTACAGACAAAATTCCTAGTGTGTTAGAGTAACACCACATCGGCTGCCTAGAAGAAGGGGGAGGCATATGGTGAGTCAGGGCAAGGGTCTTGACAAGTGTAGAGATCTCTCAGGGCTGAAGCCTCCGCGTAGGTCTGGTCCCAGAATGGCAGAAAGACAGCATAGTGGTGGGAGTGGGACAGTAGGAAATTACCTTACATTGGCCCCAGCTTGCTGTCTGCCAATCTGGTTTGAGATGCTGCTGGTGCCGCTTCAGTCAGTCCATCTGCAATGTATCGAAGTCTTTCTGTGCCAGCCTGCTGGCTGCTGCTAGGTATTCCCAGCAGGGGACTCATTTGACTAGTTGTACTCGGCCCCTGCTGCAAGTCTGACAAAGTGCATTCAGTGGGGAGCTCCTCATTATGGACAGACTCCAAAGGAAGTCTCAGTCAGCCTGCCTTGGCCTTAGGTAACGCAGGGGATTAGACAAGATAAAATAAGGGAAGGCAGCAGCAGGTTCCTAGATTCCAGCAGACTGAAGGCATTTTCCATTCACCCATTCCATATGGAGTCTGCTGCGGAACCCTTTTGGCCAAATGTGCATACATGTGTGTGAATGGCGCAGCCTCTAAATGATTAGGTTTGTCTAACACTAAAATCATATCAATCTCCAAGTGGTATCGAGGGATCTGGGAGCTACTCTTCACCTGTGAAATGTTCTTCGTATCTCAAGTTGTGGGTCTTCAAAGTTCATGTTAGATTGAGGGTCCCAAATATTTTCCCAGCATATGTCAACACTGATGGATGTACCAGTAGAGCTGAGTGAGGCTTCAGAGGATGGAGCTCCAAAAGGCGTGTAAATGGATCTGTACTTGCATCTGCCTTGAGGACAAAACAGTCTCATTTGTGCTTATTCTGGCCCCTGGTAAGTTCTCTTGGCGCTCAGCTGCAGTGGCACTGGAGGTCACAGTTCTGTGCATTTACTGTTTGGGGGGTAGCTCCCCAAAGTGCAGGTGAAGAGTCACTTTCTTTTTTAAATATTGTACAGCAGCAGAAAACGGAGTTCTGGTGGGTGACAGCTGGAGGAGGGGCTGTTTCATGGCTGGAATTAAAAGGCAGGTGCTGCCGGTAGGGCTGGAGTCTTCACAACTAGCTCTTGGGTGTGAGGTGAGGAGGCCCAGGCTGGATGCAGTGTTCCCAGAGCAAGGGCCTAACAGTGGCCAAAGGAAAATTCAGGTTGACTAGGACTTTGCTGCTATGAAACTAGGGAGCTGCCTTTCAGAAGTGCTGACATCTCCAGTGTTGGAGCAAGTTGTGGGTAGATGGGGCAAAGTGCAGGGGTCTAGTCTGTGCTGGAGGGAAGCAGAAAGGTGGGGGCAGACTGGCTGGATGACCTGCACAAACTACAGCTGCTCCTTTAGTGTCCCAGGTAGCATGAGGGAGTCCCAGCAAAGACCCCAGGGAGAAGAAGGGCAGGGCTGGGGGTGGACAAGATGAGCACAGAGAAAATGGTTTGGAAAACGAGGCAGCTGCGGTGCTCAGGAGGCCCAAAGACCAGGGCTGAAGAGATGGGGAGGCTGCTACAGCGGTGGTGTGAATGGCAAGTGTTTGCAGCTGGGTAGGAGGGGGCCAATTCCAGCCTGCAGCACAGGCTGAAAGTCTGCCATAAATTCATGCTGCTGGTGGTTACATTGAAATTGCTCACCCACATCTGCCATGCAGGTGTGCCAGTCAGGCAGCAGGAAGGGAATATTTCTGCCAGCGACGACGGCCTCACTAATGGAGACTCAGGGCAGTGGCAAATAACTCACGAAGGACAGGCCATGGCGAGAGCAAGTGGCTGGGAATGGAGACTCCGTGGGGTCTGTTCTCAGTTCTGCTGCTGGCTTGTGGTGAGGCTCTGTAAAGTGAGTATAAAGATATGTCAGCCCTGGCCTCCCCTCACAGGAGAGTTTGTAAAGCCCCTGGACAGCTGGGCTGCTGCAGGCTTTCCCAGCTAGTCCCCCCCCCCCAGAGCCTGACTCCGAACCAGTTGTGTGTGAGCAAGTAATAAACCTAGTACCTCAGCAAGGGCAGCAGCTCCACCTGCCTTTGCTCATTTCAAATCTGACACTGATTAAACTCAGCCCAACCATCGCCCCTTCTGGAAGGACGGATCACTTGGGCCATGGGAAATGACAAGCTTCATGCTGCGAATGTTCCCTTTCATGTGGGGGAGGCTCGGCTGCACGTGCCTCTGAGCGCCACTGGCGCCAGATGTTGAAGGAAGAGCACTGGGTCCATCTTGTGCTGCTGAGAGGGGGAATATGCTGCTGTCACGGAGTCACTGGGCGATGCTTTGGAACTGCTCCCCACAAAGCCAGGCAGGGCTTTGGGGAGCCTCCTCTCCCTTGGAGCAGACTTGTTCAGGGCAAGAAGCTCACACAGCTTCACCTCCTGGGTCTCTCCTTGGAGCATTCAGCATCCTCTGCCCCTCTGTGCGCTTCCCACAGTGACTTCACCCCAGCGGGGTCCTGGGGAAGCCACAGGGTCCTGCACCCCCACTTTGCAGTCAGACGTGACTCTCAGCCAGCCAGTAAAACAGAGGTTTATTCGATGACAGGAACAGGGTCTAAAACAGAGCTTGTAGATACAGCGAACCGGACCCCTCGGCTGGGTCCATTCTGGGGGGCAGTGAGCCAGACCCACCACGTCTGCCCTTCACTCCTCATCCCCACCAGCTCCAGACTAACAACCCCCTCCAGCCCCTCCTCTCTGCTCAGCTCCTTTCCCAGGCCAGGAGGTTACCTGATCCCTTTGTCTCCAACACCTTCAGCTGGCACCTTTGCAGAGGAGGGGCCCAGGCCATCAGTTGCTAGGAGACAGAGTGCCAGGCATTTAGGTGCACTGGCCCCTTCCTCTGCAGCAATCACACACCCTTATTCCACCACCTAGATACTTAAGAACTGCCTAGGGGACACTGAGGCACAAACACCGTATTCAGAGAAAACATCAAGAATATTCCCAGTTCGTCACAGCTGCTTCATCACCTCTGTGAATCAAAACCAGTCCAGTTTCCTACCCCAGGAGGGGGCCAGTCTGCTCTCGGCATACAAGGGAAGGGGTGATGCCTGAAGTGCTTTCTTCTGGTGCCATGGGGTGAGATCAGAGAGGGACCCTTCCACCCCTTTGGAGAAGCAAGGTAAGTGTCCACCTGCCAGTGCTTTGGGCGACTTGTCTTGGCAGCTGGCAGCACTGGAGTGTCACAGGGATGGCATCAGGCCAGGTGCACCGGGATCTCTCTCATTCTGTTCCAGGGCTGCTTTTCTTAAAAACAAAAAAACAAAAAAAAAAAGGCTGGGAGTAAAACTACAATCTTGAAACCTCCTCGGGAGGGTGCCCTGGGACGGGCCAGGCCTGCCCTGCCCCTAGCCCTCTGGACAATAACAGGCGTCACCCCTTTCTGGACAGTCTGATGTCTCTTTAATTCTTAACATGAATTAAGCAATACGTAGTAACCACAACGAGATCAATGGACAGACTCAGAGGTTGGCACCATGCGCGACAGCTAAAATATTCCAAGAGATTTCAAATGGGTGAGGAAAGGTTCCACTCTTAACTGCTCCGTGAGCTCCAGACTGGATCAAGTTTAAATATCAAAGCAAAAAGAGAGAGAAAATAACAGTAAATACAATACAGGAGGCTATTCCCATCCCTCTCCCTGACTGGCTCTGAGACTTCAGGCAAGTCACTTTCCCTCTCTCTGTGCTCCTGTTAGAGGAGAGAGAGAACAACAGGTAACAGCCCCACATGAAGCGAGTACTAACACAACCACTTAATACATTCTCACACTCAATAGAAACTGTGCACACAAGTGTGGGTATAACTTTGACAAATCCTCAATACCCCCACCCCCATGGTCGCTGGAGTTTAGAAAGCATCTTATTTACGTCGTGTCAGCTCCTCAGCAAAGCCACAGCTTCCTGATACAAAGTCCAGTCTTCCAGAGTTGGCTCAAATGGCGTTTTCCCTCTAGGAAGCAGAACCCTTCGCACCCAGTACTGATATTGGCTTGGGGGGAGGGCTGGCAGGCAGCGTACCCCTGAGGTGTGATGGCCGGCTCAGCGTGGATGACGATCCAGTATTTCTGTGACAGGTGCCTTGCCAGTTATCTGAAAGCTCTTTTCCCTTCAGTAACATTTGGACAAGACTAAATCGTATGCCCAGTAATTAATGGTGTGGCCCAGGCATGTAATGGAGACCCCTCAAAATGAGGATTAAGGCGCAGCCTCTGCATGCCTTGGCTAGCAGGATGGTGGCTGCAGCACAGGGCCTCTTGGGGCTGGATAACCAGGCCAGAACTAAGTGTGAGCAGAGGCGGGTCTTAGGAACATCTCCAGCCCTAGCTTACAAGGCAGCAGAGGATGATGGATAATGAATGGAATAATGGGTGAAGTGAGAGGTTCCAACATTTACTGCTCTGTCAGAACAGATAACATGGGCACCTAGACAGAGGTGGTGGTAAGGCCTGAGAGCAGCAGGGCTGGCCTGGTATGCCTCCACTCCAGGGGCCAGTAGCAGGAGATGACTCTCAGGGTGCAGCTGAGAACCCAAGGGAGGAATTGTGGGAATGTTTGACTCAGCATTTGGTTCTCTAATCGAGGTGGCTGCTGCTTGTGACTCAGCATGTTCCCCGTACTACAGCCACCCAACTGGGCACCATGGCAACAGCCTGTTAGCTATGGGCAGGGCCCCCACATGCCAGGGTCGGCTGGTAGTGCCAGCTGGCCAGATCAGTCTGGGCTTGGCTTCCAGTTCTGTGACTGAGGCTTCTCAGCTTTTTATTAAATTCAGGATTTAAAGATAAAGACTTGGTTGGTCTGTGGATTGGGGTCTCTTGGCCCTTTGAATGCCAGCTGCTCCACTTCCTGCTGAACATGGGGCCACACGTGCCAGTTGCCTGGCTGTGTGGCATGTGGCCATGGGGAGGCAGGGTGTTGGTCTGTCTAGTATCTGGAACCTGCCTAGTATTTATAAATCTGGTTGTGCAGCTCCTAGGCTGTGGGGGGAACGTGCTATGGGCCTGTGAAGTCACAGAGCTGGGCTGCGAGGACCGTGAGGTGCATAGCCATTGTTCTCGCTTGGCAAGAGTGCACCCTTCTGCCCGGTGGCCAGGCCAGGCCTGTCTCTATGCAGCGAGGGTCTTGCTGTTCTGCTGCAGCACAGCTGCAGTAAGATATCCTGGTCCTGGAGGGACTGGCCACATCGCCGATAGCTCGGGCCAGCGCCGCAGGAGGCTTTGAGGTGAGGAGGAACCTTTGGCTGGGAGCTGTTTAGGGGCCTTCTCTTGCTGCTCACATCCTAGGGGAGAGAATGGCAAGCCTCATGCTTCCTGGGGTCGTGCTTCATCAGCAGGTTCCTAGGCATCTGGAGCCCTCCAGCAAGGTGGGGTGGGAGAATAGGGACTACTCGGCCCAGCAAGCAATCTGGGTTCCTGCAGCATGAAGAGCTTGGTTGACAAAGCAGTGGCTCTCTGGGGGACTCTCCTATTCCCCAAGCCCACAGTCAGAGCCAGCGAGTGCTGGGGAGACCCAGGCCCATGGTCTGTGCACTGCCCTTGCAGGAGGCCAGACCTGAGCCTTTGTCCTGCCCCTCTCGGTGCTAAGGCTGGCGGACAGGGCTTGGATTGCACTGGCAGTCCCCGCAGGCAGGTCCCTGTCCCCAGCACAGCAGTGTGCACGGGGGAAGGAGGGAGGGAGGGAGGGAACAGACTGGCTCAACACGCCAGGCAAGTTTGGCTTTCGGGTGGGGCTGGGCTGATAACTGCTATGAAATATTTACTGTTGTTTCTGCAAATAGCTGCTGCCTGGAGGGACTCCCTTGACCTTAGAAGTGCTCCAGGGGTTTCGATAAACATCCTGCTCAGAAAGGGACCCTTACTCGCACTGTCTCTCCCCAGCCCCCAAGCAGTGGCTCGGCTGGACTCTAGTCAGTCAGCATCGCTGTGGGAGGTGTAGTGCTGCTGGAGCAGGGGGGCTCTTAGCCTGTGGCTGCTCATAGCTGAGATGGCCCCGGTGGTTCCCAGGCTGCCTTCCCTCCAGGACCATGGCTCCCAGGAGTCGCTGGGCTAACCCAGCTGTCATGTGACAGGGGAGTAATAGAAACACTGTCCTATGCAGGGCCAGCTCCTGCTTCTCCTGCTGCCACCTGCACGAGAGCTCAGCTGAGCGAGGTTCACAGCCTGGCACAGTGTCCTGCCTAGCAGCTGGGTGGCAGCTCACTGGGGCACCAGTGAGTCACAACGCTGAGCACTGCGACTGCTCAGGAGCTGGTTAACCTGTTGGAAATAGGCTGGCTGCTCATTAACCGGCTAATCCCTGGGCTGCTGCTAAGATCATAGAGCCTAGCTGGCGATCGAGGGAACAGGCGCCACTGCTGCTGCGCTGGCATCGGTCAGACCGGGCAGCTGCTTTGAAATGTTCACTGCTCCTTCCCGACGGATGCAAACTGGTTTGTGCTGCTGAGCGGTTTCAATGTCCCTAGCCAGGCCCAGAACATCCAGATCCAGGGTCCTCTCCAGGTAATCACCCAAACCAAAGAAACCGATTCAAGAAGGGAAGCTGCAGCAGCTTTGGAGGCTCCTGGAACTGAGCTGCAGGGCAGCTGTGCAAGTCAGGCCCAGCATGCTTGGAGCTTTGTGTACAATCAGGCCTGGACATTACCATTGCACCCACTATGTGACCAGTCTGGCTAAGGGGAGGCACACGCCCAGCTGTGGGTGCCTATGCCCAGGAAATCCCATGGCTGCCAGTGCCAGAGGCTGTCTGGTTCGAGCAGTGTTGAGTCTCGTAGGGTTAGCTCAGGTGGGTTTCTGCTCCAGCGAGCAAAAGTGGATCTGCAGCTGCTGCGGAAGGACTGCAGCCCTTTCAGTCTAACAGGTGCTGAAATGGTTACGATGTGTTTCCCAGCTCCCAAGTGGGTCCATGTGCAGCTGCCAACGGAGCAGCTGGAATCTCCAGCCAGGAAAGTGGGTCTGCGTTGCACACAACTGGGGCCCATGGGACACAGTAAATAACGGGGCTAAGCCTTCCCCAGGTGTCCCCTCTGTAGCACTAGAAGCTGCACTCAATGGGGAGAGGGCAAAGCTGGGGACAGGACAGTGCTCAGTGCAAATGGCAAGGAGGCCAGAGCCACCCACTGCAGTTTTTGTCTTTATTACACAGCAGACAGGGCCAGGGCCCTTTGCCGAGCAGACGGATCCAGCTACGGAGGAGGAGGCCAGTGCCCATTCCCCATGACAGTAGCACTGGCTCTAAAGATAGTGCAAGGCGGGAAACGACTCAGGGATGCTTATGAAGGCTCCAGCAGGAGAAGTGACCCTCAAAGAAAAATGCTGTGCCCAGAGCTTAGATAACATCCCAGTGCCCAGGGCAGGAAGCAGAGACTCACTGGTGCTGCAGGAGCAGGAGGTGGCTGAGAACCCGCTCCGTTGCCTGGCACTGAGAACAAAACAGGCTCATAAACAGCCACGAATGAAACCTTGATTGTCTGAGTTTATTAGAGTCAAGGTGGACTTTGCCTGCCCCTTGAAAGCAGCGGCTGGTTTAAAGGGGAAGGAGACGTTTCCTGCTCAGTAACAGCTGAGATTAGATAAGGGAAGGGAGGGAACCCAGCTTTGCAGCTGTCTGGCATGGTGAGCTGAGGCCTCAGCTCACCCCTTGGTGAAACCCCATTGGCATATGTGTGCCTGCCCTGCTCAATGGCAGAGCCAGGAGGTGCAGAGAACTGCAGCCCTCATGTGACTGCATTTCTAGCAGGCTCTCCCCAGGATGGAGCTGCCGGCTCCTCTCCCTACCTTGCGCCTGGCCCCCAAGCTGTGCTGCAGGCTCAGCAGAAGCATGGGAGGAGACACAGTGTGAGCAAAGGTTACAGGGAGAGGAACCCTGGCACAAGAGCAGGGGGCAGGAGCCCTAAACTAGACTGCAGCTCAGGGGACGAGGATGCAGAAACCCTTCCTTCCTTTCACATTAGGCTCTCTGCCGGCCGAGGGGCTGGGCCAGCCTGTGACATTGAGTTCAAACCTAAACTGTGCTTTTCCCCAATAGTCAGACACTTGATTGCACGTCCAGTTTCCTTCCTGTGAACAAGTTCTGGTGTTTCTAAACTTCAGTCCAAATCTTTATAGCAGGCTACTGCTCCAGACTCTACTCGCTGACTTTGTGTCTCCACACTCCACAGAGCTGACTCTTCTGCAGGAGACAGAGCAAGGGCAATGAGAAAAGTTTCAGCCAAACAATGCTGTCCTTAGACGCTTCTGCGCATGCAGCCAGCATAGCGGTTCCTTGGTGAGCAGGCTTCGGTTGCTGATACAAACCAGAGTCCTGCAAGGAGCTCGTTTTAATAGGAGCAGTCAGAGCCCCACCCAGCCCCAGGCTGTGCAGCTGGGGTGGAAAGCTCAGCCAGTGGGAAGGGGCAGCCTGGGGCAGTGGGGTTCTGCTCCTGCTATTTCTGTGCTCTGACACTGAGCAAGGCCCTTACCAGCCTGCCGCAGAGGTACTTGTTGTAGGGAGAAGGGTTTTGTCACAAGTACTGTTATATGCGGCCCACAGCTCACACTCCATGTGGCCGCAGGCCGGCTGTCCCTGGAAAGAGTCTCCCAGCTGGTGCCACCTCTTGCAGCCAGGGCAGCCTTTTGTTCCCTCCTCCATCACAGACCAGCTGGAGTGCCCTGGGGCACCCGTGATACAGAATGGCTTGAGATCACATGAAGCCCATTCAAGGCAAGCACTTGGCTTGAATGCAAACAGCCTTTTTAAAAGGAACTAAAGGTGATTTTAGCAGGGCACTGAGCAGCCACGTTCGCATAGCTCCTAAATTCTGTATTTCCTTCCAGAGCCCAGGAGCATGGCACTGCAACCGAGAAGGATTAGCTCTTAGCATGTTTCCTCCCTTGCCTCTGCCCTGCCAGTGGGAAAAGGACCATGCTAGGCACTACGTGTGAAAGGCAGGTAATAGCTTTTCTCACATGTAGGATGGAGGAAGCTTTACCCTGCGTCACGCATCCATCGGAGAAGGAGGGTGAACGTGTGACCTGTCCATACCAGCATATGCCGTGGGTGCTGGTCCCGTCAGCACAAGGTTTGGCCTGTGCAATCCCCTCTGCTGCTGCTACACACTGTCTCGGGGGCTGGCTGGCGAGCATGAGAGAAGAACCCCAAACAGGAGTGCGGCTGCTGAGCAACGAACTCAAGAGGCAGTGGCTTTTATTAGGGTTTATTGAAGCAGCTCCAGGCTGCTGTATAAAAAGATTGTACAGAACTAGCTTGCGGGCCCTTGCAAAGTGTTAAGACATTTCCTGCACCTGGCACTGGTGCTGCAAGAGAACCCAGAGGCCAGCTGCTCCTGGCTAGGAATCTTGCTCTGTCCCTGCTAGTGAACAACAGTTCCATTAGAAATACGGGTTTGCTCACTCGCAGCTCTGAAACAGCCACCTGCCTCCCAAAGTGCTGTAGATACTAGTGACAGCACGCGTTACTGGCAGTGCAGGGGCAGCTGTGGGAAACACAAAGGGATCCTCCCTTCTTAGGCTGATGTCTGCACTGAAAAAAGTGACCGACTGTGAAGGAAAAGGACTACATCCCTGCAGCAGGTAAGGGCAAGAATGGAAAATCTGTCCTTCCTCATCAGCTTCTCAAGGGAGAGCCGGGCAGCCAGCCTGGCTGGAGCTTTGCCCACCAAGCTCCCTTTAGAATCTATCCTAAGCCCTCTGAAACTAATGTGACTTTGCAACCAGTTATTTGACACCCAAGGGGACGGTACTGCGCTGCACGCCTGGTGCTGATGGGTTCCATGTCCAGCGGGAAGGAGGACTGGATTGTGGGGCACCCCGATGCTTGATAGCTTGTGCTCCAGGTCTTGTGTGCCGATTCTTGGGGAAGTGGGACATGAAACTTGTTGCTCCTGGTGAAACCTGTAATGCAGAGGGGGCTGTCGTGAGAACGCTAAGCACTGAAACCAGAAACTCAGGCAAGGTCAGTGCTTCATTTGTGCCAGGGCGGAGCCCCGGCACTTCTGGGCTTGATACATCAGTTATGAATGTAAAAACAACATTGCATAAAGCCCAGCACCTTACATCACAAATTAAGCACTGGGCAAGGTGAGTCCACTCCCCTAAACCTGGCCTTGTGCAGCAAGCTTGCCCGCATCCAAAAAGGAATGTCCTATAAGGTGCAGGATTTTACAGGGAATATTTGGCTGCATCTAACAAACTCATCCAGACACAAGGACACAGGACCATGGGTAAGACACGCAATGAAAGGCCTAGTGATCTGTCTCACTTTGGCACCAACTCCACTGCGGGAGAGTCCACAAAGGGTTAATTCCTGTTCCAACTTTTTAAAAATTAAAATCTCCTGCAGCAGGAGCTAAGTGGCATGAATGGGACCCCAGGATAATTAGAAGAAAGAGACCCTGTGTTTATATGCAGACAGGGCTTGTTTTACAAATGCAATTACAAGCCATACTGGGACTAAATCCCAGCTGTAATCTTGTTCTGGCACTAGCTCTCCTATCCCCACAAGTGACTGCTATTTGAGTGTTCCTGGCAGACTGGCCCTAGCACCATCAGGAGGAGTCTGCGCTAAAACAAACCAATCTGTTATTTATGGCAACCAGCTCTATCTTTGGGCTCCTGCCCTTTGTTGCCGACAAACTGGGAGTTGCTCCATGATAACGTAGTGATCAGCAAGCAGGGCTGTCCTATACCGTGGAGATCAAATCCCATCTGCAACAGCATTCCTCAAAGGCTTCATCTAGGGTAGGACTCTGGAGATGGAACATTCTCCCTCTCCAGTTATGTATACAGCCCTTCTCTCTCTCTAATATCCTACGGCCCAGAGGGACTCTTCCTCCTTCACTGGTTGGGCTCTCCCACATCTGAAAGCTGGGGTTTGACAGCGAGGCTGCTGGGTAGAGAACTCGAGCCATGACAGAGCTCCCTCCCCCAGCGGGCAGCCCTCCTAGAGAGGCCATGCCAGTGCCAGCATCTCTCAGCCTGGAAAGTTTAACCTGTCTGCTTCTGTGCCCTGCTGGAGCAGGGAGGTCCTAGGGGGTCAGCGTGAAGGGTAAGGACTTACTGTTCCAGTCTCGGGGCGAGGCTCAGGCAGACAGGTATTTCCAAGTGCTGACGAAGGCAGTGGGGATGAGGGAGTAGGGCACGGTAGTGACACTGCTCCAGGTGTCGGAGGAGGGGTCATAGCAGTCCAGAGTTTTGCAGCGCTGGGCCCCACAATAGCCCCCTACCACGTAGAGCCTGTTCCCAGATGTAACAGCGCGACAGCTGATGCGTTTAGCAGTCACATCCCCAAATTTGGACCACTGGTAGGTGTCGCTGTGGAAGCGGTACGCAGAGCTGGCCGAGAACTCCGTGTCTCCCCCGATCACGATCACGTGGTTGCCCACTACAGCAGCAGCCGTGTAGCGCCAGGGCTGGGGACAGCTGGCAGGCACTGTCCAGCGGTTCTGGCCAGGGTCGAAGCACTGCACTTTGGGCAGCTTCTCCTGGTTCACGCTGGTGCCACCAAAGACAAACAGCTTCATTTTGGCCCCTACCACAGCAGCATTGCTTACGCCCTCCCGGAGAGGGGCCACCAGGGACCATTTGTCCAACTGGGGGTCATAGTGTTCAACCTGCTTGAGAGAGACAGAGGGCGAAGCTGGGAAGGAGCCACTCACCGCTGTGTGGCCTCCAACGACATAGAGACAGTGGTCCAGCTCAGCAGAGCCATGGCCAAATCGGGCCACCAGCATGGGCGCAGCTTTCGCCCACTCATCGTGGAGAGTGTCGTAAACCCAGACGTCTTTAGAGGCGCCGTTCTCGGAGCCCTTACCGCCGGTGACGTACACTTTGCAGCCGAGGGCACAGGCGCTGCACTCCTTGCGTGGGCTTGGGATGTCAGTGCGGGGGATTATCTCGCTGGTTTGACGGTCAACCACATAGATTTTGTCACACACGAATGTCTGGCCCCCGAGCAGCAGCAGGGCCTGGCTGACCTTCCGAGGTTGGGCACAGAAACCCGTCACCAGCCCATCGTTCTGAAGGATCTTCATCTTGCAGCGCACGGCGTCAGCCACGATCTCCCCTCCCAGCTTGTGGCTGGTCACCAGCTCCTCGGAGGCCACCTGGTTCCGTAGGTAAGACTCTGGCAGGAGGGCCAGGCGGACCAAGCACAACAGCTCTGGCAAGTCCTCATGCCGCCGTGGCAAGTCATACCGGATCCAGCCGATGACAGCCTCGTACACCAGGCTCTCGTCCTCCACCTCCAGCTCCTCGCTCTCCACCAGCTCCAGCAGCTTGGCTTTGGGCAGCCGCAGGAAGTCATCAGTCTGGTAGAGAGATGCGAAGTTGGCCAGTGCCATCCTCCAGGACAGCTCCAGCAGCCTCTCACAGCAGTGGGCGTACGACAGAAGCAGCATGTTCAGGCAGTTGGCTGGGTGCAGGTTTTTCTCCAGGAAGTCGGCCGCGGCGTCGCGGACGTCCTGGAACTGCAGCATGTCTCCAGCCTCCAGCAGGGACTCCGCATTCTCCTCGTTGATCAGCACCCGGGCCGAGTAGACGTAGTCCAGCAGCAGCTCCAGCACCTCTGGGTGCAGGGAATTGTGGAAGTTGACTTCCGCGTCTTTGCTTTCCTTCAGCCCCCCGCTGAACATGGCATCGAAGTACCGGCTGCAGGAGGCCAGCACAGCCCGGTGGCAGTGGAAGGCTTGGTTCCCTGCCCGGAGCACCACGTCGGTGAAAAGATGCCGCCTGCGCAGCAGGTTGAGCTGGGTCAGGAGGCTGTCGGCATGGCCCGGCTTGTGGAAAAGCTGGATGTTCATGGAGCCGGAGCTGGAGCGGGACTTGCGGTTCTCGTGACTGCTGACGGACATGGTCAGTCACAATGCTAGTCTGAAAGGAAAACAGCCGTGACCGTGGGCTCCAGAAACAAAATCCCCACCTGTTTCTCTCCTGCCTCCCGCAGGCGGCTCTCCGATGGGCTCACGCTCCCCCAGCTAAGTCCCGCATCCGCTGGTATGGAGAACACAGGAGGAAGCACTTTGGGCAGCACCGTGCCTGGAGCGAAGCTGCTAGGCTGGGTGGAGAAGGTGGGTTCAGTGCAGTAAGCCAAGTCCCAGAAGGAGAAGCAGCGGAATCAAAGAGGGGAAAGGTCCAGGGAAAGGTCCAGGAAGACGGTCACTGCAGCCACAGTGCAGGATGGCCAAGGGCCGCGTTCAGCTGCACCCTGTGCTGGGCCTGGGAGGAGACCTGGAGCCCCTCAGGCAGAGCCTCTGTGGCGCCTCCCGCACCGCACCGGCCCGCGGGCGGCAGGGGCTCGGTCCGTCCCCTCAGAACCGACACCGCCCCCCCCCCGTAACTCCAGGCCTGCCGGGGCCCGGGGGCAGCGCTGGCGGCGGGCAAGGCCCGGGGGTTGTGACCCAGGCACAGGGGCCTGCGGAAGCGCAGCAGGAATTACCCGCCCCCCCCGAACTACCGCCCGGCGCGCCCGGCGGGGGGATTGCTGCCCGGCCGGACCCAGCTTACCCAGGCCTGAGACCTGCCCGGGGGCGGGGGCAGCGCTGGGGGTGGCTCTGCCCCGGCGGGGGTCGCACCCCCGAACTACCGCCCGGCGCGCCCGGCGGGGGGATTGCTGCCCGGCCGGACCCAGCTTACCCAGGCCTGAGACCTGCCCGGGGGCGGGGGTGGCTCTGCCCCGGCGGGGGTCGCACCCGCCCCCCCCCCCGGAGGCTCGCAGGGCAGCGGCCCGGAGCCGCGCAAACCCGGGTCCCCGCCGGGGCAGGCCCGACACGGGAGTCACGTGACCCGGGCAGGACCCCCCCCCCGCACTCACCGCCGGCCCGGGACACGCTCGCGCTCCGGCTCTCGCCCCCCGCCGCCGCGTGTCCTTCCCGAGTCGCCAGCCCCGCCCCCTCATTAATATACAGTCCCTGAGCCAATCAGCGCCCGACACCCTGCTTGGCCTCGCCCTGGGGCATGCGCGCTCGCACGGCTGGCTCCGGGACCCGCCCGAGCCCCGCGCCCGCTGGCCCCGCCGGGGCTGGTGGCCGGGCCTGGCTACGGTCATTCACTCGCTAAACACCAGCCTGGCCCAGGCTTGCAGCCCCCCCCGTAGGGCTGCCCCCCCCGTAGGGCTGCCTCTCTCTCCCCCCCGTAGGGCTGCCCCCCCCGGTAGGGCTGCCTCTCTCTCTCCCCCCCCCCCGTAGGGCTGCCCCTCCCTCCCCCGGTAGGGCGGCCCCCCCCGTAGGGCTGCCTCTCTCTCCCCCCCCGTAGGGCTGCCCCCCCGGTAGGGCTGCCTCTCTCTCCCCCCCGTAGGGCTGCCCCTCCCTCCCCCGGTAGGGCGGCCCCCCCCCGTAGGGCTGCCTCTGTGCCGCCCAGCCGAGAGGAGGGGGCGCACATGCTGATGGCAGCTGCCATTGCCATGCGGTGCCGCATTCCCGGAGTGGGCACTGCACCCCCAGCAGTCGGCTGCTACGTACCAGCGTGGCAAGCGGCTGGAGCCCTTTCGAGCCCCACACTGACAGCTCTGCCTCAGCTACATCTGCTGCCAAAACCCTCCACCCACAGGAACAGGTCTCAGCATCCCGCTCTACAGCCATGGGCGCCTGCTGTGCCGCTCAATAGAGCCGCGTAGGGGGCTGGAGCTTTGGCTCTGAAGCCCAGGGAAGGGGGCGCGGGTGGGGGGAGGTAGCTCAAGCCGCAGTGTCTCCATGGCTGCCTTTTACTGCCATAGCCTGAGCCCACGTCCATAGACCCAGGTGCTGAGATGTGCTGCTGCCAGGCTTTTTTTACCCTTTGCCTTCTAGCTGTACCCTAAGAGTGGAGTCTGCCAGCAGGCCTGAGTAGGGCACACTGCTTCTCCTGAAGCCTAGCAGCCACTGTAGTGGGCACATTCACACCTGGCAGCACTGATGTGAAACGGCAACACCCACGGCCTGTTGTGAAGTGTGACGCTGCCTTACAGTGCAACACTGCCATACATAACTGGCTCCCCACCTGGAAAGAGGGGGCGGGGGGTGCTCATTACACTCACCTCGCCTTTGGGACCTGCTTTGAGTTCCACAGTTGGAAAGCAGTGCATCGCCACAGTACTAACAGAGAAGGGAAAGGTCGTTTGCCACATAAGAACTCATGAACCCTGGCCTTGAAGACAGTATCTGAAAGCTGCATGGCCTCTGAACCTCTCCATTTGCAGTTTCAGAGCAGAATATCATTACGTTTCCTATGGAGGAGTGTTATTAACAGAGTTGGCCCTCAGTGAGCACAGATGTTCACTGGCTCTCACTGATTAAGGGCCATAAACACAGGAACCATGGGTCTGAGCCATCACGATCAGTCACACACTATAAAGCTGAGTGGCTGATCGAAGGCATTCCAGCTCATAGCTCACTGACACAGCATATCCATGGCCAACTAATCAGTTAAACCACCTATTGTGCAGCAAACATGCTTTCTTGTAATGTGGTAGATCAGGGACTGAATGGGCACAAAGGCCTAGTGGCAGGTGCAGAAGGGGAAAATGTATTACTGTTTCTCAGACTCGTTCTATGATGGAGAGAGACATTCACCAGTCAGTGACTCTGCCTTCAAATCACTTGCTGGGGCATTTGCTGTGCAAATAAGAGCAGGTGAGCTGGAGCAAGTGCAGGGCCGGAAAATCTCTGCAGCAAGCAACAGCTGCCCAACCAGTAAGTGATAAATAGTCAAAGGAAGCATTACTCTATGGTAAACTCTAACCATTCTAGAAAGGGTCATAGCTGGGGCCAGAACTAATTCAGAGAGCAGCCTTTACTATTTCTCAGAGGGGTAGCCCTGTTAGTCTGGCTCTATAAAAGCAGCAAAGAGTCCTGTGGCACCTTATAGACTAACAGACGTTTTGGAGCATGAGCTTTCGTGGGTGAATACATGCATCTGACAAAGTGGGTATTCACCCACGAAAGCTCATGCTCCAAAACGTCTGTTAGTCTATAAGGTGCCACAGGACTCTTTGCTACTTTACCATTTCAGAACTGGTCCATAGTAGTACTCCAGCTACAGACACCCAAACTGATTTAAACCATGCTTAATCTGCATTAAGCTAACACACCTCTCTCCCTATGGCTCAGTGCTATAGTATCTGTGCTGCTGCCCACTGCTGGACACAACAAGCATGTGTACAAGGAAGCAGCTGTAAAACACTCTTGAGATACTGTGGTGAAAAGTGGCCAGTTTGATAGTAGCAGTGCAGCACTGATGTGTTTAAGCATGGTTACTGCAGCCAAGAACGGGGTGCCACCTACCCACCCACTTCAAGGGAACAACACTGTCCCAGAAGTAGGGTTACTCAGGACACCCATCCAGCTGGAGTGCACTGGAAGGTCTGAGACTAGTGATGTAGGGAGGGAAGAAAGAAAACCCTCATCCGGACAAGACTCTTGTGCGTCTCTTGCTGATCCTCTGCAGTCCAGATGCTTTGTTTCCTGTCAGTAAGTGACAGCAAGTGCTGAGCCAAGTCCAGCAACATGCTTCTTCCATGCCAATCACCACATGGCAGCAGGATAAGCCAGGCAAGCAATCATGCAGAAAATAAGGTGAACCCAGAGGCAAACTTCCTGGAATGCTGGTATGTGATAGTGGCAGCTGCATGTTCATAGAGTTTAAGTCAAGAAAGAACCATTAGATAGCTCACCTAGTCTTCTCTCCTGGATATCACAGCCCATTAAATTTCACCCAGTTATCTTGTACGGAGCCCCACAACTTGTTTGGCTAAATCATAACTTTCAGAAAGGCAGCCAGTGTTGACCTGAAGACAGCTAGAGATGGAAAACTCACCACTGCCCTTGGTAGCTTGTTCCAACGGTTAATCATGCTCACTGTTAAAAAATTTGTTCCTTATTCTAATTTTAATTTGTCTGGCCTCAGCTTCCAGCCTTTGGTTCTTGTTCTGACTTTCTCCACTAGAGACACTTTAGTGTCTGGTATTTTCTCCCGGTGAAGTACTTAGACACAGTAATCAAGTCACACCTCAATCTTTTTTGATAAGCTAAACAAATTGAATTCTTTAAGTCTTTCTCTATAATTTTCTCCAGCACCCACATCACTTTTGTGGCTCTTTTCTGCACCCTCTCTAGTACTTAATTTTAAAATATGGACACTAGAAATGGACTAGTATTGGTCTCACCAATGCTGTATACAGAGGTAAAATCGCCTCCCCCACTCCTACTCGCTACTCCCTTATTTACAAATCCAAGGATTGCATTAGCCCATTTTGCTACAGCTTTGGCCTGGGAGCTCAGATTCAGTTGCTCGTCGACTATGACCCCTAAATCCTTTCAGAGTCACTGCTTTCCAGAATGTAGTCCGTTCTGGGAGTATGGCCTTCCTTTCTTTTTTGGAAATGTAGAACTTTGCATTGGGCTATATTAAAATGCATTTTGTGTGGCTAGGCCCATATTACCAAGCGATCCAGATCGCTCCATGTGACTGCCCTCTTCTCATCATTATTGATCAGTCCGCCAGTCTTTGGGTCATCTGCAAATTTTGTCAGCAGTGATTTATCTTCATCTGGAAGTAAATATAACTGTTGAATAGCTTTGGATTTTGCGCCAGTCCCTGCTGTTTCCTACTAAAAACATCCCCATTTGATGATGATTCCCCACGGACAACTACTCTGAGATCTGTCAGCCAGTTCTTCATACATTTAATGTGTGCTTTATTGATACTGTATGTTAATGTGCTACATGGGAGATTAAGCAGGTGAGCAGCACAGCCCAAACAATATATCTCCAAGACATCAGCATGGACACCATGGAAAATCCTCTGTGATGGAAGGTTAGATAAGGAACAGTCTGCACCTGTCCTTGGGCAGGTTTAGCTAACATAGTACAGCTTCAGCCATAATATATTCTGCTGTTTCAGAGCAGCTTGGAACCAGCAAAAGCCAGATAAAAAGAGTTTCTCTCTAGCTCTGACCAGTAATGATCAAAGTCTCAGGCTACGCTTTGTAGTGTTCACTTCCTTTATTACTGGCACTGCCAGAGAAATAATTGTAAATATGATCTTTGGTGCAAGCTCTGATCTTAGCATTTAGTCAGTTGATCCATTACAAGGATATTAAATATGTATTTGATTTTTTTTTTAAGAAAGTCTGTTGGCTGGGATGGAGCCTGACAGAAGAGCACCCACTGGAGAACTCCATACTGTGGCTGATGTTCCATGTGACAGCATCTGAAGGTACACTGGATTTGACCAGTACAGGCAAAAGGTTTCCATTTCTAGCATAAAGGGCTACCTAGGATACTGATAACTAGCACTTCACCATATCACATGCAGCCTGAGCAATAGAGAATGCCATGAAAACAGACCCTTTAAACATCTGCTTCTGTTTTGTAGCTAGCAGCTCTGACCTGGGGGGCCTAGGACCAGGATATTTTACAGGAGAAACACACCTCCATAGACTGAAGACAAGCAAGCAAAACCCACTTCAGATCAGATGTCCCTGGCTGCACTGGCCAAGGCAATTTGGAAACTGACAGATACTTGGCATGCTCCTTTACAGCTCCTGGCATCTCTCAGGAATGCTTAGATCAGAGCAAGAGGGTAAGCTTGTGGAGTTCTCTCCTCTGAGTTTCACAAGTCATAATTGTGTCCATTTCCCCACCCCACAATGAGTTTCCAGACTTGTTTCATGTTCAAGACAACACGGGAGGTGACATCCCCACCTTTTGAGGGTGTGGGGACAAAATGAGAGAAGTCACTTGCTGTTGCTGATTTAATTTTTCCCATCTTTTGAAAAACCTCAGAGTCAGTCTCTCCCAATGGTAATCATCATTTCATTTGTCATCATACCACAGAGCATATTGATCAGAGCTGAGATTTCTCCCTATACAGAGGATGCAAGATGCCCTGATGAGGAAGAGTTATCAACACGTTAACCCTAACTAATCACATTACAGAGACCTTCTGATTACATTCTAATTACATGCTGCACTGATCCATAACGGGAAGCATTCATACTTTACCCACAAAAAACTTAGCCTCCTGAAGCTGACCCCATGGTTCACACAGCCCCAGAACCTGCCCCTACAGATGTTTGGTAGACACCAATCAGGGAAGATATGGTCCCCATGAGACCCACTAGCCATGGAGGAAACTGTCCAGCCCAAAGAAATCCTGGAGGCAGCCAGTGGACAGCATTGGAGAGATCTGCCATACTGCTGAGGATGCTCAAGACTTCAGATTTCACTTGGGCGTCTATTTCCTTTTGACTCTGCTCCAAGGATTCACTGTAGGGAGAAAAAGGCAGAAGTATATCCATCCTCCAGTCTGCCACTAGGGACTCCGGCAGAGTCACATGGCTGAAATCCCCATGATGTGTGCAGTAATTTTCAGAGAGGAAAAGTATCAGAACAAATGATTCAAGCATGGACAGAGGATGTGTTTACATCTGTAAATCTATAATTGTCTGTTCCTTGCCCCATCTGCCTGATAGACCTCAAAATTATTGCAACAAATCCTAGATGTTCTCTGCTGAACAACAGTTCACATGGCTTGTTCTTTTCTCTGAAAATTCAACATCTGCTTGGAATATTATTCTCCTGTCCTGTACCACCTAAGCACAATGATGTCCATTACCTCTCCCTCACCTCAGCCTCTTGAAGCTGACCCCATGATTCACACAGCCCCAGAACCTGCCCCTACAGATGTTTGGTAGACACCAATCAGGGAAGATATGGTCCCCATGAGACCCACTAGCATCTGGAAGATTAGCATCCTCTCTTTCATTGCAAGAACACCCGCTTTTGGTCTTATATCTTACTAACCTCAAAGGCATAGCATTACTTAACAGAGTATTAGATATGTCACAAGGGGATTAATTCCAGCTCATTTGGGATCTACAGCAATAGCTGTGTCCCTTCTCCTGATCCACATTTACATTTGGGAAGCCAGTGAGACCAGATAATAGCAGAAGGTTTCAGGAAACACTAATGTGTATTGTGCATAATTATAAAGTAGACACAGAGGCTGAGAAGCATCTTCTCAGGAAATGTTAACTGATCAATTATCAGTAACCAAGTTTCTGAGTACAGGCTTCCTCATTTGAGATTGATAAGTAATAATCAGTGTCACCGTTGGTGAGCTACTTCAGGCGATAAGAAGTATGTGTTAAAATGACTGTATTACATAGGACAGAATGCATACCCAGTGCGATTTCTCAGCTTCCTTCTTAGCTGAAACAGAATTCTGAGAGACCTGAAAACAAGAGAGATGATGGTAAGAGTCTAAGCTGTCTGTGACCAAGAGAGACTCTGACACCATCACCCCTTGAATGCTAAGGGTCCATCTTAATAAGAACCACCAAATGCTAGCACTAGTCTTTGCCATGGGTAAAGGCATCCTTGTTATAACAGGTTGTATTGCCTACAGGAACGGAAAAGCATTGTTCTACAACAATGATAAGCTACAGGGGGTTAGCCTCGGGCGAGATCAGAAGCAGCATGATACTCTCCCTCTCAAGAGCTCAAATTCTTTCTCGCCAGTCTGATCAAAACCAAATTCTAAGCTTGGTACCAATTTGTCTAGATTTACCTGAACTTTGGGCTTCTAAGTAATGTAAGGAATATGGAATAAAAGGCCAGGGACAATAAACTGTCCTTAGTGAAAATTTTTTTTAAATAACATCTATCATGCAGCAAAAACAACTGCTGGGGTCCTACTAGGGAGAGAAGATTCTGATGTCCTTCATACAGCTAATTTTGCAGAGGATGTTTGTCTGAATCTGCCACCAGGGCTTCTACATGGAGCAAGCAGCTGGAGTAATGTTCAAGGTACTCAAGCTAGCTGGAATAAAAATGCCCTTTTAAAATTGTATGGATTAATGTAGCTCTTAGATCAGGGTTTACTGATGGGTAAGTAGTAGGGTTTCAGCCCCTCACTATAACTCAGAGAATTCTTCCTTCTCCATGTGGGAAGGAGAATAATGTGGAAAGTTTGATTTTACTAATGCATAAGGACATAATTACAGCCATACTATGGCAGATCAATGCCTGTCTTGCTCAGTAGTCTGTCGTTTGTCAGTGGCTGACGCTGGATGCTCCCAGAGTCAATGGAAAAAAGGCAATTTATCAAGTGATCCATCCCTATCAGCTACTCCCAGCTTCTAGTAGTCAGAGGTTTAGGGACATTCAGAGCATGGGGTTGCATCCCTGATCATCTTGGCTAATAGCCACTGATGGATCATACTTCATGATTTTATCTACTTCTTTTTTGATCCTAGTTATACTTTTGGCCTTCACAACATCCCCTGGCAACACATTCCACAGGTTGACTGTGTATTGCGTAGGCTCGCCAGCCCTCCAGGATTGTCCTGGAGTCTCCAGGAATTAAAGATTAATCTTTAATTAAAGATTGTCATGTGATGAAACCTCCAGGAATATGTCCAATCAAAATTGGCAACCCTAGCATCTATATAGCATTGTGGGAAGAAGTACTTCAGGCTGTTTGTTTTAAACCAGCAGCTTTTTCATTTCAATGAGGAAACAAAGAGTCCTGTAGCATCTTATAGACTAACAGATGTATTGGAGCATAAGCTTTCGTGAGTGAATACCCACTTTGTCAGATGCCAGATTAACACGGCTACCCCTCTGATACATTACACTGAGGGTGACCCTGTTTTGTGTAGCAGTAAATAACACTTCCTTATTCACTTTTTCTACACCACTCATGATTTTACAGACCTCTATCACATCCTCCATTTGTTGTCTCTTCTTTAAGATGAACAATCCCAATATTTTTAACCTCTTAATTTGGAAGTTGTTCCATACCCCTAATCATTTCTGCTGCCTATCTCTGAACTTTTTCTAATTCTAATATATGTTTCTGGAGATGGGGTGACCAGATCTGCATATAGTATTCAAGGTGGAGCAGTACTATGCATTTATTAAGTGACATTATATTTTCTGTCTTACTATCTATCCCTTTCCTAATGCTTCCTAACATTGTTAGCTTTTTTGACTTCTGTCATACATTAAAGCAGATGTTTTCAGAGAACTATGCACAATTACTCCAAGAACACTTTAAGTGTTAACAGCAGAAAGTTAACTCTTAATGTGGAAACCAGAGGATTCACTTACTGCACCAAGAAAAATGGAAATGGGGAAAAACTATTTTGAGATAATTTTACAGTAAGAATCCAATTTGGTTTACAATTGAATCATATTAACCAGCTAAACATCTGGCTAATGGAAGGGAGGGCTCTTTCAGGATTCCCATGTTTTCCCACTTGACCTCATTTGCTTGTGTTGGAAACTGAACTGTTTTCCCCATTTGCTATTTCATTAGATGGGGTAAACAACGTAACTAGGAAACAGCTCACATAAAGGTGACCTACTAACTGGTTGTGACTGGAAGGATGTGTGTCCTTTAGGGGTCAGGAAAAAAAAAAAACATCTGAAAGGGTTTTTATTGTCAGAAGAGGAGATGGGGCAATTCTGGTTATGTTTTTACTTTAGAAACAGCAGATGTGCCAGCTAAGTCTTCCTCAAAACATATACAAGAACTGAATCTCTAGTGTAAAATAGAAGATGAAGAAAACTTAAAATCTTCCAGGCCTTCACTTATAAGGCAGCTAAAAAAAGGGCATCAGTCCCATCTCCTTCCCCACACACTTTTGCAGGCCCCTTTTAAGGCAGAGCTTTTATTTGCCTCTTCCCCTACAACAAGAAATACATTGATAAGTGTGGAAGATATTTATTTTTTCATCCTGGTGGGTGGGTCAACAGACTGTCTCTGGACTAGAAAAGTCTGATTATTTAGCAATACAGTAATAATCACCTCTAAGGATTTACCAATATCCTACAGGCTAGGAGGATTTCTAGCACTATATTTTAGGATCACTCAAAATCCCCTTAGTTTCCAGGGTGTCTGTTACAAATAGCACAGCTTCCTTCTGAAGATGGATGCCAAGGCTTCTGATTCTGAGGAGGAGTTAAAACTTCAGAAGAACAACAACAAGGTTAGTAGATGATCCAAAACCACAGTGTTCCGTTGCCCAGCCCCCAGGAATAGCCAGAGCCCCTCCTAAGATCTGTGGCCAGTAAGCCTTTCTGCCAGGCCCTAGAAGCGGAGAAAGTGTTCTCCTCGTGCCCCTTTAAGAGCTGCATCGAGTGAACATTACCGTACAATGCCCAGGACCAGGGAGAGCCCCCAGAAAGCTGTGCTTAATGTCCACCACTTGTGTGAGTTTGTGCGAATAACATCAGCATCAGCAGCCCATGCTACGTGCTCACAGGGGTAGTAGAGCTGATCAGCCAGGTTATTGAGGACAGAGAGCCAGCGGACAATGGTATCTTCTTCCTGTAGCACAGAGACAGGCAAGAACTTAGTACTGGCTGCTTGCTTGCATAAACACCACAGGTTAGACTGTACACTACACCTTGCAGCAGCATTGCTAATCTAGCTTCCTTGCAGCCCAGAGAACAAGTTTACCTCTTTCTGAGAATGGAGAATGAAAACAAGGCACATCACTAACATATCCTGTATTTTATATCCAGCATACGGCAATGATCTTGCACACAGTTTCTGATGAATATCCATCAAGCAGGGACTCTCAACTGAGCCAGCAAAGGACATCTCTGCAGGATTTTCCACAAAGGCCAGCAAGGTTTTTGCTCTCACCCTATTTTGTTGTTGTTTAAAAAATAAACATTTCATGATGATGAAAAGTGAGGGAGTGAGTGCCCTGGAGGCTGCTATTCTGTTATAATTTATTATTTGTATTATGGAGCTCACTGTGCTAGGCGCTGTGCAGGCTGAATACAAGTACGGTCCTTGCCCCAAGGAGCTTACAGTCTCAGAATATGAAAAGAAACAAGGGATAGAAACAGATGTAGAGTAAAAGGAAATAATGAGATGCAATTGGTCACTATGATAGACCAAGGTCTCAGCACACCAGTGATCTAGCAGCTGTCAAGTTTTTTGTAAGCATCATGCCAGAGAAGAGTTTTAAGGAGAGATTTAAAGGTGGATAATGAGGTAGCTTTAAGTTTACAGAGCACGCTTTCCACATGAGGGGCAACATGGGAGAAAACAGGAAGGTGGCTGTTTGAAAATGTAACAAGTGGGTGAGGAAGGCTGGCATTATAAGAAGTCAACCTTTTGCTACTGCAAGATGATGGGTAGGGTAGAGATAGGCCTTGGAAGTGAAGGCTGGATTGGAACCAGAGACCTCCATGGCCTTTTAACACTCCCCTGAGGGAGCTAGGCCAGGGTTCCACACTTCTGAAGTTGCTTGCACTTGTATAGCAGTTACAGGAGAAGCCTGTATTTGTCTTGAAATACAAAGAACATTGAAGTTTACAAATACTATTTCTTGGAATGTGCTTAGTCCATAATACATTTTAGTGAACAGGGTAGTTTGCAAGCTTGAGAAAGCGAGCCTAAGCACAATCCTGTCTGTAACATTCGCTTTGAAATGCCACTGTACCTTAGCACAGTCCTGGAAAACTGTAAGGCTAGAGTATGAGTTGCCAATGGCAACAGGGACCATGTCTTCCTGGGGGTCTGTACAGCACTCAGTGCGACAGGGCCAAAGCGCAATGGGGGATACCACAATTCAAATAAACAATACAGATACTTCAGAGAAATACATGGTAGCTGAGGACCCTGGGCACAGGAGAGGTCGTTACAACTTAGGTAATGCTGCACAGCAGGCCCAAGCCTGCAAGGGGACCAGATGTCTAGGTATCTGTATGGCCTCCATCACCTGCATGCGCTGCCTCCTCACAGTCAGCAGAGGGGGGAGCGCACAACATTTTGCAGGATTAGGCCTTTGGATGTCGAGTGCCACAGGGCACTTAGTCTCTCACAGCACTGTGTGCCCTGTCTACCCCTGATCCCGGGGGAAGGGGGGCAGGCTGCACCTGCTGTGGGGGAATGGCTCAGCCTCCCACGCCTGGGGAATGGGGCGGGGGGGGGGGGCTGGTTACCTTGGCACCCAGCCCGTACTGGCGGCTGTAGGCGAGCATGGCGAGATCATCAAAGAGGCGCAGCACCGTCCGGCAGTGACTCAGCTGGGCCGACACAGCCAGGAGCCTCCTGCCCATCTCTGACTCCGTGGGGCTTTTCCGGGCCAGGACCCCCCCGGCCAGCTGGCAGCCATAGCACAGGGTCCGGATCTGGGGGGAAGGGACGGTTAGCGCCACAGTACGGCTCAGGGACTGCGACTCGCAGCCGAGCCCCCCCATGCCCCACGTCTCCCCTCGGGAACCCGACCGCCCCACGGGGGGGCGAGACAGCACCGCTCCCGTAAACCCCGCCGCCGGGGGGCGCGTCACACACCACTCGGTCACGGCCCCGGTACGACTCCAGCACCGAGACCAGGCTGCTGACCGGGTCCGCAGCGGCCGCCATGGCAACACTTCCGGGTTACTAGCCGCCATCAGGCCGTACGTTTGCAGCGTGATGACGTTGGGGCCCCCAGCAGGCAACGCGGGGTGGCGCGGTGCCTGCTGGGGGATCGCTGTCGCTATGGGGACCGTGCCCTCTCCGGCTCCCCTGCCACGAGCGGCCCAGGGGACTGGCTGGAGCCTGGGCGGGCAGGGCCTGTGCGTCCCCGGCCCCCTGTAACTCCAGCGCCCCCTCAGCAGGCGGGTGGCGCCTCGCTCCCCAAGGCCCTGTGGTGGGTCCGCGCGAGACGCCGCTGGGGCGAGCGCCACGTGCTGTCTGTTCCCAGCTTCCCGGTGATGCTGACCCTCCAGGCCTGCTTCCATGGCGCCTGCTCCCCCCGGCTTTGGTCAGGGGGCGTAGTTCACGGCCGGGGGGCAGGCGGCCGAGGGGTCAGCGCAGCCCTGGAGAGCAAAGTTCTTCACAGCCTGCAGCAGTGCCAGCTGTGCCAGCGTACATCCTGCCAAGGAATGAACCCCCTTCCTGGTGTCACTGCCTGGGAGTGCCCTTTCATGGGCAGCGGAGCTGCCGGCTGAGGATTTGTAATCCCTGTTGACCTGGGCCTGAGAGTCTCCATATCCTTTCCCCAGCCTGCTGCATCATCTGGTAGTTCCCAAACCCTGGATGAAGAACACTGGGATTGTGATATGAACTAGCAGCTCCTTGAGAGTGTGTGAGAAACAGCTTGGTTGTGTAAATGTGATGTGCGGTGCTTCTACTCTGAAGCTGACTTCATATCCCCTTCTCCCACATTACTGGTTTAGCCCCCGGCAGCCCAGAGAGCAGAGCTACCATACTCATTGCACGTTTCATTCTGCATCTGTTCTGTGTGTGCCTCCTGCTCAGCAGCTTTGCTGAATCAGGCCTCAGATTTGTGAATGAGGGTATGGTAGCTCTGCTCCTTGGGCTGGGATAGAGGGTCGTTAACTGGCTGATTTACCTTTGATGTCACAATCCCACAATGTCACTACAAACCATGAGCTGTTGTGGGCAGGAGACCGGAGTTTGACAGGGATGGTACTGATCTTGCCTATGCTAGGCTTAGGCTACCAGTTCATAAGCAGACATAGTACTGCTGCTTCTCTGAAATCTTGTGGCACTGACACCTGTAACTTACCCTCCCGTACACATGTTCTCCTTCTCTTTAGCCCTCTTGCTCTCCTGTAATTTCTCTGTTTCTTGTTCTCACTTTCTCCATTTTTGTTACTCCAGTTATCTTCTTCACCTCTCCCCTGCTGAGATTCCATTATGACATGATGCTTTTATAATAATATCACAGGACACTGAAAAATTTGCAGTTGATTGTTTAGCTTTGGGTGGAGATGAGTTACAGTCAACTTGTCTCAGGCGCAACGAATGGATGAGGGGTACCGTTTGAGGGTTCGAAGGAAGAGAAGCATTGATTAGCATTATTGTGTGAGGCCACGGTTTTACTGTCAGATTCTGGTTAGTGTGTGAACTGCTGAGCCAGCTCCCTTTTCAGGATTTGCCCCATAGGCTGTTACTCACTGGGTTTACGTTGTCTTCAGTTTTTCGTTTCTAAGTCTAACTAATTCCTTTTCTTGTCTGGGGTCTTGTGTTTGATGCGTATGGCCAATTTATGGCTATTTAGGTTGTAAACTCTTGGGGATAGGGCCCGTTATTTCCTTGTAAGCATGTACCAGCACAAAGATTGCTGATTGGGATGCAAGAAATAATAATAATTCACTGATCAAAGTCAGTCACCTTGGAAAGATAATTTAATCTCATTTATAGGTAAGACCAACTCTGGTACGCATGCAGCTGTTTATTAAATGCTTACATGCTTTGCATTAATTTGGACCACAGAGGTGCAAAGCCAGCCCTCTGCAGAGTGCTCTGGGCTAGTGTCCACGGATGCCAGCTGGCATGTGACTCTATCCAAACTCACGAGTCACGTGCATGGCCATTTATATAAGAGAACCCATTCAGGCTCTCCTGTGAGATATGGGAAGCGCCTCTCCCAGCTGAGACCAGCTTAGCACCACTCCTTTGACCAGCTTGGCCATGGGAAGTGAGTCCCAGCTGAGACTAGGACAGTGTGGTTTTTACTCAGCCAGAGGGGAGGTGACTCCCAGCCCAGCTTAGTACAGAATGGGTCTTACTGGTTTGCTTTTGGGGCAGGCTGCCTTTGGTTCATTTTATACAACTGCAGTCTGAACTATCTGTGGCCCAGTTTGAGTCTCAGTTGTGGTAATAGGCACCAACTGTACACATGGCACATCCAATCCTGGATGGAGGAGATTGGCTAATGTCCCTCTATCTGGCCCCATTTGGCCATGTTTTAAAATATCACCCTTTTGGTTCCAATAATCCTGTTAGAAATATCCCAGAATGTGGCATGGGGTGATTAGCAAGTAGTCCAAAAGGCCAACTTCCTGCATGCTAAACTCCCATGAATCCCTGAGATTCTGTGGCCCAGATTCTTCCCGGTAGTAACCCTGTAATGTCCATGGATTGACAGCAGAGATTAATTTGTATCTGAGGCAGGAAAAGCCCAGTTGCTTCTGGGCTGCTCTTATCATGGCAGTATCTTTGGGGAGAGCAGGACAGCTCCATGGGAGGATGTACCCACAGTTCTGGGATTCCTGGGAGCTCATTTCATTGTAAAAGCAGCAAAGAATCCTGTGGCACCTTACAGACTAACAGACGTTTTGGAGCATGAGCTTTCATGGGTGAATACCCACTTCCTCAGATGCATGACATGCATCTGAGGAAGTGGGTATTCACCCACGAAAGTTCATGCTCCAAAACGTCTGTTAGTCTATAAGGTGCCACAGGACTCTTCGTTGCTTTTACAGATCCAGACTAACACGGCTACCCCTCTGATACATTTCATTGTAGAGAGTGCAAATGTTTGCTGTTCAAAAGTGGCTGCTTCTGGGATGATGCAGGCTCCTCCTACCAAGGGCCTTACTTGGACATCTTGTAAGGAACAGTCAGAGAGTAAAGATCCTTATCTCCTATTCCTTCTTACCTCTTGGAGGCTCTTGCTCTTTGTTCTTTAGGAAGGGACCAAGGCAGTGATGCACCTAAGTCTGATATCATGTCTCTTCCTTTACAGGGGAAAATGGCAGCCACTGGCCAGTCATTAATCCCAGCCCCGCTCACAGGGATTCCCTTCCTAAAGGCCTCACATTTTCAGATAGGGTTTGACCATAGACCACAGGGAAATGTTGTTGAATCTCCTTTCCGCACTGATTTCCCTCCCTTATGGGGCAGTTACAAACCAGACCCAATTCTGCTTCCAAACTCCAAGGGGGTTTTGAATCAGGATATGGATAAAACCAGGGAAACCTGGTCAGAAACCCACCTGGCATTTCCAGTGAGATCCCTGGAACCAAAGCCCAAAATCTGTCCACCAGAATCTCACCTCCAAATGCATGCAGATTCCCAGACCAAAATTTTCACCTCAACTGCAAGGGAGAGCTACCCTTGGCCAGACGTGACGCTGCAGGGACCAGCCTCCACCAGAGCTTATTACAATAAGGAGGAAGATCATTTTCCTTGTGGAGACAAAGACAAACTAAAGCTCCTGCCTTCTGTCTATCGTTTTTCATACCCAGCGTATGAGATACTCGAGCCCATTGCCAGAGCGCCGTCTGTACATCTGGGTGAGTTGTTTGGGGCTCTCTCTCTCAGGCTGTGACCTCACAAGTCTCAGGGCAGGTGGCAGTCGTGGGCACTGGGGTTTTCATTAACTTGTTTTAGGTTTCCATTACAACCAGTTTAAGTCTGTATTTACTGTAGTGAGTGGAGTCCTTTATCATCTAAGTGCTGAGGTCTAGGATCTAGAACTTTAAATATCACTGGTCTCTCTTTTATCATTTCATGTGTGAATTTGGTGATCATGATAGTGAAAGGCTTATAGCAGTGGCTGGCTGTGCACGTGATACAAGCTTTCACTATGCAGCTCTGCCAGTGCACCTTCTTCTTTACCTGCAGCACTCTCTGATATTCTAGTCTTGGCCCCCACCCCATAGCTTGGCTGGTGCACGCAGTCCTGCCTTGCAGCATTCCCAATATCCCTGGTTTCTGTTACAGTCTGTGCTTCTCTTTAGCGCAGGCGGCCAGTTGTGCAAAACTGTGTGGTGGTGTTGTGGTGTGCACAGAGGGGTCTACCTGACACAGACACATTAGTGACCTAGTGCAGAATCTGGACCCAGACCTCTGGAGCTGAAAGGCCAGTGAATGCATTTACTTGCCGTGCCAGCCAGTGACCTCACCACACTAGGCAATAACAGGGGCGTGAAGATGCAATATTGTTAAAGAAGTCAATTCCCACTCGTAAAGCCTGTGCTTAAGGGCTTTGCTGAATGGTGGCCTCAGTTTCAGAGTAGGTCCAATGGAATTTGCTCCTTCGGTGGGGATCTGTTTGTTTTTGGGCCAGGAGAGAGTGATCTTTGATCTGTGGAAAAGGCCACTTTGTGTCCTTGCTATCAGACCCTGATTTTTTAGCTCTGGATACTTGCCCAACCTGAGAGCCACCATGGTCTCCTAAATGCAGTGACTGGGGGATGGGCAGCACAAAATCCCTTTGTTCTAGGCAGACAGCGCCCCAGGCTGAAGGGTTGTCAAGGATGAAGTAGCCAAGCCTGAATAGCCTTTTCTGTTAGTTTTAGTGGGTCGATACTCCAGGTCAGCGTGAGACTGGGCAGCTGTCTTGGAACCCTAGTTCCCATGTCAGTTTCTTACATTTCCTAAGAACTGTAATTGAGAACTGCAAAGGAGAAACTCAGATCATTCCCCCCCGTGTTGTTTGGCAGGAGGAATTCCCTCAATTAAAGGTGACAGATGCTCCTACTATGGCACTTCTTATCAAGCACAGTTTGAGGGTGGCTGGATCCCTCCTGTGACGTCCTGTGGAAAGGTAACATCACAGTCCTATAAATTCAGCCATGCTGCTTCCAATTCATATTTTGATGGGACTAAGACTTCTAAAACACTGCTTCCCACTCAGGCAGCCTGATGGATGTGGAGCCTAGTGATTAGCTATGGGGAGGGGAGCATAGGAATTTCCAGTCCTGTGGTCCTGTCTCTAAACACCTGCTTCAGAAGAAGCAGGTTACTCTGTAATGACCTGTCCATATGGGAAGCTGCTTTCTAACATCATCAGCTGGTGGTTGGCTTGTGCCTTGAAGCAGGAGACTCTGTAGCTCGTGTATATATTTTATCCGATTTGTAATGCTGGCTGTTGTCATTATCCATATAAATATCCAGTCCTTGCCTGGTCCATTCCGAGCCCTTGGGCTCAGTATATGTTGCAATGAATATGAATTTTGACTGCGTATCACAACTGCCAGGGCCTAATCCCAGCTCTACCACTGACTTGCTGTGAGACTGTTGGCAAATGTGAGTGCTAAGGTGCTATGAGTGCAAGGAATTATGATATTTCTGGGTTCATCTAGACTCTGCTCATCAGAGCTATCCCAGTCTGTGCACCCCACCTAGAGATTCACACTTGGATTTCCAATAAAACACCTGTTGATTCATGGAGTGGCCTGTCCAGCAGCATTGTTAGCTTTCCAGAATGAAGGAATAGTCTCTTTGGAACTGGGAACTCCAGAAGGCAATGAAAGGGTGACGTGTGCCCTTCATCCTCATGGTTTCTGCACTACTGGTTGGGGAAGCCTGAGTGCTTGTGGAGACAGTCAGCAAAGTCCTTGTTTCCCTTGTAATTAGCTGATGAGGTCTGCTCTATGGCAGGCAGCATCACTCAGAGGTGGTTTCTCCGTAGAGCAAGTCTTCCATTGTGTTTGGGGACCCCAGGAGCAGTGTCAGCACGAGCGAGGAGAAACATGCCTACACTCTCCAGGACACAAGGAACGACAGGTAGCCAAGAAGTACATCTGACAGGTTGTTGCTGCCCAGGCTCTGTGGTGCTCACTAAAGGCAAGTTGTCTTTGAGCACATCACTCACAGCTCACTACCTTATCTCAGCAACTCATATCTTATGCCTTGCAGAGTCTATGATAAAGAACATGCTGTCTTCCAAATACACAAGACGAACATCAAGCCAGGGGATGGTTGCACCAGATTCTTTACTGTGGCACAGGAGTTGTTCCCTCGGCGGGAGCTAGGTATAGAGGGACAGTGACCTGACACAGTGAGAGATCACATAGATAGTACTGTTGTGCCTTCCTATTGGCCAGAGAGTATACTCCTGGGGGAATTCTGCGCCATTACGTGCACATATTTTAATGTTTTAATGAATGGGAGAGGCTAGGGGTCAGCCAGGCTCTGCATGGGGGAAGCTCCCTAACAATCCCTACCTGCTTCGCTCCCACTCAAAAACATGTTCCAGACTTATTCCCACCCATACCCCCAAACCCTCCAAGTTCACACCCAGGCTCCTTCCCAACAATTATTTCCCTTGTCCTCAGCTCCTCCATTATCCCTGACTCCACCAAGCCTTTGCATTGCTTCTGAGGGGTGCAGAAAAAGTGTTTTTTTTATTATAGTTAAATGATTACTCAGAGTTCTGTATTAATATGCCTAATAAGGAATCTATTTGTCAAAAAACATTTCCTAAATCTTTTTTGTTGTCTGTATTGTTACAGACTACTTGCTGACAGGTATTTTGAAATAAATTACCAAGATAATTGAAACTGGTATGATTATATTGTGTTATTTTGACAAACAAAATATGCAGAATTTTAAAATACTGTGCACAGAATTTTTAATTTTTTGGCACAGAATTCCCCCAGGGGTAAGCATAGCCATGCTCCCTGCTCGCACTGTTTTCTACTTTCTGAAGATATTCCCACCCCATTTCAAGATGTATGCTTTGAGCACCACACCTGTTAATTTCCTTGGCTTGACTCTTCCTCTGGTGCATGGGCTGGGGAAATTTGATCTCCCTGTTACTAGCATGCTGCAAGATCTCATTGTTATTGCCCCTACAGGGCTAGTGCAAAACTTGGGTGACTTTGTTTTTGCAAAACCTACGCCAGTGCTTGGGGGATCAAATCTGGGGCCAGTTTTCTCCAAAATTCCATCGTGCTCAGAGAAATTTCTCCCCCATCGCTAAGTCTCAGAGACTGTGCTGGGCCAGATAAATGCCTGATATAAGTAGGTGTATATCAGTTGACTTCAGCGGGGGTAACACTTGCTTACACTACTTCTGCATTTGGCCCATAGTTGGTGAAGATATAGCTTCCACATGCATATCTGTCCTGTTCCTATCCCTATGTTATTCCCATCCTTGCTTTGTCCCAGAGGCAGCAGATCTTGTGTCCAGAAAGCTCAGCTGCCAGCATTCTGCCTCAGCTCAGACATAACTGGGAGACACAGCTACTCAACCCTGTATCCTACCCCGTAGTGTTTGTATTACAGTAGCAACAAGAGGCCCTAACCATGGCCATGTGTCCCATTGTGTGGGTGCTGCACATGCACATAGCAGGAGAGTTTGTCCTTAAGAGCTCAGAGAGGCGGGAGAAAGGAAGGATTATTGTTCCCATTTTACCGACAGGGGACTGAGACTCAGAGATACTAAGGTGTAGATTGTCAGGAGCTCGGCTCCTACTTAGGCACCAAAATCATTGGCCAGATCTTCAAAAATGCTTAGAACCCAGCATCTCTGACTGCGAATGGTGAAGAGCCCCCACCTAAGCTTGGGCCCCTACGTGACTTGCCCAAGAAAAGGCGTCTGTGGCAGAACTGGGAAATGAACCCAAATCCCTTGCCCCCACCTAGTGCCTTAACCACAAGGTCAGCCTTTTTCCACGTGCTGTAGACGCAGCTGGAAGGGTCCTTCCAGCTGTCCATCCCACCCAGGAATGTTGCAGTAGCGACAACCTGTTCAGAATTGGGAACCCTGACAGAATTTGCTTTTTGCCTTTACCAGCTCCTGTGAAAGTTACGTGTCTAAGCAAACAGACTTCATCGATCCCCAAAGGCGACGAAGACCTTGGGAGGAGTAGGGAGCTTGCAAGCACCACCACTAGCCGATTCTTCCACACCCAGGTCTGTGCCCTGCCTTTCACCTTTCAGCAGCAGCTATCACGGTGCAGTGCTGTGTTCTAAAGATCACTGAGTGGGTCACAAGATCAGAGCTGCCTCATGCTTCAGGGTGGGGTCTCTAAAGGGCCCTGTATCCTTGCTCACTCGTAACATTCATGCATGGCCAGTCTCCTGTCCCAGTCTTTGAGCACACAACCTAGGAGGCCTGGCTCCTGTTTTGACTGCCACAGTGCACCCTTCGTCAGAGCTCGTGGAGAGCCTCCAGATGCAGGCTTGCAGCCTCAGAGTGGACAGCGAGGTCAGCTACTGAGAGGTCATTCTCAATAGGCCAGCTGGCGAGAACCTTGGGCTCATTGTGGGGTCACCATCTCTAGACAGAAGCTATGCAGGATGCCAGAGAAATACACAGCATCCTGCAGCTAACGGTGGGGACCTGGGCCCCTCTCTGTGTTGTCTGAGTGGGTTGCTCATACTTACGGCTGGAAGCCGAGTGGAGCATCTGCCTACAGCACCTGCCCATTAACTTCTGCTCTCGTTTACTCCAGATTGACCTGGGGGAACGTCCATCTCAGCCAGACGTGCCACCGTGGAGACTACAAAGCAAAGTGTCCCTGGGTGACAAACATTTAAACGCCTGTTTCTCCAGCACAACGCAGCACTCGGATTATCAGCCGCCACCCTATAGCCAGAGGGAGGTGTCCAGCAGCAAGAGCCACCTCAAGAGCCACATGCCCTTTAATTATCCCAGTAAGGCAAAGTCCCTCGAACCCTAGCGCAGCTCCCAACCCTGGGGTGCCAGGAGCAGCTTCAGGCTGCTGTGCCGGGTGCTCTTGGCTGCTCTGTGCCTGGGATCCTGGGGCTCTGCCCCTGCCAGTCACTCTGCCTGCAGCAGGGTGAGCTGGGTGTGTTTGGGTGGGAGGCTGCAGGCATGTGCTGCACTGGGATGGGGGTTGTCTTTGTCAACAAGAATGGGACAGTGACCCTAAAAGCCAGGCAGGGAACTTGTGCGAGCACAGTGCCTGGCAGTGCTGGTCAGCACTCCCAGGGACTGGCAGGTGGATGTTAATCTGGAAGGCTGGCCACCTCCTCAGAGGAGCAGTGTCAAAGTGCTCAGAGAGCAGAAAGGTGCCACCTGTGTGAGCCTCAGGGCTGCACTACCATCTTGTGGGTGGCTTGCAGCATATGCCATTGGATACTGGAGCCAGACACTCACTCTTCTCTTCCTCTTGCTGGAATTTCCTCAGCTGACTTCCAAAAGCAAAGGCCTCTCGCTGGGTTGGAAGAGGTAGTGCGGTGTGTGAATTATAAGCTTTGTTTGTGCAGCCCCAGGCAGGGATTGATACAGGGCTTTGTATGGAAGAGGCTAAAAAGATCCCCTCTAGCCTCTGGGTTCTTTGCTCTGGAATCTACTAAGTCCGGGGGATGGGGGCGTCTCTCCATTCCTTGTTATTTGCATTATTACTGACTGAATGTATCCTCAAAAAGAACAGGAGTACAGGTGGCACCTTAGAGACTAACACATTTAATTCATCATGAGCTTTCGGGAGCTACAGCTCACTTCTTCGGATGCACAGATTGGAACACACAGACAGGAGATATTTACCAGCTATCCTGCTCACTGTAGCAGTGTGGCCACCACCCGAGCGCCCTCTTGTGGCCCAGGGTGCCTCTGCAGTGCCCTGCCTTTGTCTTCTCTTCTTCAGGGCGCCTTCAATGACAGTCCACACAGTCCTGCTCAGTCAGTGTCCTGCTCTGGGTTTTTACTAAGTGAATGAAGTTCCCAAAAGCAAACGCACAAAGGAACATCCATCCAGCCTTACTCTGGGCACAGCCCCTCCGCCCTGAAGCACCCTCCCTTCCTTGAGGCTTAATGCAGGAGACCACCTTTCTCTGCAGTTTCCTCATTGCAGGATACCTGCTGCCTTTTCTATTTGAATCACCCAGGTCCTCTCAGATGGGGCTCATCTTCTCATCCGGGCTGCTGTTAGGCAGGGCATGCATCCAGTTTTACACTGGACAGTCCGGTTTTTCTAATGTGACTCCCTTGCCGCTGCCGAGATAGAAATGGAGATTGTTTTGTCCAGTAGCAGATGGGAGATGCCATAATGAAGAGCACGTGGTCTGCCAGCATTACACACGGTACATACGAAGTCATGCCAGCAGTAGTAGGCCAGCATGCCCCCCCTGTGGTGTGAGCTCACACACTGTGCATGCAAGGTTGTGCAGAGGGGGATGGGGTCACATCAGCGGGGGCAGGCCCACTCTGTTCTATGAAGTACCAGAATGTCCAGTATTCTGGGTCTGTGTGAGTGGCTCCCCTCGCTGGCTTAGCCCAGGCTCTCTGGTCCACAAGCCAGTCACTCTGTCATGACAGCTCTGGAGCTATGCTGCTCCCTCTGCATGAGCAACCTGACACTCCCTTGCTTCTAGGCTGGGAGACCTGGGATCAGGTGCTGGGATGGCAGGCTTGTGCATTGTGCAGGCTGCACAGAACTGCCCCCAGCTTGCACCTCCAGCTGGCAGGGGATAGAGTCCAGTTCTCTGAAGCACTGGGAGCAGGAATCTTGGCAGGTTGAGTTTTCCTGCACTAACCTGGGAATTTCTATAGTGATCCAGAACAAATATCCAAAGTAATCCATGCTCTTGTGTCTGACTGTGAATAGCACCCTATGCTTCGCGGTTAACCCTATAATGGACAGTTCTGCAATAGCCTGGCTGTAAGGGTAGATGCTCTCTAACCTCATGTAGAGAGAGGTTGGCTGAGGGGCAGGAGGGTCTAACGATGGATGTTTGTGTTCTCCATATAACGTCTAGTCCTGATGATGTCTAGTGACAGTAGTTCCACAGGTTGGTTATGCATTGGGTGAGGAAAAATCCTCCTTCAGTCATTCTTAAACTTGTTGCCTTTGTGTCCACCTGTATATGACAGGGTGAACAGTAACCAATCTGCCTTCTCTGTGACATTCATGATTCTCTATATTGATGTTATGTCCTCTCATTCACCTCCTCTCAAATAAAGTTACTCTTCAACATTTTTCTTTATAGAGAAATTTTTCCGGAGCTGTAATCATTCTCCTCGCTGTCTCTGAACTCACTCTAATCCTCTTCTGTCCTTTGAGATCGGGTGGCCAGTCCTGCACGCAGCATTCCAGATGAGGTGGCACCACTGATGTATAGAATGGCATTGCAGTGTTTTCCATATCATTCTTCATCCCTTTCCTTATGCACCGTGGCAGTTTTTCTGTCTGCATCTGTGCAGTGAGCTGCCCATGGTGAGGCCTGTATCTCTTCTTCCAGTCAGTGCAGACCCTAGGCAGGTCTGTGATTGAGTCAACTGCAAAACCTGTCTGTTGCCTGCTCATTTCATGCCTTGACTTTGCTCTTTATTCCATTTGTGAGCAGGTGAAGGCGCTGTCACGACCACACAGGCTATGCTGGTCCCGCACAGACAGTGGATGGTCCGGCCCTCGGAGGAGTTGCTGCAGCAGGTATGGCAATAGCTGGCGTATGTGGCCAGGTTCAGGACAAAGGCCTGGTGAGAAGGATAGCTGAGCAGCTGGGAGGGAAAAGGACACTGCAAGTGGGCCCCACAAGTAGGTGTTTCTGGAGGGAGCAGGGAAGGGTCAGGGGCTGCCCACCTCTGAACTTGGCCCAGTTATTAGCCCAGTACAGAATGTGTTGTCTCCCAACGGGCCTGTTTAGATACCGAAGGCTCTCCAGTGAACAGACAGGCAGTGGAAGGGTGTGGGCATTACAGGATGAGGCCAGAGCCACCCCAGCTGCCATGGGGATCTGCCTCTTCCATTCTCAGCAGGGAAGCCTCTGCTTTTCTGCCAAAGGGCACACAGGGTCAGAGCAAGCGTGGGGACAGGCTGCTCAAGCTGCTGGCTGGCATAGACTTGAACTCTGCTCCTTACAGGCTAGTGTTCAGCAGTCAGAGAGCTGAGTGGTGGGTTACTTCTAGGGCTTGCGAGATTAATGACGGAATCCCCCCACCGCAATGGCCTTTCCTGTCTCCCCAGATTAAATACTCTCACCTGGTCCCACCATGGCAGGGGCAGCGCTTTTTTGGGACTGAGCATCACGATGAGTTCACCCCCAAGTACAGCGGCCCTGTGACTATCTGCGGGGGGAACTTTCAAGTGAGCAGCATCCCCCTGGGCACCCTGAAGAAGTACTGCCCCCAGAGGCAGATGGTCTTTGCAACATAACGTGCTGCTTTCCTATGGGGGCTCTCAATGCCACTCTCCAGGGGCTGCCTACAAATAAACACAGGTACCTGGCTTCTGTGGAGATGCTCCCTGTGCTCTGCCCTCCCTGGGTTCTGTAGCACCTGGCTGAGGTCTCTGTGCCAAAGTCATCTCAGGAATTGGGCAGAGTCGTAGCAGGGATGAACTGGGCCAGCTGGCGACAAACCTGCCTCCAGGTCAGCTCCGGGCTGCCCTCTGTGCTCCTGCTGAACTCCCATTCACAGTGGGGAGGAGTCACAACCTAGCTCCGTTTCCCTTTGATGGGAGCGGGTAACAAATCTCAGCTGGGATCCGAACACCCTTGTGCTGAGCGCTGCTCACGCACTGGGCAGGAGACTGTCCCTGCCCTGTCTGAATTGATCAGATGGACAGCGAGTGAAAAAAGGCCCAGGCCCAGAGATGAAGTGGCTTGCCCAGGGGCATGTAGCAGCTCAGTGGCAGAGCTGGGGGCTGGCTAGAGAAAAGGGACGGTTGAGTGAGTAGAGGCTTGGGAAACCCAGGTTCAGTTCCCAGCTCTGCTGCAGCCTCTTTGTGTGATGTGGGGTAAGTCACTGAATCTGCCCCGTGAAAAGGAGATGATACTTCCTACTCCTGTGTGGCTAAAATTCATTGGTTGTGAGATGCCCAGGCATGAGTGGGAGGAGGCCAGACAAGTACCTTTCTAGAAAAGAGCCCAGGTCTCCTCAGTCCCAGGTCAGGGTCCTGTCCACTGGCCCCACCCTGTATCTGCTGCGGAGCCTCCTCCGTTCTATTTCTGTGTCTTATGAAAGCAGAGTTTTATGATGGTACTGTACCCACACTGATGCCTGTGACTTATTTCTGCTCCCGAGTTGGCACTAGGGACACCATGGCAGCTTGGGCCCCTGTAGTTCCGCATTACATTGTTATGGCTTTGTGCCCCCACCCTGAAGTGGGATATGTGTAGGGCCAGACACGCATAGAGAGCCCCAGTGACTTCCATTGGGGGTTGCTCTGCAGGATTGGGACTGGGCAGAGGTAGGGCACCCAAACTCTCTGGCCATGTCCCTCCAGCTCTAGAGTTCAGGAGGTGCAAAGGGGCCAGCAGCTGAAGGGTGAAGGGATTCACGTACAGCTGGAGCTGAGCAGGGTCTTTGGGCGAAGCGATTTCCCTGCAACTGAGGGCAGCAGCAAGTCTAGCCGGAGGGGAGGTTTCAGGCTAGTACTTAGCAACCAAAAAAGATTTTTCCCTCCCTTCCTGCCGTGGATGGGAGGGGCTTGAGGGGGAGAGTGTGATTGAGAGGGGGAAGCTTCCAGGTATAAGGGGAGAATCGGCAGCTGAGGAGTCAGGGTGTGACAGTGCCAGGGTTTGAGGCCACAGAGAAAGAACTTTGGAAAACAGCCCTGCTGTGACCACCCCTTACATGGGTAGCACCAGAGACTTCCCACCCCTGCGGCTGATCTCAGTGCCCAGTGCCCAGTTTGGTGCAGCCCTGATCTCACAGCCTGGCTGGGAAATGACGCCCCTGTAAAATACTTGAGCCGCCTTCCTCGCTGCCAGCCTAGGAAGGAACCAAAGGGCTGGTGCAGGGCATGTGGGTGTGCCCGCTCAGCTCCTGACAGCAGCCGCTCTCTGCAGTAACGTGGGGAGTGGGGGGGATGCTGCACTAATGGGGCTAGTCATACACTTCCCCCAGCCTCCAGTCCCATCTCTGAGTGTGAGTGCAGGGAAACACTAGCAAAGCTAGGAGGCTCCTGTGACAAACTGGGAATGTTCTTAATGTTTTCTCTGAATACTGTGTTGGTGCCTCAGTGTCCCCTATGCAGTCTTAATATCTAGGTGGTGGAATAAGGGTGTGTGATTGCTGCAGAGCAAAGGGCCAGTGCACCTGATGCTCTGTCTCCTAGCAACTGATGGCCTGGGCCCCTTCTCTGCAAAGGTGCCAACTGAAGGTGTTGGAGACAAAGAGGTCAGGTGACCTCCTGGCCCGGGAAAGGGGCTGAGCAGAGAGGAGGGGCTGGAGAGGGTTGTTAGTCTGGAAGTGCAGATGTGGGGGTCTGGCTCACTGCTCCCCAGAATGGACCCAGCCGAGGGGTCCAGTTCGCTGTATCTACAAGCTCTGTTTTAGACCCTGTTCCTGTCATCGAATAAACCTCTGTTTTAGTGGCTGGCTGAGAGTCACGTCTGACTGCAAAGTGGGGGTGCAGGACCCTGTAGCTTCCCCAGGACCCCGCTGGGGTGGGCTCGCTGTGGGAAGCGCACGGAGGGGCAGAGGATGCTGAATGCTCCAAGGAGAGACCCAGGAGGTGAAGCCGTGTGAGCTGCTTGCCCTGAACAAGTCTGCTCCAAGGGAGAGGAGGCTCCCCAAAGTCCTGACTGGCTTTGTGGGGAGCAGTTCCAGAGCATCGCCCGGGGACTCCACGACAAGAGTGCAGGGAAACACTAGCAAAGCCAGGAGGAGCTCCTCTGCCGAGGCAGCCAGTTGTGAGGGGCTGTAATCCCCTGCTGGCCAGCAGTGTGACATGTTGCAGTGGGTAGTACCATGAGAACCCTAGGGCAGAGTATGCCCCATTTCCCACCCTGCTGAGCAGTGACTCTCCCACGCAGTGCTGGTGCCTTCCGTGCATCTGCATGAGTATCTGCTCACCGGCATGCGTACAGGGGTGCAGTCTGGCCTGTGGTACTTCATGCTAATAACCCACCCTTGCTCGCTGGCTGTGCAACGCAAAACGTCCGTTGCACAGAACCACGGCCTTTGTTCTTTGCTCTTTGTTGTGCAGGAGCAGGTGATGGGAACCCACACAACTGAGAACAAACACTGGGAAAACAGCCCAAAGCTGCAGGGTGATTCCCTTTGCCAGAATCACAGGAATCACTAGAGAGCCTGGGATGGGCCCATGTCTCCAAGCGCCTCTTCCCCAGGCTGTGAGCTGGCAGGGACAGAGGGATGTGTCACCTCTCCGCTGAGTTTAGACAGAGAGATCAAAGGCAGAATGAGAGATACCGTAAGCTCCAAGTGTGGTGTTGAGTCTCCCATCATGAGCACTGGCTGCATTTCAGCACAAGGGCTTCACACAAGGTCGGTGAACACAAGTGCAGAGCGGAACCTGAGGCTGAGGAGGTGGCAGGGCAGGGCTGTTCTCTGGGCTGGGGGCAGTGTCTTTGCTACTGGGGTTGTAGCTCACTGTTTTTGCCTGGATGCTGAGTTTGCACTAAACCTTCTCAGCATGAAGATTTTAATGCGGATGCGCTGCTGTACTCTAGGTCTCCTCCCTGGTGTGGAAGCAGAGTGAGGGGTCAGGTGCTGCCATGCCTGGTCCCCGTCTCATGCTCTTCCATGGATTTATAAAAGCAACATCACAGAGAAAACAGACTGCAGTTTACTAAACCATTTTGACCTACTGCAACTCTCATGTGGACAAGACCCCCCACATTAAACATCTTAAAGCTCTGGGAGATTTTGAGGCTGCTCTGTTCCCATCACCAGCTACAGACCCCTAGCAAAGCTCTGGTTTTATGCCTGAAAATGTGAATTCCTTAGGAATCCTGCATCTCATGGGACAGGACAGGGCTGGTGGTATGAAACAGCCAGAACCTAGATTTGTTATGAAAAGCTAAGACCAGCTGTCCTGAGGATTCACGGGGGCAGTGGGCTATGTAGGAATGTTCTCTAGGGAAAGTTATCTGCTTACACAGAAGAAGAGAGAGCACCAAGTGCTGCTATTTCCTGGTTCGTTAACTGGCATCTCATGTTAAAAATGAGGGTAATATCCAGGCTGTCTGGATTGTGTGATCCCTGAGGTCAGCCAAATCCCAAGCTGGTATAAATCATTTACACCACCTGGGGAGTTGACCCACGTCCTTTACCTGGTTGTGATGTAGCATCCCCATCTGTGCTGCTCTAGCAATAAATCCTCCTACCAAATAATCATTAATCCCCCCCCACACCTCTGATCTGGCCCAGCTGGTCTGGAGGTTGATGCAGGGCTTATTGTGAGTGAGGGGCTGAGCTAACCCCCTGCTGCTGCTGGAGAGATTTGCCAGCATCCAGAATATGTCTCCACAGACCTGGGTGAGGCTGGCGTCTGCGGAAGCAGTGTCCGGCGGGTACACCTGACCGTGGCTGGTGGTGGTTGCTAACCCGCCAGGGTTTCTTACATGCTGCTGTCTTTCCCAACTGGATTTGCACCCAATTTCAGACAGTGAAATGACAGTTGGCTCTTGAGGGAATGGAATCTGCCTGGGAGCCTCCCCCTGAAGTTCTTCCTTGTTCTGCTCCCCAAGAGCGCACGCAGGAATGGCCTGTGCTTGGTGGAGGAAAGGCTGGCCGCAATCTTGATTTGATTCCAGTGGTGACGTTCAATCTGCAAAAGGAAAACTTGTTGTGCAGCCAATGCACCGGCCCCCTCCCCTATGCTAGAGCAGTCGGCACGTAGCAGCTACACGTCAGCTGCTTCTGTTCTGCAGAGATAAGCGGAGCTGCATTAGGATGAGTTTAGATTAAAAATAAGTAATGTGCCCTGGGTGTTCCCTGGCTGGCTTTGCTCTGACGTGGCTGAAGTCATGCAGAAACCCAGGCCAGGGCATTCAGTGCTGGAAAGTGTTCAGATACCACAGTGATGGGCCCATTTAAGAACCAGCCTAGACTAGAGGGGCTTCTGAAAAGATCTTCCGGCAAACTGCCTCTTCCCTCATTCAGCAGGGTTACTAGATACAGCTGGTGGTAGCTGGAGGGGCTCAGCACTATGTTCTGCCTCCCAGACAAGAACCCATTTATACACATCCTTGGGCTGGGCCTGGATTCTGCTATAATTGTGCATAGCCTGGTTCCTGTGAACAACACACAACAGCAACACTAGGACAGCGGCCTGCTCCCTGGGGGGGCAGGGAGGGCTCTAGGCCGGGGGTGGGCAAACTTTTTGGCCTCAGAGTCACATCTGGGTATGGAAATTGTATGGTGGGCCATGAATGCTCACAAAATTGGGGGTTGGGGTACAGGAGGGGGTGAGGGCTCCAACTGGGGTTGTGGCTCGGGTAGGGTTGGGGATGAGGGGTTGGCGATGCAGGAGGATGCTCTGGGCTGGCACCGAGGGGTTTGAGGGCAGGAGAGGTATCAGGGCTGGGGCAGGGAGTTGGGACTCAGGAGGGGGTGCAGGTTCTGGGGGGTGCTTACCTCAAGCAGCTCCCAGAAGCAGTGTCATGTCCCCCATCCAGCGCCTGCCAATGGGAGCTGCGGGGGCGGCATGCGGAGCCCTCTGGCTGCCCCTACGTGTAGGAGCCAGAGAGTGGACATGCCTCTGCTTCCAGGAGCTGCATGGAGCAGGACAAGCCCCCAACTCCACTCCTTGGATGGAGTGCTGGAGCAGGGCAAGCTCTGGACCCCACTCTGCAGCAGGAGCCTGAGGACCAGACAGGGCCGGAGCTACCATTTAGGCAGCCTAGGCAATCGCCTAGGGCGCAGAATAATTGGTGGGTGCCATTTTGCCGGAGGGGGCGGCAGGTGGGTCCGGTGGAGCTGCCGCAGTCGTGCCTGCGGAAGGTCTGCTGCTCGTGCGGCTCCGGTGGACCACCCGCAGGGACCACTGCGGCAGCTCCACCAGAGCCACGGAGCACCGGACCCTGCGCAGGCACCACTGCGGCAGCTCCACTGGAGCCCCGGACCACCGGACCCTGCGCAGGCACCACTGCGGCAGCTCCACCGGAGCCCCGGAGCACTGGACCCTGCGCAGGCACCACTGCGGCAGCTCCACCGGAGCCCCGGAGCACTGGACCCTGCGCAGGCACCACTGCGGCAGCTCCACCGGAGCCCCGGAGCACTGGACCCTGCGCAGGCACCACTGCGGCAGCTCCACCGGAGCCACGGACCACCGGACCCTGCGCAGGCACCACTGCGGCAGCTCCACCGGAGCCCCGGACCACCGGACCCTGTGCAGGCACCACTGTGGCAGCTCCACCGGAGCCACGGACCACCGGACCCTGCGCAGGCACCACTGCGGCAGCATCACCGGAGCCCCGGAGCCCCGGACCCTGCGCAGGCACCACTGTGGCAGCTCCACCGGAGCCACGGGACCAGCGTGCGGGGCGGCGAAATTGCCGTCCGCCTAGGGTGCTCAAACCCCTAGTGCCGGTCCTGGGGCCAGATACGACCCCCAGGCCATAATTTGCCCACCCTGCTCTAGACCCAGCATCAGGCAACTGGAGTCTATTCCCCCTTGTGCCACTGGCCTGCTGGGTGATCTTGGGCTAGGCGCTTCCCCGCCCAGTGCCTCAGTTTCCCCATATGCAAAAAGGGAACCATGTGCGGCGCTCTGAGCTGACCGCTACAAGGGCTGCGCTCCCTCCTGGGCTGCTGCCCTGAAAGGCAACGAGACACGAAGCGGAGCCGGGCTCAAGGCAAAGCAGGGCGGCAAAGAGCCTTAAATGGCCATTGGCGCGGGCGTGCGGGGAGCCGGGCCCAGCGCGGGGCCGGGGCGGGGCTGCGGCGCTTTCCGGGCTGTCCCTGCGCCGCGGCGGCGGCGCCTGCCCCTCCCCGGCCGGGGCGCAGCGGCACGCCGAGCTGCGCGGGGCCGAGCTTGCTCTCTGGAGCCCAGCCCCGCCGGGGAGGCTCGGCTCAGGGGACGGAGGTTGCCGGGCCCCCGCCGGCCATGCAGCACCTGGGCAAGATCCGCAGCTTCGCGCTGGAGCTCGCAGCGGGCCCGGCGCAGGGCGCCTACCGCGGCGGGGAGCTGCTCTCCGGCCAGGTGGTGCTGGAGCTCCGCGCGCCGCTGAGGGTACGAGCGCTGCAGGTCTGCGCCCGGGGCCTGGCCACGGCGCACTGGCTGGAGAGCAGGAGCGTGGGCATGAACACGGTGTACAGCGACTACAGCGCCTACGAGCCCTACCTCAGGGCGCGCTGCCAGCTGCTCCGCGGTGAGTCCCGGCCCGGCCCTGCCCGCCTGCGGGGGGGTGTCCCTGGCACCTCCGGGGAGCCGCATCTTCCCCCTTAGCTTCTCTGTCCCGGGGCCCAGCCCTGCCCGCCTGCGGGGGGGTGTCCCTGGCACCTCCGGGGAGCCACATCTTCCCCCTTAGCTTCTCTGTCCCGGGGCCCAGCCCTGCCCGCCTGCGGGAGTGTGTCCCTGGCACCTCCGGGGAGCCGCAGCTTCCCCCTTAGCTTCTCTGTCCCACTGCCCAGCCCGGCCCGCCTGCGGGAGTGTGTCCCTGGCACCTCCGGGGAGCCGCATCTTCCCCCTTAGCTTCTCTGTCCCGGGGCCCAGCCCTGCCCGCCTGCGGGGGGGTGTCCCTGGCACCTCCGGGGAGCCGCATCTTCCCCCTTAGCTTCTCTGTCCCTGTGCCCAGCCCTGCCCGCCTGCGGGGGGGTGTCCCTGGCACCTCCGGGGAGCCACGTCATCCCCCTTAGCTTCTCTGTCCCGGTGCCCAGCCCTGCCCGCCTGCGGGGGTGTGTCCCTGGCACCTCCGGGGAGCGCATCTTCCCCCTTAGCTTCTCTGTCCCTGTGCCCAGCCCTGCCCGCCTGCGGGGGGGTGTCCCTGGCACCTCCGGGGAGCCACATCTTCCCCCTTAGCTTCTCTGTCCCGGGGCCCAGCCCTGCCCGCCTGCGGGGGGGTGTCCCTGGCACCTCCGGGGAGCCGCATCTTCCCCCTTAGCTTCTCTGTCCCGGGGCCCAGCCCTGCCCGCCTGCGGGGGGGTGTCCCTGGCACCTCCGGGGAGCAACATCGTCCTCCTTAGCTTCTCTGTCCCTGTGCCCAGCCCTGCCCGCCTGCGGGAGTGTGTCCCTGGCACCTCCGGGGAGCCGCATCTTCCCCCTTAGCTGTCTCTGTCCCTGTGCCCAGCCCTGCCCGCCTGTGGGGGTGTGTTCCTGGCACCTCCGGGGAGCCACATCTTCCCCCTTAGCTTCTCTGTCCCGGTGCCCAGCCCTGCCCGCCTGCGGGAGTGTGTCCCTGGCACCTCCGCGGAGCAACATCGTCCCCCCTTAGCTGTCTCCGTCCCTGTATCCAGCCCTGCCCGCCTGCGGGAGTGTGTCCCTGGCACCTCCGGGGAGCAACATCGTCCTCCTTAGCTTCTCTGTCCCGGGGCCCAGCCCTGCCCGCCTGCGGGGGGGTGTCCCTGGCACCTCCGGGGAGCCACATCTTCCCCCTTAGCTTCTCTGTCCCGGGGCCCAGCCCTGCCCACCTGCGGGAGTGTGTCCCTGGCACCTCCGGGGAGCCGCATCTTCCCCCTTAGCGTCTCTGTCCCAGTGCCCAGCCCTGCCCGCCTGCGGGGGGGTGTCCCTGGCACCTCCGGGGAGCCACATCTTCCCCCTTAGCTTCTCTGTCCCGGGGCCCAGCCCTGCCCGCCTGCGGGGGGGTGTCCCTGGCACCTTTGGGGAGCCACATCGTCCCCCTTAGCTGTCTCTGTCCCTGTGCCCAGCCCTGCCCGCCTGCGGGAGTGTGTCCTTGTGCCCCTGGGGAGCCACATCGTCCTCCTTTGCTGTCTCTGTCCCAGTGCCCAGCCCTGGCCGCCTGCGGGGGTGTGTCCCTGGCACCTCTGGGGAGCCACATCGTCCCCCTTAGCTGTCTCCGTCCCTGTATCCAGCCCTGCCCGCCTGCGGGAATGTGTCCCTGGCACCCCTGGGGAGCCACATTGTCCCCCTTAGCGTCTCTGTCCCGGGGCCCAGCCCTGCCCGCCTGCAGGAGTGTGTCCCTGTCACCCCCGGGAAGCAGCATCTTCCCCCTTAGCTGTCTCTGTCCCAGTGCCCAGCCCTGCCCGCCTGTGGGGTTGTGTCCCTGGCACCCCTGGGGAGCCACATCGTCCCCCTTAGCTGTCTCTGTCCCGGTGCCCAGCCCTGCCCGCCTGCCAGGAGTGCGTCCTTGTGCCCCTGGGGAGCCACATCGTCCCCCTTAGCTGTATCTGTCCTGCTGCCCAGCCCTGCCCACCTCTGGGACTGTCCCCTTGGCACCCCTGGGGAGCCACATCGTCCCCTTAGCTGTGTCTGTCCCAGTGCCCAGCCCTGCCTGCCTGCCAGGAGGTGTCCTGGCATCTGAGCAGGGCGTTTCCTTCACGTCGTCCTCTAGCTTCTTGTGCGTGGTGCCTGTTTTGGCGATGAAGGGTACAGGTTTGTCCCACCTGGTTCTGTTGCCCCGGGAGTATTTGGGTCCGTGAGCTTGTTCTCCTTGTGGTGTGTGATTGGGCTGAGTGAGGTGGCAGTGCCAGGTGGCACCGAGGGATCTTGGTTCAGTGTCTGCTCCGCGCAGAGTCTCACAGGAGCCGCTGTTGTGTGAACACCCCAGGGGCAAACTTCAAAAAGCTGTGGCTCTCCCCTTTCCCTGCCCAAGTTATTTACTCCAGTCTCCAGAGCTGAGAGGCAAACGGGACCTCGATGAGCTGTGCCAGGCTCTAGCTTGGAAGGGGATGGTACTTGCGCCCATGTCTCGGGGTAGCTGTTTACCTCCAGTGCACTGGCACTTGTGGAGGTGTGATCTGGTCAATCAGCATGTTCCCATTTCTGCAGACAGGTAAGAGCTTGCAAGATTTCCCACCCCTCTGCATGGCGGGAAGGCAGGATTGAGCAACGGGAACTTTGCCTGGACTAGCCTGTCACAGGGCTGAGGATATGACTTCTGGAACTAGGGTGTCACAATCAGACCCCTCCAATCAGCTGTGGGAAGTCCAGATGTGACTCCAGCCAGAGTAGGGTGGTGCCAGACATGCAGGGGCTGGGGATCCTTCCTGACTAAATACAAGCCCTGGTTTTCCAGTAGCTCGAATTGGCCCTTTCAGGGGCTGTTCCTTGCCCCACATGGATGGGTAGTGAAATTAGCTCAGTATTAGACCCTGCAAACGATGGACAGTTCATCAGCCTCTCCCTGCCCACAGGCCCCGTACAGGGGAGAGTGAGGCACTGGGCTCTCACAGGAGAGCAGATGATGCCTGGCTCGTGTTCAGAGCAGCACTGGCAGGGCTGTAGCTCTGGGCAGTTTCTAAACTGTAAATCAGCCATGGAACCTAGTCAGCTCCCTGTCCAGCACTGGCTAATGCTGGTGGGCAAGGTGTCCTGCTGATAGCACTTCCCAGGAAGCCTTCCTCCGCCAGGCCCTGGAGCCAGGAGATGCCAAACCTCAGAGCAGGGCCAGCATGACCCCCACCCCCAATCTTGGTGCCTCTCCCACACCTGGCAGGGAGCAGCAATGAAACTCTGTGAGAAAAGCCTCCTGGCTCTGTGGAGCTGGGGGAGGCCAGCACGTGACCCAGGGCACCAGCTGGGGTTTCACGGGCGTTCACTCCAGAGGGGCTGTTCGGCCTCAGGCCTTTCACAGAGGTGCTGCTAAGGAGCTCCAGGCCTGGAGGGCTTGTGACCACAGCTCCTGTAAGGGCAGGTTTGCCCTGCGAGATGCTGGGGTGGGGGTTCAACCTGCCTCAGTGCCCTTGGCTTTACTGGACGTAAGCCTTGTTTCCCACTGAAAGCCAAAGACAGTCACAAAGTGCCTCTGACTCACCTGCTCCCATGCCAGCATCCCCTTGAGGGAGTTCTCTCTGCTGCTGGCACCAGCCCTCTTTGGACCAAACCTCTGTGCCAGGGGCTCGGTGTCCTGAGGCTCTTGCTTTGTTTGTACAGAGACGGGTAAACAGTGAAGTCTTCCCAGGTGTGAATGGAGCACTTAGCAGGCTGGCAAATATTTGTTCTTGTTCCGTGGCTCTGGCTCCGTACACCCCTCCTGGACTTCAACTTTAATCAGCTTGATAGACACAGCCTGCTCCGGCCCTCCCAGCACAGTGCAGCCAAGCTAGGATGGACAGGACAAATAGCACAGGGGTTCTGTGCTCACTAACAGCCATCAAGCCGTTAGCTTTGCCTTGTCTAATGAAGATGTTCTCCCCATGGAGTCTCTGCCCAGGAGATATCCATGGCAGGGATGGCCCATAGGGAAACCCTGTTTTGCTTCCCAGTTGGCCTGATTCTCCCCACCCGATACTGTGAATATTGGCATTTTTCTGAAGTGTAAATGCTGACCCAGGTACCAGGTGGAGGAAGCCAATCCCTGTGAATTCATGCAGTGGCCAGGGGGCTGCAGGGGTTGAGCTGGGAGTGGATGTGTGACTGCCAAGCATGTAGTTTGCAGATCTCTGGCCACGTCTGGCATGGGAACCCAGCCACTCACCCCAGAAGGACACAAGCGACATTTCTGGCTAGAAGAATGTGTTAAAACTGAATAATCAGATGTGGGATGTGAGGAATCACTGTCCCAGGTGGGGTGGATTGTGGTGGTTCCTTTGGTGAGTTGTTTTTCTTTCAGGTAAGCGCGAAGGGCCAGATCTGCTGGTTCATGCTGGCTGCTCTGTGCCACCACAGCAGCAGTAGGCAGCTGCAGCATCCTGGTGAATCCAGCCCTTGGTTTCCCTCCCCTTGAGCAGGGGCTCTGGCTCCTGCACTGCCACTCTATGTTACAGTGAAAGGAGGGTGAGTAGATAAGGGGGTTGGGGAGAGGCTCCACCATGAGCTCACACAGGGAGGTGCTCTCCTGGTTGCATGCAGCTAGGAGGATGATGGAGTGAGGTTTGTTCCCCATTAATACGCCCTGTGATTCTCCCCTGGGAAGCCACGAGCCACTGTCTGTGTTTAGATTTCATGGCTTAGTTTGCATGTTGCAAGAGCCCCCTGGAGCCACGGGGGAGGCACGTAGCCAGACCCTGGATGCTCTGTCCTGGCATGACCCTGCTGTGGTGGAGCTTGGAGCTGAGATGGGTATTTCCATTGGTCTGCTGGCCCTTGGCCTCACCCAGGTTTAGCCAGGCCCCATGGGGATCTGCGATGGGTTTTGCCAGACTCCAGGGCTTGTGATTTTATTGGCTATGATGACCTTGTGCTGGGTTCGTGCTCTCCCTGGGGCACCGGGTGTGGGATCACTGCTTCCTGAAGGACAGGAGGAGGCGAGGGACGTGCTACAGCAGGCAGTGCATCATGTGCTACTGAGAAAAGCCATTGCGCAGCCAAGGCTGCTGCCCTGGGGGCCGCATCCAGTGCTCATACCCCTCATCAGGAGGGCTGCAGGGGCCCCGGGCCCCTTGCTGAGGAGTGTGTGGGGTGCAGAAGGGCCTGTCATCAGCATTCTGTGCACCACCCACGTGGCCTCTCCCTCCTCCTGCAGCAGCTGCTGCTTCTTCCTGCTGAGATCTACTGGTTGCCTGGGGTTTAAAAAAAAATGCAGTGGGTGTCATGGTAACAACAGGGAGCAGAGCCCGTGGGTGGGGTGCTGAGCTTCCTGCTGAGCTGTGAGCTCCTTATAGCCCCAGCCGCGTGCAGGAGCTGAGCCCGGGGAGAGCTGTGCAGGAAGGGAGCGGAGGCTTCCCCCAGGAGGCTGCACCCACATGGCTCCAGTCAGCGCAGCTCCACAGCCTGTCGTGTGGGGGGTCTCACGTTCTTGTGGTTTCCCCGGTTTGCACTGGCCCAGCTGAACTCAGGGTTTACATCGTTCCTCCTTTCTCTTCTCTGATCCTCTCCCCAGTCTGCAGAGCAGCAGCGTTTGTCCCCCGGGCTGCTCAGGTGCCCTTGTGCTATGGCAGCCTGTGTGCGCTAAGGAGACAACATACAATCATGCCAATCCCTCCAGAAACCCAGCCTGAGGGCCCAGACTTTCCTCCCCACATGGTGCCCTGTGCCGGGGTCACTTACCGCTTGCAGGCTGGCTGTCAGGCAACGCACAGGAGGCAGCTGGGTTGTTGGCTCAGGTCTGGCGTGTGCCTCCTTTGGGGAACCCTCTGTTCAGAGTATTCAGAGAGAGCCTGTACCCAAAGCTGCCCCCCCTTTTCCAGCTCTGCCATCGGCAATCTCCAAGCACTTTACCTCAGGTGTTTATTAGCTGCATTATGATAGTGCCCAGAGAGCAGGCCCCACTGTGCTGGGCCATGCACAACCCCCAGCAGAACTGGTCCTGTGCCCAAGAGCTCAGTCTAAGAGTAACATTTTCAAAAGCACCTCAGTGTCTTAGGCACCCACGTTTCATTGACTTTCAATGGGGCTTTGGCCTCTAAGTGCCTATGTTAGTTTTGACAATGTCCCCCTGGATCTGGGTTTTACCGTACCTGTTTCACAGCCAAGGAACGAGTGGCACAGAGAGACGAGGGCCTTGCTGGTGCAAACACTCACAAATGGACGTAACTCTGAGCACGTGATTTCAGTGGGTCTGCTCATCTGCTTACAGTTAACACGTGTTGGTGTCTGCAGGATTGTTGCTACAGACGAGTCACATGGGCACCAAAAATGGACTGTAGCGTCGTTGAAGAACCTGGCTAGAGACACTAAGTCCACTTCTCCCCTGCAGAATCGAGAATAGGGCCCAGAGTCCTGACTCCTACTCAGGTTCAAGCCACTTAATCTGTTGGGCCTGTTCTCCGTTGCCCTGCACCTCATGTTTCCATTTGTACTGATGCAAAGGGAGTGCAGTGTGGTGATTAAGTGAATGGGGGATGTTTTCCACTGGTGTTGCACGGGAGAAGCGGCAGGGCAATGCAGGATTGGGCCCCTGTGCAGCGTGGGCTTGACACACTGCCTTTCTGACGTGGCAGTGTTTGGGTCCTGCTTTGCATTGGTGTCACGAGATGCCAGGCAGGAGGGAGCTGGGCTCGGTGCCTCTCGCAGGCTCTTACAGGAAGCTCCCTTGCATTTGAGGCAGAGCTACCCCTCGATAATTGACAGAACCCTGGTGGGCTCTTTCCAAGGCACCTGCTGCGCACTCCTGGCACTGGATCTGCACATCGGGTGACTGGGCCTCTCCCTCACCTTCCATGATTGCATCTTGTCACAGTGCTTCAGTCCTCCTCGGCCTGCCCAGGTGTGCCCTGGCTAGGGGCGGGGTAGCACCTGGGCACAGGAAATATGGGCCTGGGTGCTCTGGAGCCCGAGGCAGGCCCAGGGAGTGATCTGTGCCCACTTTTGTATAAGCAGTTGGGAGAGAACTGAGGCTGAAAGAAACCAAGAGCCTGCAGAGCAGCAGGGGGTTCTAGCCACTCTCGGTGGGTGCTGGAAGGAAAGCCCAGGAGAGCATCTCGGTGGCCGCTGTCCTGTACGAGAGGAAGGGAGCTGGAAAAGGACCCTGCAGGGTTAATCCCAGGCGGGCAGATGTGGATTATGTGTTATTGCATTGTTAGAGCCTGTGACCTCCGGGGGGGGGGTCATGGGGGGAGCCCAGGAAGGAAGATGGGGGATTGAAGAGGAGTCCAGAGGGACAAAAGGCAGCAGAGCCAGGGGGTATGAGTTACAGTATGGGACTTTAGTTTACTTTGAGACGTGCATAATAATAAACTACCCTGGGACAAGGGTGTTCTCATCCCAGGGGAGTGTTAGGACAGACCCCAAGGTGTGTGGGGGGACTGAGGCCAGGCGACTGCAGGGCAGCTGGGAACCTTTGGCTGAAACTGAGCAGGGCCGGTTCTAGGGTCTCATTATTGGAGGAGGGGGGAAGTGAGTATGTGGGGGCCATGGATGTCAGTATTTTAAAACTAACCTCCAGGAGTCCCAGGGCTAGTGAGAGCCCTGGAAAATCTTGGATTTCAAGAATTCAGAAAAGAAGTGTTTGGCTCCTGTGTCAGTATTTTGCTGTGATTTGTAATTTATGTACAGGATAAACTGTACATAATGTACATATTTTGGCCTTTCTGGCAATATTTTGGGGCCTCTTGAAGATTATGTTTTGGGGGACAAATTTCCCCTTTTCTCCCCAGAGTCACCAGCAGCTGGAGCACCTGAAACTGGGCTGAGTTTTGAGTCTGTAAAGAACCCCCTAGTCTACAGGACAACGCCCTGCCAGTCCAGCTGCGCTGGCACAACCCCTGAGGGCAGACGAAGTTCACCCAGAGATGGAGTTTGTCTGCCGGCTTAGTAGCCCCACTGCCCCAGATGACATTAGCGAAGCCGAAATAAGGTCTTTTCTGTAAGTGTAGCTGCATCTGCACTGGGAGTTTTGCTGGCACAGCTGCGTTGGCAGGTGGTGTGTGGCTTTTTCACCCCCCTGATCGCTATAGTTATTATGTCAACAAAACTTTGGCCAAGGCCCCGATGGACCAACCTATGACTGGTGACCGGTTAATCGTGTGAATCTGCTGTTTGGCCAGTAGGTGCCTCTGGTTCCCTGCTCCGAAACACCAAGGCAGAGATGCCTTCTGGTTCCTCTCTCTGAGTGTTGGACTCTGGGCTTGCTTTGCTCGTGGCTCCCGCTGGGTGGCGGAGCAGACTGCGGAATATGCTAGTACTGCGCGCTAGACAGAAAATTCCTGTCATTCTGCAGTGGCTGGCTCTGTGCAAAGCCCTGGTGGGAGCCGTGGGACTCATCACGAAACCAGGCACTGCCAAGGCAGTGCCTGCTAGCGACGATTTCCCCTTTTGTACGAGAGCACCTTCACTGTCAGTGGCACTGTCACCACCTTGTGATGCTTGTGCCAGGGAACTCTGGGATCCTGTCTGAGCACAGGCAGAAAAGTCAACCTCTTTCCTCTGCACAAGGTGTGATTAGTGAGTGGGGAAACCTGCGACACTGGGAGGAAAGGGAGAAGATTGAAAACCAGCTTCCTCTACCATAAGAGTGCAAACGCTATTTATCCCCATGGTAATCGCCTGACATTACTGTGAGGGGCAGCTGGGGCTCTTTGGGGGGCCTCTGGTGTGCATTTGGATCTGTCACATGTTGAGATTTCTTTTCTGTTTGACTTTCTCAAGGAACTGACTGCGTTTCAGCGCCTGTCCTTAGGATAAGTACAATGGCACTGCAATGTACCGTGAAATGACTGATACAGCCTTAACTCCCATTTCATGTGGGTGTATTAGGGAATTAAGGGACCAACGCAGATTTGGGTGAGGGTGAGTGTAGCCCTGATGAAGAACTCCATGGGTACCTTAACTGAGCTAGTTTTGTCTTTAATTTTCTTATTTGTTCTTCTGTTAGATTACAAAGCTGAACACTTATATCACACTCTTCTCTTCAAAGTACTTTACAAATGCTAATTAATAAGCAGACCTGGTTATCTCTGACATTATTTACATGCTCTAAAGGTTGAAATGGGCTATCTGTTGTCGCCAGAAGGGCATAAGAACACGAGAATTAGCATACTGGGTCCAACCATGGTCCATTTTCTCCAGTGTCCTGTCTCTGACAGTGTCCTGCACCAGAGCTTCAGGGGAAGTGTACACAATAGGGTAATTATGGAGTGATCCATCCTTGTCTTCTACTCCTGGCTTCTGGTAGTCAGAAGTTTAGGATCACCCAGAGCATGGGGTTGTGTGTCCTTGATCATCTTGGCTAATAGCCATTGGTGGACCTATCCTCCAGGAACTGATACATTCTTTTTTGAACTCAGTTATACTTTTGGTTTCACGACATCCCCTGAAAATGTGTTTCATCGGTTAGTTGTGCATTGTGTGAAAAAGTACTTCCTCTTTTTTGTATGAAACCTGCTGCCAATTAATTTCATGGGGTGACCCCCAGTTTTATATTGTGGGAAAGGATAAATAACACTTCTCTAGTAACTATTCCACACCATTCATGATCTTATAGACCGCCATCATATCCCCCCTTCGTTGTCTCTTTTCTAAGATGAACAGCCTAATCCTTTCAATCTCTTTTTGTAAGGGAAGCCGTTCCATCCCTTTGATCATCTTTGTTGCCCTTCTCTGAACCTTTTGCAGTTCCACTCTATCCTTTTTGAGGTGGGGTGACCAGAACGGGACACAGAACTGTGATTTATATAGTGGCAATATGATATTTTCTGTTTTATTTTCTATCCCTTTCTTAATTGGTCCTAACCTATTGTTAGACTTTTTGCCCACTTCTGTGCATTGAGCAGATGGTTTCAGAGAACTATCCATGGTGACGACAAGATCTCTTTTTTGGGGTAGTAACAGCTAATTTACAGGGGCGGCTCTAGACATTTTGCCGCCCCAAGCACGGAGGGTCCACTGGTCCCGCGGCTTCGGCGGACCTCCCGCAGGCGTGCCTGCAGAGGTCTGCCAAAGCCGCGGGACTAGCGGACCCTCCACAGGCAAGCCGCCGAAGGCACCCTGCCTGCCGCTCTAGCGGCAACCGGCAGAGCGCCCCCTGCGGCTTGCCGCCCCAGGCACGCGCTTGGAGCGCTGGTGTCTGGAGCCACCCCTACTAATTTAGAACCAGCGTCTTGTATGTATGGTTGGGATTATTTTTTCCAACGTGCATTACTTTATGCTTATCAGGGCAGTAAGAGGAAAGGCCCCTGAAACTCCTGCAGTTAGATTTGGGTCCCTGCTCCACAATGCACTGTACTGAACAATGGCTTTCTCACAGCCCTGTGAAATTGAGGGGGCTCACAGAGGAGTCAGGTGCAGAGCAGCTGGTGCAGGCCTATAGACACCTTTACATTGCCCGACCTCCTAGAACTGCAGTCCTACAGGTGAGCCAGAGTGGACCGATTAGCAAAGCTGATGTGTCATAATGCTGCCGCCCCAGGCTGCCAGAGAATGCATGATCGGCAAGTCACCCCAAGACAACGTTGCTCTTCCTATTGGCAAAGTCTTCTGAAATCAGATGTGCGACATTCCATTCATGTCAGTGGGACGTTGCCTAGTGAAATAACATTGCAGGGAAAACTTCCTCCACCTGCCCTGGCAGCATCATGCTCACCTCAGCAGACAGGCAGTGACGACAGGCTCAGCAGCAGAGCTCAGTCGCACCCTCAATGCATCTGTGCCTACCCTCATTCAGAACCCAGGCCCAGGCGCTGTGAGGAGCATACAACGAGCACGGACAGGATGGATGTTCCAGAGTTTAGGGAATGTGGGTTCACTGCTATTGGTACCCACACTAGGTAGCTCTGGCCTGCCTTACATGTGCTATGATCACACACCCCTCCCCCCGATTGCAGTGCAGACAGACCTAGAGTCTCTCTGTGAGCTGTGACATCTCTAACATGCAGACAGTACTTCCCTCAAAGATGGTCAGGATCAGATTCAGGGGCATGGGGGCCATGGAGAGAGGGGGGGAATTTTCAGTCTTTTACAAGGGCTCAACTGAACGTGCAAGTCTTTGCATTGAAACAAGACAGCAAGTATCTCTCTGGGAGTGAGGAGTGATTGTACCCTGAGGTACCCACAGGGATGACAAGGGCCTCCCAGAGCTGGCTGTCACAAATTAACCCTTCTCATGCTGTGGCACATACCCCATTCCTATTGGAATTCACATGCAAACTCCCATTGCATGTGGTTCAGCTCCTGCAATCTTTATTGCTGTTTGCTTGGTGGTAGCAGGTGGACCCCTGCACCCACACATACATGTAACAAAGCAACAGGCCCCTTCCCTGGTGCTGTACCAGGCAGAAACCTCCTAAGGAATTAAACATGGAGCTTTCTGAGCTAACCAAGCCTTACACAGCTTCAGCCCAACAAGAGCTACAATGGCTGAGAGAATAATGCACTCGAAGCAGGCAGGTCCTGGACAGCATGGCCTGAAGTGATGCTCTATTATAGTCATGCGTTCTCCAGCCAAGGGTGAGTAACTTGTCAAATGTTCCTGTCTTCATTGGCCCACTGCCATCTCCAGGCCTGGGGCCAGAGGACACTTGATGCTTAACAAATTAATAGTAATAATTAAAGTGAAAACTGCTGGAGCTGCTTTAATCCCTTAGGAGTCCTGTGCCATTTTAGTGCCTTCAGTCCCTTTTTCCAGCCAGGCACATGTCTTTTGCATGATTAATCACAGAGACACCTGCACTGAGGATCAACTCAGTATCCACAGAGCCTCCAGCATAACATTGTTTTACCTTTTGCTGAACACCATAGGCAACTGATGCGTGTTTGTCCAGGGTAGTGGAGCGCTCCACTTACAAGAGAAGCGCAGAGCAGTGCTAGGCCACTTACAAACCTTGCGCAGCACTAGACTTGTCCTGGTTAAAAACACAAGCAAGACAAATTGCTCATTAATTAATTGCAAGACTTATGAGTAAAACACACCACTGTACCACCCTGGAAGTGTATAACGCGATTCTCTCCCAGAGTGGTTCTCTCTGCTGCTCCAGTTTGGTAAATCAGGCGGTGGCAGGTATTGAGTTCAGTGCCTAAGGCTGTACCATCGGCACCTCTCCTTTTAGGAGAAGAGGGTGTGTCTCCTGCTGCTGTACAAGCACATGGGCCAAGGAGCCAAACGAGGAGCAGCTAACCTGAGCTGTCCCCTGGTGAGAAGCCCCATAGCATCTAGCTTGTCAACTAGGCTTCTGGGAAAGTGGATTTTGATCAATACTGTACTGAGAGCAAGTATACAGTTGTTGTGGGGATGCTGGGCTCAGCTAAATTGAAGTGGGAATGGGGAGCTGCTGGGTTATTTCCTTTGAAAGCATCAAACACTAAGATCCTGAAACTCCTCTTTGTGCCCCGCAAACACGCTGTGTGTAGCCAGTCGCCCCAGAGAGCCTGCTGGCTGGGTTGACGTCTTGCCCGCAATCTTGCTGGAAATCTGCAGTGTTCTGGGTTTGGCCCAACACTTCGCTTGCAAGCATTTGTGCATTTAAAGTGTGGCACCAAATGCCTGTGGGGCAGCTGTGGGGATGTAGCCGAGCAGCGACTGCAAAGCGTCCGGAGGGTTTCTTAGCATGGCCTGTGCTGTAGCTTGTGTTACTGGACTGTAGGACAGGGACAGTTGGGAATTTGGAGGTGGAGGAGCAGGTGGCATTTGCAAGCAGAGGGGTCAGAGGAGGTGGCTGAAGCTGGGCCTGGGGACAGAGGACACGTGGACAGGATGTGGCATGTCCAGAATTGAGAGAGGAGATGGTTTCAGAATCCTGCAGTCTGGTTTCTAGCCATCATCTGTCTCGAGCTAGGGACCCAGCAAATGGTCAGCGGAGGGTCAGCCTGGCCGGGGGTCACTGTTATGGGTGACTCCACTCGCAGCTGGGCGAGGTGACAGACTATGCAAGGGTCGGTTTCTGAATGTTTCATAGAATATCAGGGTTGGAAGGGACCTCAGGAGGCATCTAGTCCAACCCTCTGCTCAAAGCAGGACTAACCCCAACTAAATCACCCCAATAGACTCATAGCAGATACCCTCCTCCTGTCCCGTTTAAACAGAAAGAGCAGGTTGTATTGGGTGTTTGGGCATCTGCCCATCCCCTCGGCCAGCAGTTCCCGCTGGAGCCAGAGCCCCCTTCCCGGCAAGGGCAGGGCAGGCTCGGGAGCAGGCAGGGAGACCGCTGCGGCTTTGCCCAGTGGGGGAAAGTTGATCTCCGGGGGTGGGAGAGTTGCTGCATCCCCCGGGCTCTGCCTGCAAAGCCCCAGCCGCGGGTGGGGCGCGGGGCTAGGGGCGGCTCTCACCGGCCCGGCCCGGCCCGCACATGCCCGGGGCTTTGTTTAGCACCGCCCGGCCCGTCAGTCTCCGGCAGCCGGGCCGCCCCCGCGCGGGATAGGCTGGCGGCTCATTGGGCGCGGGGCGAGGGGGCGGCCCGGCCCGCCCCGCCACATGGCATTTAAAGGGCCCCGCGGCCGCGGTGTCCCACAGGCTGCTCCGCTCGTCCCTGGCTCTGCGATGCTCTTCGACCGGCTCCGCCACTTCTGCGTCCTGCTCGACTGCCCCGAGCTGGACTCGCCGCCCGTCTTCAGCCCGGGCGAGGCGGTGTCGGGCCGGGTGGTGCTGGAGCTCTCCGGCGAGGCGCGGCTCGGGGCTCTGCAGCTGCACGCCCAGGGCTGCGCCAAGGTCCACTGGACCGAGTCCCGCAGCGCCGGCTCCAGCACCGCCTACACCCAGAGCTACAGCGACCAGGTGCCGTTCCTGAGCCACCGCGACACGCTGCTGGCCGCGCCAGGTAGATCCTCGGGCCGGGGGGAGGGCGCAGGCTTTGTCCCGGGGCTAGTCTGGCAGGGCCCTACCGGGCCTGAGGCTGGGCTGTGTCTGGGGATCTCGGGGTGACTCCTTGGGGCGGGGACCGGTGACTCCCCGGTGCTGGAGCCTGGCTCGCTGTAGCCGTCTCCGAAGAATGCCCCGGGGAAGGTTGAGTCCCCTACTCAGCTGCCTTCCGCTAAACTTCTGCGGGACGTCAGCTGGACCCTCAGCAGAGAGGGCACGGATGGTCCCACACTCGTACATAACCGGGAAGTGGTGCCGGAGTCCTGCTGATCAGGCAGGAGAGAGTCTTAGGGTGTGTTTAGCGGACCGAATGATGGGTCTCCCCCTCCTAAACACAGCAGCAGATGCCACCGAATGGGATTTTGTTTTTTAATTTCCCCTCTCCGGCCGTCCCTTCCCTCCCCCACCAATCTCTCTCCTTGGAAATGTTTGAAGAGGGATTGTGTGCGCGTGTTGAGCTGTAGGGCAAAAGTTTGTTTGCACATCAATTACTTCAGTCAGACTAAACTGAGTTGCAGTATTTTGCAAGGTGCAGTCCAGGTGAGGAAGACCTTGGCATGTGGGTTTGGGTAGTTATTAACCCTGGAGCTCCCTGGAATGTCTTCTGGGTTCTTAATAGTCAATATATATTAACTTAAATAAATCTGATCTTGCTCTGTCAAATGAAGACTATTTTGTGTTCAATCTAAATGACACTCTGCAAAGCCTCATCCTGTTCTTGTGACAATTGTTGTGAATTCAGGTCTTTATTTTGCTTTTCTGTGTCAAATGCTTCACCAACTCCTCCTGAGTCAGAATGAAAGTAACTTCTAATGGCTGGAGTGCACTTCCTGTAAAGTGACAGCCAAACAGTGCTCTTCTGATAAGGAAGTCTTGCAGGAAAGATCTGATCATACTAACCTTTAAATCCTTTTTTTTTCCCCTCCCCAGACAATGGTGAAGTCACAGTTCTGCAGGCAGGAAAACACGAATTCCCCTTCACGTTTCAGCTCCCAGAGTAAGTTCAGCTTTATTCGTTGTGTTAGCACCACTGCAAGCTTCTGTGGGACGGGGAGGGGCAGTAGAACTGTTCTAGTACATCAGCAGCTCCCTGGAGTAAGCCCAGTTTAAATGTGCATGCTCTGGGTGTTTGCTCTGTAGATGGATGAAGTGTCTCATTGTGAATTCTGGGGAGGAACCCCCCCCAACCATTGTCACTTCTCCCTGGGCAGGACTCTGGCCACCTCCTTTGAAGGCCGGCACGGGAATGTGCGCTACTGGGTGAAAGCCAAGCTGCACAGACCCTGGTCCGTTGTCAAGAAAGCAAAGAGAGAATTCACAGTGATCGAGCCTATTGACATCAACACCCCAGCCTTGCTGGTAAGTGAACGCCAGCCAGAGCGAGTTCAGAGAGCTGAGATCCCAGCCGGTGTGCTCAGAGCTGACCTTAGCTCAGACTAAGATTAATCCGGAGTGACTAGTGACATGTAGGGCCTGACTTGAGATGCCTTTAAAAGGCCAGATGTTCAGAACATGGCTTGCACCGGCCCTCTTAAACGTCTGCAGCTGGGCCCTCCAAAACCAATCTCGCTTGAAAACCTTGTCTTAAAAACATGAGGCAGCCAGATTAGCATCCCTGCCTGTTGTGCTGGCAGGAGGCCTCTGCACAGCAAAACAAGAGGCCTGTGATAGTGTCTCAGAGCCTGGGCCAGCTGACTTGGGCTCGCTGGACTTGCGCTGCAGGGCTAAAAATATCCATGTAGAAATCCGGGTTTGGGCTGGAGCCTGGCTCTGGCCCCCAGCAAGGCGGGGGATGGGTCTTGGAGCTGGCATGTCTACACAGCTAATCTTAGCTGGTCGGCTGACCTGGGCCCTGAGAGTCACTGCTGGGGCTTTGTCCTTGCTTGGTAGATGTGAGCAAAAGATGCAGGAGGAACCATTCCTGGGACTTTGCCCTCTGCTCAGTTGGTGACTAATCAGCATGATCACAACTCGGGCTGGAGACAAGCAATATGAGGGAGGGCCGGGCCGCTGTGTGGAGATCCCGGGAGGGAGAGGTGGGTGAGGGCTTCTGACTAGAGAGCTAAAACTTGACTCGCTTCTGTCCCTTCCTCTAGGCTCCTCAGGCAGGCGTGAAGGAGAAGCTCGCTCGCGCCTGGTACTGCAACCGGGGCCAGGTCTCTGTATCAGCCAAGATAGACCGAAAAGGCTACACGCCAGGTAACTCAACGGGCCACTCGCTGTTCAAAGGGTGCTGAGCGTAACTGCCCTGGGGAATGTACAGGGGCTGGCAATGGGGCTCCTAGATCCGTGCTGTGACTGGGCTCTTCATACTGGTGTGAAGCTCCAGAGAGGCCCCAGCCCCTGAACGCTGCTCAGACGTGCCCTTGGTCTGCACAGCTTCCCGGGAGTGGAGGGGCTGGAATTGCAGGAAGAAGATGTAGAACTGCCTGGGATCGCATTTAAGCTACATCTTAGCCGTGCCTGGTTCCTCTGGTGCAGTGCATGCCATGTGGCTGGGCCAGTGGGTTTTATCAAGTCTGTTGCTCTCCTGCCAGGTGAGGTCATCCCCATCTTTGCTGAAATTGACAACTGCAGCACCCGCACCATAGTGCCCAAAGCTGCTATCATCCAGACTCAGACGTTCATTGCCCGGGGTGCCAAGAAGCAGAAGAAGTCTGTGGTGGCCAGCATAGCAGGCGACTCCATTGCAGCTGGGAAGAGAGAAGTGTGGCATGGCCGAGCGCTGAAGATCCCCCCAGTGGGCCCCTCCATCCTCCAGTGCCGCATTATCCGTGTGGAGTATGCCCTGAAGGTAGGCTGTAGAATAAATCTGACCTGCAGCACAAGGCCTTGAATAAACAGGCTGACGTGTCCCACTGCCTTAAGTTCTTAGCCGTGGCTGAGTAGGGCTTGGTCACTCTGCTGAAGTGCCCTTTCTGTGCTGGGCCCCTAATGCTTGTGGGTCAGCTGCCCACTTGAGGTGCCACCTGGCTCTGGGCTCAGTGGCAGGGTGGATTCCTAGGTTCTTATCCTGTGCTGATATCCAGTCCCTCCTCCTCCACTCCATCATCAAACTAGGTATTTGCCTGTGCAGGTAAAATCTCGTATTCCTGCTGGAGAGGCTCTGTCTGCCAGCTTCCTTCTGCCCTGGCTTAGCAGCCTGCCAAGGGAACACATTGCTGGCCAGGCTGTGCCTACACTCGCATCCCACCCCATCAGGGGGAGAGTTGGATGCTGCCCGTCATCATGGGCTGAGGGAATGCCAGAAGTGACCCCTGTTTCCTCCCCCTCAAAGGTTTGTGTTGATATTCCTGGGACCTCCAAGCTGCTCTTGGAATTGCCACTTGTGATTGGGACAATCCCACTGCATCCATTCGGGAGCCGCACATCCAGTGTCAGTAGCCAGTACAGTGTCAACCTGGACTGGCTCCGAATGGTGATCCTGGAGGAGCCTGAGGGTAAGTGGCTGTTCTCAGTGCATGGGGATCCAGCCGCATGGGGTGGCAGCTCCAAGTGAGCTGGTCCCGAGGGAGTGTCTGAGCAAACTGGTAGCCTTGTCCTCTACCCCTGGACTCTGCCTAGCATGTGGCTTTGTGGGTCTTGTGCTGCAGGAACCAGGTATCCATGAGAGGGGATGTAGCTGAATGCAGAGGTAACTACTTGCACATCTTCTGCTAGCAGATTCTTGCCTAACCACACAATGCCTCTGTTCTCCTTCCAGCTCCTCCTGAATATTCATCTGTTGTGTCCAGTGAAGAGTCTGCGCAGAACCTGTCCGCACCCTGCGAGGATGAACTCAGCACCAGCTTGGGAGGCCCTTTTTTTGCTTACATCCAAGAGTTCCGCTACCGTCCTCCTCCACTGTACTCAGAGGTAAGTACAGCATCCCCCGGGGGTTGGGCTGGGCGACCCTTGCTGGGATAACTCCCTCTGGTGTCTGGTAAAACACTTCTTAACTTGGCTTTTCAGGTGGATCCAAACCCCACATCAGATGGCATCCGGCCACGCTGCATGACCTGTTGAAGGAAGGGCCACTGAGTGCAGTTACTAGAATACAAATCCTGTGGGGGTGAGAAGCTTGCAGTCTCGCAGGACTTCCGCCCTGGGTATCTGGATCAGCATCCAAGAGGCTATTGCGAGGCCGGTGCTCGTGTGGAGCTGAGAACCTGTTTGCTCACTGCCGCTTGAAACCACCTGATGCGGCTACATCCCATGGACTGACTCCTTGCCCCAAAGCTGAAATGAGGATGTCGGACTTGCCATGTGGGGTCGGAGCAGCTCCTGAGCGTGTGGTGCAAGGGAGGCACAGGAGGGTGGAGGGTTAAGAAATCTTCTGCAGGAGTATGGGGTTCAAATGAGCCAAGCTCCTGCATCTTGCAGCTACCATAGTCCTGCTCCAGCTAACTGCTGCCAATACAAAACAGGACTGGGAAGTGCTTCTCAGGATTACTGGAAAGCATTTTAATCTGGCTCTGGGGAAGGGTTTAAACACCATGGTAATCTGAAGGCACCCTCCAGCTACTGCATTCTTAAAGTCACCAGGATTTCAGTCTCTGAAGAATTAAAATGGGATTGTTCTCGCCAGCCTGAGGCTTGGCACTTACTGTCCAGCGCCCATGAGCCTTACGTTGTGTCCCAGGGTGCCTGCTGCTGGGGCTGTGCATTGCCTCTGGTCTAACACTCCGGGACACTAAATGTGTAAAGACTCTTTTCCCTTGAGTCGGGGATTGTACAGGTGCCAGGGGGCCAAGCACTGCAAGCTCAGGGAAGAACCCTTGTTCTATAAACAGCAAGATTTATGGTGCTGTCTTGGTCACCAGATCTAGTTTGGTGCCTGGCAGGCACCAGACAAACGTGCAAAACCCACTGAACTCCCGCTGATGAAGGAAGCTGTGCCTTGGTCTTTAAAAGGCTTGTGCCTTTGGGGCTGCTAGAATTGTCCCAGTAGCATTTGATTGCCCTCTGTGCCTGAGTAAAAGGTGAATGGGAAATTGGGAAAGCTGCCAGTCGCAGGGCCACACAGGAGCTGACATGGTCAGTGTCACGTAGCCCTGCACTGGCAGGTATATGCAGTGAGGCCTGTAGATGCTATAGGCTGAGTAGTGAAGAGCCTTGAATCCAGTCCTGCATGTGGACTTGCTGCCTTGCTAACACTTCACTCAGCACCTAGTGGGTAGGGAAGAGCCTCAGATCTGCCAGCTGTTAGCAGGGTGAGGAAGATGCTGCTGATTGTAAGCACTGAAAGCTGGTAAATCCTGTTGGGAGAGGAAGAAGAGGTGGTAATGAAGACTGCTTGGGTGCATCTGCCTTTGGCTTCAGGCTGGTCTTACTGCTCCCTGTGCAGATTTGACCAGAGATCTTGGCTCTTGATAGTTCGTTAATAAACAGTGCGCTCCATAATCTGAGGCTGAAACTGCCTGAAGTGGCCACCCCCAGCCTGGGGGCTAGAACCACTGACAGCCAAAGCAAAAGGTCCCAAACCTGCTTACTTTAGCTATGCAGTCAATTTTCCTTCACTAGGAACTGGAAAGGCTATTTTTTTATATACCTGTAACTGGTGTTTTTTAATATTTTGTCTAACTCTGCTTTTGTACAACTCCAGGTTTTGAAATAAACACTTGTTATACTGAAGATAGTGTCTTGAAGGCTGCCTTCTGCTGGCCTCACCTGTTAGCATGAGCCCAGTTCTCAGGGCACCTAGCACATTAACAGAGGCTTGTACAGCCAGTAACCTAGAGGGAGGGGAAGGCTTTGGGCCACCAGTTTTCATCGGTCCCTCACTCCCTGGATTCCCAGACCCAACCTGCCATCCTTCTATCTGCACTTGTACAGCTTGTATTTCTGGGGTCCCTGGGTTAGATCCTCATGGAGCTGGTGTCTGAAAGGGCTAGTGTCCCTTTTAGCAGGTGCTGCAGCCAGCCTTTTGTCAAGCCACTCTCCTTCCCAGTCACCTCTGAACTGGGCTAGGTCTTGGCCACTAACCCCCCTTTCCAGGTGTGGCAGGGTTGGGCTAATTGGCTTCAGAGACTCTCATTAACCCTCTTGTTGCCAGTGTGGGGCCTGTCTGCACCATCACAGCACATGTGCACCTGGGTACCTGCACTAGTTGCATCTGCTTTTGAGCCAAAGTAACCTTGGACACCTGTACGCCTGACTGGAAAGTGCATGGGCTAGTGGGGAGGGAATGGGGCCAGGGCACTAGCCTGATGGTCCTAGCCAGCTCTAGCAGAAGCTGTACCTGCCCAGCTGTGGCTCCAGTTTCTGTAGGTGAAAAGTTCCTGCTGGCAGTGCTGCCCCTGACTTTCCATGGGGACGCTTCATTCCTCCAGAGGCCTGGTCTATACTAAATGTTTAAACAGATTTTAGCAGCGTTAATCCGATTTAACGCTGCACCTGTCCACACAATGAGGCCCTTTATATCAATATAAAGGGATCTTTAAACCGGTTTCTGTACTCCTCCCTGACAAGAGGAGGAGTAGTGCTGAAATTGGTATGATCATATTGAATTAGGGTTAGTGTGGCTGGAAATTGACGGTATTGGCCTCCGGGCGGTATCCCACGGTACACCATTGTGACTGCTCTGGACAGCAATCCGAACTCAGATGCACTGGCCAGGAAAAGCCCTGCAAACTTTTGAATTTCATTTCCTGTTTGCCCAGCATGGAGCTCTGATCAGCACGGGTGGCAATGCAGTCCCAAATCCAAAAAGAGCTCCAGCATGGACCGTAAGGGAGATACTGGATCTGATCGCTGTATGGGGAGACAAATCTGTTCTATCAGAGCTCTGTTACAGAAGACGAAATGAGAAAGCATTTGAAAAAATCTCCAAGCTATGATAGACAGAGGCCACAACACAGTGCTGTGTGACAAGTGTAACGGAAAGCCAAAGAATCAAATGGATGCTCATGGAGGACTCCAACTATCCTGCAGTCTCTGAAAAGCATTTGCATTCTTGGCTGAGCTCCCAATGCCTGTAGGGTCAAACACATTGTCCGGGGTGTTTCAGGGTATGTCATCAATTTACCCCCCCTTCCTCCCCGCCCCTGTGAAAGAAAAGGGAAAAAAATCATTTATTGACTCTTTTATGTCACCCTATGTCTACTGCATGCTACTGGTAGACGTGGTGCTGCAGCAATGAATAGCAGCATCCTCTCCTCTTCCCCTCCCCTCCCTGGTGGCAGATGGTACAATATGACTGTTATCCATCGTGGTTGTCAGCCTGTGAGTACTCCTGGCTGGCCTCAGGTGAGGTCGGTCGGGGGCGCCTGGGTAAAAATAGGAATGACTCCTGGTCATTCCCGGTAGATGGTACAGAATGGCTGGTAACCGTCTTCATCTTAGCAACTGGGGGCTCAGTTCCATCAACTCCCCCACACCCCTTTCATGTCTAAAGAAAAGATTCTGTACTGCCTGGACTATCATAACAGCAGGATGCTGGGCTCCTCTCCCCACCCCTGTTTAATGTCTTGCCTGGACTACCATAGCAGCTGGAGGCTGCCTCCCGCTCATTTTCTCTCACTAAAAAGTCAGTGTTTCTTATTCCTGCATTCTTTATTACTTCATCACACAAAGGGGGGACACTGCCACAGTAGCCCAGAAAGGTTGGGGGAGAAGGGAATCAACAGGTGGGGTTGTCGCAGGGGCACCCTCGTGAATGGCATGCAGCTCATCATTTCTGCAGGATCTGACACAGAGCAGCTGTGCTCTCTGATACACTGGTTCTCTAGTACACTTGCCCTGTATTCTAGACAGGACTGACTCTATTTTAGATAAACCATAAAGAAGGGATTGACTCAGGGAGTCATTCCCATTTTTGTCTTTGCACCCCCAGCCGACCTCAGCGAAGGTCAGCCAGGAGCACCCATGACAGCAGCAGATGGTACAGAATGACTGATAACCGTCATCTCATTGCCAATTCACAGTAGCACAGCAGACAGTACAGAACAACTGGTTCATAGATTCATAGACTTTAGGGTCAGAAGGGACCAATGTGATCATCTAGTCTGACCTCCTGCACAAAGCAGGCCACAGAACCCTACCCATCCACTTCTATAACAAACCCCTAACCTATGTGCGAGTTATTAAGTCTTGAAATTGTGGTTTGAAGACCTCAAGCTGCGGAGAATCCACCAACAAGTGACCCATGTCCCATGCTGCAGAGGAAGGCAAAAAAATCTCCAGGGCCTCTGCCAATCTGCCCCAGAGGAAAATTCCTTCCCGACCACAAATATGGCAATCAGCTAAACCCTGAGCATGTGGGCAAGACTCACCAGCCAGCCAGCAGGAAAGAATTCTCTGCAGTAACTCAGATCCCATCCCATCCAACATCCCATCACCGACCACTGGGCATACTTATCTGCTGGTAATCAAAGATCAATTGCCAAAATTAAACTATCCCATCATACCATCCCTTCCATAAACTTATCAAGCTTAGTCTTAAAGCCAGATATGTCTTTTGCCCCCACTAATCCCCTTGGAAGGCTGTTCCAGAACTTCACTCCTCTAATGGTTAGAAACCTTCGTCTAATTTCAAGTCTAAACTTCCTAGTGTCCAGTTTATACCCATTTGTTCTTGTGTCTACATTGGTACTAAGCTTAAATAATTCCTCTCCCTCCCTAATATTAATCCCTCTGATATATTTATAAAGAGCAATCATATCCCCCCTCAGCCTTCTTTTGGCTAGACTAAACAAGCCAAGCTCTTTGAGTCTCCTTTCATATGACAAGTTTTCCATTCCTTGGATCATCCTAGTAGTCTATCTCTAAACCTGTTACCGTTTGAATTAATCCTTCTTAAACATGGGAGACCAGAACGGCACACAGTATTCCAGGTGAGGTCTCACCAGCGCCTTATACAACGGTGCTAACACCTCCTTATCTTTGCTGGAAATACCTCGCCTGATGCATCCTAAAACCGCATTAGCTTTTTTAACGGCCGTATCACATTGGCGGCTCATAGTCATCCTGTGATCAACCAATACTCCAAGGTCCTTCCCCTCCTCTGTTGCTTCCAACTGATGTGTCCCCAATGTATATCTAAAATTCTTATTGTTAATCCCTAAGTGCATGACCTTGCACTTTTCACTATTAAATTTCATCCTATTACTCCAGTTTACAAGGTCATCCAGATCTTCCTGTATGATATCCCGGTCATCCTCCATGTTAGCAATACCCCCAGCTTTGTGTCATCTGCAAACTTTATTAGCACAATCCCACTTTTTGTGCCAAGGTCGGTAATAAAAAGGTTAAATAAGATTGGTCCCAAAACCGATCCTTGAAGAACTCCACTAATAACCTCCTTCCAACCTGACAGTTCACCCTTCAGTACGACCCGTTGTAGTCTCCCCATTAACCAGTTCCTTATCCACTTTTTAGTTTTCATACTGATCCCCATCTTTTCCAATTTGACTAATAATTCCCCATGTGGAACCGTGTCAAATACCTTACTGAAATCGAGGTAAAGTAGGTCTACTTAGGTAACCATCTCTGCTACCTTGCAATGGCAAATGAATGCTGCTGTGTAGCACCGCAGTACCACCTCTGTCAGCGGCATCCAGTACACATACGGTGACAGTGACAAAAGGCAAAACAGGCTCCATGGTTGCCGTGCTATGGCGTCTGCCAGGGCAATCCAGGGAAAAAGGGCGTGATTGTCTGCCGTTGCTTTCACGGAGGAAGGAATGAGTGACGACATTTACCCAGAATCACCCGCGACAATGTTTTTGCACCATCATGCATTGGGATCTCAACCCAGAATTCCAATGGGTGCGGGAAACTGCGGGAACTATGGGATAGCTACGGGATAGCGACCCACAGTGCAACGCTCCGGAAATTGACGCTAGCCTTGGTACATGGATGCACATCTCCGAATTAATGTGCTTAGTGTGGCCTCGTGCACTCGACTTTATACAATCTGTTTTACAAAACTGGTTTATGTAAAATCGGAATAATCCCGTAGTGTAGACATACCCAGAGTCTTGCTGACTGGCTGTCCCTGGGAGCAGCTGCTGCAGAACAGAGAGCAGACATTGGGAACCCACTGCCCTGTCACTCATACAGATCTCTGCTCCAGCTGCACAGCCAGGCTGCTTGGGGGGGCAGTCCTGCAACACCCTCTGCCCTCGGATGGAATGTAGGGTGATGCTGATGTGTATTTACGGGAGTTTTCAGCCTGCCTGGTCCTTCTAAGCAGCAGCAGCTCCCTGCTAATGCTGCTGCACTTCCACAGTCCCCAGCTAGGGACGGCTGTGACCTGTCCATGCCCTTCTATGGTTGGGGCCCAGAGCTGTTCCAAACCCTGACACACTAATCTAGCTCTCTCCAGTCACTGGGGGGTCAGCCCCCCAGCTTCTGACAAGCTCAGGACTGCTCGGTGCAGCTGTCCAGGGGCTCCCAAAGTGGCTGCTGATCTCTCCTGAATTCAGCTGCCTCGTCCCAGCCCATGGGTTGGAGGGTGTCAGCCCCTGCTGCAGAAGGGTGCAGAAGTACACAGGAGGCCACACAACATAGGAGGTGGACATGAAACCTGAGTCCTGATCCCAGGGCTTTGCTCTGAGCCACAGCCAGGCTGCTCCGCAGTGGAGGTTACAAGTTACATCCAGGCACTGCTGATGGGGCCTCTCATAACTAGGCCCCAGCTGTACTGCACTAAACACTGTGTGCTATTCAGGGTGGGGTCTCTTGTGAATGATTCCAGGCTCTGCAAGTGGCATGCCAAAGCGGGCACTGGAGTTCACAACCCTCCCCAAAGCTGCTGCCTTCCTTTGCTGCAAAGCTGCTATGAGCTGGTGGAAAGGGGCATGTGCTGCGCTGGGCCCTGGAGCAATGGCAGCTGCCAGAGTCAGCAGTGTTGGGGGGTGGATGGTGTTGTCCATGCAGTGGTAGCTGGGAGGGGAGGGGAGGTAGAAGTGACAGGTGCACTAGTGCTGCCCGGCAGGTAACTATCCACCAGTGCTTCCTACAGGACCTGGACTAGGCAGTGCATGGCTCTTGTAAGCACTTAATGGCTATGCATTGCGGCCTGGCTGGTCTCTAGGGCCTGATCACCCCTCCAAAGCCTGGAAGCAGCCCCTGTGGGGAGGGGGTAGGTTACCCTGCCCAGCCCCAAGAGACCAGCGCAGCACCATTCAGTAGCACTGAGCCCCCTGCTGGGAGTGGCACCTTTGGGGCAATGCCTGGGGAGGCGCAGCAGGACACCCAACCCCTCACATCCAGTGTGGAGCACATGGGCACAGGGCAGTGTGCCAGGCTGGGCACAGGGACTCTTACAGCTTTTAACACGGTGCAGCAGAGCCCAGCCTGCTCTGTGATGGTGCGGCTGGGGCCGGAGGAGGGGCCAGGCTCCTATGCAGAAGGAGGCACATCAGCTGCTCGTTAAAGGCGTCTGCACACTTCCTCTTCTATCCCCAACCCAGGTTAATCAGGGTCCCAAAGCAGACGCTGTGCATGACATGCCTATTACCTGTCTCTGCATGGTGCCCTGGGCACTGCCATGGCCTACGTTTGCTTAATTAATTTCCTGTTGTTTTTGGTATTTGTATTTTTCCAGCTGTGGGTTCTATTCCTACTGCAGCAGCCAGAGTGCTGTCCAGAAGCCAAGCACACCCGCCCTGACACTGCTGACCTGGTGGGCCCCAGCAGGTAGCTACTTGGCGCAAATTGGAGCACCGTATGCTGGGCCCTGTCAGCACCACGGGCTGCACCCTTGGCTTAAGCTACAGAACTTTGTGCTGTAACACAGCGGTTTGCAAACTTGTTTTTAATTTGCAGACCCCTAAAAAATGTCGCATGGTGGCCCGGCCCCGTCTCCGTGTGCCAATGGGCTGCGGCACTCTGTGCTCAGACATCTAGCAGTGTTTGTGCTGCTGTTTGCAAACACAGGGTTATGCCTCTGTAAAGAGGTGTATGTTGGTCTGGTGTGGGCTGGGGCTGAGCCCGGGTTTACACTTGGCATGTGTGCCCTTGCTCTTTTTTGTTTTCCTAGTGAGTGCAAAAAACAGCCAAGTGTTTATGGGGAAACATGTCCCATTGTGATGGCAGCACTCCCACAGCCCAGCTCTCCCCATATGACCCCTGGCATGGGGACAGTGTAGAGTGAGCTGGGCACTGGCCAGGCGCCTTAGGGAATCCAACCCAACTAGGCATCAAGTCACGCTATGACATGGGACGAATGACATGTGTTTTTCAAGCAGAGATTCTTCCAGGAAGTCTCCCCAGGTTTGTTGTAAAGCCATCGTATGCCAAGCTAATAAACCAGCTGGTGCATTAGGAGGACATGCTCTGTCTGTTTCTAATCAGAGGAAGCCTGGAAAATGTCTTTCACTGTGTACATAGTGTATTACACACTCAGCAGGTTCCAATGCCTCGTGTAAAGCCCTCAGCCTGCCTGTGTATTTACAACTCCTTTGTTTATAGCGGGGGTTTTGGGTGTGATACTATTTACCACCAGAGCCCAGGTGCGGATGCAGCAACTATTACAGTGGCGTGATAATAATATCCAAGGGGTAGCCATGTTAGTCTGGATCTGTAAAAGCAGCAAAGAATCCTGTGGCACCTTATAGACTAACAGACGTTTTGGAGCATGAGTTTTCGTGGGTGAATTCGTCAGACGAAGTGGTTATTCACCCACGAAACGTCTGTTAGTCTGTAAGGTGCCACAGGATTCTTTCCTGTGATAATAATAATAACAACGCTCCCTTTCTCCCACCCTCTGCCCAGCGTCTGTTTGCCTTGTCCTGGCCAGGAGGCTAGGCGGCACCTCACACCATGGGCACCAAGAGTTGTTACAAAAGGAACATTTGTCAGTGACAGGTTGCAGTTCATTTCCCTGTTGCTCTTGTCCCTGCTCCCTTGGATTGGTCAGTGGGCATCGGACCAGGCCTTTGTCTCAGTGTCTCTCACAAATGTATTTTACAGCGGCCCATAGAAAAGCAGGAGCTGTTTCTCCAGCGTCCACTCCCTCTCCAGCTCCCTGTGGAGGCCTGGTTGGACATGCACTGCATGGGGGGCTCCCAGGTCCCCAGCGCAAGCCCCTGCTGCTTGGCTTTGTTTGCTAGTGGCAGATGCTGCAGCATGGCAGGGACAGAGTGTGCTGCTGCCCATCTGTTTGGTCACAGCCGTGACACAAGGGGCTCTCAAGCAATTGACGGTGAGCGAACAAACGAGTCATTGCAAAATGCAGCCAGTGCTGGGCTGGGTGGTGGCCTCAGGGATTTAACACTGTGACTTGGGCTCAGGCTAGTGCCCCATGGACAAGTGTCCAGCTGACAAAACCACTGTCCCCTTTGGCTTAATTGTCTCCACTGTTGGCCTCTCCACCGAGCAGCGATGGGCTCGTCTGAGGCCAGTGGGACCTGAGTAAGCCTCAGTCACAGAGCTGTCCTTAGGAGGGTCCTTTTGGGCACCCTGGCAGGTGCAGGGCTGGCACACTTGCCCACTGCCTCAGCTATTGTGTGCAGGAGATGTCATATCCACAGTTGCCCAGCCAGAGCTCTGCGGCCACCCCATGTCCACATCCACACCCCCTGAGCTGCAGAGCTCCCAGGCACCTGGCTGGGTGCTGAATCCAGTGTGTGTGGGTGGGGGAGCCAGGGGTGCCCAGCATTGCCTTGTTTTGGTTGACTCACTCAGGAAGGTGCCATACTGCAGGTAATAACTGGAGATATACCAGTCTCCTAGAACTGGAAAGGACCTTGAAAGGTCATCAAGTCCAGCCCCCTGCTTTCACTATCAGGACCAATTTTTGCCCCAGATCCCTAAGTGGCCCCCTCAAGGATTGAACTCATGACCCTGCATTTAGCAGGCCAATGCTCAAACCACCAAGCTCTCACTCCCCCAGGGAGAGAGGCACAGACCATCCTGTACAATGCCACTTACACAACGGCACCCAAACAAGTGCAGAGCGTGAGCAGCACGTGTGGCGACCCGATCCTGAGCAGGAGGGGGCATGTTGTGTTATTACAGTGCTGAGCCTATTTACAGCACCGGGCCAGCTGGGGGAAAATGCTTTGGAGACCCACCAGTGGTCACTAGGTTAGCTCAACGCGCTCCCTTTTCTCAGATTTTATTTGATTTAAGGGTTTGTTTATGCTCCTTTTTTTTAAGCTCTCTCTCCCCAGCCAGGAAATGGCTCAGCCTGCAGCTGGCTCTGGCCCACTGGGCCCCTCCCAGAAGCTCGGCCTCCAAGCAAGACACACTGAATTGGAGTCAGCTGGGGCTGTTTGCTGAGTAGTCCTAGGCCCCCTTGTAACCCTTCCTTTGGTTTCTTAGTACAGCTGCTTTCAGCTGACCTAATGCTCCCCTGCATTCCCCACACCCCTCCTCTCAGTTCACTGTCAGCAAGCCCTGGCCCTGCTCCCTGGGGTCTATCTTTCTGTCCACGTTCCACAGGGAAGGCAGGGGCATTTTCTGGGTGTTAATGCTCTCTGGCCAGGCCGGTGCACATGGAGTGTGTGTGTCCCAGGCAGGAAAGCAGAGACCACCCCGCAGCTGGGTGCAAAGGCGGACAGGTAACTTGAAAGAGCCCATGCCGGCGACTGACACACAAGGCCAGCAGTCACCGTTTGACCGATGCCTCCTTGGGCTGGTGCCGCAGTTGGTGAGTTGGAAACAAGATGCAAATTACTGAGATGCTCCCAATGAGCAACAAACAGGCAGTTTACCCAGGAACTCCCATGGCAACTGCAGCAAGGCTGGCTGCTAATGGCGAGAATCCTGGCCACACCTGGAATGAGCCACAACTCCTTTTTGGGTCAGGACCCCTACAGTTTCAGGGTTTAAACAGCTGAAATTTCAGGTTTAAACAGCTGAAATCATGAAATTAATGATTTTTAACATCATTTGACTGAAATTGACCAAAATGGACAGTGGATTTGGTAAGGCCTTGCTGATGAGCTTTCCTGCTGCTAATGGAACTGATATCCCCAGGTAACTAATCCCCTTCTTGAGGTCCTGGTGTCCCTGCTGCCTTCAGGGTAACTTGAGGGCAGAAGCCAGGGGGCTCAGGCAGTGAGGTATTGTACTGGCAAGCTGTGTGTTTATGGGTGGAGCTCTTTTGGGGTTATCATCCTCTGCAGCAGAGTTAAAACTCCCTGGCAAGGGGCAGGCGAGCCCGCTGAGTGTGAAATGCCAGGCTGGTGGGATCAGGTGGTTTGGCTGGCTGACAGGGACAGACTGTGCGGGGAGGGGTGCTGTGACTGGGTCTTTGCCAGATGATGGGTTGGGGATTAGTGGCATGGCTGCCGTCTGTGGATTCCTGAGCTGCAGCTCCCCCCAGAGAGAAACAAGTGAGCCCAGCAGTGTGCTAGCAGCAGCCTCGTGGTGGGGACTTGGGCTATCACCAGGCAGCTTGAGCACCTCAGGCTGGGCTGGAGCAAACCAACAGAGGGGCTGGCTCTGCCCAGCCTGGGCCACTTACATGCGGGCAAAGAGGGTGTGTGACTAGGCAGCTGCCAGTAAACCCCTTGTGCTGAGGGTTACCAAGCCCCACAGGCCTGAGCCCAAACAGGGCTGGCCCAGAGCAGCGCAGCCCCATGCCCCTGTGAACGTGGGGCTGCTTGGAGCCATGGGAAGCTGGGGCTGAGCTGGTAGTGACTGGCTTTAAGCGCTTTGCTGCTGCTTTTGTTCTCTTCTCCCTCTCTCACGCTGCCCGTGGGCTTAGAACAGTTTCCTCCAAGCTCTCTGCTCTCGCGCGGACCCTGTTCCCCCAGTGTGCCATGTTGGTCGTATGGAAGCTCCTTGGGCTGTTTGAAAATAGCCCCATAAACATAATCTCGCTACTTCCCTGGCCTCAAAACCTGCCTGTGGTTCCCCTTCTCCTTATGTGCCCTTCCCATGGGCCTGGACTTGGGCAGGTGGCACCTGAGCGACCCCATTGTGCAACTTGCATGGATGGTGCAAAACAGGGCAGCAGAGGCATGCTGTGATGAGTGAGAATCAGCAGCTCCTCTCCTGCCCTCTTGTGAAACACAACCGCCTGCAAACAAACACAGCTAGAGCCTCTAGTGGAAAGTTTGGGGAATGTGTCCCTGAGGGTGGCCCATTCATTACAACTGCTTGTCACAAACATCCCATTAACGTCAGCTCCACCCACCCTGCACTGGGAGTTCCAGGACACTGCTATGCACTGGTTGGAAGCTGCCTGGCCTCTTGCGTATGGTTCTGCTTCTGCACTTGTAGTTTCTATTAATATAAAATGTATAGGCAGCATGTTTAGAACAGACACAAGGAAGTATTTTTCTTCACACAACCCACAGTCACCCTGTGGGACTTGTTGCCAGAGGATGTTGTGAAAGCAAAAAGTATAACCAGGTTCAAAAAGAATTAGATGAGTGTATGGAGGACAGGTCCATCAATGGCTGTTGTTCAGGATGGTCAGGGACGCAACCCATGCTCTGGGTGTCCCTAAGCCTCTGACTGCCAGACACTGAGACTGGACAGCAAAGGACCGATCACTCAATGTGTTCGCTCCCTCTGAAGCGCCTGGCGCTGGCTGCTGTAGGACGACAGGACCCTGGGCTAGATGGACCACTGGTTTGACCCAGTATGGCTGTTCTTAGGTTCTTGTTGGCAGGGGATTGAAAGAGATGCTTTGTTGAGTAGGACTGGCCCACTGCTGTGTTCTTGGTGCCAGTCGCGCTGACCAGCTGTTTCACCTCAGACTCAGGGAGCTCTTGGTAGCATTTGATGGGATGTTGTGTCTGACTTCAGGGGTGCAGCTGGGCCTGCCCAGGGAAATGCTCCCTGGTGACTGGAGTCCTCCCCTGAGGGCCTCAGCCAGAGAGCAGCGATATGGCACCTCTGCCTGGTGACCCTGCTGTGGAGAGCCAGGCTCTGCCACAAACACCTTCCTCCTCTGATGCAAGGGGAGTCACATGGCCTTTAGTCTCGTTTCCCCAACATATTAGAGGGGAGGATGCTCCTTGCTGCCCGGGAGAGGGATTGTGAGCAAGCCTTCTGTTGTGTCTCGGCCAGGCCCTATCCCAATGGATTGTCCTGTTTGTTCTGTTCTCCTGTCCTTCCCACCCATGCTGTCCCTGTCAGTTTGATCCCCCTGCTGTGTCTTGCGTGACACCAGGACTGGGGGCTCTTTGAGTCCAGGCGGCCTCTGTGCCTGGCACTGTCAGAGCAATAACAATGCTGCTCTGACTTGTGCCTGGGATTCCTAGGTGCTGTGGCAATATACATCAGCATCCCCATCCTCAGATCCATTCCTTGGCTACGCTTGCTAGGACTGTTCACCATTCGGGGGCTAAAAGAAACCACCACCAAGCTCCCTTTGCCGCTTTCTGTTTGTTCTGCTGCGTGATCATTAAAAAATGGATAGAGAATAAGACGGAGAATATCTTATTGCCATTTTATAAATCCATGGTATGCCCACATCTTGAATATTGTGTACAGATGTGGTCTCCTCATCTCAAAAAGATATACTGGCATTAGAAAAGGTTCTGAGAAGGGCAACTAAAATGATTAGGGGTTTGGAACAGGTCCTATATGAGGAGAGATTAAAGAGGCTGGGACTTTTCAGCTTACAAAAGAGGAAACTAAGGGGGGATATGATAGAGGTATATAAAATTGAGTGATGTTGAGAAAGCAGATAAGGAAAAGTTATTTACTTGTTCCCATAATATAAGAACTAGGAGTCACCAAATGAACTTAATGGGCAGCAAGTTTAAAACAAATAAAAGGAAGTTCTTCTTCACACAGCGCACAGTCAACCCGTGGAACTCCTTACCTGAGGAGGTTGTGAAGGCTAGGACTATAACAGGGTAAAAAGAGAACTAGATAAATTCATGGAGGTTAAGTCCGTTAATGGCTATTAGCCAGGATAGGTGAGAAGTGGGGTCCCTAGCCTCTGTTTGTCAGAGGGTGGAGATGGATGGCAGGAGAGAGATCACTTGATCATTACCTGTTAGGTTTGCTCCCTCTGGGGCACCTGGTATTGGCCACTGTTGGTAGACAGGATACTGGGCTAGATGGATCTTTGGTCTGACCCAGTATGGCTGCTCTTATGTTCTTATGTGATCAGAACTCTTCGGTATGTGGCTCCCATGCAGAGGAAAATCTACACAGATGTTTCCTTTTGGTTTTGCGGTTTCATGTGCTCCTGTTGCAACAGAGGCGTCTTGAAGTCACATGACTCTTTTACAAGTAGGCTGTAGCACTCGGCACATGCAGCCAAAGCTGCTGCTGCTTCCCTGCTCCCGTCTATCTCTGACTGTGGCTAAACTTGCCTTGGGCCGGATCCTGATCTCACAGACATCACTGTAAATCCAGAGTGACTCCGCTAAAGTCGATGGAGTTACTCCAGATTTAGCCCAGTGTAACCGAGGTCAGAATGTGATGCTGTCTCTAGCTGTATTTGGCTTCTAGGCCAAGTTAACTCGGTTAGTGGGGGAATACGCTGGATACTCTACGGGACATGACATGTTTAACAAGTCTGTTTGCAGATAAACATACCTGCCTAGATTTCCTGCACACCCACAACTGTGCTGCTGTTCCAGAGCCAGTGTCGCGATGTTTAGTTAATACCCTGCCTGTACTGAAATGGTCATAGGTGATGCCTGGGCCATTTCTAAGCTTGGATTGAAACCATTAATACATTGCCTATGTCCCTTGGTACCCTGCAGTGATCCGTCAGGGTCTGGCCAGTTTGCTGGTGCACAGAACCATGTGGACAGTCTGGGAGCTGGAAGCAAAGAGTGGAGTGGGAGCAGTAGATGAGGGTCTGCCTTGCCAGCAGGCCTCAGCCATGCCTGGTCTAGGGAGGAGAGGCAAGTTCCGTCTCCAGGGCTACTCACTGCTTGGTGTTGTACAGACAAAACTACACAGGATCTTTTCAGGGGGCAAGACAAAGATGCCACATTGATTATGATAACAATTTGATTTATGACCAATAACTAATATCTTAATCCCTATACCCACACATTATACCTAATACCTGTACATTCACACACACGCACCACACTTACATCCATCAGATGTTCTGCAGCTGCTTCATAGTTACCAGTCCTGGACATAGCTTGAGTTCGGGGCTTGATTTTGCAGCTTGGGTTCGTAGCTTGTGGTGGCTAACTGGCCAGGAAAGCCGGGCACAAGGACAAGCTGGGGCTCTGTTGGGTATGCACCGATGTCCTTCCATGTTGGCAGCAGAATGTTACCCTTCAAAGTTTTTTATTTCACCAATTTTTTTTTGTAGGCTTTAGTTTGTATTCAGAGTCTATAGGTCTTGCTGTGTCATGCTGCCTCTGGGTTTGGTGACTGATCACTCCTCAATTGCAGGTATGACTTTCAGCCTCCGACCTGGCTTTGATCTTCCTTCTGTTGTATGCTTTAGGGTGGACTCTTCTTACTTTGTTAGACCTCTTGTCTGCATTTTCAGCTGGTGGGGTTTGAACTTTATTTCATCAGGGCAGGCTGGGGCTGGAGGTTGATTCCATCATCCATACATATCTTATTTACACATCTAAACTAACTAATAAGATTACAGCAGGGTTTGCAAAAATGAAGGTTGGAGGAAGCTTTCACAAAATGGAGTGAGCATTTTAAAATGGGGTTTGAATTACAATATGGCAAACGGTGAACAGAAGTTATAATATAGACAAGTGTAGTGGATCGCAAACAGAAGTTACATTAATAAAGTGAACAGTTAAAAACGATTTCATTTATCAGTTCTACATTGGCCTCGAGGATACAAGCAGTGCCAACTGCAAGCCGTGGCTCTTGCCATGTGGGTGCCTGCACTGAGAGCACCCACCCATCTCAGGCTTAGGTGCACGATGCCACAGCACAGCCTGGCAATTGGCACCCTAGCATTGAGGCAGGACAGGCTTCTCCTGTGCCATGGGGTGAGTGGGTTACAGGACAGTAGGCGCTGGAGAGAGCCCTGCAGGCTACGGGGCTTTCTGAGCTGAAATAACAGCCTCCTCTTCTCCTGAGCTGGGCCGGGTGTCTCCAGTGTGGTTTTTCCCTGGCCGAGGCCATGTGCATAGGGCGGGCAGGCAGGAGATTAACCCTCACGAAGGGGACATGTGTTTTGTTTTCAATTCTGCTAAACCCGGGAAGTACCAGGTCAGCATTTCTGGGCTCTCCTCTGCACTCGAGCCTGGCCACTGCCTTCACAAACAGGAAGCAGGAGCCTGTGGCGAGTGAGCAGTTGGGAAGTCTGCAGCCAGCGACAGGGAGTGCCTGTGCCTCGCGGTGGGCATGGGGCTGCAGCAGATGGAGGCAGCTCCCCTGACCCCGACCGGCAGAGAGCCAGAGACGCGAAGGAAGCTGGAGTCAGGAAATCTGTAGCCAAACTACAGCCGTGACACCCTGTGTCTGCCAGAGGGCCAAGGAGGGGCTGGCAGGTCTGGTCAGCCTCCTGGAGATTTTTCACCAGGATTCTGGACTGAGCCAGAAGAAGTGGCTCTTGGAGCCCACCCACAGTGTTATGCTGGGCCTGGGGCATGCTGAGATGGGGCTCAGGGGTCAGGTAGCCCTGGGGATCTGCCCACACTGCAGACTCATTGCATTGATATATCTATGCTTCCATGGGGCACAACCGGGGAGGCAACTAGAGACGTGCGGTGACCCTGGGGGCAAGAGCATGAAAGCCCTGGGTACTCCCTAGAGCTGGTGGAAGGTGGTGACCCTGTCACAGTGACATTCAAAATCTTAACTTCACCCGTTCCCAAAAGGGAACGCGGGTTCTTTGCCACATGGGGCTGCTCGGGCACTCCCGTCTGATCCCCCCGGACTGCTCGGAGCTGAACCACCAAGCACCTCCCCTGAAAGGTGTGTCTAACCTGCTTCCTTTAAGGTGAGAGCACCTAGCATGCTGGCTGATGGTGGGAGGAGCAGGAGAACCATCTGGTGGGGGTAAGTAATGAATGCGGGTGGGTCTGTAAATTGTTCTGAGATCCTCCCAGTGAAGGGTACATCACAGGAAGGGACGATTCCCTGCAATGTCTCTGCAAGCTGCTCTGTGGAGCTGTAAATGTCTGATTGGCTCCCTCCTGCTTCCTCCCTTCGAAGAACATCAGCTTTCCCAACGGTGTCAGGCAAGTGCTGCGCAGGATTAGGAGAGAGGCCTCTGCATTCACCGGATCTAGCGATATGGAGCAGAGGAGCAAGGAAAGTCCCCCCAGCTCTTTACCTGCCCACTAAGATGCCCTGCTCTTTCTGAGTTGTTGGGTTTGGACCCTGCTGGATCTACTGCTGCGGGCGCAGTGCCCTGTGTGCTGCTGGTCACTGATCGCCCCATAGGGCATGCTGACCTCCCTCGTGTGACAACAAACCCCCTTGTTCTTGCACGGAGCAGTTTGGTCTGAAGCAACAACCTCTATTCCCAGTCCCACTTAACATCCCAGGCAAACTCCTGCTCGTGCTTCCCAGGGCGAATCTCCTGTGCATTAGGGACTCTAAATGGAACCACACGCACAGGCCTCCCCAGGGCATGAGCCAAATCCCACAGCAGATTGCCAGACTCACAGTTCAAACATAGGCTTTAATCACACAGGCTTGGCAGCAGGAGAGTGGTGAGACTCCAGGCATGGAGTGCACTGCCAGGCCACCCTGTGTCTGAATAGAGATGGGGAAGGCAAATCATGGGGTGCAGTCAGCTATTCTGCCTGTGACTTGTCACCTGTGTGTCTCCGCTCCCCTCTGTAAGATGGGGGTGATCCTGAGGCATGCTGCCGGGAGGCTCTCGGCACAGAGCAGCTAGGACTGTGCAAAGCAGCACTGTACCAGGAACGGGCTCTGGGTGTTTAAAACACTTCCCACCAGTGCCTTGTTGCTTTCTGTTATGTCACCCCTTGAGCAGAGAGGGGCTCCCTGGTACCATCCACTAAGTCACTGTCATCCCGCAAACACTCCTCTGCCCTGATGCCAGCTGAGCCCTGGACAGTGGCCAGCCAGCTGGTGAGCAGGGTCTGGTGCTGACCTGGCCAGCACCGTCTCATTGTTTCCTTGCGTTCTCCATGTCTGTTTGTAGCCACCTGTTGTTTTCAGTCTTGTTCCAGGACAGTAAGTGCTTTGGGGCAAGGACTATCCTGTCACATTTATGCAGAACCTGGCACAGTGGGCTGGGGCTTCTGGTGCCACCCCTGGAGAGAGAGACCTTCTCTCCTCTGGCTCTGATTCTGAAGGCCACAAAGCATAGGAGGCTCTAGGCTCTTTCCCAGAAGCTGTTTGCCACGCAGCCTGTTGATGCCCCAGGCCCCACTCTGCCCACTGCCTCCCCACCCCACCTGCACGTTGCCTTGTTAAAAACAGACCCTTGTTTGTCTTCTCTGGTTCCCCTTGTTGTTGGCATCACTTGCTCAAGAGACTCGCTGAGGCTGCCCCGGATTGCCTGTATGGTGGGGCTGCCCCAGGCTGCTCACGCTTGTCTGTTGGTCATTTCCTCTGACAATGGAAAATTTTTACTACTTCTTACTCTTGCGCCAGTTGTTTCTGAAGCAGGGAAGAGGCGGAGCCCAGCTCACAAACATGTCTGTGTGTAAACACAAGCACTCAGCAAGGCAGCTGCTTCGAGAATAACAAACCGTGCAGGTGGGCTGCTACCATTCCCTCCATCCGGGGCAATGGTTTGTCCTTAGCAGAGGCCACCCCTAAATACACAGACTCCAGCTACAACCAGAGCCAGCTCCGCCGGGCATGGCAAGAGCTATAGACAGGGTCTCAGTGGAGGATGTATAAATCTCTCCTGTCCCCACACGATGTCACAGCGGGGTGGATCCTCCCGGGGAGGAAACCAGAGTGCAGAGTGGTTTTATGCCTGGACTATTGGGCAGCTCTGGGACCGGGGATGGGAAAAGGAGCTTTTCACCTCTGCTGTTTTGGGGCAGGGACCCGAATGACACTATGGCAATGTAAATACTAACAGGTGACTGAGGCAGCCCTAGGTCAATAGTGCTGCCAGTGCTCATCATGTGCAGGCTGCCCAGAGGCCTCTGTGAAACATGAGGTCTGAGCTCGGGTCACTGGACCCTGGGATGGCCAGGGACAAATGACCCTGCAGGCTGGCTGCACTCGCCCTAAGGGCTCCCCTGGTGAGGGAGCAGCCAGCTTTGCTCCTGGAAGAGCTACACCAGTGCTGGGGATCCATGTATACCAGTCACCCATTACAACTGCTGGGCTGGAGAGGGGCAGGATTCAGAGAGTGTGAGGGCTCACGCAGGGAGAGCCAGCAAAGGGCTCAGCCACACTGCACTGTGCCTGCTGCTGGGAATGCCGCAGTCTCCTTGCTTGCTTGGTCCCTGTGCCCAGCTCCATGGTGTCTGTGGGAGCCCCGAGGGCCTTGGCGCTAAGGACGGGTCCATTTGCCTTGTGCCGGTTTTCTCGACTCACTGTCCTGTTCACTTGGCTGCTTCAGAAAGCCAGGGTGTCTGGCATGAGTAGGACAGTGCTTGGGTTGAACAAGGAGGCAAACTTGTAGGAATCCAAGCAATTGCTTTGGAAACCACAGCCTGGGCCCGCAAGCGGAGGTACTGCTCACCAGGATGGGTGAGTGGAGGGCAAGCCACCAGAGAGGGCAAAGCTAGGCTGCCTGCACCCAGCTCGGCACAGGCATTTGTGGGCCCACATAAGAACTCCTGCTTCCCCATCTCCTCTGCTTCTCTTCCCTCCTCAATCCCTTTCCCCTGCCTCTGCTCTTCCCACACTGCTGAGCCCACCAACTTCTCAAAGTCATTGTGAACTAAATTAGCTCAAGTTTGCGAAGTGTTAGGAAAGGCCAAGTCAACATGATGCTGTTTCAGTCTGGTAAACTGAGCTCCTAATATAACCTGACACTGCCCAGAACTTTATTGTGTAGAAAGTCCTTCCAGCCTCGCCTGAGGGACACCCAGAAATGGCACTTCTGGAAGAAAGATGAGGAGCTGAGAGGGGTAAGATCCGTAATGTAGCTGTAAATAAAGATGAGGATTGTGGAGCGCTACAGTGAAATCCCCTCTCTCCTGTTGTCTCAATGGAAGTGGAATATGGCTGAAAACCTGGCACCTATTGCAGTGGGTCTTGTTTGGGTGCTCTGACACTTCACGTGATGGAGCTGGAATTCTGCACACAGGGCAGTTGCAGATGTTTACAAGAAATAGCACACCTTACGATGTAGCAACCGAGTCTCAAACTGGTGGGAAATGTTCATTGCCCCAAGGTAAACGTTTCCGAGTTTCTCACAAACACAGTGAGTTTAAAAAAATTCCAGAATCATCTGACTGAGGCACATGACGTGTTGACATATAAACAGAGCTGAGATGCCCTAGTTAGTCTGGGTGTGCTGGGAGGTCATCGATGGCTCCTGTGGAAAGGATGCGCCGTACAGTAAACACTACGCCAGAGGCCGCTGCCCTAACACTGAGGGCTATGAGAATTGGAGTCAGAGAGACCTTAACCCCTCACTGTCCTGTTTAGTCCTGTAAATAGCCAGGGGCCCCTGATGGTTGATTAGTTGCTATTCAACAGGCCAGCTGCCATTGAGGTCAACTCCACTCCAGGGGCAGGACCCCTCGCAGCACTGTCACTCCAGGCTCTGGGAGCAGGGCCCATGGACTTGTTGGACAATGACATTTCTTCTGGCTTGTATAGTTTGATGCCTTATTAACACCCCCAAAGACTGTAACGCTCAGGATGGCTCTGGGGAGGGGTGTCTCAGGCCTTTGGTTCCCCTCAGGGCCCCCAAAGACCTGTACCCCCTGCTGCAGCATCCCAGACAGTGGGAAAATCCTAGATATGGCATGGGTGGAGCAGGAGATCAGAGGTCATGCCCCAAAGCTTCTAGCTGTGGGCCGGTGAGGTGACAGGCTGTAATGTGGTTCTTCTCCCTGTCATGGGACGTGTGCTTAGTATACTGCCTTTTCACCACCTCTCCTCAGTGTCAAGCCTTTCTAGGCTACTAGGGACTGTGAGACCGTCTCATTCCATCTGTCTCTACTAAGCGAAAGGGTAATGGGGTAATGGCAGGAGAGTCCATATCAGGCTTTAAGGACACCCATGTGCAGGAGGGCTGGGTGAACGGCACAAACACCTTTCCAGTAATGGATCCCCATGGCCTCTGAGCTGTGCCAGCTGGGCACCTCCCCACGTGATTGGTTTGAAACCTAAAGCTGCTACAAGATGTGAACTTTACCTGGCATGCCCAGTTTGCTACAGCAGGGAAACAGACATTTAGAATATCAGGGTTAGAAGGGACCTTAGGAGGTCATCTAGTCCAACCCCTTGCTCAAAGCAGGACCAACCCTCAGACTGATTTTTGCCCTGATCCCTAAATGGTTCCCTCAAGGACTGAACTCACAACCCTGGGTTTAGCAGACCAGTGCTTAAACTTGAGTCATTGCTCCACTTCTCCCACTGGAATGAGCCCCTCTGTCGCTTTTGATATGTACTCCCAGGGATCGGGTAGGACTTGGCATGAACACGCCCTTCCCAGCTACGACGAGTGCAGTCACTAACCTGTCCAGTGGAGCTCATGCACTTACACAGAGTGAGTTGGGCCCAGCAACCCAATAACACCACACCAAACACATCCTACTGTTCCTCTGCCCTTTGGATAGAGCTGGGAGATCCTGGGTTCATCCCACTGTGACATTAGCTAATTAAAATATGACCATATAGATCAATTGTTGCTACCACTGTTATATATTTGCAGCAAATATTGTACAAATGTTGTTGAGTGAGGTGTCTATGAAAAGGTTATGATTATGCTATCTGTATGCCTGTATTGTTTTTGTATGTGAAGTTATAAGTATTGGCTCCATACTTGGATTTCAAATGTTTACACCTAATTACAAAGTAATTAACCAGCACATCTTGGAGGGCCTATTCAAATTGAATGGCCCATTGAAAGAACATTTAACCGACAAAGGACCATGGGAGATGCCCATTTACACTTAATGAAATTTTCTGCTGTAACTAGGCGAAATGCATGGACATGGGCCTTGCCCATGTGACTCCAAACTCCATCTTGTTATAATTTTCCACAGTAAGAACAATGGGATGCCCTCCACATGGCAAAAGCTATAAAAGGCCTTGGAAACACCTCCACTTTGTCTTCAATCCTGCTTCTTACCTCTGGAGGAACTTTGCTACAAACTAAAGCTCTGAACAAAGGACTGAATAACAATCCAAGCTGTGGATGTACTCCATAGATTTGACTTACACCAGCAGTTTATTCCACCACTGCTACAAGCTTAAATCAAGAACTTTGCCATTACTTTTACCAATTTTAACTCTCACTTTTTTCTTTCTTTTTATAAATAAACCTTTAGATTTTAGATACTAAAGGATTGGTATCAGTGTGATTTTTGGGTAAGATCTAAGTTATATATTGACCTGTGTGTGTGGCTGATCCTTTTGGGATAAGAAGAACCTAGTCTTTGATGAGACAGGTTGTAAAGAACCACTCATCTCTGAATCCAGTGATTTTGGTGGTGATATAAGAACTGAAATGCCTGAGGAAACTGCCTTTATGTTTTCTTGTTAGGCAGTGTGTTGAAACAGGAGTTCATTTTTGTGGCTGGTTTGATATATCTTATAAAAGAATAACTACTAGTTTTGGGATGTGTTTGCCCTATTTCTCAGCAATTCGTCCTGAATTTGGCATCCTCAGTTGTGACCTGCTAAGGCACGGTTACTCCCATACTGGACTTTTCGATCAGTATGTTGAGCCAGCCCATCTGGTGGCTACTCTGGTAGGTCCATCAGAGTGGGGGAAATGCATCTAGTGCTGAAAGCAGAGAACTGGGAGCCAGCAATCCTGGGCTTTAGTACTCTCTTAGTGGCCAACTCACAGTGTGGGGAAACTTTCAACTCTCAGTGCCTCAGTTTCCCCATCTATTCTGGGGCTAATATTTGGGTGAGGGGATGAAGTTTAATGAGCGACTGTTTGTGAGGCTCTAGATAATCTTCAGTTGAAAGTGCACAGTCCATGCATGTATCTGGCAGAAGCAGCCCTGATGTGGATTAAATGTTGCTATCCCTTGCAAGGTCTGTTTTTGTTTTGTTTTTTCTGGCCCCCGGCAAGAGCAACACAGCATGTGGTGCTGGCCTTTAGGATCCAGCACCCTGTTGTCTCAACCTGAGCTGGAGAGCTGGGTGACACTAGGCTGCCTGTCATTTGCTGTGATCTGTCACAGATGGAGAGACCTGGGAATGAGATCTCCTCTCTGGTGCTCAGTTGAAACCAGCTGTTTGTGTGTTAAGTGCAGCTGGTGCATGCTCCAAGCTCAACTCTGTAATTCTATTTGTATTTTTCGACTGGTTTCCAATTAAACAAAAGGCTAACAGAGGAAATGAGCCAAGTGGATAACACTGCAGGCTGCCCCAGTAGATAGGTGACGTTTCCTACGTGAAATCCAACGCTCTGTTTGTTTGGGCTCTGTTCAACTTTTGGGTGTTGCACAAACATGTATGGTAATGAGCAGTGGTTTGTCAGCCCTGACAGTCACCAGAAGGTCTGAACTACCCACGCAGGCTTTGAATCCAGAGGAGCATGGTGGGGATCACATGAGGCTTTTCACCTCTGACTTTTGGCGATACAGGACAACGACTTCGATTTCAGTCCATCTCTGAGGAGGCATGTGCTCACCGCCCACTCTTGAGTGGCTGGCTGAGACCAGAGCAACCAAGAGCTGGAGGAATAGGGTGCTGCAGGCCAGACTGAGGGGCACTGGCAGAGTTGGAGGGTGAGGGGCTGCAGGACAGGGCTATGGGGCATTGGCAGAGCCCAGAGGGCAGCAGGGCTGGAATAGTAGAGGTGCTGCAGGTCAGTAGTGGGGTTCATCATCGGAACAGAGGTAGCTGTGGGTCAGTGTGGGGGGCATCAGCAGGACGGGGGGGCTGCAGGACTGGGGGTCTGTTGGTCAGTAGTGGAAGCAGTGGCATAAAGGGCTACGGGTCAGTAGTGGGGGGCAGTGGCAGAGATGGATGAGGGAAGCCAGCCCAGCACCAGCTTGCTCTACACGGGCTCTAGGCAGGGATATTGGTCCCTCAACCCCCCACCCCACCCCACCCCACCCCCAAAGGGCTGTTTCCTCCCTAGGGAAGAACCAGGTCAGTGACGCACGGTGCCAGCAAAGGCAGAAGTGGGTGGGAAGTTTTGCCCCATGTCAGAGCAAGAAGAACGGCTGGTGTGGGGCAGGAGTGCTAGGGTTCTGTGGGGGGGGGCAGGGAACCGGGAAAGGGTTCATGCTGGGCCAGTGACCCATGGCGATCGGTGCTTGCTCACCTGTCACCACGCAGCGGGAGGGTGTTGGCTCTGTATGTAACTGGGCACCCTGGGGGCTGTTCGATACAATTCCCCACCCACCTCCCAGGAAGCCACTGTTCTTGTCCTTTGGTTTCCTCTGCTGTCTTCCTGATGAGCTCACTGGCGGGAGGCACTAAAAGCCCAGGTGTGAGGATTCACTTTTCTCCCTCCTTTGTTATGGTGCAAGAACTGCTGCGTATCCCTCCAGGGCTGCTGTTTTATAAATTAAAGTAAATAAAGCTACCCAGACAACTAGCCTTTGCCTTCAAAAACATCTTGGCCTGGGGATGTAAGGGCCGGGGTGGTGAAAAGATGCTGATTGTAACAGGCAGGGCTTTGCCGCCAGCAGGCTGGTGTCAGAGAGGAGAGCACCCCACACTGGCTCTGCTTTTAGGGTGTCTCTTGGTAGCCTCTCCTATGTAAGGTAGCTGCTGTTAGGGAGGCAGGAGATTAGAACCCAGAGCCTGGGAATCAGGAGACCTGGGATCCGGCCACTGACACTCTGAGTAGGTCCCCCACCACCTGGGGAGCGCTCCCCTTTCTCACAGGGCTTAGGGAACATTCAGTCACAGAGCGGGGCAGCCTCAAAAGTGATCACTGATTTGTAGTACTCTATGTCCTCAATAGGGAAATTAGCCCCTGTCCAGACTCAGTGTGAAGGAAACGGGGATCGTAGGGGAATAGGCAGCATTTTACTGCTCAAGGGAAAGTTACCCAGCCAGGCGAATGGTGAGGAACAGAAAGCTCTTGTCTGTGTGTATCCGTCTGTCTTTCCATCTTCCCAGACTATCTTGTCAGAAGAAGAGGGTGAGAGGGAATGTTGGTGGATACTTTTGACCTCCTCCTGTTCGTCTCTTTGGGTGGCTGGGTGTTTTCAAGCCACACAGCTGCTGTACAAACAATGGAATGGTGCCGGAATGGTGCCAGATTGGAGCACTGAATCTGGTTGCTCAGTGTGAACCTCACAGGGGCTGGGTTAACGGTATTCAGTGAAGGCTCACACTGCAATTGCTTTCCCGCCCTAACTCTTCTCCCCACAACCTTTCTCTGGAGACATGTCTGCTCTCCAAATCAGCAACAAGACTCCTCGTTCTTTTTGCTGAAACAGACTAACACGGCTGCCCCTCTGAAACTCGTCACCATGCAAGTCTCTGTATCAGGGTAATCGCACAGAATGGCAACATTCAGGTCTCAGCATGGTTTGGTGTGAACAGACTCCAGCTCCCTCACTACTCTGGAAGTCAGTAAAATGGGGGGCAGTGTGGGGGGAGATGGAGACACTCTCTCCAGCCCTCCAGAGGCACAAATCAGTCATGTTGCTTAGACCTGCACCCATCCCATTAGCAATCCAGTGATCTCCGTGCCTGAGTTAGCCTGTAGCTTTTTTCTGACTCTTGGGGATATGCACATTACCAGCCTTTAATCAGTTATATATTAATGTTAGTTTAATGGTGTTCTGCCAGCCAGTTATTTTAGCTGGATTTTAAAAGAATTGGCTGCTTTTATGACCAACAAAAATAGCATCTGTTGCCCTGTGAGATAAGTGCTCCTGCTGAAGGCTGTCAACTCATGGCCCCAGGATTCAGGGCAGAGAAATTTTTCTCTCCTGTGCAGTGTTGCACAACTGGCCAGGTGCATGATGGTGAATTTCGCCTTCCTGCAAAACATCGAGTGTAACCCCAGGGTCTGTTCTCAGCAGTTCTGTCGTTGTAGGATTGTGATTTAGTTAAAATCATCCTCCCAGCATTGTTTGTTGCTATTGTCTGATATTCTGGCTGCACACGGCCCTCTGCTTGGACACAGTTATATTGATAATAAATCGATCACCTAATTAACCAGAAGAAAGATTTCAGCGACCAACGGTGTAACTTCCCCAGTGCTACTGCAGTAGAGATATGCTGGCTCTGAACAGTCGGGCCCCCTGGATGGTGAGGAGGTCACCACCTGCCCTCTGGCCTGGCTGGCCAGTCTGTGGGTTCCTACACAGTAATTCCCCACAAGCTGTGTAAACTTCTGTGGGCTTCAACAAACACTTCACGTGACAAAGGCTTCTCATTTGCAGTCGCCGTCAGTTGCAATTGTGTAAAGCTGCAGTACGTACAATTAAATCAGTGGAGTTACTCTGGGATTATACCAATGTAACTGAGAGCAGAATCTAGCCCCAGACAAACTGCCCCCACGAGCCTTCATTGCCCAGCATTTCTCATCCTCCTCTTACCTTTTGGAGGACATTGAACAGCAAACCTGAGGGGGAAAAAGCTTCTGGAAGTTTACAAGAAACAATTATGCCAAGTGTATAATTGTGGGAACATTATTTATGAATTAAAGGTAACTGATATATATGGATTTATGCCATCAGAAAGTCTCTTCTCCAGCATTGAGGGGAAAGGCTAGACTGGCATTTCTAGTCATGCTCCCTTCAAAATGCGGCCTAGCCCAAGCTGACTAAGGCCCCAGTAGGTGTGTGAAAATGCAGGAACCTACAATTTTAAAAAAGTAGGTAAGTCAAACAGCTGTTGACAATGGCTCTCTTCTCTAAGTACCTTCCAGTGTTAAAGAGCTGGATGATGTCGTCAAAAGATAAAATGCTCAGAAAACCCCCATACTCAGACTAGATTGGTTCAAGATGGTCATTGTGGGGAGGGGCAAAAGGTAATTAATTCCTGCAGGCATGTCCTGGTTGTACTGCCCTGTTAAACAGAAAAACTTGGGGGCTGTATTGATGCAGAATGTTTCTCTAAGCAAAAAGTGCCACGTTCTGTATTGTAACAGTTAATGTGATAACTTCCAGTGCTCATATGACAGTGCTTTGTAAAAGTCCTGATAACTTTCTAATGAAACCATTAGTTTTAAAGAAACAGAACCGAAACAAATCCAATGTTAGGAGCTGGCTTAGGTTCTAGCAGGGATGGGAGAGCCGATCATACTCCAATCCTGAATAGCAGACAAAATCTCACCAAAGGAGCTTTCAAGTCTATTTACTCTGATCAGGCTGGGAAGCGGTCACAGCCAGGGCCCAGCATTTGGACACATTAGGAGCATAATGACATGGTACCTATTGTGGGGTGGGTGGAGGGATCCCTGTGTCTATAGCCTGGGAATAAAGTGGTTGAAGTGCAGAGGCAGGAAGATGGACTAGACCATCTAGTGAATCTTTTCCAACTCTCGTGATGTCTGAGGGAGGTACTAGGTTGCTGCAGGCTGTTACTGCCTTTGGATTTCCAGTAACGGTTATCGCTGTTCTTTTCAGTGTTAGGTTTGGCCATGGTGGGTCTTTCCAGCTGCCAAGTCAGTGTCTTCCCTGCTCCAGCAGAGAAGGGTAGTTTGCTGTCAGGAAGAATTGTCACTACCTCTGGGGGATTTTGCTTAATTTCTTGTATGATTATCATCATCCTATTTCTACTGATTATGCACCATCAGCATGCTCCATGACAGGTCGCCTTAGTGAGGGTTTATTTTAACTTTCTATCTTGCTGCTGGGAGGATGGCTGGGGGTGATCTTTTTAGAAAGGCAGTGGCTTTTCGCTGCTGTGCTCCATGGCCTCATCCCTGCTCACTTTGTACCATCTGGGCCGTAAGTGATCTCTGCAGTAGGAAGAAATAAATGTTATCCAAATGAGTGAGTCATTGGCTGGCACTAGTTCTGCATTTGCAAGTTGTTTCCTTTTAGCCAGGGAAGGGTTGTTCAGGAGTCATGCAATGTTTTCAGGCTGGGGAACTGGAATCCCTCCCTGTTCGTATGGTAAATACAGAGATTTGCAAGAGACCAGTTAGCTGGTTTTCCCCAAAATAGAACTGTTTGTTAAAGTTGGAGAAACATTTATGGGGCATGGCTGCAGGAAAAGCAGGGCATCTGTATAAAATTTGTCATGCCGAGAATACTCAGATGGAGTTGGGTTATTTTTCTTCACTAAGTTTTAGTTGTGCCCAGTTACCTAGATTTTATTTTATGCCTTGTTGGGTCCTAACTTCTTTTCCTGATAATGCTGTGTCTTTTTGATTTTGTTACTGATGAATGCACTTAAGGGGCCAGACTTAGTCCTGGTACAAGTGGATACCCCACCACTGAAGTCAGGCTGAATTTGTGCCAGATATCCTTTTATAATTCAATTTTTGTGTGTGTGTGTGTGTGTGTGTGTGTGTATATATATATGTGTATATATATATATAAAATAAACTACATAAACTTCTTATTATATATTAACTATTTGCTATCTAATTGTAGCTATATGTGAAATATTTAATTTTGTTACATTAATGGTTAAAAGATAGATAAAATAGAAATCAATTAATTGTTATACAATTCAAACAAACCAAATTTGTTTATAAAAAGCCAACTAGCTAAAGAAAAAATTAAGATAATGTGAGAATAGAGGCAAAATTCAGAGGAAAGGAATAGAGATGGGAAGGGAAGGAAATGGGTAGAGAGGAGGGGAAGGTGAGGGGGCCTCATGTATTTAATAGGATCATTTGTGTCCCATCTTAAACAAACTGAGGACTGTCTAAATGTCTCTTTGCTAAGATGTGTTTTAAAGAAGCCTCTGTATATTGGCAGGACCATTCATTCTCGCTGGTTCAAGGCCCAGGGCCAGGTTCTAAGCTGTGACACTGCCCCTTTGCATTGCTCAGGTCTTGCAAAGGAGCCAGCACACCTTCACATCTCCCTAACTGGGTATTTCCTGGAGGGAGGAGTCTCTAGCTGGCATGAAGCAGCACAGCCAGCTCCTCCGTCACTCACTGCAGCCGCTCTGATGTGGCTGGCAATCTGCTCCTCCCTCAGTGACCGAGCTGCTGCTGACTTCTTTGTAGGTTTCTCCCCTTAGTGGAGGCTGGATGCAGCCGGAATCCAACCCCAGCACAGCTGACTTGGTGTGGCAGCGTTGGGTCCATGTTTCTTCTGTGTCCCATCTCCAGTTGCCAGCTCCCTGGAGCCCAGAGCTGTAACTTTTATTTGGCATCGACTGGTGCTTGATCTGTGTGGCTCCCAGTGGCTGGAGTTCACATGACCCCTTCTCTACAGTCTGACACTTTCAGTTCTGTTTGAAAACACGGCACCTTCCAGCTGATGATGCAGCTCTGCCTAGAGAAACTAGATGAGCCAGATGTCCAAGCCTGCCAGGCTCGTTCCATTGTTCAGACTGTTGCTGATTCGGAGAACTGCTCTGCAGGACTCGCTGTTAGAATGAAGGCGGATAGGTTAGGGATGCCTCATGGCCAGGTGCAGCAGCAGCTGTCTAGTTTGCTATAGGTCAGGTGTGAATGGTAAATACCCTATCCCCTCTCTCTGCTCTAACCCAGTCAGTGCATTAACCTACCTCCGAAGCACCACAGCTTTGAATCCCAGCAGCATAACTCAGCCCTTCCTCCTTCTGACTAGAGCTGTGTGCAGCCCTGGCAGGTCCTGGGCAAACTTTCATTAATGAATCTCCCTTCCGAACAGTAGCACCACACTCTGCTTCAGTCCAAGGGCAGCCTCTCCTGAGCAGCGAGAGCTGATAGGGCTGAGCTGAATCACCATGTGACAGTATTGTGATGCACAGTGTTAAAACCACAAACTACTGTAACTCAGCTCACTTTCCCATTGACGTCACGTCTCCTGAGATGAAAGCAGTAACTCACTATGTGGCTGAGCGATCATCTCTCTCACTTGAGTGAGTGCAGTGGCTATCCATAGCCGCTACCCCATGACAGACAGATCTCACGTGTCATCTCATGCCAGGCCTCAGGCACTCTGAGGACCTACTGCACAAGTGGAACCTGTAGGCTTGGGAATCTTCAGCAGGGCTACAAATGCAGTGTCAATCCATGACTCATTCCTGTTCTGTATCCAGAAATTAACTTCTTCCTAGGCATGGCTTATTGGATCAGACCAGACAGAACCTCTGCTGAGAATTCTTGCATGGTCTCTCAGCCAGTTCTGAAAATGAAGGTGAGGAATGTAAACGGAAGACATGCCATGACTTAGTACAGCATGGTCCCACTCATCCCATTCCTGGATAGACTCACGTCCTCCAGAGTGTCCCCGCCATTCCATGGGGAACTTAGATCGGGCTTTTCAGAAGCATTAATTGATATTTATTATTGATCTTTCAGTAATGTCGGAAGGTCCCATCCCCATTGTACCAACACACAACAAAAGATGGTCCCTGCCCATACCATTTCAGTGTAAGACAAGAGGCAATAGATGGATTATTAATGATCTTCTACAGTCAATAATAATCAGAGCCTTTATATAACAACAATAGTTTTTCCTTCTATAGGACAATTATTATAAAGATCTCTAAACAAGGGTCCCAGCCCCCAACAGGATTCTCAGTTAGGAAATAGATCCTTTTTGGCAGAACATAGAAAAGCTTCTCAAGAGACTGCCTGGGTCAGTTCAGTCAGATACTAGTGTGATGAGCACAGACACTCATGGATATACACATTGGTACATAGATAGACACGTTAATTCAAGCTGTGAGGCTCACTCTGTTCTGATCATTCTGAAATTCACTGGTTAATTCACCAATAAGACACACAAAAGTCCGGAAACTTAATATCCTTGTCCCATAGCCCCAGTAACTTGGCCACATTGTTGGTATGGCTAAACACGCACATGTAACACTAGCACTGCATAAATGCAAGGGGCTAAGATGCAGTTTCTTTGCTGAATTTCATTTGTTGACATTTGGAACCATGGTTCATTACTGCAGCTTCTGGCAATTCACTCATATACACTCTTGTTATTAACCGAACCTGGACTGAGATATTGAGGAAACCGCTAGTGCCACCTAAGCATTTTCTTTTCTTCTCACTCATAACTTCCCAATGTGCTTGGACAAGATTTAAGTGAATTTCCTTTTCCTCAGAAACGAGGCACTTTGCTAGCCAGTTGCAAACTCATAGGACAACTGGTGTATCTTTCAAAGGGGACCTCTCTAACAAGCCTCTCTCATTGTACAGCCTCACAGACCATCCATCGAGTTCATATCTGTCAGAAAATGCCCCATCACAGCCATGTTAAGTGCACAGTGCAGGGTGCGATTCACCCTCTGTGATGTGCTGCCCACATGGAGTCTGCAGGACATGAAACTCTATGCCAGGGGTTCTCAATCTGTTTTCTTTCTGAGTCCCTCATCCCTGTGCTATAAAAACTCCATGGCCCACCTGTGCTACAATAGCTGGTTTTCTGCATATAAAAGCCTGGGCGGACATTAGGGGACAGCAAGCAGAGCAATTGCCTGGGGCCCCATGCCACAGGGGCTCCTGCAAAGCTACATTGCTCAGGCTTTATCTTTAGCCCCAGGCGATGGGGCCCTAGGCCCTGGGATTCAGCACCATGCGGTGGGCTTCGGCTTTCTGCTCTGGGTCCCAGCGAGTCTAATGCTGGCCTGCTTGGCAGCCCCCTGAAACCTGCTCTCAGCCCCCCAGGGTGTCCTGGACCCCTGGCTGAGAACCACTGCCCTATGCTGTGCCAACCTACAACATACTCCTTCCCATTATTTTCTTCCCGGGCATCACTCGTGGTACAAGATGAACCCTCTCCTGAGGCCTCCTGCATGATCAGTCATTCTCAGAACTTTAGTTTTATCTGCTTACCATAAAGGTAGAGCAGCGTCAACAAAAAAAGAAGCACCAGGGCCAGGTATGCAAGGCCCCCCTGTATTATCATAGGTGGATGAGCTTAGACATTCAAAATCCCTAGAGTGGCTTCTCTTCTCCAAAGAAACATCAAACTGATGAGGCTGGATTGCATCTGAGGTCCACCAAGTCCAGCCCCTTGCCTCTGACATTGGCTGGTCCCAGATGCTTCAGAGGAAAATGCCAGACCCCCAAGTGCAGCAGATGTGCAGTAATCTGTCCCTTCGTTAGATCTCCTCCTGATCTCCAAGAGTTAGCGACTGGCATCGTAAGCCCCAAGGCAGGAGGTTTAATATCCCTGCCACACTATGTATTATAATGATAACTCTGGACATGGAAGGGAATGGAAGTGAGCAGAGGAACATTTGGGCTGGAAATCAGGAATACATTCCTAAAGGTGGTCTCTTGGCCTAGGGAATAGTTCCTTGACTGCACTGATGTCTTTCAAATGGATTATCTCTTCCTTGTGGGCAAGGGACTTTTTTGGGAGCCTTACAGATGAAACTTAAACAATACAGAATCTCCAGCGGGACTGAATAGGCAGTGCACTCTGTGACTTGTTCCATTTTCAGACAGTCATTATTTCCCCCCCCCTAAATATCACTAGCCAGATCAGACCAGTACAAACCTCTTCTGAGGCCTTCTGGACACCCACTCCTTTGGTGTCCTGGCCAGTTCTTGGCATAAAGGTGGGAGAATGTAAAGGGGAGAGGCCTATCACCCAGCATGGAGCCATCACCTATTCAGTTTATCTTTGGCACATACCAGAGAAGCCTGGGCTCCTTGCATGAACGGAGGCAGCAGGATGCATGACCTTTTGGAGCTATTAATAATGTTTTACACCCAGAAATAATCACAGCTTTTCTCACAGAAATGTCATCAGCGCTTGAATGGATGGAAGGAAAAATGGTCTTTCTGTGTGGCTGGTGCCAACTCTTCCCTCCTGGCATGGACCTGGGCTGCACACAGATTAATTCCTTTTTGAGAATACAAGTGCGCATTGTTAGACAGCTCTCTTGACAGTAACAAGGCCCTCTCACAGCTGAATAGTGGATAGGCCATGGAGGCAGCACGGACATGAGCCCAGCAGCATCACAACTGGACATCCACCTCCCTGGGGAGTTCTGGGCTTAGAGCACCACTGCCGACAAGGTCAGACACTGAATGTCTGATTTATATGAGCTTTACTGGCCAGTTTCAAGTATCCCTTTCCTAGCATAGATGAGCTCTTGGCTGTGACCTGCAGCTCAAAGCGCTAACCTTCTCTTGCTGATTAACATCTAATGTGTATCAGTGGCATCTCCTGTTTCCTCTGTGGCTGGGAGCATCACTTCCACCTGCCGTTGTACCAGTGGCTGTCGGTGACTCGTGTGAAATCCTCACAGCTGGGTCATGAACTCTTCTTGCCTGCTGAGAGGCCTCCTCAGCTCTGCACTGTCAGCTGGTTGTGGGGCCACCAGCTTTCTGTACAGCCAGGGGTGGTGAAGTGGCAGGCCAGGAGCACCAATAACGATGTTTCCAGTGACTGGGACATCAAACTAGCAAGCAGAAGAGCAGGGGCAGGAGCCGAGTCCCAGCATGGTGCTCAGAGGCAGCAGGAGCCAGGCCTGTGCAAGATGCCCAGAGGGAGAAGGTGCTCACGGGAACTCAGTGCCATGGCGGCCAGCCATCAGAGGAAGTGGGGCACGTTGTGGTCAAGTCCCATCACGGCGCTCAGAGGCCCCAGGAGTTTGGAGGAGCCAAGGATGGGTGTGGCGCTCAGAGGGAGCAGGAGGTCCTAGGTGGGGAGCTGCATTCCAACACAGAGCTCCAGGGAAGATCTCCCTTCATTTCCCTGGGGTATTTTACGTGGCCAAGGAAGCCTGGGAGACATTCCCTTTGGAGCCCATTTGCACCTCTGCTAATGGTATGGCTACTGAGCAGTGCAATGCCATCCCGCAGGGCTGGCTGGTTCCCCTGCCGGGCCTGGCCAGGTCCCCTCCCCATAGCTGATGTCAGTGTTAATCTGCCTTGAAATGTTTTGCCACCTTTGAACTGGGTGACATTCGTCTTCACTGTCTCTCTGCAATGAAGCTAAGGGTGAAAGCCTGGCCCTGTTGGAATCAATGGGCATTTGGCCAATCACTTCACTGGGGCCAGGATGTCACCCTGGATTGTGTGCCAGGAATTCTGCAAAACAAAACAGCCACTTTGTACCTTCTCTACTTTAATTTTGCACAAAACAAGAAGGCAAGAGATTCAGAACGGGTCTGATGGGAGACTGACGCAGCCTTCTGTCATGCCTGCTCTTTGTTTACACCCCCAGGGTCCCTGCAACAACACCCTTCCTGGAGCTCCCCCATCCCCACGGAGCAAGGAATCCTCTTTCCCTGCCCGCTGGCGCCCTCGATGGGAGAGTTGGTTTAATAGGCCTTTGCAGAGGACTACGAGTTGTTTCTGTCCACGTGGCTCAGGTGTGTGGGAATGATTCAACAACCCGTACACGTCTGTATTTCTCAAACTACGGCATTGACTAGGGTCTGGATTGTCCTTCATTGAGCTGGGATTTCGCATGCCCTGGGGCCACCATCAGTCTCAGGAGCAAAAGAAATGAAAAGTGAAAATGAGTTTAGCTGTTTCACGGAAACCTCTGAGTAGAAACCAAACCCGCAGCCCTACCTTGAAATCACAGGCTGGCCCAGCAGTGCTGGAAGGACCCAAATCTCTGTGCAGGGCGTGTGGGGCAGCCCCCACAACCTTATTGCAGGAGATGGAGAGGTGGGGTCAGAACTGGCTGCTCAAGGCCAAGAGCTTTGCCAAATAAATATAGGCTGGATGTCTTGTCTCCCCTGACCTCCCTGCTGTCTGGTCAGTCTTACATTTGGTCATTCCACAGCTTCTGTAGTGTAATGTTGATTCTCTTCACACACACTGAATTTTGGTTTGTGTTACAATTTGTAACGTCAGCGACTCAATATTTTGGAAAGTTTCTGTTGCCCTTTAACATAAATCTTTGCACAGAGGGAGAAGCTGAGGCACAGCAAGGGATGTGCCTTGTCCACAACCGTCCAGCCAGTCTCTGTCAGAGCAGGAGCTCAGCATTTACTAGTTTCCAGGCCTGAGCTCAGCCAGGCTTCCCTGCTCTATTAACCGATCGATTGCGCTACTTGTTTTATAAGCACAAATGACTGTGATAAAACCCTTCCCCATCCCAGCGACCTGCAGGGCACCCTTGGCACTCCCAGGCCAGGGCTGTCCCTCCCATTCCACAGCCTATATTGCCTTGTGCTTAGAAAGCCTTTGCACTGATGTAACTGAGCAGTGACCAATCAGGGTGCAGCAAAAATTCCCCTTCTGAAAGCAGCTTCTCCTTATTTGGGAGCAAGAGACACAGGAAAGAGGGAGGTGGGGTTAGCCCGGTGTCTCCCTGCCTGGATCAGGATCACTGCCTGCCATTGCTGGGTGCTGCACTTACACCAGGTCCCATAAAATAACTCCTCAAAGTTGTCTTCCTACTGCAGTTGACAGATGAACTCTCCTTTGTCCAGAAGCTCTTAGGGGCCCATTTGAGGCAATAAACAGTTAAGTAAGGGAAGTGGCTGCCAGGCGCAGGGCAGGGCAGGGCAGAACATTCTGCTGCATCCTTAGCTCGTGATGCTGTGAAAATACCAAGAAGCCGTCACAGCACAAACTCAGGCAGTGCTGGCACAGGTCCGTGGTAGGTGGCTGCCTACAAATATCAAATCAGGGGCCCCGGCAGGTGCTCCAGGACTTGACAGCTATACCCACAGGAAGCCCTGGGGAGTGGGGTTCCACTGCAGGTGCACTGGGGCAATCTGAGTGCTGAATTCCCATCACAAAGCTCTGGGGGTATGTAAAGTCTGGGGGGTTTCGTTTCTAGTGGGGATCTTTACTGTTTGTGCATGGTAAGAAGTTCCCCAATCCTAGCTCCTGGGCACCCACTAACTGCAGGGACCTTGCTCCATATTTATACCTTGAAAAAAAGCCTCTCTAGCTGCCCTGATGCATCTGCTTTGTGCCACACTTTGGGGTTACTTACAACAGAAACAGCGCTGACCTCGGGCAGTGAATGTGCCCCCTTTCCAGTCCATTTTACTGAAGTAGATTTGAACGTAACACTGAGTTGTACTTGGCCTTTAACCTTCTTCAGGTGCTGCAGGGAACTGTCTTGCAGCCCCCTGCAGTCTGAAGTTTTGGGTTCAGATTGATCCAAATACTCAAGTGAAACTCGCTCAAAGCCCCTAGCTTTCATGTGAAACCGCAGGAAATAGCCAGATTGGGCTGGTTTCAACAGAAAACCATAGGGGATCCCTATGAGCTTGTAGTGAAACCTGACACCAGGTGTGGTGTCAGGGGCCTTGCAGACTGTTGTGAGATTGCAGTGAGTGTGTGATTAGACCCTAACTGCTGCAGGGGACAGAGGGTCTGTGTGGGCTTTGCTGTGGCTGGGATCGCCTCTCCTCATTACCAAGCTGGGGCCAAAGGACCATGGAGATGCGAATCTGGCCCTAAAACCTTTTAAAGACTCTTTGATGGGTGTGGAGGACTAGTGGGGGAGGAATTACCTAGTGACAAGATTGGGTAACTACAGCTGTTCTTGAGCCAAAGAGATGAGGAAATCTGATAGCTGATTGGACAGGCTGGGCTTTCCCCAGGTGAGTCCTGATCATCAGTGTTGAGAACTGGTTGAAAGCTACTGGAAGCGGTTGGGGTGGGTTGCAGCAGGGCAGTGCTGAGTGGAAAACAATGACCAGAGCAAGGGGCGCTGGGTGGATGTGAGAACAATCAAAGGGCTTTATTGCACTTCTGCTGCACTTCAAGTCAGAGCAGTTTAGATATGATGGGGGTGGTACCTGCCGGTCGGTTTTTCTGCTTCCTGAAGGATTTTAGTAACAAAACCACCGGGAAAAAAAAGAATGGGCTACCAAAGAGCAAACAAATAACCCCTAGGCAGAGGAAGTTTTGGGGAGAATGCTGGAGCAGTGTTCTTGCTACTAACCTTATTCGGGGATCATCCTCTGGCTGTCACTGACTGTAAGGTGCTTGCACTCCTTCCTTGTGAAGACACATAGCGTGCAGCCATGACACACTTACAGTCTCATACCCCCAGTCTATTGCAGTGGGCCTGTGAGTAGAATTCCACTGGCGATGGCTGAGAGAAGCATAGCTCATGACGTATGTAGCCTTTCTACAGAGCTTTACAAACTCACTTATCAGAAGCATAACACGTAGGAGAAACTATGAGCCTGGTTAAGCTTCAGTCCACCTAAAAAACAGGCAGGCCTTTCTTCTGAGAGCTCTTGGGACCCATTCAGTCCATCTCCCTAGCAGCAAATATCACACTGCTCTGCTCAGTCTAATTCTAAACATGCCAAGCGATCTGCTGCTCAGGTTGGGATTGGGCTTGTTGCAGAGACCAGGATTAAAGCACTCTGGAGACCACGAGCAGCAAGGCTCAAGGGGGTGGCTCTGTGGCACTTCCAGAAGGGTGGGTTGGCAGACACAGGACCTTTCTGGAGTGATTACATCTGAGACGTAAGGGAGTTCTGGAGGACTCATGACCACCAAAAATAAATTAAGCTGTTTTCTAATCACATGGGAAATCAGAGTTTTAGAGGAAACTGTAGGACAAGTTGCTGCTGTTCAGTGCTTGAATTCTGAAGGGGCTGGCGGGAGGCTGGCTCTTCTTGCTACTATTAGGGGCTACCTCACTTCTGTTGCTACTGTTTAAGTTAAAGTCAGCCACTTACTCTCCCCCCCCCAGTAGCTCTGCATTGCTGCTGCTCCTCCCGAAAGCAGGGAAGAGCTGTCTCAGGCTGGAAGGGCCTGGTGTAAATGACGCTTCCAGTGAAGAGTGACAGGAGAGCCAGAAGCTCTAGCCTGATCTGTAGGAATGTGAATCCTCCTGCTGGGTGCATTTACATTGCAATTACGGTGATATTTGTAGGGGAAACATTTTCTATTGTTGTGTTAGTTTCCTGATCCAGCAGGTTCAGACTGACGCAGTCTCCTTATGTTTTTTTCCTTGGCTAAACCACCGCTAGCAGCCTGGCTGCCGATGATGCAGGAATGTCTGTTGCTGTGGACACTGCTCATACTTGACATGTATGAAGCTTCCCCTGCACAGTCCCCCTGGAGTGGGAATGAGACACTATGACTGGTCACTGCATCCTAGTGGTACGGAGCTGGCTTTCCTCTCCCCTCACTGCACAAAAAAACTAGCATCTTACTGTTGTCTGTGGAAATTCTCTCCCCACTCTGCCCTCCAAAGCTGTGTGTGTCCATCTGTCTAGGTGTGTGTGACCTTCACCACGACAGGATCTGAACTCCGTGTGGTTCATTATCCTTGTTTTCTCCCTTTGCTGCTGCCACTAGCTAAAGTTTCAAACTGCAGCCATTAGGACAGGGGTATGCATGCCGAAGGTGGCACCTGAGCTGATTTTCAGTGGCACTCGCACTGCCCAGGTTCTGGCCACCAGTCGGCTCTGCATTTTAATTTAATTTTAAATGAAGCTTCTTAAACATTTTAAAAACCTTATTTACTTTACATACAATAGTCCTTTAGTTTATATATGGTAGACTTAGGGCTTGTCTACATCAGAAAGTTGCAGCGCTGGTGAGGGAGTTACAGCGCTGCAACTTTGAAGGTGTACACATCTGCAGGGCACCACCAGCGCTGCAACTCCCTGTTTGCAGCGCTGGCCGTACTCCCGTTTTGTCTCGGGTGTAGAAGATCCAGCGCTGGTGATCCAGCGCTGGTAATCCAATGTAGACAGTTACCAGCGCTTTTCTTGACCTCCGTGGAAGGAGGAAGCCTCTGGTAATCAAGCTGGTTTCCTTTCCCGGTTTGCTCTCTCGGTCCCGGAGCCACCCAGCAAACCGCAGGGAAGGAGACCTGCTTGCTCGGGGTTCCGGGACCGAGAGAGCAAACCGGGAAAGGAGACCAGCTTCGCCGCGGTTTGCTCTCGCGTTCCCGGAGCCACCCAGCAAACCGCAGGGAAGGAGACCTGCTTGCTCGGGGTTCCGGGACCGAGAGAGCAAACCGGGAACGCCGCGGTTTGCTCTCTCGGTCCCGGAGCCACCCAGCAAACCGCAGGGAAGGAGACCTGCTTGCTCGGGGTTCCGGGACCGAGAGAGCAAACCGCGGCGAAGCTGGTTTCCTTTCCCGGTTTGCTCTCTCGGTCCCGGAACCCCGAGCAAGCAGGTCTCCTTCCCTGCGGTTTGCTGGCTGGCTCCGGGACCGAGAGAGCAAACCGCGGCGTTCCCGGTTTGCTCTCTCGGTCCCGGAACCCCGAGCAAGCAGGTCTCCTTCCCTGCGGTTTGCTGGCTGGCTCCGGGACCGAGAGAGCAAACCGCGGCGAAGCTGGTTTCCTTTTCCGGTTTGCTCTCTCGTCCCGGAACCCCCCTTGAAGCCGCCCAACAGCGCTGCAGTGTGGCCACATCTAACACCACTTGCAGCGCTGGTTGCTGTAAGTGTGGCCACTCTGCAGCGCTGGCCCTATACAGCTGTACTAATACAGCTGTAACAACCAGCGCTGCAAAATTTTAGATGTAGACATGGCCTTATAGAAAGAGACTTTCTAAAAAAGTTAAAATGTATTATTGGCACACGAAACCTTTAAATTAGAGTGAATAAATGAAGACTTAGCACACCACTTCTGAAAGGTTGCCCACCCCTGGATTAGGATAAGAAATTCAAGGAGAGAACATGTTAGAACAGGGCTGAATTAAGGCAGGATTCTCTGGAGCTGGGCACATGGATTCATCGTGGTAAGGGGCAGAGATGCCGCTCCCTGCTATGGGCTGGGACTGTCCCCTGCAGGGAAGGGCCTGAGAAACTTCACCTGGAGCAAAATCAAGGAATTGGGGGTGGGCAAAAGACAAATATCCATCAGACAGGGGGAGGAGAAAGTAGAAGACAGTGTCTTGGGGCACAGGGAAGCTTAAAGTTTCTCTCGTCGTCTTTAGCCTTAATCCACCCCTGTTTAGCAGAGGGAGCAAAATATGTTTATGGTGCAAACCTCTGGAAACAGGCAGAGGTGAATCAAGAGGCATGCGTGTGTTGATGGGGCAGCATGTCCTTTCCTGGGAGATAATCTGATAGTGGGGGTTGGTGAGATACACTTGGAGCATCTCCTGGGACTTGCTTTGTTTTTGCCATGGGGAGTGGAAACTAAGGTCACAGCTGTTATGGTCACAGTTGTTTCAATAAATAGCCACAGAAAGTCCCAGGATTAAACACCAAGACAAGTCTGTGTGTGGAGGCAACCGCTTGGCTCACACACCCTTGTTTTATAATGTAACAGCTCAGCTCAAGAAATATCCCCTGCTTTCCACGCTGTGTGAAGCTGCCTGCCAAAGCCCTGGCTGTAGGAGCCTGATCTATGCAGCAGAGAGAGTGGCTGGCTGCAGAAATGGTAAAACTGTAGTCCTGATACTGAATATTCCTATTAGAAGTGAAGACTCACGAAGCTGAAATTGTAGGAGGAGGTTTTTTTGCACTAAAAGCATGAACCCCACAGCTGTTTAGGTTCCTTACATGAATAACTTTTCGTGCTCCTCACCCTAGGGCTTGTGCATTTCATTCTCTGAGTCAAGATGGGCAGGAGCAGTTTGAGAGGTATGGGGAGCAGGCCAACACGGAGTTATTTTGTCAGTGATGTGGAATTTGGGGGTGAGCCACGAGATGGCAACATTTGCAGAGTGCCTCAAATTATTTAGGTTGGTGAAAAGTGGGGAGGGCTGTGAGGTGCTGCAAAGGGCAGCCTGGGGCCAGGCGAATGGGCCGCACCAGGGCAGGTGAGATTCAAGGCTGGCCAATGCCACGGACTCCAAGCTGCTCAGCTTCCCAAATTGACCAGGACTCTCCCCATTTCCCAGGCTCCCAAGCACCTGTGTGTCTCTCCCATCTCCATCTGGGGAACAGAGGGCGACTGCAAATCATAAATATCTTTTGGAGTCTTCCACGTGCGGCATGGCCCCTCACCCATTGGTGCTGCTCTGGCTGGGACCCTGAGCCAGTGTGATGGACAGAGGGGTGGGATGCAGGCAGGCCTCTAGCCTTTATGGCCAGGGATGAGGAACGTATCTGAAACAGGGTCTCTGGTGAGGCCGGGAGAGGGGAGCCAGCGATGAGATGGGAGGGCATTGCCAACAGCACTCAGGATAAGAGCTGGATGCCATGTTGAACAACTCCGTAGGAAGCGCAGCCCAGGATGCAGAACAAGAGGTTGGGGTGAATAAGGAACAGGGCAGAGAATAACATGCCAGTTGTTTTATAATGCAACTGGGCCCCCTCCACTGGGATAAAGTGACGATGGACTGCTTAGAAAGGTAAGGAATAGGAGAGGGCATTTTAGAGGTGTGCAGAAAAAATGTTATGTTGGAGAGAAGGTAGGTCTGGCCCCCTTACTCACTCTCCATAGAACATCCCTTCTGGCCTGACACCTATGCAACTTGAGGGCAGCAAACGTAAAGCTGATAAAAGGCCATGCGCCCTACCATTGGGAACAGGGTGGTTAATGCCCACTGACACCAAAAGCTTAGAGGAATTCAAAATAGGTTAAATGTTTGCATGGATAATAAGAGATATAAGCTGTCCTGCTTCAGGGCATAAACCAATCGCAGATTGCCATAGGCTACAGAGGGGCTTCCCCTGGGGGCAGGATTAGAGCAACACATGGCTAAAAACACCAGTGGCCATTATAAACTAACCCTGCTACCGCTCCACCACTAGTGCTCAAGAGACAAGGTGGGTGAGGTACCAGCTTTTATTGGACCATGTGCTGTTGCAAGAGACTAGCTTTCGAATACACAGAGCTCTTCGGGCGCTGGTCAACTTCAACTCGCCCTATTAGAAGTCACGCTGCAGCAGCAGCGCACCAGAGCTAAAATCATCCCAGGGCCTTTGAAAACCTCGTGTATGTGTCACTACAGTAAGGAAGACTCTTTCCCATCATTATTGCATGGCCAGACATTGAGATGTGGAGGGCTTGCTTCATTCAGCAATAAGGCATGGCAGGGTGTGGTTATAATACAGTTTCATTGTCAGCGCTCTATCAGGCAGCTAGGTATGAATGACTGCACTTTAATCCGCACCCTGCAGGGCACTGTTGCAATTATAAAATGTTCTTAGAGGAAATAAACACTAAATATGTACATAGGTAAGTAACTTTCCATTAAAATAATATAGACTTGTAAGAATACTGGTAAACATTTAGTTGAAAGAATTAATTGGTTCTCATTTGTTTTTTTAGCCCAGTCAATGCTTGAGATTAGGTGACTGTATTTTCAAAATAAGAAACTAGGACATTGTTGTGATGATGGCATTTTTTTAGGGTTGCAAAATAGTGATAAAGTATGTTATGAGTTGTAAATGCTGTTGTTGGTATTGCCCGACTCTGAATCAACAGTGACAGGTGTATTTCTCAGAGTGGAGGATTTTTTCTGATAACTTGGTGTTGTGTTGTTAACATTCACTTTGAGCAAGAGAACCACTTTCAATAGTGTCTGTGTTTCTCTGACATTTCACTCCAAACACCATTCATCACATTGAACAGTCAAGTTGCTGGACTGTTTCTAATAAACACAGAACAAATTCCATTCAGTGCAGTGATGGGTCTTGAATAAACCTAGTGCCGTTGATTTAAAAACAAAAACAAATTTTGACTAATGAAATTAAAAAACAGGATAATTTAGGGCTTCTGGGACACTGAGATATCTCATGAAAAACTTGCCCAAGTAGGCAATTTCTCTTCAGGTTAGACTTCATTTGGACACTAGAGCAGGATGTGTCTGAGTTTCATTGTCTCTCTAGATTGTAAATCTCTGGGAGCAGGGCTCATGCCTTCTTTGTGGGTCGTAGAGAGCCCAGCATACTGGGTGCTAAATGAATAACTTTCCTCTCCTTATGAGCCTTGAAATATGGTGATGAGAATGTAGCTGAAGTATGCTGTGCTGAAAAAGAGAATTATTATGGCTTTTGCGAAGCCAGTGTGGCATTTTGCTCTGTATATGCAGAACACTGTACATGCAGTTTCCCTGTTAAAGTGTAATTCCTTAAAGGCTGCTTTAAAAAAATAAAATCCTAGAGATTGATTTGTTTTCCCAAAGATTAAGTCAAATCAACTCCTGTATCAACATTTAATTCTCCCCTGAGCGGGTTACACTGTTTACTTCACTGGCTTTGTGGCTGTTTGCCCAGTAGATAATCCTTTTCTGCGCTGTGCTTGTTTTCAAGTTACTCTTTCCAATAACTATCTGGCATCAAGTTGGTCTTTCCCCTCCAGCATCCACTAGGCCTCAACATAATAATATTCACTTCTGCTTTCCTATGGCTTGGAGCTAAGGAAGGAAAAACATGCTACATAGCAGGAAAAAGTCCTTAACTGCAAAAGTAATTAGGCAATGAAATGGAGGGAGGCAGAAATAGCACTCTCTCTGCAAAAATACAAGAACAGGCTAGATCAGGTATTGGTGGGGATGAGGTCAGGAGAAACCCTGCAAAGTGCAAGGAGATCAGATTGGCTCATCCGGTCTGGTATTTTCTGGCCCTACTATCTCTGAGTTTTGTTCTAAATCTTGGAGTGAAGAGCTGCTTGACCTTTGGGTTGAACTCACTTCCCCAAACTGGAATCACTCCTCAGGCCTATGGTCATCAGCACTTTATCTGCATTTCTTGAAGCGCTCTGCAGAGAGGAGAGAGCAGACTCTACCCTTCAGGGTAGATTCTTCTCCTGTGTGTGAGAGGTCCATGTGCTGGGGGGGAGGGGGGAAAATGCCAGCTCTCAAGTGTTCAGCCCAGTTTTGCTAACACAAGAGCAAAGGATGTGAGTGTGTTGCATGCAAACTTCAAACTCTTTGCAATGTGCCGGGACTATTTAGGAGGTGAGATGGGCAGAAGACCTAGAGGGGTTAAGTAGTATTTCCATTGTCCCCAACCAGCTGCCATCCATTTGTAAGATGGGGTTTGACTGTATTTCTTTATTTTATAGTGGTAAGAATGCTACCTGAACAAGAATCCTTCTCTTTTGCATACAGACTGGCAGGACCGGTGCTAGTATTTTTAGCGCCCTAGGCGCACGGCCATTTCACCACCCCGTGCACTGGTCCCTTGGCTCCGGTTGACCTGCTGCAGTCGTGCCTGCGGAGAGGGTCTGCTGGTCCGTGGCTCCGGTGGAGCTGCCGCAGCCGTGCCTGTGGGAGGTCCACCGGAGCCGCGGGAGCAGCGGACCGTCCGCAGGAATGCCTGCGGGAGCTCCGCTGGAGCCGCGGGACTAGGGGACCCTCTGTAGGCACGACTGCGGCAAGTCCACCAGAGCCACCTGCTGTGCCCCCCAGCAAAATGCCACCCCTCAATAATCCTGGCGCCTTAGGCGATTGCCTAGGCTGCCTAAATGGAAGCGCCGGCCCTGCAGACTGGCACCTGCGTCTGGCGTCTGCTGCAAGGGAAGGTGTTCCCTCAGGCACAGGTTACTTGCAGCCTGAGGATCAATTTTGTTTTTATAGTCAAGAGTCCATTAAAAACAGGAATCCTTGCCACATCCTTGTGAGTAGGTGCCCTTATCTCCCATGGAGAAGCTGATACTGAAAGGTTAAGGGTACATCTACACTGCCAAAAAAATAAAAAACCTGTGGCACCAAGTCTGAGCCTGGAGCAACTGACTCGGGCTCATGCTATAGTGTGAAAAGTGGCAGTGCAGACTTGGCACTTGGGCTGGAACCCAGGATCTGAAACCTGGCGAGAAGGGTGGGTCTCAGAGCCCAGGCTCCAGCCCCAGTAGGAATGTCTGCACTGCTAGGTTTAGCCCCACTGGGGGTGTGAGCCTCAGTCAGTGTCTGGGCTGTGAGACTGGCTGCCGCACAGGTCTGGATTTTTTACAGTGTCGATGTTCCCTCAGTGATTTGCCCAGGGTCCCAACAGGCCTTTGAACTCAGGGGTTCTGGATTCCTGTGCTGTGATCAGGCCATGATTTGGACTGTCTGTCTTGCAACAGATTTTATTCATTTCCAGCTCTGCCTGGCTGCTCTCTCCAGCAGCAGGGTGGGGAGCAGATCGCTTTTCTCTTTCCCTCCTAGGCATTAAATCTGTGCTAATCTTTCCCTCTTATTCCCGAATGACTCCAGTCTGTAATGTTGGAAAGGGATCCATGCACGAGAGAGTTAAACTATTCAATTTGGCTTCTACCTTTTTAAAGGCAGTTCATTTAGGAACTGATTCACAGAGGGCAGGCAGGCTGCTGTCTGAGAACAAAGGAAGTCTCCAGCTCCATGACTGATTCGCACACTCATTAGGGGCATCTGCTTAGAGCCTCTGTTCATTGGCCTTGCTAAATATGGGTTGTTGCTAAGAGCATGGCTCAGCTGAGGCAGGGTTGGCGGTGGATATCTGCATTGCAACAGGGTCTTTAGCCTGGGTCTGTTGTTATTTGCTTCTGCCAGGTGTCCTAGTTGCAAATCAAACTGCGAAAACAAACGTTATGATACTTCCTGGTTCAGAAGGCTGTGGTAAGACACAACCACCAGCAGAACTGGCCGGCTGCTAACACTTTCTGGAGACGAGAAGCCCTTTCACTGCCTTCAACGCACTGACCCGCATTCTCCTTGTTTGCATGAAACACACCATCCACTTTCACATGGAAAACATGTACTAAATCAAGGGCCCTGCTCTGGTATTAAATCAAGGGAGCCGCCGGAGTCTGCAGCTAGATCCTTGCTTTTGTTGCTGCAGGGCTGGGCAGCATGGCCCTCCGTCTATAGGTGGGAGCGGTTTTCTCTTTGATGTGTCTCTGAAGCAAGTTAAAGCTGCCTATTTGCTTGTCTCAATGAATAAGAAACAATGTAAAGGAAGACTCTGACTCATCTGGGCTGCCTGTGACTCACTGGGTAGCACTTGTCTCTGGTCCAGAGTCCCACCCACCCAGAACGTAGGCTGGTTCATGCCCATATGGACAATGCAGGGCAGTACTGGGGAGCTGAGAGTTACCTGGCTATTTCTATTGTTTATAATTTTTACCCGTGTAATCCTCTCTGAATACACGCTGTCCAAAGGGATACGAAGACGCAGTCCCTGCCTCAAAGAATTTAGTGTTGTAGCCCTGTCGGTCCCAGAATATTAGAGAGATAAGGTGGGTGAGGTAATATTAGACCAATTTCCTTGTTGGTGAGCTGCTCTTCGGGTCCAAAAGCAAGAATGTCTTGCTGTTATCCCACAGGGCTCCCATACAACCACCCCTGGAAGAGTGAATGCTCCTTCTCTCCCTCCAGTAGCTTGCACTGGACTTCAGTTACTCAGAATCACCATGGAGATGAGCAAATCTTCAGGCACTGGTGGCCATAGGAACAATCCAACAGTTTAAATTGCATGGTGCCTCCTTCCTACCAGGGCCGCCCAGAGGATTCAGGGGGCCTGGGGTCTTTGGCGGTAGGGACCCCTGCTTCGGCAGTAATTCGGCTGACAGGGGCCCTTCCGCTTCGGGACCTGCTGCCGAAGTGCCCCGAAGACCTGCGGCGGGAGACCTCCGCCACCGAATTACCACAGAAGACCTGGCACTTCGGCAGTGGGTCCCGCTTCAGCAGTAATGTGGTGGTGGTGGGGGGAATGTCCTTCCGCCCAAAGGACCCCCCTGCCGCTGAAGACCCGGAGTGGAAGAAGCTCTGGGGGCCCGGGCCCAGCGAGAGTTTTCCAGGGCCCTGGAGCAAGTGAAGGACCCCGCTCCAGGGCCTCTGAAAAACTCTCGTGGGGGCCCCTGCAGGGCCTGGGCCTGGGGCAAATTGCCCCACTTACCCCTCCCCCCCAGGCGGCCCTGCTTCCTACCCCGCGAGCTGAAATGTTAACAGACAAAAGTATGATTCAGGAATGCACCAAAATAAAATAGACTAGAGTAGTGGGATTTTCTGCAACACTGACATTCCAGGGATCTCAAAGCCCTGGACAGGACAGGCAGTTGCACACAGAGCAGTCACCAGGTACTCAGGAGTCACTCATGCAGCTTGAGGCATCAGGGCCATCCCCTGCTCTTAAGAACATGGCCAGGTGGATCGGCCACATGCCATTGTAGGCAGTCCCTTCACACCCGTCCTTCCATACATTTATCAAGCTCCGGCTCCAAGACAGTTCATTTTTTGGCCCCCACTGCTCCCCTGGGGAGCCTGTTCCAGAACTTCACTCCTGCAATGGTTAGAAGCCTTCACATAATTTCAAGCCTAAACTTGTTGATGGCTAGTTAATATCCATTTGTACATTGCAGGTAGCTCAGAAGTAATTGACTTGCAGCCAGACTAATGCCTATTCGTTATTGCTTGTGCAGTTCCCAGGGCACTTTAGCACATGGTGGAGTCTGGGGCTTTGGAAATTGTTTATATGACTGTGCAATGTACAGTGTTAGCACTGAGTGGGCAACATGACATCGGCGATGGAGACAGCCTCTGATTCTGGGAAACTGTGGTGCTTCCTGAGAACCCCTCTGGGATCGGTTCCAAAGAGCTGGACTGACTTGCTCTCCTTGTTTGAGTTCCTCCAAGTTGGCAGGATGTGGCCAGACGGATGGAAATTATTAGCTGATCTTGGTATTGGGTAATGGACCTAGTGTTCGGTTTTGTTTACTGCCTGGCTCCATGTGTCTAATTTCAAACACTAGGGAAGGAGTTTTAAACCCCCACTTACTAAACCCAGAGACATGTATAAACAACTGAGGAAACTGCAGCATCTCCACTGTTGTTTACAGTTCTAGTTCTGAATTGATGGGAGAAGGACCCATTTGGCTGCCCCACCCATAATCTGTGGGTGTCGACGGCAGTGATACAGCAGAGCTAATCTTTCTCTCTTGCAGCATGTAAGGAAGCCTGGCTTCCTTGGCTCAGACGTCAGACTGTGTGTGTGTGTGTGTGTGTGTGTGTGTGTTATGTGAGGAAGCTAGAACCAGTTTCTACTGGCAGAGACAGGCTAGGAGATTCCAGAGAGACAGAGCAATTTCCCAGAGTAGCACAGAACAATTCAGAGCTAGCAAACAGGTTTGCTCTGTTCTAAATCTGCCCCTACAGGGCCCTTTTACTGAGAAACTTGTAACTGGAATCCGTCAGACATGAAAAGCCAAAGTTTAATAACATTGCAGTGTCGCTATCGTCTGATCGGGTAGCTCCGGTGTAGCCCAGACTCATTGCATTCTTCATTCACTAACTGTAGAACAGGAATTGATACATTTTTGGCTCATTGCTAGGGCCACTAGTAACCATCTATCTCTGGGTTTTTGAACCTTGAAAGAGTAGGGACTTGGTGCTCTTTGAGCATGTGTCCGTTTGGATCCCATCGTAGAGGTGCATGGGCTTCATGCACATGAACGTGGCTTTTTATGAATAGCAGTTACCACTGGGGTCCCGTAGCGCCCTGTGCCACCGTGTGCTCCCATGCGAGGGCACAGAGGGTGGAGTGACCATGACCCTCGCTCAGTTCCAGGCAATGGAACCCAGCATGTGTCCAGCCCATGGCTCCAATGGAGTGTCACACTCTTCCTTTTTCAAAGTAATTTTGTGAAGAATCTGTCTTTTACCCTCCTCGTTCTTTAATTCTTTAATTTGGATGCCTCCCCTCTCTCAAAAAAGGTAAAAAACGCTCTCCTGTACAGGGGGGCAGATGCCTTCACCTGCTTCTCTGGCAGACTCAAAATCCGGTGGTTTTAAACACTGCCCCAACCTGCAACAGACTCATCCGCATGGTCAATGGGCCTGGCTGATGGGATCTTTAGTGAAAGAGAAGTTAAAATTGCTGAACGGCACATGCCAGGACAGGGCACAAAGCCTACTCATCTGCTTTGCTGCCATTCTCAGTGGCAGACTGTCAGGCACTGTTTGCAGAGTGTAACTTCCTAACGGGGAAAGGGTGACCCTTGGTGTTCTGTAGCATCCCCTATAGAAAGGGGAAGAGCTAAGGGAGATCATCAGAGAAGGCCAAATGCCTGCAAGAACAGCCCCGGAGAGAGCTGGAGTGCTGCCAACACAGCCTGGATTTGGAAAGGAGCCTCTGGAACAGGGGTTGCCAAAGATCAGCAGCAGCTTAGCAGCATTCCTGAGCAGATAATCAGTGACCAACCATGAATAGTCCTTCAACAGATCATCCCAGCAGTGATATTCTGCCAGCAGGTTCCTCCCTGGGATAGAGTTATTGGCCACCATGAAAGGAGGCCTGAATCCAGGGTCACTGCTAGACACCATTCCCCTACAGGAGAAGAGAGGTTTGCTGTTCGCATTCCCACCAGTTCCCCTGATTCTAAGCATGATTGCCAAGATCAAAAGGGACATGGTCATGATCACTCTGGTCGCTCTGTATTGGCTGAGGAAGTTCTGGCAGATGGATCTACCACAAATGGCCTTTCAGAACGAGTTCCTGGACCACCTGGATCTGATCTCTCAGCACCAGGGCCAGGTACTCCATCCAGACCCACCGCACCTGAGTGCATAGCGCTTAGGTGCTGAGCACCATGGACAGGGGACTGCTCCTGACAGATCCTGGAAATCCTGATACAAAGAAGGAAAACATCCACCAGTAGAACATATTCTTCCAAATGTAAAAGTTCTTGGTGTGGGCAGCCAATGAGGCCCATACAATGAATCTTCTGTTGGGCAGCTTCACGATCTTTCCCAAAGGGAATGGAATTTCTTCATTTCTCACCAAGAATAAGGTGTTTTGGGGGTAGTAATGTCTGTCTGTCCTTACCCACCAGTTCCCTTTCTATTTTTGCCTGTGTCTCGGGTTTTCTGTAATAATATATGTGTGTTGGTTTAAATTGATTCCATCTCTTTCTAATGTTTAAAATGATTCCATCTCTTTCTACTCAGTTTGGGAACAGTTTTAAAAAGTTCAGTAGCCATCCTAGTAACAGAAGGTTTTGATTCCTGGAGATTAACCCTGAACCATTTTGTGTGTGTGTGTGTGTGTGCGTCTGTCTGTCTGTCTGTCTACAAGTCTTGTTTTAAGTGCATCTAATGAAGAGGTTCCAATGCCTTCCCTTGGGAGACTCTTCCATAGCCTGATTTCCCTGTTCTTCATTTCACTCAGTGCTCCTAGCGTTAGTCTTTCGTAGAACCTTACATAATTTGTCTCCCTCCTTGGAGATCAGCCTCCTCACATATCTGTAAACTTACCAAGTCCCCTTGCTCAGCTGTTGCAAAGACAATTTATACATACTTACCCCTATCTTTACTGATAGTCCCTGTAACTCCCGAATTATTCTTATTGACTGCATGGAATTTAATTCAGAGACATGAAACCTCTTTTGATAATATGTTAATCACCCTGAAAGCTGAACACAGTATTTCAGATGCATTTATCAGAGCTACTATTCGTCACACAGACAACGATTTGCCTGCCTCGTGATGTCATTTGCTTTGCTATGACATGCGTCAGTCTATGGTAGCCACCAAATGAACACACTCCTCCTGACAAGTGTAGGCTGAGCTCCCCCTGCTCTCTGCTACTTTTGGGATGGCTCTCAGATGAATCTTTTAGAGCAGTGCACAAAGATTCAGAATGGGGCTGCTCCTGACTGGGGGAAGCATGCAGGCTCGGGTCAATGGTCTGTAGCGATAACAGCTGCACAATAGCCTTTGTTTGCTCCTCGTGCTGTGCTCCTTTTTGTGTTTGGCCTGTCACTGGGCAGGCCAGGGAATGAATGTTTGTCTTGCGACGGGATTTGTAAGTCATTTTCATCTGCAACCAAATGCCACGTACAGTTACCTTGCTATATATAACTCGGTAATTTCAGGAGCCATTTCAGTGCCATTCTCCCCACGCAGACATGCCAGACAGTCCAGTCGAAGGGAGGTCAAGGGAGGACTCGCCCTTGCACTGAGCTGTGTATTGCTTCACTTTCTTCAACAGACTCCTGTGTCATCAAGTCAAGTTCATGGGAGTTTCAGCTGGGAAATATTTCTATGAAAAGTAAATCTAATTAGGAAGCCCTGAACCATCTGTTTGCATTATTTTGCAGGCTGAATTACGGGGCAGCCTCATTAGATTGTTACTGCACAGGCTTGTGAGGTATTCCTTACTCAGAGCACATAATTCAGGAAACAAGAGGACGCTCACAGGGATAGCGCGTGCTACTAGCAGAAATCAAGTCAGGCACCTGATGTGAGTGAAAAGGGCATGTCTTGTAAATGTAAGAGCATTGATCTGCCCTGTCCAAGGGCATAGGGGGCTTTCCAGGAAGGGTCAGTTATTCTGTGGAAGGGTATAACATGGGCCTAAATATTTTCTACTTTAATGCCACATCCTGTATGCACATTTGTCTCAACCTAGAGATAGTGAGAAAGGAAAACTTCCAGTGGCTCTCTGATCAGGGGTTTGAATTTGTGTAGCACTCTGGAGAAACTGCAGCTTCCTGTTCGTTTTAAAGCAAAAATTAGAAATTGCCATCCTGGTTTAAACTTTTTAATCCTGTGTGAAAACAAGTGAAGTGAAGTGTGTTTGTACAAATGCTTTACACAAGACACGAAACATTTCAGGAACCAGACTACTGTATTGTACTATAGCTGTCTTCAGTAGTGACTGCTATAGTCAGTTACAAAACACTTGAATTTATAATGTCCAATTTTGGCTTGCTCATAACTGTCAGAAAAAAAACCTGTTTAAAAAAAAGCTGAAATTTTCCACACCTGGTCTCTCTTCTCGACTCTTGGAAAATTTGAACTTTTGGCCATTTTTCAGGGTGAACCTCCACCACTACCCATATTTGTGGTTCTGACCACCAGATATTGTCAAGTAGGAATCTTGAAAGGAGCAGAATTCTGACTCTTCAAACCTGGGAAGAAATTAGCCCTCACTTATGGGTTTATAGTGCCCTTCTTAGGGTTTGAACAATTCTGGATTTGTGGTCTGTGTGAAAATACTGTTTGCTGCAGGGTGTAGGAATCTCTTAAATCTGTGTACTTAATTTTTCACGATTGTTCAGAAGCACCAAGCAAGACTTGGCACGCAGTGCCTGCTGGGCCGAGCCCATGACTGTGATGTAATGGGGCAGAAACTGTGCATTTTGGATTGTCAAGCCATGCCAGAAGGAAGACAGGAGGGAATGGATGTAGTTTACAGCTCACAGCTGTATTTACTTATATCTGGGAATACCCAGCAATAAATTATGCAGTGCAGGTCATCATCATCTCCTTAAGGATTTCCACATAATCCTACAACCTGGTCCCAGCTATCCCAGTGTTGAGACCTTGCCACCCTTCCCTTGTATGAGGTAAAAGGGGGCTATAAAAGGACTGGGATTGGTTCCCTGTGTTTCAGTCATAGAAACGTCATAGCCTTCTTCCTTCGCTCCCGTGGGGGAGGGGGGTTAGAAAAAAGAGGCTGGTGTCTCCCTCCTGTTCCAGTCATAGGCGCCCCAACCCCCCCTTACTCAGTTCCCTTAAGGAATGCTTTCCTTCCCATCTGTTTTATCCAATAACTGTATTCCTTCCATAACGAGTACATGCCCTGGATATCTGCCACAAGTTTTACTTACTTGGCTGTAATTGTGACTCCCTACCCCACTGGGTCCCAGACCTGCTTTGGGGAAGGCAAAAAACCTCATCCGACTTGGGCAATCTGACAGTGAGGGGAAAAGTCTTTCCCAGTCCCCAACGATACCTGGTCCTTTTGCAAATAGTGTGGGTGAGTGGGTGCTCTTGCCTGATCCAGGTAAGAGCAGGCTTCTGCAGTACTGCATGGGGTATAAATATCACCCCCCTTCCAGTCAGCAGGAAGAGCACCTGGCCCAACTGCTTCCTCCTGGGGCCCTGTAAGACTTTCCCTCCAGTACCTGTTGTAATACAGAGGGCACTGTTAAAGAGGCGAGAACTCCCTTTTCCTCCAACAAGCCAGACAAGGATCCATCACAATAGAAGCTCCAATAAGCACAATATCTATCTTTGGGATGTTTGCCTTGTCAGCCTCAATGTACCATTGATGCTAGATATGCATTAATCAGAGTCAGACCAAAACCCTTCTAACTTGTTCTGTTTTTATAAGGTTCCCCATACACGTAGGTACACAACATTGTGAGGCACAGTTACCCAGTTTCTGGATACTTATATAACGCTAGCATGGAGTTTGCAGGCCACCGGTGTGACTGAACTGAAGTTGCCTGGTCCTGAGGCTGTTAGCAGCAAGAGAGAGAGGTTATATAAGTTCCTTTCTTTTGCTGGCTGTCTCTTCCCTTGTGTGACAGCCGCCTCTAGGTCAGGAAAACATAATCAAGAGCTGTCTGATACATTTGACTCAAAACCCAATAGTTGTCAAATTTGGTCTTGGTCTGAATTCGATCTGTGTGTGAAATAGCAGTGATTCATTAGAACTTTGTGTGTCCACAAATGATCTGTCAGAGTCTGCCTCCATCTAGATCTGACTACAAAAGTACTGGGGCTACTGTTCACTGGGAAATTAAGTTTCCTTTGTTTGATGGAGTATGTTGCAAAGTATCTTCCTATACAAACACTACTTCCATTCTGGCAATAGCATATTTGCCTATGTAATTGCCATGGAAATGGTAAAATTGTTAATGATCATGATGCAGAAAAGGCAGACATGTTCAATAAATATTTGTTTTGCATTTGGAAAGAAGCATCTTGATGTACTTGTATTATATGACAATGATGAAGTACTTTCCAATCCATTAGTAACTAAGAAGGATGTTAAACAGCATCTACTAGGCATTAACATTTTAAAATCAGCATACTGGGATAACTTGTACTAAGAGTCCTAAAGGAATTGGCTGAGGAGACCTCTAGCCCACTGATACTTTTTAATGAATCTTGGAATATTGAGGAAATTCCAGAAGACTAAAAGAGTGCTAATGTCACGTCAGCATTAAAAAGGAGTAACCAGGATGACCCAGGGAACTGAAGGCGAATTAGCCTAACATCCTGGGAAAAATAACGAGAGAAATGATGCAGAATTCAACTGATAGAGTTAAAGGATATGCATGTAATTAATGCCAGTCAACATGGTTTTATGGAAAACATGTCTTGTCAAACAAACCTGAGTTTGTTCATCGATGAGGTTACAAATTTGGTTGATAATGGTAACTGCGTAGATGTAATAGAGTTTTTTGTAAGGAATTTGACTTAGTACTGCGTGACATTCTGATTTAAAAACTACACTATATAATATTGGTGAAGCACACGATAGATGGATTAAAAACTGGCTAACTGATAGATCTCAGAGTAGTTGTCAATGGAGACTCCATCATCAAATGGGTGTGTTCCTATGTAGGGTTCTGCAGTGTTTGGTACTAGGCCCAATGCTATTCAATATTTTCATAAATTATCTGGGAAGTAAATATAAAATCACTGCTGATAAAATTTGTGGATGACAACAAAGATCAGCAGAGTGATAAATTCTGAGGAGGACAGGGCAGTCATACAGAGTGATTTGGATTGTTTGGTAAACTGTGCCCATTTAAACAAAATGCCTTATATTGAGAGACTTAAAGAGCTCAGTTGGTTTATCTCATCAAACAGAAGACTGAGAAGTGACGTCATCAAAGTCCCATCTGGCCTTAAACTCTATGAATCAGTGAAAGGCAACCACGGGGGACTGGGGTCAGTCAAACCCAGGTACTTTTGAAGCTCAGGGTCTACAAACCGATTTGCAGACATAATATGGTGAATCAATTTTGAGCGGAGGGTACAAAAGCTTGAGTCTGGCTGCTTTTAATGCAGCTGCAAATTGGCTGAAGCATCACAAATCCCCCCCCATAACATGCTTTGCAGTAAGGGTCTCTTCCAGTTCGTTGGAGTAGCTGCAGGATCGCTTTTGAAATCCAGCCAGAGATGCTTGTTGTTAATGAGTTCTCTTGTGGGAAGGAGGGTTCTTTCGCTTAGAACAGCATTGTAGCAGATATCTGGGTTCATCATTTCACAGTCACTGTGCATTTCCCCAAGAGTAACCAGCCACTGACCTTACTAGAAAAGAGGCTGCTGTCCTGAGCAGGACAAGCCAGAACACATCAGCTTCTGGCCAAGGGATATTCTGAGCTGCTTGTGACTGGAGTATCATCTCTGCTTGACACTTTCTGTTTCCCAGCTGCCTGCTGAGTCATGGCTCCAGGAATGTGTTTATCTCTAGGCTCTCCCCTGTTGTCCAAACTCAGCTGGAGATGCCCAGCTCTGAGCACCAGCTAGGTAAAATCCAGTAAGACTGTGTGGAATTGCCATGTCAAACAGGTGAGGGTGGGCTTATCCCCCCACAAAGGGATATACCCCAATGCCGTAGATGCTTCTCTGCTCCTTCTCTGGGCTTCTCTCTGCCATCTGAAAAATCCTGGCACCAAACACACGTCTTGGTTTTCTTTTTAAATAAGAAAAATAATCCCTTTCTGTGCTAGAGCTGTCCAGTGACTCAGAACTGTCATCTTTGTGGCCTGGCTGGCTTTCTTGCCCTCCACTCCATGTTGTGGGTACAGCACCTGCTTCCAGGGAGATCCCCAGAACAACTGAGTCCTGGTATCCTAAGAAATCCATGCAAAGCCTGAGGTGGAGCAGTCCCAATGCAGGGTCAGGGCGAGGTACGTACAGGGGCTGCTCTGGGTGAAGTAACTGGTGTCTCCTTGAATTCCCCCCCCCCCCCCACATCTGCTCAGACGCCCCCGTCCTGATGGGCTTGTGTTTTGTTCAACAGCAGGTGCCCAGCTTGGAGCCGGCAGCCTGCCTCAGTGTCCCATAAACACAACTGACAGCCGCGAATGCCAAGGCTTTGTGGTTTTAAGCCTAGAAAGCGCAGTGTGAGACTGGGCCCTGCCGGCTCCTCCGCTAATTACAGAGTTTAGGAGGCTGTAATCGGAAACTGACTGCCACAGTTTGTGTGTAAACACCTAATTACAGTGGTGGGTGTGTGCCACTGGGCCTTTGTGCAGCGTGAGCAGCAAGCCAGGCCGGTCAGACACTGGGAGCGGGAGCAGGGACACCTGGCCACTGCCTCGCCTCAGAAGTTACCTCAGGCAGCCCTGCCCAGCGGCTCCTGGCAGGGAGGAGGGAAACGATCAATTTTACCTCAGGGTTGTGGCCTGGATCTCTCTGGGAGGGCTTGACCCTTGATCCCACTAGGGCAGGGGTTCTCAAACTAGGGGTTGGGCCCCCTCAGGGGGTCGTGAGCTGTCAGCCTCCACCCCAAACCCTGCTTTGCCTCCAGCATTTATAATGGAGTTAAATATAGAAAAAGTGTTTTTAATTTATAAGGGGGGGGGTCGCACTCAGAGGCTTGCTATGTGAAAGGGGTCCCCAGTAAAAAGGTTTGAGAGCCACTGTACTAGGGGACCATGGATCATCCCAGCTCACCCACCCTCCAGGCCCTGGGCTTTCCTGGGCCTCTCACTGACAGTCATGGTGGAAGGGGGACCCTGTAGCTGCCCCACCTCTCAGCGAGTCAAAGTGGGGACAATGACATGGCTCCTTCATGAACTGAGCCTGTCAGTTCTCAGCTCCCCCCTGCTGTGTGTGTGTGTGTGTGTGTGTGTGTGTGTGTGTGTGTGTGTGTGTGTGTGTGTGTGTGTGTGTGTGCCCTGAGCTGGGGGCACAGTAGAGTCCTAGATGGCTCCCCGGTGCTACAGTAATACAAATAATTGAATCTTCTAGTGAGTGAGTTCTAGTTTGTTAAAAATATCACTGAACACTTAAGCCAGCAGCAGTGCAGCAGAAGCAGATCTAGAATGGTAAAGAAACAATCCACTGAATGAGCAGAGGTATCCTGGAGGCAGGCTGATGCTATTATTGTCATGCAGTACTTGGCCCAGAGAGGCATCTGTGGTCTCATCGTCAGGGTGCTGTGCAGGGGGTGCACAGCCTCCAAATTCTCTCTGCAAGTTCATGGACAAATTATGTCACAGCACTGAGTTCTTTCTGTTCATGCAGATGCTGTAAACATGTCTCCGATAAATGAATGTGTAATGACGGCTTGGTGGGTGCCACTGCAGGTTGAACCCAGGACCTTCAGGGCTAAGGGATGAGCCTCCAGAGGCTGAGCTCAGGACTACCCATGTGCAGCCTTTTCTTGCTCTGCAGATTGCAATATAACTGAAAAAGCCCTCTGCTGCCACCAGTGACTTCCAGCTCATTTCTGGGAACTTCGGTGCTTGTGCTGGTTTGATTTGATAGTGGACGTGTCCTGTTGTGTGCTTCAAATGCACCGAAAGGAAAAGAGTCTTGTTAGATGACTGTCTTAAAACTAAGAGAAAAAGCCCCAGATCAGAGTTTGCTGCACATGGGAATAGTGCAGCGTTCTCTCAGCACCTCTTCAGTTCCCGTATCTGCACCCAAGTAGTTCTAAATATTCTCAGGTATGTGCGGTGTGAGGAACATTCAGCAATGATGATAACACAGGGACACCTCCTGGAAGAGATGATGTATCCCCTCCCAAGGAACAGGAGAGTGAACTGAAAAGCACCAGCGGCTTCTAACTTCCCTGGGCAGAGAGATCCACAACTCCTCTTTGCAACCCTGACGGTTAATGGTGTCAAATGTACAGCCTAACACTTAGAGTTCAGTGACAGCTGTTAGAGCACGAAGGAATGGAACAGAGTGGGTGGGATACTTGCCGACTTGCTGTCCTGTTCTGGGAATTCGTTGTGTTATAAACAAGGGGATGACGCTATATTCTAGATAAAATGGAGGTCCTGAACCTTTGTCGTTAAAGATCCCAGGGTGCTTGTCATGAGTGCGGGATGTTAACCTGGTGTCATGCCCAGTTGCCAGTCTGGACAATCGTGTTCTGCTTCCCTGAGTTCCCTGTGCCATCCCCAGAAGTGCCATTTGAACGCAGTATTCTTCACTTCCTCCTTCTAATGCGTGCAGTGTTGCTGTGCAGTTTAACCCCCACCCCCACCCCCAGGGAGCTCTCTGCAGTGGGGAGTCAGATGGTCTCTAGCTATGAATTGTTAAGCATTTTGGGACCTTGCAGAGTGAGGGGCAATGGAGAAATCTCATGGTCTATCACTGAGCTGCCAACCTCCCCGCCCACCTTCTGCTCTCAGGACTAGAGGTTCATGGCAACTCTGGACTCATGACTCAGCTGAATCAGTGGGAAGATCCCGGGGGAATTTAACAGGCAGAGCCTGCCTACTGCAGTCGGCACAGAGTTCAGAATGCCCCCCACGCACACATGACAAAAGAGGTTTTAAACTTGTTTTGCTTTCACTTTAACTGTGTGACAGGCCTGGCTGTCTTCCTAACAGGTCGGCCTCAGCTGATCTCCAAGTTACCAGGAGCCGGCCTCTCTCTGCACCACCACGGGCTTGTTGAGCGAGCAAGATTCATTTACCTCCTGGCTCCTCAATCGTCAAGGCTCAAATCTTGTTCCCATTTGCCCAGTTATTCAGCAGCTCATCACTTAGCCCTGCATGTTCCTGGGCTGGAGCCTGAGGAAAACATGAAGCTGAATTCAGTCCCGTGTAACTCCACTGAGGTGGAATGAATTTGGCCCACTTGTGTCAGTGTGCTTTTCGAGGAAGACATTGCTGTGAGGGAAAGGGCTAGGCTCCAGCTTTCATGTACAATGTGCTTTTGCTGCCACCCCGTGGCCTGCGGTAGGCATGTTATGGTATTTCCAGATCACTTTCATTGCTATCCTCGTGTGTGTGTAAAATTAGCCCCTCAATCCTTTGCTCTAATTCTGGATGAGAAAGCAACAGTTCTACTGTGAGGTGCATGCTGGGCATCTTGGGGCACACCATTCTCCCATTCGAGATGTAGTTGTCCAGTTTCCCTCATGATTTTACTGACGTGTAGGCTACTGGCCTGAACACAGCACTGGGGGCCAGGAACTCAAGACTTCTAATACCAGACTTAACACTGACTCCTTCTGTGACCTGGCTGTGTCATTTCATCTCTGCTTCAGCTCCCCCACCAAAAAGCCAGGGGCAATAGTACTAACTGTGCCTACCTCATGGGGACATTGAGAGGATCAGCTGCTGAATGCTTGAGGGGCACTGAGAAGCTAAAAAAGCACAACGTTTTATTTTCACTGGTACGCTGGTAATGATAGTCTGTTAAACTAAAGCTAGGAAGGTGGAAATTTAATAAGGGACTCGTGCTCTGTCGCCAGCTGATGTTGTGAACGCCGCACTAAGGGTGGTGACATCCAACTCTCAGTCACTGGAGATGTTGGAGCAGCAGAGAATGGATCCTGCTCCAGAGAGAACCCATTAAAGAACAGCTTTGATGGGCAGATTTCCCTGGACTGACATGGGGATGTTGCTGGGCAGTATCCAAGACATTATCAGGGCTGTGAGGATGCTGGTTGATCTGTTGATGTAAGGAGAGGAATCTGATCTTAGATGCCATTATCTCCATCCTCCATATTTCTGTACATGCCTTCCAATGTCTCATAGCAGGATGTGCCCTCTGCCACCAGGTGGCAGGACAGGACACCTTTCGTGCTAGAATTATCCCTAAGCACTTCAAGTAAGGAGAGAGACACTAGCAGTGCCAAAGCTGTGTTGTCAGCACAGATACCTCACCTCTCTGGATGCAGCACCCTATGTATTCTGCACTAAGAAATAGCTCATCTATGGCTTGGAATATTAGAGCTCTTGCTGACAGAGAATTGAGGTGTAAAATACTGGCTCAAATCCACCCCCTGCCCACATCTCTTTTACGCTCCCCTCACTAGTTTGAAAAGTGCCCTGGAAATCATGTAGGAACGTAAGACAGATCTAGTCAGGTACAGGGCCACCCAGAGGATTCAGGGAGCCTGGGGCAAAGCAATTTCAGGGGTCCCTTCCATTAAAAAAAAAGTTGTAATACTATATTCTCGTGGGGGCCCCTGCGGGGCCCGGGGCCTGGGGCAAATTGCCCCACTTGCCCCCCTCTCTGGACAGCCCTGGTCAGGTATCCTGTTCCTGCAGTGACCTGAGGCTTTAGGGTGAAGATGAGGGGAGAAAAAAACACCAACCCAACCCCAAACACAAATGTGCAACGTTAGTTGTGAGAGGAGGAATCTTTCCTGACTCTGGCAATCTGCTTATACACTGAAGCATGAGATTGGATTGCCCTGGTCGGAGCATGTTGAAATTCATCCTTAGTACAGACCAAAGGGGAGTTTTGTGATCAAAATACCCATAAAAGCAGCAAAGAATCCTGTGGCACTTTATAGACTAACAGACGTTTTGGAGCATGAGCTTTTGTGGGTGAATTCGTCAGACGAAGTCGTTATTCACCCACGAAAACTCATGCTCCAAAACGTCTGTTAGTCTATAAGGTGCCACAGGACTCTTTGCTGCTTTTACAGATCCAGACTAACACGGCTACCCCTCTGATACAAAATACCCATGTTTTCCGTTGCCCAAATGGTAGTAGCCAGCATGTAGCAGGACAGGCTTGTGGGTAAGGCACTGGACTAAGACTCAGGAGGTCTGTCTTCCATTCCCAGCTTTACCACAGTCTCCCTGAATGATGCTGGGTTAGCTGCTTACCCTCTCCATGCTTCAGTTCCCATCTGTCAAACAGGGCCAATCCTCCTCCTCCTCCTTCTGTATGTCCTGTCTCTTTAGATTATAAGATTTTTAGGAGCAGGGACCAGGACAATGGAGCCCCAGCCAAGACCGGGGCGTCAAGTGCTACCATAACACAAATAGAGCCTGTCTAGATGGAAATTAATCCGTGTGTGCAGTGCAGCAATTGATCTTACCTGCTCTGTAAAATGCATAGAGCGACTGATGGAAAGTGCTCTGTAAGTGCTAGCTGGTAGTATTGCTGCACAGCACTGATTGCCCCCACAACACCAGACACATGAAGGCTCTATGATGATAAGAAAATACAGCAGCTTCCAGGGTGGCCAGCTCCCAAGCTCAGCTCTCTTTCCCTAGCACAGGTGCTTAGGAAAAGGGCCACAGGAGTTGCTGCTTTGGAAAAGTTGGCCTCAGCCAGCATCACAGATCCAGGCTGAATGCAGGCTGGGGAATGCTCCATTTATTCCTTCTTTCTTGTGTTGATTTATTCTGATTCCTTGTTGCAAACTGTTCGGGGGCGGCGGGGAAAGACCTTGCTGACTGCAGCTTTGTTTGGTATTTTTTATGCAAAGTCCTTCCATCAGCTTAAAGAGGTTTATTGAAAGAAGTTATAAATTCATAAGTGTGACGAACTGGGAAAGTTCTTAATGTTTTCTCTGAATACTGTGTTGGTGCCTCAGTGTCCCCATGGCAGTTCTTAAGTATCTAGGTGGTGGGATCAGGGTGTGTGATTGCTGCAGAGCAAAGGGCCAGTGCACCTAAATGCCTGGCACTCTGTCTCCTAGCAACTGATGGCCTGGGCCCCTCCCCTGCAAAGGTGCCAGCTGAAGGTGTTGGAGACAAAGGGATCAGGTGACCTCCTGGCCCGGGGAAGGGGCTGAGGAGAGAGGAGGGGGTGGGAGGGGTTGTTAGTCTGGAGCTGGCTGGGGAAGGGCAGACCTGGGGGTCTGGCTCACTGCCCCCCAGAATGGACCCAGCCGAGGGGTCCGGTTCGCTGTATCTACAAGCTCTGTTTTAGACCCTGTTCCTGTCATCGAATAAACCTCTGTTTTACTGGCTGGCTGAGAGTCACGTCTGACAGCAAAGTGGGGGTGCAGAACCCGGTGGCTTCCCCAGGACCCCGCTGGGGTGGACTTGCTGTGGGAAGCGCACGGAGGGGCAGAGGATGCTAAATGCTCCAAGGAGAGACCCAGGAGGTGAAGCTGTGTGAGCTTCTTGCCCTGAACAAGTCTGCTCCAAGGGAGAGGAGGCTCCCCAAAGTCCTGACTGGCTTGGTGGGGAGCAGTTCCGGAGCATCGCCCAGGGACTCCGTGACAATAAGAAAGATGAAGACTTTACGTTCTGTGAAGGCACGAGCTTTAAGACGTTTTAAAATGCTAGGCCAGATTCTCAGCTGGCCTAAATCAGCAAAGCTCCATTCATGTCAATGCTAACTTGCACCAGCTGAGGACCTGGTTCTCAAAGAATGTAATCCATGGGCAGGAGCTATCAATTACATAGGAGTTAATACTGAAAACACACTTTGAAACCAGGCTATAATCAGACTGCAGAGACCTGCATTGGAAGCAAGCTGAGAATCAGTCTTAGGTGCGTGGGGTAAATATTCTGCAGGTTGGTTTAGCTGAGACTCACTTATTGTTTTTATTTGTGTTGCAGTACACTCACTTCAGAGATGCTTGATGTTTATCTCTTAGTTAACATTGGTGTTGTTTAGTTTCGATAGATTGTGCAATCAGTACAAGTCACAGCATCTTCTCTGGATCCCTTAACAGCTCTGCTATGCAGCCTCTCTCCTTGGCTGTGAGTGGGAATCTTCCTTGGAACATCTGTTCCAGCCCTCAATTGAAAGGACCAGCCCGCTCCTAAGGCAGAAGAGGGAATTTGATTCCAGACCCGAATTATTCACTCCTTCACCTCTGCTGAGCTACCACCAAAGGAGGCCAATTAGCCGTAAGCTGGTCAGTGACACACCAACATGTTTCACCCAGGTCAGCAACTACTGTCAGATGTGGCTCTTGCAGCTGTGCAGAGTTCAGACTACTTGTGACTAGACTCAAGGAGAGCCCTTAGCAGCATCTTGTGCTAGGACTGTGTCAGGTCCAATATTGCTGCGCACCCGTGGGGATGGCCGGTACTCTGAAAAGAGACTGAGCATTAACACCGAGGTACTGCAGGAAGTGGTGATGGTTATTCCGCAGGTGGTATCCTTCCCTCTGAATTAGAATGAAAGTGCCTAAGCATGGGGTTAGGAGACACTCTCTTACTAGAGAAAGAAGGATAAAACTGGTTCTGGCCAGCTGTTCTTATTAAAAATTTCATGGCACTTGCCACAAGAGTGAATCGTGTTAATCCTGGTGCCTTTGCCAAATTCCAGCTCTGATCGTTGCGTTCCAGCTCCCTCCATTTTCCTTGGTGTTTCAGCTGGATTGAATATTCACTTCATGCTCTAAACACTTCTACACGTGGCTGAGTGTTGTGAAGCAGCTGTCGTGTTTCATCCTGAAGTGGCGACATTTTGATGCTGGGTGAAGTGATCCATGTGCCTCGTCCGTAAAGCACTTTGTCCTCACTCAGGATGAAAGGGGCTCCCAGTTTCTAAATAACAGAGATTTTATTGCTGAACATCTTGGAATAGAAAAAAAACAGGGCAGGTGACTATTGATGATAAGGCCGGTGTCTAAAGTCCATGAAAAAGTGACAAGCAAGTGAGCAGAAGAGCTAGATGTTGCATCAGGAAGTGAAAGGATGATGCAGAGCACTGATAGGTTTCTTAACTTGCCACTACAGTTTCAGTGTTGATGACTGGGTGAAGAACAGTCTTACTTTCCATTGCCAGGTCTAAGAGGAAAGAGCTCGCCAGTCATTTTCCAGAAGCCCTGATGCTCTGCTCCTTCCCCAGTTGAAAAAGTCCCCTAGTCAGGTCACAACAGCCCAGATAAGCAAGAGGCCAGGGAGTGAGCTGTGATAAATGATTATAAAGACTAAGGATGAAAAACTGACTTTGTTGGAGCCAATGGCAAAACTCCCATCTCACCCTAAGTATAGGCTTGATGTGTAATTCGCAGCTGGTATCAAGCAGAGTGCCCCAGGGATCAGTTCTGGGGCCGGTTTTGTTCAACATCTTTATTAATGATCTAGATGATGGGATTAATTGCACCCTCAGCAAGTTCACAGATGACCCTAAACTGGGGGGAGAGGTAGATATGCTGGAGGATAGGGATATGGTCCAGAGTGACCTAGACAAATTGGAGGATTGGGTCAAAAGAAATCTGATGAGATTCAACATGGACAAGTGCTGAGTCCTGCACTTAGGAAGAAAGAATCTCATTCACTGTTACAGACTAGGGACCGATACGCTAAGCAGCAGTTCTGCAGAAAAGGACCTGGAGATTACAGTGGACGAGAAGCTGGATGTGAGTCAGCAGTGTGCCCTTGTTGCCAAGAAGGCCAACAGCATATTGGGCTGTATTAGTAGGAGCATTGCCAGTAGATCAAGGGAAGTGATTATTCCCCTCTATTTGGCACTGGTGAGGCCACACCTGGAGTATTGTGTCCAGTTTTGGTCCCCGTACTACAGAAGGGAAGTGGACAAATTGGAGAGAGTCCAGCAGAGGACAATGAAAATGATCAGGGGCTGGGGTACATGACTTATGAGGAGAGGCTGAGGGACCTGGGGTTATTTAGTCTGCAGAAGAGAAAAGTGAGTGGATTTGATAGCAGCCTTCAGCTACTTGAAGGGGGGTTCCAAAGAGGATGGAGCCAGGGCTGTTCTCAGTGGTGGCAGATGACAAAACAAGGAGCAATGGTCTCAAGTTGCAGTGGGAGAGGTCTAGGTTGGATATTAGGAAACACTATTTCACTAGGAGGGTGGTGAAACACTAGAATGGATTACCTAGGGAGGTGGTGGAATCTCCATCCTTAGAGGTTTTTAAGGCCCAGCTTGACGAAGCCCTGGCTGGGATGATTTAGTTGGTGTTGGTCCTGCTTTGGGCAGGGGTTCGACTAGATACCTCCTGAGGTCTCTTCCAACCCTAATCTTCTATGATTCTATGATCTGGGCTTGTCTCCAAGGGAATTTGTGAGCAAATGACTGCCACCTGGATTGTAAAGTTCTTGCATCTGCAGAGATCTGACCGTGAGGATTAGTTCTCCCTCCACTTCCAGGAAAACTGTTCTGCTCTGTGCCCAAAATCTCCTGGTTCTTTCTAGCAAAGATCTTGTTTATGGGAATTCCGACGAGATTGGAGCAAAGCCACGCTTGCACTCACAGCATCCCGTGGACTCCAGGCAGTGCTAGGGACTGCTGGGATCAGACGTGGATTCTAGAGACACACTCTCATTACTAACACCTTCACTTGTTGTTTGTCTTTATTCCGGTAGCACCCAGCAGCCCAGTTGAGATCAGAGCACTGCTTAAACAGCGTAGGAGACAGTTCCTGCCCCGAACAGTTTCCCATCTAAATAGATAGAGCGGGTGGGGGAGAAAGGGATGCAACATGCCAGCAGAATGATTGTATGCACACTAGGTTAATACCACAATATTTGTTGTAGTTGGATTTTGTTGTTTTATATAATTGTTTTTTGAGGGGAGCTCTCTATTTTACTCTGGGGGTGGGGGTTTACATGTAATCTATGGCAGGGGTGAATAAGGAAGATAAGCAAAAAGAGATTCACTAAAATCTGGCACATTATTTATTAATAATAAATTCAGCCTACAAACTCCAATCACTTTGCAGTACAGTGATTATTGGTACTATATGAGCTGAGCAGCCCTGCACATGCATTAACCAGTGGCATTGGGACTAGATTCACCTTTTTAGGCATCTGGTATCTTTGCAGGGTGAAGGACAAGGCAGTTCCCCAACTGTGTCTCAGGTAGCTGTGTGCCCACTGAGCCTGATTCATATGCCGCTGATGTTTTTGTGCAGGGAAGGTTGCTGAGCATCTGGTAGCATCAGGTTTTCCCTGTACTTTCCTGAGCTGCTAAATGTTTTTGAGCATTCAGCATGTGCTGAGACTGTCTCCGAGAAATGTGTCATGTAGGCCAAACCACAAGTTAACCCTCAATCCCCAGTGCTGATTCAACCTTGCCTTAAATAAGACATGAATTACCTGCAACAGCCTAAGCTTGAAACATGAAAGCTAGTCTCTGAGCTGCACCCACGGAATAAGCATTGAGTCAAGGATTCGCTCCTATTACTGCGTGTGGCATATTGGTGCTCTCCAAGCTTCCTACTATACAAACTATATTAAACAGGCAGGGGTCATTAGCACCACCTTGGCTTCAAACCCTAGCACAAATCTGAAAGGGAGATACGTTTGTTAGTCTCTAGCTGATTGTATTCTCCATTTTTGCATCCTAAAACCACCCCCTCATTTGGCATTATTGGGTATTTGCGCTTCTGTGCGTAGTGGGTGAACAGAGACTTGGATCTGTAACCAGCTTGTCAGTTTTAGTGACCATAGTCTTTATCCAGGAATGGTTTTGTTCAGCAGTTGGTATATCCTTTCCAGTATGGTCTGCGGTGCGAGGCCTGACTCCACAGACCGACACTGACTCAGATGCTCAGTGGTACATGGTTATCGCGAGCAGTACACACCCTGCTCCAGAGGCCTGTGAGCTGAGGGATTCTCTCTTGCTGAAAGTGAGATTGTTTGTTTGGTGTGGGGCAGCAGAGGGAACGCACCTTTACAAACAGAGGAGCGTGCTCGTGTTCCTGATTGGTGCCAAGAACAAACCTCTGGGGATTTCTTAGGTGATGAGATGATCCCCATTCTGTAAGGAAACTCCCGCCTGCAAAATCACGACCCCTGGTTATTGCCACCGTACAGAATCTCAAACAAGGAAATGAGAAGGAGTCTGGTGGCACCTTAAAGACTAAAGATTTATTTGGGCATAAGCTTTCGTGGCTAAAAAACCCCACTTCTTCAGATGCAAAAGCTTCTGCCCAAATAAATCTGCTAGTCTTTAAGGTGCCACCAGACTCCTTGCTGTTTTGTGGATACAGACGAACACGGCTCCCCCCTGATACTAATCAAGGAAAGGGGCTCTGGAATATGAGAAAATAGGAGACCATGGCTGGACTGTGGGACCTTTTCTCACACATCAAAATATAAAGGATGTTTGAACAGTTCATTCTTCCTATTCAGTAAAAACAACTCCTTGTTTTTGCTGATACAGACTAACATGGCTACCGCTCTGAAATCTGGCTTCCTCTTCAGTGTTTCATTGTGGGACTGGGACATGTATAATAAACGACAGCCCCTGCTGCAGAGAGTTCACACTCAAACTCTGAAAAAAGAGACTGAGATCAGAAGTCTCTCAGGAGATCTGCTGAGGGCCCTGTGTCCTGCACCATGGGGTCTCTGCCCAGACAGGCCTGAGCACATGGTGCCTTGTCACTGCAACACTCTGTCTTCCCAGGCTGTCCCAAGCTGAACCCTCAAGACAAGGTTCACTTATGTAAAAGGTCAAAGCTGCCCCCATTCTTTATGATGACGGGCTTGTCTGAGAGCAGCAAGGAGAGCTGTACCAGAGGCCGAGAGAGCCCTGTCTGCTCCATGGCAGCACCCTCGTCTGGGTGGGGCTGAGAAGGCCCTGTGCCTGCTTCGGCAAGGTTATTTTGACCACAAACACCAGCGAATTCTCTGAAATCTTCTTCTTCCTGTTCCTCTTCCGCTGGGGTCAGAAGCACCTGCCTTCTATATTCAAATGGCAGGTCATTCTCAGAGCCTGCCTGCCCCTCCTTGGCCTGTAACATCTCTGCCGTTTCTTCAGTCACGGTGTAGAGATGCAGCGAGTGCGTCTCTGTGTTCATATCAGGCTCCCCTTTGTCCGAGATAAACTTGGTCACCAGCGGTCCTGTGGGGCTGATTTTCTCTGATGGCTCCACAAAGCCTGGCCGTGGCTTCACCTGGAAAGGACAAAGCATGTATTCAGTGCAAAGCAGCCTGATGTGGGGCATGTGTGTGTCAGTCCTCTGTGCGCTGAGTACAAACTATCATGTTGACATGCCAAAGGCAGAACAGACTCTGGTGCATTTCAGGCAAAAAGCTACACAATTCCAAGCTCTCGGACCCTGCCTGGGCCTCCCACCAGGCTGCTGGGACATATGCTGAATTAGGGCCTGTGATTGGATTCCCGCTCGCTACTGGCCACAACAACTCTAAGAGCCTGCTTCTTGTAGAGCGCTTCCTGAACATGGGTGGGAAGAGACCTGTGTTTCGGGAGCTGAGGGACCCAGTTTCAAATTCTGCCGCTGACTGTGGGTCTGTATATCTATGGCACTTGGTCCAGACCTTTCCCGCCCTATGTTAGGCCTTTTGGGGCAGGGTTTGGGGGTCAGATGTGCTCAAATTAATATTTTATTGGCACATTGTTCAGCAATTACATGAGAGCTGCAACGCCTGGTTTGATCACAACTCCCCATGCAGCGTTACTCTCCCTCAGACAATGTTCTGACTTGTGTCTCACGAGTTATCGTCTTCCCCACAGCAAACCTGGCCTGTAGCTTCTTCCCAGGGGTGAGTTCAGAGTCAGAGACTGACCTGGCTTATCTCCTCAGCTGGGAACTTGATGGCTTCGCTGTCCATGGGGTTGGGCAGAGGCGGGAACAGCATTTTCTTGGCCCTGGAAGACATTGGCAGAGGTTGGTTAATGTGCAGAAGAGCGAAAGGGCAGGGAGAATGGGAGCAACGGGAGGGCAAAGTCGGTGCATTCACCTCTTTTTGAGGAAGTGGTAAAACACAGCCAGGACAGGGACGCCTAGGAAAATACTGAGGTACCTGAGGTTGAGCTTCCACTCTGCAGGATTGGGACCTAGGAGGAAACACAGTTCTGCTCTTAGAGCCCTCTGGAACTGGCATTACATGGGACATGGAAAACATTTGTACAAGTGATCATTCCCCACCCTGCCCCAGTCCCAGTGTCCCGCTGACAGCACTTGGCGTTCGTTCCCAGCCAAGGAGGCAAGGATGTGCTGGAGTGAAGGGACTACCATAGCCTATGGCTTGAGCCTTGAGGTGACCACACTGTGGGCATGAACATGGATAGTCTTCTTCCCCCAGCACAATCCCTGGATGCCCTGGTTGCTTTCCTTGGCACGCCACCCTTCCCAATAGAGGCGTGTGTTGGCGTTCTGTGCTGGTCCCTTGTTTCTACTGAGAATGGCACCTATGTTTGAGGGAGCTGGATGAGGAATGTCCACACTGCACTTGGAAGTGAGCAGCCCCGGGGGAGAGAGTGGGGCTAGCAAGGGCTCGAGCAGTGTGGACATGGCAACTCGGGCTGCAGCTTGTATCTCGAGCCTAGGGGGACAGGCAGGCTTGAGAGCACAGCTCCCACCTGAGCTGCTTGAGCCCCTCTAACACTAGTCTGTGCCTGGCCTGGGAGGCTCTCGCCCAGCGCAGCATCGACGTTCCCTATGGGCCCTGCCAGCTCGAGTGCCGGTAGCACATGCCCAAGGAGTGCCAAGGCCTTGGGTCCCTTTCCCGAGGGGTGACCTGTTTGTATGGTGCCTGTGGGGCTGGGTGTTAGCAAGTCTTTGACTCTGGCAGGGCTTGGCCTCTGTCTAGCTGCCCCTGTGGCGTGTAAGGGCAAATTCCAGTCAGGAAGGCTGTGGCCAGGCCAGGGGACAGGGTCAGGGCTTTAGCCACTCCAGGAAAGGTGGCTTTGTGGTTCAGGCCACAGGCTAGGCCTAGGGGGACTGGGATTTAATTCCTGGCTGTGCCACAGACTCACGGTGTTATCTTGGGTAGATCACTTCTTACCATTTGCGCCTCAGCTCCCATCAGGAAAAGGGGAACACAATCCTCCCTTCCTGCCTTACCTATTTAGACTGTAAAGTCTTTCCCTGCATGCTGGTACAGGGGCTAAGACAGCAGGCTCTGAGCTCTGCTGGGGCCTCTGGGAATACAAAGAGAAGTACATGTTTCCCATTGATCGTTGGACCCCTGGGGGAAGCACAGACTTTTCTGTTTTTCCTGGTTTTGCTTTTGTGAGCATCTTTGCCCTCAGCTTCTGCAAAAACTGCATCACTCTGCTTGCAGGAGAGAAGAGATGCTGGTGCCCGGGAGAAGAGAAACTCTCGCAGGCAGAAAGAGCCTCTTCTGAGAGTCTGAGCCTCAAGCAGCTCCTGCAACATGTTCACTTCAGATCCAGCCCTGGGCCAAGCAAACATGGGGGGAAGGATCCATTGGCTATTACCGAGCTTCATGGTGCTAAACAGGTGCCGGGGACTGCAGGACCCATCTCTGTCTGCTGTGGCTGCCTGAATCCCAACTCGATAGGAGGTGCTGGGCTGCAGGTCCTGTAGGGTGTAGTGTGTCGCTGAGGAGTTCACTTCATGATCTGAGTAGATGATGACTGATTAATTGAGCTATCAACAGCATGGAAACTTCTCCCAATTCTGCTTTCTTTCTGAAACAGCTTGTCCCAGTTTCAGTTCTTAAACTGCTTACCACACCCTCCACCTACAGAACAGGGGCCCACCAGCCCCCTTCCCTCCTCCTTCGAGTCTCTTTTTCTATCTCCCTGCCCTGCCCTGCTTCTCTCTGTGCTCCTGTCCCTAGATCTATTTGGCACGTGGACTCACTGACCGTTCTAGAGGCAGCGGGAGCAGGTGCGCTCACTGGCTGATTTTTGCCCAGCTCAGCACTCCCTCCCTATGAGGCTGGCCATGCCGCAGCCCACTAGGGTCGGTAACGCGTTGGAAGGGAGACAAAGCCAGGTGTTTCACACTCACATGCCATTCCGTTGTCCTGCTCACTTGTGTAGCAGATGATGTATTTCTTCAGCATGCCGGGGCATTGGGAGAGCAGTGATGGCTTCCACAGCAGGAAAGCAGAGTTTGCTGTGATGTTCCGGATGTGAATGGGCCCATCCAAAGAAGCTATGAAAGGGGAGGTAGGAAAGAAAAGCAGTAATTGGCTGAGTGCACATGGATTCACAGCTAGAAAACAGGCCAGGAAGCCGTGGATCTTCTCACCCCGGCTTATTTCGTCTGCCCATAACCTGCTAACTTCAGTTCACTGGATCACAAGTGACACACTAAATGGTTTAGGGAAAATAAGAACTGACAACATGAGTCTTCAGCCTTTGCTTGAACACAGACTGAACCCTTAGAGGGCTGCCTGTCCCTAAAGAATTCTTGCCTCTGCGGAGTGAGGATTATACAGGCGTCTTGCTTTCCCACGAATACAGACCAGTGCTCTGAAGAGCCACCCTGCGAGCCATGCGGGTTTGGGAAAGGCCCCTTGTGTATGGCTGGAGAGGACTTCCCCTCGCCGTCTTGCATGAGTTCTTGTCATGCATTTATTGCGTGAGGTAAAACTGAGATGGTCCCTTCTGCAGGGCAGGGACTGTGGCCTTGTTTGTTTCTCTGAGAGGCCTTGCACATTTCGTGCAGGGCCGTGACAAATAATTTCTTGCTCCCTGAGTGAGGGTAGAAGGTTGCACAGAGGGAGGGGTGTTTCGGCTCTGGGAGGATGTGACGCAATAGGGCACATGTCTGATAAGAAAAGCCGTAGTGAGTGGAGGATGCCATCTTGAATTCCTTGCAGGAATAGGTTCTGTGATAACTAGGGAAGGAAGAAAGCTGGTTGCTGCAGTGCCAGTAGTTTGTTTTGGGCTGGCTGGGAAGAGGCAGGGAACCCTGAGTCTGGGGTCTAAGCTCCTTGCCCCCCAGAGGGACCTGGCTGAGGGGTCCTGGTTGTACCTACAAACCCTGCTTGGGACTGTGTTTCTGTTGTCTAATAAATCTTCTGTTGTACTGGCTGGCTGAGAGTCACGGTGAATCGCAGGAAGTCGGGGTGCAGGGCCCGGACTCCCCCACACTCCGTGACAGAGGGGCTATTACTATGTGCAACTGGCCAATTTTTAGAACATGAGAAGAAAATCCCTCCCCCAAACAATGCATTTAAAAAGAACTAATTCCACTGTCAGCCCCTCTCTTCTGAGGATCACAGGCCCTGCCTACCCTAGATCATCTGTGAATCACACTCTGCCTAGCACTTGTGTGATAAAAGCAGTTTTAGTCGGTCTTGCCCTTCCCCAGTGGAAACACATCATATGCAGACTTACTGTTCGTAGCAAAGTGGTACATGGAACCGAACGTCCAGTGCTTCTCTGGTCCCCCTCCATGAATGGCAATTCTGTAACACTTCCTGGGTTTCACTGTCCCTGGAGCATAAAACCAGGAGATATCGTCAAACCTCCCCACACACCCCCTCAGATAAGGGGATGGGAGTGACCTTTCTGTCTGCACTGCCTGATCCCCTGGGGAGGGCCTGGCTACGCTATGGTGAGACTAGGACTGGGCCATAACAGTCACTGAGAAAGTGAGGCAGGCTGCATATCTCAGCTGATTTCCCGACTTCGCGAAGTCGAGTGAGTTTCCAGCATAAGTAAAGGAACATTGTGAGAGGCCAAAGCATGCACAGGCCCCAAATGACAGCTGGGCTCATCTGCAAATTGAACTTGGAAAGCATGGCTGGCTTTGGCACCAGATGGAACCGTGCACTGACTCTTCCTGTCTTTGGGCCATTGAAATTGATGCAGAGATTCAGGCTGACTGCGGGGTTTGGATCAGGCTGGCTGTTACCACAGGGGCATTTAGTTTCCAAACAAATAGCAGAGGAGGAGGGTCCCCATTGGGAGGGCGCTGGGAGACGGAGGCCGAAGAAAGGTGTGTTAGAGGTGGGTTTTGTCCTTGTTACCTGTATCCATATAGCTGTCCTTCTCAAAGAGTTGTTTGTGGATACATTCCTTGTGGTCCTCCTGGGGGTCTTCCAGGGGTTGCTTCTCAATGCAGTAGAAGGTCCCATTGGTCTTTGCTGCCCACTGCACTGTCACGCTGCTGCCAGCCGAGCTGACATTCAGAAAGCTCATTTCTGGGAGGAAACACAGAGACATCTCAGCAGAAACATGGCACCAACGGCACAAAGACATGCACCAAATTCACGGCATCCAGGGGCAGGCAGCATGGGAACAGGGGCACAGTCTAGTTCTCTGTTCACTATATACCCAAAGTCCTGATCCTGCAGTTGCTCAGAGAGGGAGAAGTGGGCTCTTGTCCCCCTTGCAGAGGCCTCACAACATTGAGAGCTTTGGGGATGCAGTTAGTTCAAATAGCAAAGAAGGAAATAACCCAGGGAAATGGCTGTGAGTCGCTATGCCATGGAACCCAGTGCTCTGTCTTCAGTCCCTGTCTGGAGCCACGGCAGCAGGGCCAGCAGTGGATGGGTCTGATCCTTTCAGGAGGCTTGTTAGGATAGCGGCTTTTTGGAGGGACCGCTGGTCTGAGGCAGGGAGCGGGAGCCGAGGTCTCTGTACCTGTGCGATGTTCTGGAGGAATGCGATACGTCCGCACAGGGCCTCTCCCTGCTGGGTTAGATGCGCTCATAGAAAGGTGATACTCTGCCCCAGAGAGAGCCAAGGTCAGTGTTGTCTCATCCTTTTCAGGGACCTCCTTCTTCAGCTCTGTGCACCTGCACGCTGGCATGTAGAGAGCCAGCGTGTAATAGACTTTCCATTGCTCCTCACGGGCTTCCTGACAGGGGGTTGGAAGGGTGACACTAAGAGACGAGATTCTGGCTCCCCTGAAGCTGTGTCTGTGTGTGAGTGTGTGTGTGTATGTATAACTTGGGCAGAATTAAGGGGAGCCTTGTGTAAATGGTCGTGCAGGCTGGGCTTGTTTGCAGCCCTCATGCAGTGGCCAGGAAGCTGCTGTCACAGCTGCTGTGTTACCGGCACAGACCCATCTGGGATCTGAATGGGGGAGGATGTCAGAACTACAGCTTGCATCCTGATTGGACAAGAGGGGCCCGGGCTGCAGCCCTGTCACAGGAGAGTTAAAGGACTGCCTGAGGCCCCATTCACACTGCGCTCTGGAACTGCATTGTGACAGGGTCCCTGACCTGATTGTGTGTCTGGTGGTGGAGCTGTCTGATCCACACACTGTATTACCTGCCAATGGAATGTCACATTTCTCTGTCCGTTCCTGCCGAGTCTCCCCACCGTGTAATTCACCTCTGGAATTTCTGGAATGACAGGAGGGAATTTTGGCCACCTGTTTGTTTCTCTCTGCAAAGTCCTGCCCTCTGGCTTTCCCCCCCTCAGCTGCCACTTCTTGCCTAACTTCATTTTCCTCCCCTCCCCCAAAGGCAGCCTCTCTTCTAAGCCCTTCAGCCCCCAGAGTGAACCATGTGAAATCTCCCACCCTCAGGAACAAAGATGGATTTGCTCCAGTCGCTCCAGTAGGTGCTCCAATGGGCCATTTTGTGCCGAATCTGGACTTCGCAGGCTGTTGTTGTTCCCAAGTTGCATATCACTAAAGCAAACCAAGACAGCGGGGACTGAGTGAACAATCCAGCAGGAGTTTTCAGCTTCATATGTGCACCGTGCCCTTCTGGCTGCATGTAACTGGAGCCAGTTTCAGGGAGTCTGGGCCTGTGGGCTCAGAGAGGCTTGGGTCTCCGAACATCAGAACAGAATTCATGGGCTACTACTCTTACTCAGTGCTACTGGGGCTTGAGGCCACGCTCATGTCAGACGAGAAATTACCTCCCAGCACGAGAGTTAAGGAGCAGGTGGGTGTTTGAGTGACTGGCAGTGCATGGATTTGATCAGCAGCTGTAATTCTGAATGCCTGGAAAGTGGCAGAGGGTGGAGAGAGGAGGCGACCAGGCACTCCCCCAGCTGCAGTGTGTCTCGCAAAACAGAGGTTTTGCCACCACTTTCCTCTAATGACACCTGCTCCCAGTTTCTCTACCTTTGAGGCAGCACAGGCCTGTGTATCTGTTCCCCTGGTGCTTCTGAGGGAGTCTTTGTGGGACGTGGGGACTCAGCACAAGGGTTTTTAGGCTGTGAGCAGCTGCACAAATCTGGTTCATACATAAACCAGAGCTGGGCAATAGGGGTATTGACTTGGAGGCCGAGAGGGCTCCTCTCCTAGGAACGTGCAGTGATATTGAGAGGAACTCTTGGGCAGAAGGTGCAGGGAGGGTCCCCAGGCCTTCCCAGCAAGCGTTTCTCTCACTGTGCTGGGATCAAGCCCTTTAAATGGCATTTACTGTATCTGCGAGGGTACAGTATAATAAGCTGACCTGTTATGTTGTTACCCTTGTATTCACCTTGTGTCTGACACGCCACCTAAAAACAAACCGGATAAAGCTTATACAAAGGCCATATTTCTTCACACAGCACCCAGTCACCCTGTGAAACTCATTACCAGGGATGTTGTGAAGGTCAAAAGTATAACTGGGCTCAAAAAAGAATTAGATGAGTTTCTAGAGGACAGGTCCATCAATGGTTGCTAGCCAAGATAGTCAGGGACACCACCCCGTGATCTGGGTGTCCCTAAACCTCTGACTGCCAGAAGCTGGGCCTGGCTGACAGGGGATGGATACTCAATAACTGCCCTGCTCTATTCACTCCCTCTGACACTCCTGGCACCGACCACTGTTGGAGGACAGGACACTGGGCTAGACTGGCCATTGGTCTGAGCCAGTGTGACCATTCACATGTTCTTGCAAAGTGCTTTGGTGGTGGGGAGCCCACCTCTTATGAGCCTCATGCAAGGAGTTTTCTGCAAAACAAATACAGCAGGAGAGAGAGAGAGCCTGAGACCGTCAGGGGCAAAGCTGGCACTTTCTCAGCAGGAACAGCTCCTGCAGCTTCATTGCTCTGCGAGAAGGATCGAGGCACCTGCTCCATCCCAGAACAGTGCGGATTGCAGTGCTAAAAGATGAGAACTTGGGAGCAAGCATCCAAGTTCTGGCCCTCTGGCCTAATGACTATTTAATCCACCTCTTCCGGGATTACAAAGCCCAACAGGACAACTCTCCAAATGCTATCTCCAGATGGCATTCAGGCCAGCTCAGAGCTCTATGCTATGACACCGGTGGCTGGCAGGGGAACCTGGGCCCACCCTCTACATCGGTTCAAGCCCAGGGACCCCACAACCAGCAATCAGGTCTGCTCAGTCCCAGTCCTTGTTGCTATTTCCCTGGTCTCCTTCCTTCACAGCCTCTCTCTCTCTTCTTGTCTGTTTCTGGGTTTGCCACTGGAACTTCCTCTACTCCCTGTGGCTACTTCATTCCTGCCACGCCTCTTGCCAGAGTCCTTACTCCAGGGCAGGATATCTGGGCTTAGTCTCCCCTTGGAGTGTCTCCATGTCCCTGACATCTTCCTCATCCCAGAGACCGACTGCAGCCTCCTTCCCCAGCAGCCCCTTTTTGCTCAGGTGCTTGGCTCTCTAGTGCTGGGCTTCACTTTGTTAACCCTGGCCCTCCTGCTCAGGTGAGCCCAGGAGACTAACTGGCCTCTCAGGCCCTCATTACCCCCCACCTCCTCTCAGGGCTGGTGTGGGGTGTTGGAGCCTGGGTGCTGTTGGCCAGTGCAGCACAAGGGCAATTTATATCACATCTTTAAAGTGTCTGAGAATGACTTCACTGGAACCAAACTGCAGGGTTTTATTATTATCTGGGTTTTTCCTCCTATGTAATCCCTGCAAACAAGCCCCAGATCCTGTCACGGGTGACAGCATAATCCATCCCTGATAAAGAAGGGGAGACTTTATTATACAACGAAACAGATGGAAGGAGCAGCTGGGCTGCAGGAAATACATCACCAGGGCACTGAGCTGCTCAGGCGGTGGGTGCACTAGACGTGCTTACATAATGGTATTGACAATTACTGGTCATCAGCTTCCGCAACCAGCGTCCTCACTGTGGGATTACTGGGAGGAGAAGTAGTGAGCCTGAGCAGGATTGGGGTCACCTGCCTTAGCATCCCTCCCCTTTGGGACTTCACTTTTCTGAGTCCTGGTCACTGTGTCTGTTCAACCCACCTGTGTCCATTTGGTGCCCTTCATCTGTCTGTACCGAGCTTCCCTTCGTAATGGTTCATATGTGACAATCCAGTTATCTAGCTGCTGCAGTGTCAGCCTCAGGGTACCATTGGATTTAGAGAACGTTATTTGATCAGGCGGCAGTGGATCCAATTTGACTGGAATTACAATGTGACAATAGGAGTTATTGGGGCTTGTAACAGGCGGGGCAGATGGGTGGAGGTGGTGTGTGATTCAACAGGGCAAAGGGAACCTCAGAAACAGATTTTGTTTGTGCACATACATGCAAACACATATATGTACATGCGCGCACACAAACACGGTGGTGTCCATGTCACAGAAAACATCAGCACAGGTGCCACCAGCTGCCATGTTGGCAGACCCAGCACAGGGGCTCAGGGCTAAATGGCTGTGGAAACTGAGCTTCCCTCTTCTGCTAGCCTCATCTGCGGCAGAGCTGGGACACACAGTGGTGGGATAACATGTGGAGCCTCCCCTGCCACCGCCTTCCTTTGGGCAGGATGAGGATGCAGGTTCCAGGCCTGTCAGTCCAGCTGCTTTCACAAGCTGTAGATTTTGCATCACAGGAAAGCAGCTGTTTGCTTCCTAAGGAGGCTCATGTGGCCCCCTGCTAATCCAGCAGCAGCAGCAAGGGAGCTGGCATTAGCCCCTGCCCCAGCCCCAGCAAGGGCCAGTGTTACAAAGAAAGCATGCTTCAGAGGGATGCTTACTGGCATTCTCCAGTTGCAAAGTGATGTTCTGGGTCCTCTCGACTCTGCCTCCACTGTGGGATTCCACCCAGGCAGTGAGGTTCTCTAGGACCGGCCATGTCCGATAAGAAAAGCGGTAGTGAGTGGAGGATGCCATCTTGAATTCCTTGCAGGAATAGGTTCTGTGATAACTAGGGAAGGAAGAAAGCTGGTTGCTGCAGTGCCACTGCCAGGGTGTGTCAGTTATTGACTGCAGCATGTCTGTGGTGCGGTGCCATAGTGCTGCTGCTGCCCACCAGCCCCTGGCCGACCCATTGTTACACAGGCCTTGTGTGGCTCTAGCCAACCTTGTCCAGGGAGCGTGAATGAGAAGAATGCTGGAACTGTCTGCTCTTGGCAAAGGCCCACCCGCTGCTGAATCTACAGAGGGTGCCTTACTCTAACTGGGCTAGATCCTGAGTGTGTCTGAGCGAGGCCTGCGCTGGCTGTGCCAGGCATAGCCCAGGGCAACATGGCCAGCAGTGATGGAAGGGAGCAGGCCAATCTCATTCTTCTTCCCTACTGCTTATCTTCCTGCTGCTGGAGCTAGGGGGCCTAATGCGCACACTCTGCACCCCAGCGCTGAGTCTTATCCCTCAGGCTGCGTGCTCAGGCCACCTGGCATTCAAATATCTTCACCATCTACATGTACAAACTGTCTGCAGGCTTCCACGCAGGGACTCTCACTTGTTTCTAGTGCCTATGTATGGGGTTCTGGCAGAGAATTTAGGGGGATGGATGAATGCTAAGTTCCCTGCCTCCCTGTCCAGATCCTACCTACCCCATCGCCTTCACTGGCATTCCACTTACCCTCCCCTCCAGTGGATTTCTGACTTTCCGTCCCCTGTCTCCTTCCCTGCCTTCTATCCATCCTTCATCTCCCCAGCATCTTTGTGCATACATTACCTGACATCCCAAAAATGTACTAGTGACTTCGTTTTGTGTGCTTTGAGATGTGCCATGATACCTTCTCCATCACCACCATGCACTTCCTGGTGCATAATGCAGGTGGGTTTTTATTTGCTTGATCTACCTATCCATCTCTATTGTGCCCATCAGGTAGGCAAACAGCGTCATCACAGCGCTGTCCTTCCCACTCCCGTGGTCCCACTGTTGGGGCTTCTGACTCACCAGAACTTAAGAATATAGGTGGCGTTTCCTGATGTGGTCTTAGCTCTCCAAGTGCAGATGAAATTGCATTGCATGCAGTTCCTGTAGCAAACCAAATCTGGATCCTCAGCAGAGCCTGGGGACACACAGAAGCAGTTGGAGTTGTTCTTTCCTGTTCGATTTCCTTAGCAGATGTGCCGTATTAGGCATTACCACAATTATGTGTAGTGAATAGCAGGAGGCTGGTACCAGGGTCTGTACAGAGCAGGGAGTGGCAGGAACTGCTTAGGCTACAGAAATTTGGGGGGTTGCCAAAGTGTTGTTTTCCTTTCCACCTGCCCACACAATGGGCTGCAGGTTTTCACTCCCTGCCAAGTGACCCTGCCCTCTGGAGCTGGATTCAAGCTTCAGGGCAAAGCTTTACCAGGATCCATAGAAACTGCCCTACACTACAATGGGCTGTGCCTGTGACAAAGAGAGAGGCACCTTTCCAGGCCTGGCCTTCGATTCTAGCCTTGGGCTGACTGATAATGGTAACAGGCTAAACCTCAGCACAGGAGTGAGCATCTGCAGCACGTTGCCTTCCTCTGCTCGCAGCACATGCTGCAGCGGCCCGGGCCCAGCATTGACCTCCGCTTCTTCATCTGTCTTTTGGGTTTTCAAGCCTTCAGAGAGATGTCCCCCCCCCAAGTGCAAGAAAGACTATGGGATCATCTGGGGCTCTGTGGGAAGCCGGCTTCACAGCCCGTCTAACTGGGGAAAGCGCCTGCACCTTCTCCATTAGCCCAGGCTTAAATGAAGCAAGCCCCCCAGGTCCACAGCAGATCTGCCCTTCTCTGCAGGAAGAGTAAGAAGGTGTCACGGAGTCACCGGGCGATACTCTGGAACTGCTCCCCACAAAGCCAGTCAGGACTTTGGGGAGCCTCCTCTCCCTTGGAGCAGATTTGTTCAGGGCAAGAAGCTCACACGTCTTCACCTCCTGGGTCTCTCCTTGGAGCATTCAGCATCCTCTGCCCCTCCGTGCGCTTCCCACAGTGAGCCCACCCCAGCGGGGTCCTGGGGAAGCTACAGGGTCCTGCACCCCCACTTGGCAGTCAGACGTGACTCTCAGCCAGCCACTAAAACAGAGGTTTATTCGATGACAGGAACAGGGTCTAAAACAGAGCTTGTAGGTACCGCAAACCGGACCCCTCGGCCGGGTCCATTCTGGGAGGCAGTGAGCCAGACCCCCCACATCTGCACTTCACTCCTCATCCCCAGCCTGCTCCAGACTCCAAAACTCCCTCCAGCCCCTCCTCTCTGCTCAACCCCTTTCCCAGGCCAGGAGGTCACCGGATCTCTTTGTCTCCAACACCTTCAGTTGGCAACTTTGCAGAGGAGGGGCCCGGGCCATCAGTTGCTAGGAGACAGAGTGCCAGACATTTAGGTGCACTGGCCCCTTCCTCTGCAGCAATCACACACCCTTATTCCACCACCTAGATACTTAAGAACTGCCTAGGGGACACTGAGGCACGAACACCGTATTCAGAGAAAACATTAAGAACATTCCTAGTTCGTTACAGAAGGGTTTGATGCTTCCAAACTGCAAGTGTGTCTGTGTGTGCAGGGGTATGTCCAAGGGTGTAAGGAGGGGGGAGAGAGAGAGAGAGTATGTGAGGGACTGTGACTGGTGTGTCTGTGTGCGCTAAGGAACATGTGCAGGTGGTGTATGAGTGCATGAGTTTGTATGGGGCAGAGGGAAAGATTGGGGAGGTAAGAGAGAGATTCTGTCTGCATGTGGAGTAAGAGAAGGTCTATGTGGCATTTGTGTTTGCATGAGGTGTGGGGGGGGGGGAAGAATGTGTGTGGTTTACACTGCCCCCTTGCAAGGCTTCTGTTTCTCTCTGCTCAAAGTCCTCGTGAGTGCATCAGATTCCCAGAGGAAAATCACCTCTGTCTGAAAGGCACTAGGTAGCTACAGTCCCTATGACTTACGGGACCACAGCTCCCCAGGTGTCTCGTTGGGATAGCCTGGGCTGAGGAATAATTTTCATTTGTAACATGCAATGCAATTTTGTTGGTTCTTATTGCTTTTGTAACAGTACCAGGCAGGTTGTGTAAAAAGGCCAGTAGCTGCAGCCTGTGTCCTGCCGATAATAGCTTTCTTTGAAAGCGTAACATATCTTGTGGAGAGGGGGGAAGCGGTAGATGTGGTATATCTTGACTCTAGTAAGTCTCTTGTAAGTCTCTTGATACTGTCTCGCATGACCTTCTTGTAAACAAACTAGGGAAATACAACCTAGATGGAGCTACTATACAGTGGGTGAAAAACTGGCTGGAAAACCATTCCCAGACAGTGGTTCACAGTCAAGCTGGAAGGGCATATTGAGTGAGGTCCCACAGGGTTCCCAGTTCTGTTCAATATCTTCATCAATGATTAAGATAATGGCACAGAGAGTACATTGAGAGAGTTTGCGGACGATACCAAGCTGGGAGGGGTTGCACATGCTTTGGAGGACAGGATTAAAATTCAAAATGATCTAGACAAACTGGAGAAATGGTCTGAAGTCAGTAGGATGAAATTCAATAAGGACAAATGCAAAGTACTCCACTTAGGAAGGAACAATCAGTTACACACATACAAAATGAGAAATGACTGCTTAGGAAGGAGTACTGGGGTAGAGCGATCTAGGGATCATAGTGGATCACAAACTAAATATGAGTCAACAGTTTAACACTGTTGCAAAAAAAGCAAATATCATTCTGGGAGGTATTAGCAGGAGTGTTGTAAGCAAGATATAAGAGGTAATTCTTCCGTTCTACTCTGCGCTGATAAGGGCTCAGCTGGAGTATTGTGCCCAGTTCTGGGCACCACCTTTTGGGAAAGATGTGGACAAACTGAAGAAAGTCCAGAGAAGAGCAACAAAAATGATTAAAGGTCTAGAAAACATGACCTATGAGGGAAGACTGAAAAAACTGAGTTTGTTTAGTTTGGAAAAGAGAAGACTGAGAGGGGAACAAAACAGTTTTTAGGTACATAAAAGGTTGTTACAAAGAGGAGGGAGGTAAATTGTTCTTATTAACCTCTGAGGATAGGACAAAAAGCAACAGGCTTAAATTGCAGTAAGGGAAGTTTAGGCTGGACATTAGAAAAAAATTCTTAACTGTCAGAGTGGTTAAGCACTGGAATAAATTGCCTATGGAGATTGTGGAATCTCCGTCCTAGGAGATTTTTAAGAGCAGGTTAGACAAACACCTGTCAGGGTTGATCCAGATACTTAGTCCTGCCTTGAGGGCAGAGGACTGGACTAGATGACCTCTCAAGGTCCTTCCAGTCCTACGATTCTAGGATAAGGGGTGCCATAGGATCCAGGCAACTGGCCATCTCCAACTCAATAAGGCTGAGTGCACTCATGAGCTAGTTGTTGAACAAAGGCCCTTTCCTCCCCGTCTGCCTCTCAGGGGACTGGAAGCTCACTTCTCACAGCAGAATGATTGTGAAGAATCGGACACTTTCCCCCAGCCAGGAGCAAGGCCTGGCACTGCAGCACCTTTGAGTGTTCCCAGGGCACTATGAACGAGACATCTCAGGGGGGGCGGGTTGTGCCATAGTGGGGAGATTTGGGTCAGGACTACAAAAAGGAAGGGGAAAAAAGCAGCGATAGGAGTAAGGTGATCTAATCACCATCAGGAAATGCAGCTCCCCTGACCAGTCACTCTGCCAGCTCAGCTCAGCTCTCTGCACTAGAGACACGCAGCCTAGGAGTAACTAACCCAAACGTTGCCACTTCAGGAATTCAGATGCAGGTCCAAACGTAACAGACATTGGCCAGAAAATATGGGCTCCTGAAACGGAGAGTTCGTCTCTACTCCCAGCCTCATACTCATTCTGGAAAAGCTGCTCTAGAAGAACTTCAGCCCGTGGCGGAACAGCAGAAACTTCCTGCCATGGAATCTGAACTAGACCTAAAGAGAACCCTGCTGACTTTTCCAGTGGCTCCTGCTCCCTTTTGCCCAGGGCAGATTCTCAGCACTGAGCCCTTGTAATTGAGTTGTGACCCTGTCCCTGTTGCTTTAGAAATAATCCCCAACCCCAACCCAAAACAGCAACGATTTACTGCCAAACCCCTGGTCTGTGAGAGTGAAAGTAAGTGGAGGGGAAGCCTCATTATCATCCAGCATCGCTCCTCTGATGGTTCTTTTAACAGTATCTTTAATCTCCGTATGCCACAGAATCACTTACCTCTCAGTGCTAGCGCAGCCAGCAACAGCAGCCAACTCATCATCTGCCCCGTGGCTCCCACACAAGAACCGAGATCTCAGTGCTTGCTGACTTTACTCCAGGCACAGTGACTGGCTCTGCACATTGACCCTCCCGAGCCTCACAGAGCTCCTGGACTCAGAGCAATCTCCAACAACAACTCATCCGGCACTCGCGTTTCTGATAAAAGGTGACAAATTTCCCATGCATACTAAAGGTGCGTGCACATTGGAGCAGAAACTGAGGTGTCATTACATGCCTCGCTCTTACCAAAAGCAAAAGAGAAACAAAAAAACTATTCCACTTTGATATGTGCACCAGTCTGTTCAGTTACTTCAGGAAAGCATCACCAAAGCCACAAGATCACCACACGTAGAAACCGGAGAGAGAAGAGCAAAGTAAGCAAAAGCATTGTGTTCTTACAGACCCCACACCGGAGTCCATCTCCATCACACAGGACTGAATCTGGAGTCTTTCACACTCCAGTCCCTGTTACAGAGGGGCAAATCTGGAGTCATTCCACTGACATCAGTTTTACACCAGCATAACTGAGATGAGAATCTTCCTGACACACCCAGGTGTGCATGAGTGTGTGTGTTTGAACTTCTCTGATTTCCAGAGTATGACTCCCTATATGTGTGTGTGTGTGCATGTGTTTGTAGGGACATGTGAGTGTGTTTGCCATGCATGAAGAAACTTTTCTGAGGAGGTTTTCCTAGTTTTTCTGATGCTGGCATTTCTGGGTGGGATTTTCCATCCCTGGTTTATTTAGGATTTCTAAGGCAAGATTATTTCAGAGAAAAACTAATCTCTTTAAACAGGTGCTTTCATTATGAGGAGAACACGGAGCTGCAATTTCTCCTCAGATGAAATAGTTCCCTTAAGCCCTAGCTTCCCGTTTGATCGGATCCTGGCATGATCCCTTGCTTATGATACCACAACCTGTTGTAGAAATAACTGTGCCTGTAATAAATTCAGCACAGCAGTTTCATTGGAAGATCCACAAAAGGAGAAGATGGGCTAGGATAGGAAAACCTCTTTGTTTAAATAAAGAAGTAATTAGCAAACTTGCCTGGGGAGAGGGCAAAGCCCTCAGGAAAGTTTACAAGAAGCCAAGTTTTATGTAAGATGTGTTTGAAATTTTCCCCTCATGCCAGTTCCCTGTGTCTAGACTTGAAGCAAGTGGCCATTACTGCTGTTTACCCTAGAAGACTCTCTCCACACTCCTCAGTCCATAAGTCTGACCTCCTAGGCTCTAAGGGTATGTTTACACTGCAGTCAAACCGACAAACCTCACGACAGCGCCCGTCTCTGAGCCCCCATCTGCTGACTCAAGCTCATGCTACAGGGCTAGAACTAGAAGTGCAGACGTTCCTGTTCTGGCTCTGGCACCCAGCCAAAGGGTTGGGTCTCTTGCGCGTGAGTATCTACACTGCTGTTTGTAGCCCCGCAAACCTAGAGTCAGTTGACCGGGGCTCTGAGACTCTGTCGCGCTGTTGGTTTGTTCTGCAGGGTAGATGTACCCTTGGAGGTACCTTCCAGCCAAGGGTCTCAAGCCCTTTACAAGTATCAGGGAATGAAGTCTGCCACACCCTGGCCCAGAGAGGGCCCCCCAAATGAGTGGTGGTGTGACCTGGTGCACAAGGTCACAGAGCCACCCAGGTTTGGCCCAGCCACAGCCCCCATCATGACAGAGGAGGGCGGCCCAAACCAGAGTGGTGCTGTGACTCCATGTGCCAGTTGCAATGCTCAGAGTAGGGGTGGGAGCCGCCACTGTGGGGTGAGTATGGAGTGGACCTAGATCAGGGATGGGCCTATTATAGGGTCTGCTGGCTGCCAGGAATATTCCTAAGTGTTCTGTCTCCTTTGCCCATAACTAACTTCCTCACCCTAATCATGTTGGGGTGTGCTTAGCCTGTAGGCAAGTACGTTAATTATCCCAAACTTGTTAGCACCTACATCAGCTGGTTACTATGGCAATCCTGCAGCTATGCACCTGCTGAGGTTGCTAACTCAAAATAACCCCAAACCAGTATCAACTGACTTCTCGTGGTTGCCAGTCAGCATTTTATGTAAGATCACTGCAAAACTGCATATTGCACAATAAGATCTTGTGCACTGGCTCTCCACTTGTGAGGTAACTCCCTTCTCTTCGTGTGTCAGTGTATAATGCCGGCATCTGTAACTTTCACTCCATGCAGCTGAAGAAGTGGGTTTTTACCCATGAAAGCTTATGCCCAAATAAATCTGTTAGTCGGTAAGGTGCCACCGGACTCCTTGTTGTTTGAATAAGATCTGAAGGCATCTTGTGACTTAGGATCACTGCTGGTCAACTTACGTACATTAAGGCTTCTAGGCCCAACTGCCTTATGCTAATATTTGACAGGGTTGGGCCTGTAGGTTCCGTGCATTAGAGCTAGAGATGAGATCTTATCTTAAGGTAGGTTTAAAATCCAGAATGTACCACATAGCTACACCGAGGAGGGTGCTAGAGGATAGGCCCCTACCCTTTACAGGGCCTCCATTTCAGATCTTGGGCCGGGCCCCCAAACACTTCTGTGTGGCCCTGCCAAGGTCGCCTTGCAGGTCTGTGGCACAGCCAGGACTAACCCGCTCAAGACTCTTGTTTGCAGCTGCTTGCATGCCCAGTACTGTGCATGCAACTGGTTCTTCTCAGGCAAGCGAATGTACTGCGAGCCTCAGGCCTCTGCCCAGCTCTTGTACTATGGTAGGAAACCTCCAGCTCTTCTAGGGCAGGCACACAGTCCTCCCGCCTTCCCGCTGCCTAGCTTGTGGCCAGTGCTACAGGAGCTGCCCAGGAGCCTTTGACCAGGGCTGTGTTGTCCCCCAGATCCACCAGCTGTAGAGTGCTGTGCATGTGGTGCTCCAAGCCGTCATGGCTGCTACAGCACCCTGTGTCCACACAGGGCCCCGCAACCATCAGCAGGGATCAGCCCCAGGATCTGCAGCAGGAAATGCACATGCCCCTGCTGCTGGGACTGGAGGAGTCACTCCCTTAACAGTGTGTATGTAGCAGGCTGCGACAAGGGAGACACTATCCCAGGCAGAGCCAGCACTTTAGAATTAGGATCAGCAGGTGCTGTTCTGGCTGTAGTGGTTCCAGGTCAGAGCTCACACTGATGGGATGTCTCTGGCCTGGGAGGACAGAGCTATGCAGCCAGCAATGCCCACTTATCCCTTTGCCAAGGATCCTGATTCCACAGAGAGGGCAGGAAACTGAGGCTGAGATCCCCTGGCCCTTCTCAGCAGAGATTGCTGTGCCTGAATTAACATCGGAGCCTGGTCACACACCAGCTGGCGGGAAGAGATGCTACAGCCCTTTCAGTCTGCAGCATAGAGCAGAGTGCACCGGGCCTGACTGCTCAGAGCGCTGCACGTCACTTATGCTTGGTGGTATCAGTTACCTGACAGACCCTGGTACCGCCTGCGATGCCGCAGCCTCTGGCATCCCGGCTTTAGCCACGGTCTGATATTCCATCCAGACGGAGATGAGGAAAGATGCAACATGACTGGTGGTAAACTCGCTGGGGACAAGACCCGACCATGCTGGCAGCTGGAAATAGCCTGGCCCCAAATGAAGCGGGGCGGAAGCAGAGCTCCAGCATAGACAGGGCATGGCATAGCAGAGGGGCTGGTGGAGCTGCTACTCCCAGCCCCAAGGGGGACATTACGATAGTCTCTCCAACTGGATGGGTTGGGCCCTGGTTTAGTGTCTCAGGCATCAGTCTCTGGTGGGAGCTGCTAACTGGAATTAGTGCTTCTGACCTTGGCGACTGGCTGCAGAAGATGCTAGTCATGTCATTTCATGCGCTACTGGATGGTTCCCTGATGCTGTTGTGGTGAATGCAGCATAGCAACATGAGTAGAACCTGAGGCTTCCCTTGCCTTGCTTACATGTGCTTGGCCATCGTGCTGGGCCCCGGTGCGCCACTGCTGCTCGCCAGTAGTCCTCTAGCAGGGCCAGACTGTACCGCAGGCACTGGGTGGTGCAATGAAACCTCCTCTTAGTAAAACAGCACAGGTACCTGCAAAGGTTGGGAACTACCAACCTAGAGTCCAGCAAGAGGGCATGTACTTGGATAAGCCTGTGTCGTCCCTCCAGCAGCCTTGGCTTGGCAGGTCCTGGAGCTACTAATACTTCTGCAAATACTGTGGTTCCCTCGTCTGGTTGCCTGCTATCATGGGAAGGAGGCTGAGTGAGTTTAAGTCAGGGGACAGCAAACAGGGACAGCATCTTCCTGAAAGCATCTTCCCCTTTGACAGCACCACACGCTGCGAGGCAGATATCCGGACACTCTGCAACTCTATCTGAGAGTGGCGAAAGGGAACCAGAGCAAGAGGAAATGTCTGCAGAAAACACGGTGACAGTGCTGCCATTCTCTGAGTGACAGAGAATTCACTTCCTCTCCTCTATCGTTGCATCCGAGCCAGCGGTATCTTGCTGAAGATTTGAATTGTAGCCCAGTAATAGACCCAGAAAGCAATCCCCACTTTTGGAAGCATGAACAACACCTGGCCAAGCAGAGGTGTCCACTCCTAACTACAGGTCAGATTATACCATGCGACTGTGCTGAGCATGCTACTGCACGGCGCAGAGACCTGGCCAAGGGCAGGCGCTAACAAGAAGAGACTGGAGGTGGCCCATCACAGATGGCTGAGGAAGATGCTACACGTTTCCTGGAAAGACAAAACAACAAATGGAAGTTGGGGAGCTGCCAGAGCCAGACATGTTAGAAACTATCGTCAAAGAAAGACAGCTCAGGACGTTGGGACACGTATCCCACATGGAAGATGGGAGATGTGCTAAGCCAGCCTTGAACTGGGTGCCTGAGGGGGGAAAGAGAAAGGGAGGAAGGCCAGGGGAGAACTAGCAGAAGACCGTGCCAGAGGATATTGAAGACACTGGTATCATCTGGGAGGGAGTATCACAACTAGTGACTGACCATAACCAGGGGAGGAACTGGACTTCCTGACGTGTCTGCGGCACAGGAGGCAGTGGGGAGAGATGTTCTCTCAATGGCTGGATGCAAAGTGGAGCCTCCCAGCAAATACTGCAGTGCAGTCCAATTAACTCAGGTTTAAAAGCGTAGCTTGCTTGGAGCTTGTAGGCTGCTTTTGCTGAAGCCAAGAATAATGAGCTTATCTACAGCCCCAGGCTCACATAGCCCAGGCCAGAGCTGTCACAAGAGTTATGGAGATGCAGATGAGGATGGTCTGTCTAGTCAAGAATCTCTTAATTGTCAATGATCCTTTTGGGGGGCCTGAGCTAGAGGCTGTGGACAGAGGCTCAGAGAAAGATGAGCCCAAACTCAGAGAGAGAGCGAGAGCAAGGAAAGGGCCAGTCTGGAGCCAAAGGAAAGAGCTGCCAAGATCAACGTCAGAAGAGGAAGGCAAAGGGGGGTCAGAGAGCAAGCAGACAGGCGCACAGACAAAGGGAAAAAGGAAAAGCAGTCGGTTACTATCTTGCCTGCAGACATGGAGAAGCAGGTAGCCTGCCCAGTGCCCTGCTCTCCACTTAAAGTGAGGAGTGACCTCTTGGGCTTTTCAATATCGATCAGAGTTTGGGATGTGAAGAGCTGTGCTGGAAGACGTGTCTCCTTGGTCACCCTGGGTTATCGTTGTGATGTTCTGTGCCCTGTGGGAACACTCTACTCCCCCATGTTCATCCTTACAGTATGATTGTGTGGTGTCCAATGCAAAGTTTGTCATGTCGGGTGTCTTCAGAAGGCTCATGATGCCCTGAGCATTATTGTTATAGTAATTGTTGCAGAATGTTACAGTAATGTTATAGGTTGTAATTTCATGTATGTAGTTATGAGGCTGACAATGTGTCTTCATGGCTTAAAATAAGCCCAGCAAAACTCTCCAAGAGCAGAGGGGAGTTCACACCTCGTCAAGGCATGTATGGGACAAACCCAGCCCAGCCTCACAGGAAAAAAAGGCACTGGCCTAGGCAGTGACAAAAGGATCTGTTGGGCTCTTGAGTGAGTCACTCACCCCACTTCCTTTGGCCAGTTTGGGGCTGCAATGAGGTAATGCTCACCTGATTCTGAAGGGGTGGGCAAAGCCAAGAGGGAAGGAAGAACATGATAAAAGGGAGAGACTTTGCCATGCTCTCTCTCTTCTACCTACATCTACAGACACCACACCAAGCGACTGAAACGCTGATCAAAGGGGAGAGCCTGGTTGAAGAGCAACCAGCCAGCCCGTGGTGAGAAGCATCTAAGTTTGTAAGGGTATTGAAAGTGTTAAGATCAGCTTAGAATGTGTTTTGCTTTTATTTCATTTGACCAAATCTAACTACTTGTGCTTTGACTTATAATCACTTAAAATCTATCTTATATAGTTAATAAATCTGTGTGATAATTCTACCTGAAGCAGTGCGTTTGGTTTGAAGTGTGTCAGAGACTCCCCTTGGGATAACAAGCCTGGTACATATCAATTTCTTTGTTAAATTGACGAACTCATATAAGCTTGCAGCATCCAGTGGGCATAACTGGACACTGCAAGAGGGAGGTTCCTAGGGTTGTATCTGGGACCGGAGATATTGGCTAGTGTCATTCCAAGGAGCAGTTCCATGCCAGAGGCTGTGCGTGAACACCCAGGAGTGGGGTTCTCTCTCACAGCAGAGCAGGGTCAGGCTGGCTCCCAGAGTCAAGGATTGGAGTGACGTAGCAGATCACTGGTCCAGATAACACCAGAAGGGAACGTCACAATCGTTAATGAGACACTCACCTCCTGCCTTGCTCCCTGCTTTCGTGGCCCACGGTGGGAGTGTTAGTGTAGATGGATGCTGGTGCCTGGTGGCACTTTGCCTTCTTTTCTAGCTGCAGTGGCAGCATAGGGGGGTGACAGTGACTGGCTACTGCTGCCCATGGTGTGGCACTAATAACAATGGTGGGAACCATTAAGAACACAGCTATGGCTAGTGGGGGCAGCACGTAAGCCCCTGGCATTTCCTTCCTGTTTCTATTGGCCCTGTAGCAAATGCAGCAGACTGCAAAGTGTGGGGTCCACAGGAGCCATGAGGACCACACAACGGCATGTGCAGGGGGGCTGGCCTAGAGTGGGATCTATTACTCAGCTCCTTACATGGGCAGAAGCTGTGAACGTTTGGTGCAGCAGTGACTGGGGCCTGGTATGGAGCCGCATCTGGGAGCAGGCATTGCGCACCGGAGATGGCTCCTGGGGCCGTTTGACATTTCACGGACATGTCACAATTACTCATGAACAGCGACCAGCGTGGCTAACTGCTGGCACTCGTTTCGGAGCCAACAGCGCAGCCTGCTTGAATCCATCGTGGGCAGAAGAAGGGTGAGGCCAATCCAGGGCGGGGAGCGGCAACCTCCTTTGCTCTCCCATGATGCTCCATTCCCACAGGGATAAACAGCTATGTTCCAGGGAGGTGGCAATGGGTTTCTTCCTGCGGAGGAGGTAAGGCCGCCCTGTGGTGATGACGGATTCTTGAGATCCTGAACAGACACAATGTCCCCGCCTGCTGCACTGAACAAAAGCCCCAGTGAGCACCACTGCCCAGGAGCCAGAGGCACAAGGGCTGCTTCTGAATGCAAAGCATTAGTCACAAGCTGCCTGTGTCAGTGGGAGCCTGGCGGTGTGGCCGGCGCCGCCACATGACCAAACAGATGACTTAAGGAAACAGATCCGAGTGACACCAAGGCTTGGCACAGAGTCCTCATTGTCCAGTCCTGCGCCTGGCAGTCAGAGGTTTAGGGACACCCAGAGCATGGGGTTGCATCCCTGACCATCTTGGCTAGTAGCCATTGAGGTACCTATGCTCCATGAACTCATCTAATTCTTTTTTGAACCCGGTAATACTTTTGGCTTTCACAACATCCCCTGGCAACGAGTTCCATAGAGTGACTGCATTGTTTGAAGAAGTACTGCCTTCTGTTTGTTTTACACCTGCTGCCTATTAATTTCACTGGGTGACCCCTGGTTCTTGTGTTATGGGAAGGGGTAAATAACACTTACTTTCTCCATGCAATCATGAATTTATAGACTTCTATCATATCCCCCCTAAATCATCTTTTTTCTAAGATGAACAGTTCTAGTCTTTTTAATCTTTCCTCATATGGAAGCTGTTCCATACCCCTAATAATTGTTTTTGCCCTCTTCTGAACCTTTTCCAATTCTAATATATCTTTTTTTGAGATGGGGTGACAAGAACTGCACACAGTATTCCAGGTGGGGGCGTACCAGGGATTTATATAATAGCTTTATCTTTTCTGTCTTATTATCCATCCCTTTCTTAACAGTTGATCAGCTTATTTGACTGCTGCTGCACATTGAGTGGATGTTTTCAGAGAACTATCCACAATGACTCCAAGATCTCTTACTTAGGTAGTAACAGCTAATTTAGACCCTATCATTTTGTTTGTATAGTTGGGATTATGTTTTCCAATGTGCATTACTTTGCATTTATCAACACTGAATTTCATTTGCCATTTTTGTTGCCAGTCACTCAGTTTTGTGAGACCCCCTTGTAACTCTTCGGAATCAGCTTTGAACTTAATTATCTTGAGTAATTTAGTATAGTCTGCACACTTTCCCACCTCACTGTCTACTCCTTTTTTCCAGATCATTTAGGAATATGTTGTACAGCACTGGTCGCAGGACAGATCCTTGGGGGACCCTGCAATTTACCTCTCTCTACTGTGAAAACTGTCCATTTATTCTTATGGTCCAGCTGGATCTCCTGCTGTACTGCATCAGACTGTTGGTCCAGCAGGCCCCCTTCCTCTGGTTTAGGCTCAGACCATGAGTCCAGCTATCTGATTCCTATACTGGAAGTGCTTAATTTGGGCTGGGGCTTGCCAAGCCTGAGCCCTGGCACCTCTGGGCCTGGCGCTTCAGAGCCTGGCACCTCTGGGCTTGCTGTGTCAGTTATGAATATAAAAAATGCTTGAGTCCAGGTACGTCTTTCATTACCAATTAAGTACTGTATACTGGCAGTGGATGGGTCCATATAGCTTGGGATTCATGCTGCATTAGGGCACTTGGCCTCAGTGGTCTGTGCTTGGTCTCCACAGGGCATGTGAGGATGCCCTATATAAGGCAGCAAATGTGGGTTACTTTTCTCCTTGTCTAATTCAGACAGGCCTAGCAAACATTCCCTGCAGCGACTAACATGGCAAGAGCTGCTAAGGAAACCTACTCCGTTAACTGATTTTAGGGACCATTCTGATCATCTAGCCCAGCGTTTCTCAAAGGGTGGGTCATCGCCCCTAGGGGGTTGTCATACGTTCATGGCATCTCAGCTGAACTACAGCAATGCAATGCACCTGGGTATGAAGTCATCAGTGCTAAGAAAACTCTAGCTTGTGCAGAACGCTGTAGTGCGCCTCCTCAGCAGCCATAGGCTACCATGAGCAAATCTGACCTGTCTTCGCCTCCCTGCACGGGCTTCCCACAGCTGATTGAATCGAGTTCAATGTCTCAGTCCGTAACGGCTGGGCCCGGTGTACCCAAAAAAGCCCAAAGTTCCAGGATGATGATCCTAGCTGCCAACTCCACTCCTCAGGCCCAATGGAGCTCTCTGCAGTAAGGGTAAAGCTTGTGTGGGGGGGGGGGGGGGGGGGCGGGGGGGGGAACAGAGCTTACTGGGGGGCCACCCCAGACTGTGCATTGAACTCCCCCAGGAACTAAGGACTGTCCCAAACCTCCCCACCGTGCACCTCAAGTGCCCGGAGCATTGCTTGGGCCTGCCATAAACGCAGAGCAAGATGTTGTCCCCCTGCAGCAAGGCTGAGAGGACAAAGGGCAGGTGCCAGAAGCTAGTCGCTGCTGGAAGTCGCTGGGACAGGATGATGCTGAGTGTGCGCCAGACAAACCCCATGCTGCCAGGAAGTGTTAATAAGCCCCTGTGGCTCAGTCAGCCCTGGCCTGCAAGGCTTGGAGGATGGGCTAAAAGGGGGGACAGGCCTACTGTGTCAGTGGGGCTGCTGGGCTGAACAGCTGGTCTCATGCTCATGGCCAGGCCTGGGGAGGGCATGTGGGACTGGCCTGGGGTTCCAGATGCAGGTCCTGGGCTGCCTGAAGGGGGGGCACCCACCTCACACCTGTTTCGGTACAGCTGAGCTGCGGTTTGTCCTGAGCCCAGCAGCTGCCCCAAGTGGCTGTGCCAACCCCTGGGCACACAGGGAGGAGCAGGGACCAGGCCTGGCCAGGCGCTGACAAGTTCAGTGCAACTGAAAAGCAAAAGCAGATCTTGTCCAAGGGGGGTTGCTGCGCCTAGGGGATCCCCAAAGTCTGGGAAGCAGGGCGGGCTGCAGGCCCAGGGGACCTGCTCCTCGGGACCTGCGCTGCCCGCAGGGGGCCTGGGCTCGGCGCTGGGCAGGGCGGGGGATCAGCTGACGGGCGCGGCGCGGAGGGGCTGGCGCAGGCTGCGCGCAGGGGGCCTGGGCTCGGCGCTGGGCAGGGCGGGGGATCAGCTGACGGGCGCGGCGCGGCGCGGAGGGGCTGGCGCAGGCTGCGCGCAGCGCGGGGCCGGGAGCGCGGCATGGACGAGCCCAGCCTGCTGCGGCGGCGCGGGCTGCAGGTGAGCGCGGCTCCTCCGGCACCGCTGGCCCCGGAGCGCCGGGCTGGGGCCGCCCCCGGGGGTCGCTTCCCCTGGCCGGGTCCCCGGGGAGGGAACCGGGCAGCAAACGGAACTTTCTCCAGCGCTGAAACCGGGGCGGGGGCGGGTGTGTCTGGGTGAGGGGTGATGGGACGGGAGGGGCTATGTGGGGGTGATGGAGTAGGGGGGCTGTGTCTGGGTGATGGGGGGCTGTGTCTGGGTGAGGGGTGATGGAGTAGGGGAGCTGTGTCTGGGTGATGGGGGGCTGTGTCTGGGTGAGGGGTGATGGAGTGGGGGGGCTGTGTCTGGGTGAGGGGTGATGGGACGGGAGGGGCTATGTGGGGGTGATGGAGTAGGGGGGCTGTGTCTGGGTGATGGGGGGCTGTGTCTGGGTGAGGGGTGATGGAGTAGGGGAGCTGTGTCTGGGTGATGGGGGGCTGTGTCTGGGTGAGGGGTGATGGAGTGGGGGGGCTGTGTCTGGGTGAGGGGTGATGGGACGGGAGGGGCTATGTGGGGGTGATGGAGTAGGGGGGCTGTGTCTGGGTGATGGGGGGCTGTGTCTGGGTGAGGGGTGATGGAGTAGGGGAGGCTGTGTCTGGGTGAGAGGTGATGGGACGGGAGGGGCTATTGGGGGGTGATGGAGTAGGGGGGCTGTGTCTGGGTGATGGGGGGCTGTGTCTGTGTGAGGGGTGATGGAGTAGGGGAGGCTGTGTCTGGGTGAGAGGTGATGGGACGGGAGGGGCTATGTGGGGGTGATGGAGTAGGGGGGCTGTGTCTGGGTGATGGGGGGCTGTGTCCGGGTGAGGGGTGATGATGCGGGGGGCTGTGTCTGGAAGAGATGAGGAGGGGCTGGAACAATTTGTGTAGTAGGGATGCTGGGAGCCATTGAACCAAACTGTTAATCCTGCATCTAATGGAAACCATGTTAAGCCAGGGGGTGCGCAGCCCTCCCAGCACCCCTAGTTCCAGCACCAATGGTGTGAGATGGGGGTGCTGCGTGGTTACAATGGGTGGGATGGGTCTGTGTGTGTTTGGGGGGCTGCATGTGAGCGGTGGGTGTGACAGGGCTGCGTGTGTTTGGGGGGTTGCATGTGTATGATGCGTGTGACGGAGCTGCGTGTGTTTGGAGGGTTGCATGTGTATGATGCATGTAACAGGGCTGCCTGTGTTTGGGGGGGTTGTGTGTGTACGATGAGTGTGATGGGGCTGTGTGTGTACGATGGGTGGGATGAGGCTGCATGTGTTTGGGGGGCTGGGTGTGTACGATGGGTGGGATGGGTCTGCGTGTGTTTGGGGGGTTGCATGTATAGGATGGGTATGACAGGGCTGTGTGTGTTTGGGGGGCTGTGTGTGTACGGTGGGTGTGACAGGGCTGCGTGTGTTTGGGGGGTTGCGTGTGTATGATGGGTGTGATGGGTTTGTGTTCGTTTGGGGGGCTGCGTGTGTATGATGGATGTGACGGGGCTGCCTGTGTTTGGGGGGCTGCATGTGTACGGTGGCTGTGACGGGGCTGCATGTGTTTGGGGGGTTGCATATGTGTGATGGGTTTATGTGCATTTGGGGGGCTGCGTGTGTAGGATGGGTGTGACAGGGCTGTGTGTTTGGGGGGCTGCGTGTGTAGGATGGGTGTGACGGGGCTGCATGTGTTTGGGGGCTGCGTGTGTACGATGGGTGTGACGGGGCTGTGTGTGGATGGGTGTGACGGGGCTGTGTGTTTGGGGGGCTGCGTGTGTACGATGGGTGTGATGGGGCTGTGTGTTTGGGGGGCTGCGTGTGTACGATGGGTGTGATGGGGCTGTGTGTTTGGGGGGCTGCTTGTGTACGATGGGTGTGATGGGGCTGTGTGTTTGGGGGGCTGCGTGTGTATGATGGGTGTGATGGGGCTGCATGTGTTTGGGGGGCTGCGTGTGTACTATGGGTGTGATGGGGCTGTGTGTTTGGGGGGCTGTGTGTGTATGATGGGTGTGATGGGGCTGCGTGCGTTTGGGGGGCTGCATGTGTATGATGGGTGTGATGGGGCTGTGTGTGTTTGAGGGGCTGTGTGTGTATGATGGGTGTGATGGGGCTGCGTGTGTTTGGGGGGCTGCGTGTGTATGATGGGGCTGTGTGTGTATGGGTGTGATGGGGCTGTGTTTTTGGGGGGCTGTGTGTGTATGATGGGTGTGATGGGGCTGTGTGTTTGGGGGGCTGCGTGTGTATGATGGGTGTGATGGGGCTGTGTGTGTTTGAGGGGCTGTGTGTGTATGATGGGTGTGATGGGGCTGCGTGCGTTTGGGGGGCTGCGTGTGTACGATGGGTGTGATGGGGCTGTGTGTGTTTGGGGGGCTGCGTGTGTATGATGGGTGTGATGGGGCTGTGTGTGTGGCAGTGGGGGGGTACTGACCTGTGCGTGATGGGGAGCTGAGGGGCTATGCAAAGCCAGTGTGTGTATGTGATGGGGGGGCTGAGAGGCTGCACAGCACCCCATGTATGTGATGGGGGAGGGGTGGGGGCAGAGGGATGCACAGGGCTGCTGTGCCCTGGCCCTAGGCGGCTCATTCTCATGTACCGTGTTGGAGTTATTTTGCTCCCCAGTCTGTGCTCTTTGCATATGGCGATCGGGGCCACATGCTGGGGTCCAGGCTGGCGTGTGGCATTGAGGTGGAATGTGGGTGAGTCAAGTCAGGAGCCATTGCCCACAATGCCAGGGGTACCTGTGCATCCCGTACAGGGGCAGCCCCACTGCTGCTCTGAGATTGGCTTTCGGCCTGGCCTCACCTGTAGCTCATGGCTCCCTGCACTCAGCTCCTGGCCTGGTGCCTTTGGCACCAGGGAGTCCAGCAGAGGGTGGGCCTGGTCCCCTGACAACTGTCTGCCCCCGTCCATCCTCTTGGCCCCCACTCTGCAGAGGGATGAGGAGCTAAGGTAGAGCCTGGGACTGGGCGCCCAGGGTTTGCCTGCAGAGGGGGATGAGGTGGGTGCTGCAGCACCTGCGGATGCTCAGCACTTTGTCTCCACTGCCATGGAAGGGAAAGGCCGTTACCCTGGTGAATTCAGAGCCCCACGGATGGAAGGCAGAACCTGGCCCAGAAGTGAGGGAAGAGAGAGAAGGACCATGCTCTAAGCTGCAGCAGCACCAGCCTGTGTGAGCACAGAACTCCAGTGATTTCTGCTGCAGCATTGAGCAATTGTGTCCTGGCTGCCCCAGCCAAAGGAAGCCTCCCGCTGCGTGTCCATCCATTCTCCACTCAGACTCCCAGTCCAGCAGGTCGGTGCACTCCCACCCCTTCCCCTGCTAATGTTAGCCAGTACCACTCAGACACCTGCACGAGCGTTCCCCCAGTGCTGTGTCTGTGGCCTCTGGCTGCGTGTACACCCTCCCTGCGATTGCCTCTGCCAGGCCCTGCTGCAGGGCACCAGCTGGGTGTTCAATGAGCTAGGTGTTTAGAGGAGATGAAGGCTGGATTCTGCACATACAGGGTATGCAGGACTGGGGGTGGTTTGTGCCGATCAGACCTAGTGCCCCAGTATGGCTGTGGGTGGGCAGGCTCCTATCAAAACTAGCTTGGAAATTCCTTGGGCAGGGACTGTGTCTTCATTTCTTCTTTAAGCGCCCCATAACGGTGGCTGTAGTTTCTGTAGGAGGTATAAGACGAGACGGGGGTTACGAGCTGCAGGTGTGACACACTCGGGAGCTAGCTTACTACAAACAGCAGCATTGCATGGGCAGTGGCAAGAGGTGGGAGAGGTTAGCCACTCCATGTACTACCAACCCACCCGGGCCCCATGGAGATGGACCCAGGGCGGTTAGGCTGTGCCACCACTTGCTGCTTCCTGTGCTACTGTTGCTACATTATGTTTAGCACGTTAGCTCAGCGAAAGCTAGCGAGAGTATGTCTCCCTAACTGGGAAGCCCACCCCAGCTCCCAGGGCCGTTCTAGCTGTGAGTCAGGATTCTGAGGCTCTGTTCCCAACTCAGGCTTGCTGTGTGACCTTGGGCAAGTTACGTCACCTCTCTGTGCCTCTGTTTCCCCATCTGCAAAAGTAGCTTGTGATGACAAACCCCTGTCAGGGCTGGTCTAGGTGTATATGGTCCTGCCTCAGCATAGGGGACTGAGTGATAGTTCCTTCCCTTCCAGCCATAGAGTTCTGTGCTGCTAGGGGCTTGTGAGGTGCAGTCTCTGAATGTCAGTGAACCTCTCTGGGCTGTTGCACAAGGGCACATTGTTACTGTTATTTAATCTGGTATGCTCCACTGTCTGCCTTGCGTTCATATTTCTCCATTGGAAAACAGCATCTCGGGAGAAAGTGCACCAAGTGGAATCATCGGTAAGCACCCTGCAGCATGCGGGTGGGATGTAGAGGAGGTGGGGGTGGGGTGCACGGCAGGTGGGGTGTACAACAGCCTCCCTCCTCCAGAGGCAAATCCTTCATCAGCACAATTGCTACTCAAAGTCCTAAAATACGCTTGCCAAAACCAGCTCCTTCCTTGAGTGTGTGTGACTGTGCAGGGAGGCAGGTGAGAGTGTGGGGTGCTGTGCCCTGGAGGGCCTGTGGGGGCATGAATGGGAAGGAGTGCTGTGCAGGGGTGTGGGGCATGCACTATGGGGGGTGGGGGCTGCTTGCTCTGTAGGATCCTGGACAGGAGCTGCTCCAGCTGTCAGCCCCCTGCAGTGTGAAGTGGCTCCCGGTTTCCTGCACTCTCCCCTTGGCTGAGGCTGGGGGACGTGGCCCCTGGATCTAATCCCAAACCATTGAGCATCATGGCCATCCCAATAACAAATGTTTAATCTCTAACCCCTGGCTCCTTCCCCATCACAGGGCTCGGGGCTCAACGGTTCCTCCAGGGAACCGGCTCGCTCATGCATGCCCTGCACAGGGGTTGTCTCCAGCCATCCGCTCCTGAGCGTGACACGGGGCCTCCAGCAGGCAGCATGGGGAACAGGCACCGGCTGGGCAGCCCTCCTGCTGCAAGCTGTCAGGCCAGCAGGGAGTCAGGCTGAGGGCTGCATCTGATTCATCAAAATGCTGCACGAATGTAGGGCTTTTATGCTCCCTGATTGGCCTGTGCACATAATAGACCTGTTCTCGAAGCTAATCAGACTGCACCTGATCATTAACAAACAGGATAGGGAGCATCCTGTAGGAGTTATTGGGGAGGGGATAATCTGAGTAATGGGGGTTACTGTGGGAGGGGATAACTGGACTAATCATGTCTCAGACAATTTTACTTGTTACTGGGAGAGGGATAGCTCAGTGGTTTGAGCATTAGCCTGCTAAACCCAGGGTTGAGAATTCAATCCTTGAGGGGCCATTTAGGGATCTGGGGCAAAATCAGTACTTGGTCCTGCTAGTGAAGGCAGGAGGCTGGACTCGATGACCTTTCAAGGTTCCTTCCAGTTCTAGGAGATAGGATATCTCCATTAATTAATTATTTAATTTATTTATTTTTACTTGTTTTTTAATGAGCTATCTCTAAATTTTGCAAAATTAAAACCCTTCCTCCCCACCCCACAGCATCCCTGATCCCGCTCCACAGCATCTCTGACTCTTCCATGCCCCACCCAACAGCATCCTTGACCCTGCCCCACAGCATCCCTGATTCCATGCCCTGCCCTTGCCTTGCCCCCTGCATCTATCTGCTTCCTTATTGTTGGCCTTTGGGAGGCAGTGTGGTCGAGTGGATGGAGCAGGGAGCTGGTATTGGTGCATATGTGTATCGGAACATCTGCTGTCTGTTCCTAGCTCTGCTGCTATCCCTTTATGTCTCTGTGCCTCCTTCCCTACCTGTGAAAGAGGATACAACACCCAGTCCACACACCACCCCCCCCCGCCAGCAGCTGTGTGGGTTACTTAGTACTGTGGAAGACATGGATGCTAAGCCCCACTGCTGTTCCCTGCTGGTGGACTGAGGCCTGGCACGCGCTGGTGCAGTGGGAGGGCTGCAGGGGGTGGACAGGTTGCAGCTCCAAGAGCTCAGGATTCTGTGCACAATCCCGGCTGCCCCTGCTCTCACGAGGCAGTGACTTCTCCCCTCCCCTGCCATTCCCAGGTGCATCACAGCACTGGGACAGCAGTGGTTGCCATGGCAAATGCCTGCCTGCCTCTTGGCATCCCAGCTTTGATCTGGGCTGAGAGGAGCCTGCTTCTTATGGCTCCTGAATGAAAAGCAAAGAACCTCCTTAGCCCCTGGGCTCCTAGCACCCAGGGCAGCAACAGGGAAGGGCCAGGTGGGGCTTCAAAGAACTAAATGAGGCTGGAGAGCAGAGGAGGGGGTTGGTGCTGTTCTGACACTGTGGCATGTACTTCTGGTGCATGGAAGGTTGCAGTGCTGCTCAGCTCAGGCTTCTGCACCAGATATGGAGCGGCTACAAAGCTCCTTCTGAGTGCGATAGGCCCCAGATGTGTTCAGTGAATCAGCGTAAGATCCTTTAATGCTCTGCCAGGTGGGGCTAAGGTTAGTCTAAATACGGGGTGTTACACACTGCGCCACCTAGTAGCCGACCAGTGTAATAGTTTAGCATCAGGTTCCATCTTCCCCTTCGCGTTCTGCATTTCTACCATTGACAAAGTTTATATCATCACCACCACACTGTCCTTGAGGTTCAGCATGGATCGGTCTGTTAAGCGTCTCTGAATTGCCCTGGTTTTTTAATTACACAAATGGAACGTGTAACAACTTGGCCACCTGCCTGTCCATTAGTTGCCACGACGGGCTGTGGGGTGTTTGGAATCCTTATGTTATCTTTTCTGCACCCGCCATCCGTAGCATTTGCTCTGTTGATTGTTCTTTCTGAGGAACAAGCTGTAGATGTTGATGGTTTCTGTTGAACTCCCTACTGCCAGTCTCAATTGCAGATTGGCCCTGAATTCTTTTTCTGGGTGACAGCTGGAGTTCTCCGTCCTTTTTCTCCATCCAGTCTGACACACGTGTGATTGCCAGGTTCTAGACCTGGCAATTCTCTGAGTGACATCGGTTATAAAAGTGTTCATAATCTCTGCTTTTCTATCCAATTTGGCTGGTCTCTCACTGTCTGGCCACTTTGGAGACAGATTCTTTTCCAAAGTTGGAATGGTAGTTCTGAGTTGTTTTCCTATCACCTGTTGTGCTGGACTATATCCAGGAACTGTTGTAGGTCTTGATCTGTAGCTCAGAAGAGCAAGGAAAGGATCTTCCTGCTGTAGCGTTTTCATGGCTGTCTGTACATCTATCTCAGCGTCTCCATTTGTTTGTGGGTAGTGGGTGCTGCTGGTAATATGATCAAAATCATATTTCATTTAGAATGACTTAAATTTTGCTGCAGTGAATTGTGGCCTGTTGTCTGTCACTAGTTCTTCTGGAATACTAAAGTGAGCAAAAATGCGTGTCAATTGTTCAATAACACTGTGTCCCAGTTATGTCCTTCAAATACATTATTTCTATATGCCTGGAAAAATAGTCCGCTATGACCAGATGATATTCACTGAATTGCCATAAATCTGTAGCTAGTCTCCTCCATGGTCTCTGGTGTTCGTAGGGTTCAGCATTGTCTCTTAAGATAATTTGTCAGGGATCCCCTTTCCAAAGTCCAGTATCATCAGATAATCCACTGAACCCTTTTGCTGTGAAAGGTTTTTATCTGTTAACCTATAACCAGCCTGTCCCTGACATTTTCATGTTTTGCTGTCCCCAAACCCCAGTCTGCAGTGAATGCATGGAGAGCTCTTAGAAAACAGTCAACATTTTCCCTCATTTCTTGAATTCTCTGGTGAAATAAAACGTGCTCTTTCATAAACCACATTTCTCTGAGGTGTAAAGTATACATGAAATGTAGCCAGGACCCGGTCCTAGTCACCTCTGTGACTGGTGTCACTAAAGGGAAAAGATCTAAAGATATGCTCTGCTTGCTTCACTGGAGCATCGATTAAAGAAGATACCTGAATATCATCTGTTTCCTGGTGGCACTTGGAAGCTGCAAAATCTTGTTTCCAGCCTGTCCACTCTGAAGGTTTCTCCGGGGCACTGGAGAGGGACAGCTTGGTGAGAGCCTGCAGCCGTTGTTGCTTTGTTCCTTGTCTTCTCTGTTCTCTGGCCCTAGTTACTTTCGACGCCAGGTCATGCTCCTGTGCCAGAGACAGAGGAAGAGCCTTTCCTGTGGTGCCCGGTGTGGCTGGGGGTAGCTTAAATAAGGTGTGTTGCACCCAGCTCCATCTTGCGGCTGGACTGTGTAATACAGTTTAGCATTCCATTACTGTACCATGGGTGGGGATTTCCCCGTTCTGTGTTTGGGGGAGACAGGCTGTGCAGGAAAGAGATGTGTGGGCGTGTGTGTGGATGGCAGGTGTATGTGGTGGGGTTGTGCTGATGTGGGTGTGTTTGCGTACATGCAGGGAGCACACAGGCATGTGTCAGTGGCCATGTTGTGACGGGGGTGTCTGGGGGAGCAGGTGTGAGTGTGTGCGAAGGCCCTAGAGTTGTGCCAATAACTCTGTGTAATTTCACATCTATGTCTAAGCTGCTGACGGGCTGGGGCAATGGGGCAGTGGGGCTGGACAGGTGCATTTGTTAGCCCGTTGCGGGAGAGCGTGGGAATCTGAGCAGGTGTGGGGCTCAGCCTGTCTGTCCTCCGGCTGCTGGCAGGGCAGTGGAAGAGGCACCAGCCTTAGCAGGGGAATGTTCCTCGACCTTAGTGCAGGCACAGGCACCTCCATGTACTGTGACACACACACACAACCTACCACTTGTGCACCCCACCGAACACTCTGAGTGGAGCCTGCGTCTGCGCCCCTCAGCACACAGACGTGCACACCCAGATGCAGTTACACCCGGCACCACCCTCTGATATTCCCAGGGGCCTCCAAAGAACTGACCTTCATCCCCTCATGCCACACGCCAGCAAACAGCTCTTGCAAAAATATTCTCAAACGAGGGGAAAAGTAAACAGAGCTAGCTGCCCGCTGGCTGCTCCACGCATGCTGTGGGCTAACGCTGGGTGGGTGCCAGGCCTCCAAGCAAAGCATCCTGGGATGGGCAGCCTTTCACCCCCAGCCCAGGGGCTGAAATGCAGCTTTGCCAGCTGCTGTACAAGGTCACTGTTTTGCTTATTCTCCCCCATGCGTCTGTCTCCCTCCTGCATGCTGGGGTTAGGGATCTTTGCAGGGAAATGCCACTCGCTGTGCCTGACCTTCTGGGCAAGGGAGGGGATAAGCCTGAGCTCTGCAATTTGTTAGACGTTTGTGTAGGAGGGTTACACCCGCCGGACAATCTGAGAGTGCTGCTCCCACAGGACTCTGAACACGAGGCAGGGTCACTGGGGGCCGATGTTCGACATGGCTAGGGTTGCTTTAAGGGCAGCACCTGTGCCTTGGGGAGAACCCAGACATAGCCAGCCGAGACACCCGCCCCTGCCCGGGCCATGGTGCCAATAGCAGTCTGACCCCAAGGAGATGTGACAGACCAGTGATGCAGGAAGAGGCCCAGCAGGGCTGCAGCTTGCCAGGATGCGGGGAGAGCAGAGCTGTGGGATGCTGCAGGAGCCTTCCCCAGCCTGGAGTGAGCTCAGTCGGTTTGCCCTGGCTCCCTACTCAGAGCCTGGCGTTCTCAGCCTCCCCCGCTAGGCAGAGGTCTGGCTCCCCCAGACGAGGTGCATGCCTCTCCATGGTGACCCTGAGCCTCTTCCGCCTGTGGGTCTCAAAGACCTTCAGAAACCTCAGTTAGTGAGGCCTTACGTGCTCCCAATACGTGCCCCAGAGAACGGTCCCAGACGTGCCCCAGGACCTGCACTGGGCCAGCATGGGAGTGAGAAATAGAACCCGGGAGTTCCCCATGTCCTGTGTGTTAGCAGCCGTAACTCGCACCCAGCTGCGAGGCTCACGCACTGGCACCGCTGGTTGAGAGCTGGAGAAGGCTGAGCTGCAGCCATTTGTCTCCTCCCAGCTGGCAGAGGGGGCAGGGGCAGAGCCTGTGCTAGGCTGTGGGGGTCCGATGCACTGGCTGGGCACTGTGCCGCCTGACGCACTCCCTGCCTGAAATCCCCCCGGCTGCTCTGTGGCTGCGGCAGTCACGGTGCTGGCAGGAGCTGCTGTGGCATGGCGGGGAGAGCGGCTCGCTGACCCCTCTCTTCTCTTCCCTCTCCTTGCAGAAGGAGCTGAGCCTGCCCCGCCGAGGAAGCATGTAAGTATGAGTGGATGGGTGCCTGCCCTGCCCTGCTTTTCAGCATGAGCTTTAAGGTCCCTCTGGGACGGGCTTTCTCCTGGGGGAGAGTTCTGGCACTTCCCTTGTGCTGCGGGGCCCAGCTGGGACTGGGACAGCACTGTGGTCCCTGCTGGAGTCGGGAGGAGGGTGCCTTTTTAAGGGTGTCATTTTTCTTTACTCAGCCCCTTTCCCTGCTGGGACGGGCCCTTGCAGTGTGGAGCTCCAGCGATATGCCTCGGTCCCAGCCAGGCCCAGGGCACTACTCATGTCAGGGCAAGGCCGGGGTGGGTGCAGCATGGGGCTGTTTTGAAGTGATTGGTGGTGGTTTGCTGTCTCCTTCCAGGCTGCTCTGTGCTCAGGGCGGCTCCATCCCACGCTGGCTCCGGCACAGCCTTCCCATGCCCAGACAGCACTGAAGGCTCTGGCCGGAGTCTCTCACTGGTACCTTGTGGAGGGACTGACACCAACGGGAGTGACAGTGGAGCTGCCCACTCGCCCCAGGCACTTTGCTCTGAGCTAGGGGAGCCTGGGCACCGAGACAAATCCCTCCTGGCATCATGCAGTAGGGTCGATCCAGGGATGGGTTTGATCCTGTGTCTGCAGTGGCACTTCAGTGCAGTGCCAAGGCCTGTGCCAGGAAGCAGGGAGCCCACAGGATTGGGCCCGTTGGACTGAGCCTGTTTGGCCCCTGTTCTCTTCTGATGCATTGTGGAAATCCAAGTGACTCTGAAGGATGTGGTTTGAGTGTGACTCCCGCCTGGACCAGGACCTGTGAGTGAGACCCTAATGGGGCTGGTGGCCAGGGGCTGTGAGTAGCTGGCCTCCCACATGGGGGCAGATTGCTGTGGGGCTGAAGGTTGCCCAGACTCTGGGCAAAGGGCTCAGAGCTGGTGCCAAGTCTGTTGCAGCACCGCAAAGTGAGCCCTGCTCAAGACCCAGCTCTGTTAGCGGAGGCTGCTGCAGGCTCATGGGCCTGTATATGGCCCAGGCCCTGCGGGGGGGGGGGGGGGGGGCCTGGAGCTTGCACAGCCTGGGGCTCCCCTCAGGTCTGGGGGCGGGGAGAGCAACTCCTGGCCCCCAGCCATGCGGTGGGTGCTGGGCTCGAGCCCACCCTGCGCAGCGCAAGCTCTGGGTCTTCGGGGGCGGCCCGGCCGCGCTGGGGGCGGGGAGGGGGGATGGAGCCGGCCCCGCACAGCGCATCGTCCCTGCGCCGGGCGGGGGCCACCTCCCCTGCGGGAGCCGCAGCTGCTGAGCGCCGGGCGGGGGCGGTCGGTTCCCAGATCGCTCCAGCGCAGCCTGGTGCCGGCCGCTGCCTGCTGCTGGGAGCCGGCCGGGGAGGGGCGGTGGCCCCAGCCATGAAATCGCGGAGGGACCGGCTGAAAATCCCGTCCCTGACCTTGGAGTGAGTCCGGGGCCGGGCGGGGGACGCGCGGGGTGCGGGGGGGCTGCGCTGCGCTGCTGGGGGGCTGCGCGGTCCGACGGGTCCCCGGGCTGCGCCCTGCGCTGCGGGACCGTCTGCAGCCGCGGTCCCAGCCGGGAGAGCGCAGGGTCTGGGGCGCGTTTCCCTACCGCTGGGGTCTGGCTAGAGCCCGGGAGGGGGTGGGGGGTACACGGTCCGGTGCCCCTCGCCCCAGACCCCCAGCCGCGCCCGCTGCCATCCAGCCCTGGTGCCCCCTCCCCCCGCTATGCCGGTGCCCCTCACTCCCAGCCCGCAGCCCCCTCCTCCCCCCTCCCAGCTCTGCCCGTGCCCCTCACTCCCAACCCGCAGCCCCCTCCTTCCCTAGCCCTGGGCTCCCCACCCTGCTCTGCTAGTTCCCCTCAATCCAAACCTGCTGCTCCCTCCTTCCCTGGCCTCCTCTCCACCTCCCACTCTGCCCGGGCCCCTCACTCCCAACCCGCAGCCCCCTCCTTCCCCAGCCCTGACACCCCCCTCCCAGCTCTGCCTGTGCCCCTCACTCCTGACCCAGAGCCCCCTCCTTCCCCAGCCCTGGGCTCCCCCCCACCAGTTTTGCCAGTGCCTCTCACTCCAGACCTGCCACAGCTCCCTGCCAGTCCAGCCCCAGGCTCCCCATCTGCTCTGCCCAGGCCCCTTGATCCCTGCCCGCAATTCCCTGCAATTCCAGTTTTGGACTCATTGCACATAAACGGTTGTGCAGGTGCTTCTCGCCCCTCCTGATAGTCCAGCCCTGCCCCATCTCCGAGGGGCCTCTTAGTCCTGACCCTCAAGACGCCCCACAGGAAGTCCCACTGGAGAGTCTGTGCAACCTGGAGTGTGGCCTTGAGTGGCTGCTGGCCAGCACCAGGGTGCATGAGGCGCTGGAGGGGGCGGCATTTGAATTCACACTGGTCTGGTGCATCTTGCTTTACAGTTTGTCTCCAAGTAGCCAGAGCCCGACCCTGCTGAGCCCTTGCAGTCCTTGCAGCCCCTGCAGCCCGTTACTAACCCTGCATCCCTGGAGGTAAGACCCTGCGGTCCCCTAGCACCACCCAGCACAGCTGGGGCCGGGACAGAGCTGAAAGGGAGCAGCCCTGGGTGCGCCCTGGGGCATGCAGCAGGCTGTAAACCTTCTGGCTGCTGTTCAGAGTGGGAGCCCTTCGCACAGGGCAGCAGGGCACAGATCAGTAACTGTAGTGCCCTCCTGGGCAGGGCAGGCAAAGGAGGTTCCTGCTGCAGCGCTGAATGCACCTGGCATGGCTGAGTGCCGCCATGGGCTGTGTTCTGCCATGCAGCATCCCTTGTACCTTTGGGGGGGGGGTGTTCCAGCCATGCCAGGACAGCCGGGGAGCGCGCCCACCCTTCCGCTGCACCTGGAACCTTCTGCCTGAGGCTGCTCATGAATGGCCCCAGGGGCGGGGGGGTGAGTCAAGGGGGTCCAGCCAAGGGGCCCACTGTGTTATAGCCGGGATCACCTGGGTCAGTGCGGGGCCCAGCCTCCTGCTGCACCCCATTGTCACTGCGCAGTTAACCTGTCCTCTCCCCTCAAACAGCTGGACGGGGCAGGGGCAGTGAGGGGTGATGGGGAGCCTGCAGCTGGAGCTGTGATCCAGTGTTGGCTTGTGCTCCCCCTGCTGGATGACGTGTGGAGCTGCAGGGCTCTGCTAGCAGGCCTGTCGGGATGGGCACTGCAGGGCTCAGATGCGAGGGGCCTTGCAGCAGTGGTGGTAGGAGACCTTGTTTCTCTTGCTATGAAATGGGGCCAGTGCCTGAGCGCCAGCGCCTTTAACCCCAAGCAGGCAGCCTCCCGGCCCAGTCTGTGCATCTCTGACATGGGGGACAGCCTGCCCCACTGCCTTCTCCATCCATTCCTGCTTGTCAGCAACTCCCCAGCTCTGAGCACTCCTGTCTCTGACCCCACTGGCCCAACTCTGCGAGTCAGTCTGGGGGTCCTGCATGGCCTGGGCTCTGCTCCTGGCTGTGCAGGTCGGGTCTCTTCAGGCTAGGGGGGCATCTCTGTGGGGGGACTGGCTCTCGGCTGTGTGGTTCGGGCCAGGCCAGGGGACATCTCTATGGGGGGACTGGCTCTCAGCTGTGTGGTTGAGGCCAGGCCGGGGGGCATCTCTGTGGGGGGACTGGCTCTCGGCTGTGTGGGTTGGGACAGGCTGGGGGGGCATCTCTGTGGGGGGACTGGCTCTCGGCTGTGTGGTTCGGGCCAGGCCAGGGGGCATCTCTATGGGGGGACTGGCTCTCAGCTGTGTGGTTGAGGCCAGGCCGGGGGGCATCTCTGTGGGGGGACTGGCTCTCGGCTGTGTGGTTCGGACCAGGCCAGGGGGCATCTCTATGGGGGGACTGGCTCTCAGCTGTGTGGTTGAGGCCAGGCTGGGGGGCATCTCTGTGGGGGGACTGGCTCTCGGCTGTGTGGTTCGGGCCAGGCCGGGGGGCATCTCTGTGGGGGGACTGGCTCTCAGCTGTGTGGTTGAGGCCAGGCCGGGGGGCATCTCTGTGGGGGGACTGGCTCTCAGCTGTGTGGGTTGGGACAGGCTGGGGGGGCATCTCTGTGGGGGGACTGGCTCTCGGCTGTGTGGGTTGGGACAGGCTAGGGGGCTTGGCTGTGCAGGTCTGTCTAGGAGGGGCCGGCCCTGTGGGTCAGACTGGGGTTCCCCGCTCTCGACTGTGTGGATTGGATTGGGCTGGGCGGGGAGGCAGCTGTGTGCATCAGGCTGGCGCGGTCTCTGCATTATGGGCTAATAGTTCACCTTCTCCTCTTGTCTCTGATTCCAACAGGGAGAGCCTGTTAATGGGGCAATGGGAAGGGTTTTGTCTGACAGATTAATTCCCACTCGGCCCCTGCTCCATCTGAAATGGGCATTAATGCTGGACTGCAGCTGGAGAGCCAGGCTGTGCCTGCCCCCCACACGCAGTGGATGTGAGCTGGAGAGAGACCAGCTGGACTGAGAGCAGTTGGACCCCGGCTGCCGTTAGCCGGACAGGCGCGCATGTAACAGCAGGGAACTGTACCCTCTGGGTGTCTCTGTAACTGCCCCGGCTCCCTAGGGTGCTGCTCCCAAAGCCTGCTCAGCAGCAGAGGGGGTGAGGGCATTTCCGGTGGCAGGGGCTTGGGGAGAAGGGTGTGGGAAGAGGCTGGGCAGCTCCTTTTCGTGCCAATGTGCCTGTTTGCATCAGTTCCCTGGGCACCGATGGGTGGCAGGACTCAGCCTTGTGTGGAGAGGGTGGAACGTGACCTGGGTATTGCAGCGTCATGGCAGCAGGGACGATGCACCAAGGACTTGGGCTGTTTCCCAGCCATTCGCTTTCTCTGGCTCAGCGGGAGGACACTGGCAATGCTCAGTAGGTGCCCCATGGATCCCAGTGGTTTTCAGGTACTCCGGGGACCCGCTGCACCCAGGCCAAGCGCTGGTGGCTGACCCGGTGGAGTCATGCTCACTCCCAGGCTGCAGGGAGCATTTTCTGGAGCCGAGTTCCCTTCCCAGTAGCCGTGTGCCCCCCGGGAAGGCTGGGGGTTCGCGCTGTCTGGCAGCAGCTCCATCAGTCTGACCTGGCAGGGGCTCCGTGGGAGTTGGGAACATGTCGGCCCCACCCCCCCGCCAGCTCACAGCCCCCCAGGGAGGGGCTAGGGTCACCAATTTTCTAATTGCACAAAACCGAACACCCTAGCCCTGCCCCTTGCCCTGCCATGCCCACTACATTCCCCCTCCCTTGCTGGCTCGCTCTCCCCCACTCACCTTCACTGGGCTGGGGTTGCGGTGCGGGAGGGGGTGCGGGCTCCGGCTGGGGGTGCCAGCTCTGGGGTGGGGCTGGGGATGAGGAATTTGGGGTGTGGGAGGGGGCTCTGGGCCGGGGCATTGGCTTGGGGTGCGGGAGGGGGTGAGGGCTCTGGGCTGGGGGTGTGTTCTCTGGAGTGAGGCCGGGGATGAAGGGCTTGGGGTGCAGGAGGGGGCTCCAGGCTGGGGGATGGGGATGAGGAATTCGGAGTGCGGGACGGGGCTGCGGGTTGAGGCATCCTCTCCTCTGAAGGCAGCAGCCCCCGCTGGTTTGCGTGTGGGAAGCCATGTATTCAGGTTTCTCCAGGCAGGGCACACAGCTCTGTGTGTGCAGGGCGCAGGTTTCTGAGTCCATCTGAACCAGCATCATGGAAAAACAAGGGTTGCTTAGCAGTGCTCCCCTGCAGCAAATCTGTGGGCCTGGGGAGAAAGGGCTGCGTATGTGCGTTCGCACCTCTAGCCCGGAACTGTAGTTAGTTCATTCTGGGCACTTGGGAGGGATTTCAGCCCAGGAGCCAGCCGAGAGCTTTGTCTTGGGAGGCAGGGCCTGGCCCCAGTGTGTACCCGGGATCCATGAACTGTGGAGGCAGAGCTTGGTGCTGAACTGAAAGCCCAGAGAGTGGACGGTACTTATGGGCCCTGTTCCACGGAGGTATATTCCCCCAGTCGTTCATGCCGGGTCACTGCTGAGCTGAGTGACATGAATTCAAGAGCAGCAGAGCAGAATGAGCACGTTTCAACCCTGCCTCGGCCAGGCAACGTTAGGTGCAGTGTGTCTTGCAGTCGTAGTGAGGGAGCAGGATGAAGCCAGGGTCAGAGAGAGCTTCCTCAAGAGCTGCCTCAACTGACCCGGGCAATGCAGTTTGAGTTCTGTTACTTTCCTAAATCCCAGGATGTGCTCCAAATCCAGCACCCCGTAATGTTGGCGTGGCCGCTCAGGCAAACCTGAGGCTGAGCCTCTGGCCATGGGCTGCCCTGCCCTATGGACCCTGTTCTCTGGGATTCAAAGATCTCTGGTTTCAGGTTGGCCAAAAAGGGCAGAGAAGCAGGGAATGGCCAGGAGCAGGAAGGGAACCCCTCAGCACAGGGAGTCTGCAGGCTCAGGGCCTGAGCGGCTGCGTTTTTCTTTTGCAGTCTCATAAAGAGGCACTTTCCTGACTGAGCATCAGGCTGGGAATGAGAAGGGCAGCTTCCAGGGCAGTCTGAAGATCCGTGTTTCTCATGAGGTCAGATCTGGTGGCAGCAGAGACAAGGGTCTCAAAACCTTACAGCTGCAGTGGGTACTTGCTTACAGCTAACAGGAACACTTTGTGCATGTGCGTGTGCATGCTCTGCTCTGTGTGCATGTGCGTGTGCACGCTCTGCTCTTTGTGCACGTGTGACTTTATTCTGTGCATCCTGTTGTACACGCTCTATCCCAAAGTGCTTTGCTGAACTGATGCGTTTACTGAGTGTAACTAAGGACAATTGGGGAAGGAGAGAGGTTTGGGGCAGGGCAAGGGAGAATGGGGCTGTGTTCAGCTGAGATCTGCTGGGGAACAGAGACGTAGGGAGGCTGATCCAGATGGAGCCTGCTCCTGCCCCAGTCATGATGATTGTTGAGTGAACAGAGTGATGGAGGAGGGGCATGGAGAGACACAAGGTCTAGAAGGTGTTGCTGTGGTGGTGAGGTGGGTAGGACCCTGGACCCTACGCGCGCAAGAGTCTGGGGTGTTGGCTCAGGGCAGGCCTTAGTGATTGGCTGGTCTGCACCAGGAGGCTGCATGTATGTATCTGTTACACTTGGTGTTATCGTTTTCCAGACAAACCTGTTGTGATCCCCAAATCTGGATTCTCTGAGATCAGCCCAAGGGCCTGGTTCACTGCCTTGGCATTAGTGGTGCAGGATCAGGGCTCTGACGCCCCTTCCAAAAGGCATCTCTCCTACATCACAGGGTGCAGATACCTGGTGCCAGTGGCACTAACCTGCTAAGCGGGTCTGAGTGACACAACACATGTCATGTCACAAGGGCATCAGCAGAAAGGCTCATGCTCCTTCTCACCTGGATGTTTGCCTAGGAACCCTTTGACTCTTTCTTCTCGTGCTAATTAGATTTGAGTGCATATTGAGCACAGTCAATTCACTGTGTGTGTGTGTGTATGTATTTGTGCTTGTGTATGCCATGACTGTGTGTGTGTGTGGCTGTGTGCCAACCAGCCCAGCATATGCTGTCGATAAACCAGAGGCTAGAGACCTTTTGGTTGAGTGCATTTTTACATGAGCAGAGATGGGGAATCCATGGTGCTTTGCTCTCTCGTGGTCCAGCAGAGGGAGTTCTGCTGGCTTGCACCATCCAGCATCTTGCCATTTTCCTCCTTGAGGAGTCTCCCAACATGTAAATCCAACCCCCCACTGTGGGACTGACACTTCTCGTGGGAAGAACAGGTCTGGGAGTGCAGAGAGCCCTCAGAACATCCTAAGAAAGCAAAATTCTAAACCTTTTCCAAGCTGAACCCAGGAGAGATCCTGGGGTGCTGGTGGCTGTTCGACTGGCTGTGAGTTTCTAAGTGGTTTGTGTTTCTGCATCAGTAAGTTGGCAGTAGGGGCACCAAGGTCTGAAGGGATGAGCTGCCATTTTACAGAGAAGGAATTCAGTGAGGTAACTGTACAGAAACAGTCAAACTAAGAATCACCTCTTCTCTGCTGAGCTTAATTGTCCTGCTAGAGTTTGATGCCAACCTCTGATTCTGCTTCATTATGGCACAGAATTATGCATGTTCTTTCTCCGGTAGTTATTGTTCTTTCCACAGGGGAAAAGATGCTAAACCAAACCACAGTGGGGAGATGCTGCAGTGCCACAAAGCTTATTCCAGATGTCTGCCTTCAACTTATTTCCAGTTTCAGAATGCACTGCAGGGAGATGGGGACTCAGGGGGGAGGGATTGCTCAGTGGTTTGAGCATTGGCCTGCTAAACCCAGGGTTGTGAGTTCAATCCTTGAGGGGGCCACTTAGGGATCTGGGGCACAATCAGTACTTGGTCCTGCTAGTGAAGGCAGGGGGCTGGACTTGATGACCCTTCGGGGTCCCTTCCAGCTCTAGGAGATGGGTATATCTCCACTATAACTCAAATTGGCTAGTCTGACCTCCCACATGTTGGAGCCTGGAACCCCCCCAGGCACTCCTAGAATAGACCCCTAACCCCTGGCTGAGTTCCTGAAGTCCTCAGAGCATGGTTTAAGGACTTCAGGTTATGGAGAAGTCACCATTTACACTAGTTCAAACCTGCAAGTGACCCATGCCTCATGCTGCAGAAGAAGGTGAAAAGTGTTGCTTTTTTGAGTGAAACTTCTATTAGAATAGAATCCTGTGGGTGGAGGTGCTTATTTTTCAGGGTTTTGTTGCTGATGTTTAGTTCTTAGGCCTGTTTGGTTTAATTCTTATACAAGTAGGATTATGGGACCAAATTCTCTTCAATCAGTGAGGTTGCACCTGTTTACCCAGGCCTAGGTAATGTGCAAGCAAGAGAGTAGTTCCAGAGTGATTCTTCAGTGGTTCAGGCAGAGAGAACTCCCTTTAAAGTCTCTGCCTTGCTCTACACCACAGAGTTAGGTAGATGCAAGTTAGCTTATGTCGACCTAACTCTGTAAATGACTACACCAAAATTTCTCTCCCACTAACGAAACTCGCCTGCTACATTGACTTATGAACTCCACCTCCATGAGAGATGTAGAGTCAATGTCGATGTAGTTAGGGCAACACAGTGAGAATGTAGACACTGCGTTGCTTACATCCACTATCGCTGGCTTTCAGAAGCCATCCCACAATGCCCCACACTGACTGTCCAATTGGTACAAGTGCTCCTGGTGAGGACACGCACCACCGATGCAAGGAGCAAAGTGTAAACTCACACAAGTAATGTAATCACTTCTGCAGCTGTATGCCGACATCAGTTAGGACAATTTAATTTAAGATTCAAACCATGTTGGAAGCTCTCTAGAGAACCTCTGACACTTAACTGCTCTTGTTCATGCTTTCCAGATACTTGCCCTGTTTGCTGCAGTGTTTGGTTTGACAGTTGACATTTAAAAGGCTATAGACTGTGCTTTTCAGGCAGCTGTTGTATATTCTCTGAAAAGGTGGTAACAAGCAATTTACACTTGGGATCACTTAGCACCTACCCTACTAATCAAGCCAGGAGATGAATTAAAACACGGGGTGGGGCATTATCTCTCTGTTTTTCCTTTCCCTGTTGCAGGCTTTCCAACCTTACAGAGATCTCACTTGATTAATATAAATGCATGAGAGAATTCTCCAACTAGGATGACCAGACAGCAAGTGTGAAAAATTGGGATGGGGGTGGGGGGGTAATAGGAGCCTATATAAGAAAAAGCCCCAAATATCAGGACTGTCCCTATAAAATCAGGACATCTGGTCACCCTATCTCCAACACAAGTATGAGATACTGTGCCCAGAAGTGGCTGTACAAGGCAGGGTGAGTAAGGGAGGTCTCTGATAAGTGACCTTGCCAGCCAGTCAGCAACCAGTTTAATCATAAATACAGCAAGAGTCATCCAAACTGCACTTTGCAGGATATGAATGGCTGAGGCATGGAATCTGGTCTCTCAGGCCGTGGGAAAGCAGCAAGCCTACAGATTTTCTTTGTTGACCAGCACTGTAGTAATCAGATTCATGGGTCTCAGGAAGGACATTTATTTTGCATACAAAAAGAAACTTTCTGGGCATGACAATAAAATTGCCACTTGCTTTCTGCATAAAGGTGGGGAAGTGTTTAGCAAGGGCCTGGGCTGCTGAAGTGCAGGCTCTAGACATGTCTACGCTAGGGAAATTCTGTGAAGATTGCTAAAGCCAACTCAGTGCCACAGCTGCCTGGGAGACCAGTGTGGATGGCTCTGTGCAGGGTTAGATCATCATAGAATATCAGGGTTGGAAGGGACCTCAGGAGGTCATCTAGTCCAACCCCCAGGCAGATTTTTGCCCCAGATCCCTAAATGGCCCCCTCAAGGATTGAGCTCATAGTTCTGGGTTTAACAGGCTAATGCTCAAACCACTGTGCTATGCCTCCCCCTTAAAACTCTAGCTGGTTATGTAAAATCTTCTGAGGGACATGAAATTTCCCCAGTATAGATAAGGCTTTGGAGCCATGTTTGCACAGTGCGGGAGGACTCCCACCTCTAGGTGCAATTTAATTTGCTCTTCTAGTTACCTTATTGCAGGGGAAAGAGTGGTGGTTGGAAATTTACTTTGAAGGTTTTGTCCTCCTTGAATCCAGCCCTTGGGCAACATACATGAAAAAAGGCAACTGAAGGCCATAAGAACGGCCATGCTGGGTCAGCCCAAAGGTCCATCTAGCCCAGCATCCTGTCTTCTGACAGTGGCCAGAGCCAGGTGCCCCAGAAGGAATGAACAGAACAGAGAATCATCAAGTGATCCATCCCCTGTGGCCATTCCCAGCTTCCAGCAAACAGAGGTTAGGGGCATGGTTTTGGATCTCCCAGCTGGAGGCCACTGGGGCTGGTCAGATCATTATGTGCTAATTGTTCCCTCCCTCAAACTCACTGACATGTTCACTAATAAAAACCCTCCGATGCTTCCCCAGCGTGGCTGCTGAAAACCCATTGCTGGCTCTCAGGAACATGTCAATGCAGATGCTCCTTTCTGCATTAGCGCTCTAACTGCGGCACCAAGAAGAGTGTGATGGAGGAAGTTGTCATGGTGATGCAGTGTTTCCAGCATAAAGGGTCTTGCTGGAAGCACAATGACGACTGGATTGGGGGAGGTGGCTTGCTTTACATAGGCACAATGTGGCTGAGCTCTGGGTGTCTTGGTAGTCCTCAGAACTCCCTTGCTTTAACGACTGTGTGTCTTATTGTTTGTGTTAATTAGGCTGCACCCATACTGCCTTTTGCTGTGATCTTGTCAGCTCTCAAATGAAGCAGGGCTGGGCCTTGCAAGTACCTGCATGGAACTCTCCAAAGCACCCAGGTTCAAGCATGTGTTTCCCTTTCCTGCAGTCACGAACAGATGCTCGAACATGCAAAATACTGTTGGGGGTGCTGATTTGGGGATAAGATGTAAACTGAGATCTTGACCACTTGTAGTCATTAAAGATTTAGGGGCACTCTTGGTAACTGTAGTGTCCTGGCTAAATTCCAGCATTAGTAATTGCTTCCTGCCTCCCTAAATCCCCTGTGTCGTTTTCCTTGGCTGTGGTATTTGTCTTCATTTCCTGCCCTGAAAAGTTATGTAGTGTTGCTCTGTGTTGTTAAACGCGTGATGTGTCCTGCTCAGCAGGAAACTGCTGGTCAGTCCAGGGCGAAGTGATCCCTATAGACCCTGACCCGGCAGTGAGGTTGGCACGGATGGATTCCTGGGCATGCTCAGTACCATTGGGGCCAAGGACAAGCAATGGGGTCCGTCCATGTGGTCAAGCCTGTCAGGAGAAATTTGAGGCCCAGGTGCATCGTGTTCGCCGAGGCCTCACCACCTTCAATTTCACCCCAGTCAGATGTTTTGGGGACACTCCTGAGTGTAGGGCCCCAATACAGTTGTTCCCCTTTGTCCCCGTTTCTTCAGCACTGCATGTGGGTCGCACTGCAGAGTCAAGTCCATGGTTTGTAAATGCACTGGGAGATCCGTCTGGCTGAAAAGCATCGGACACTCTTCGTTGTGTGTGATTTCTCATTAATGTAGCTATACGAAGGCTGAGATTGGGTCCAGGTTTCTCTTTTAATTTCGATTTCTAGGCACTAAACTCCTGGTTGGGTAGGAGCTAAACTGTACCAAAGGAAGAGATGGGAGGCTCCCCGCGTTACTTGTAAAAAGGGAAGGGGTTGAACAGACAAGCCTCGTAACTGGAGAGCCAGACTCGCTTGGCACTAAGCTTCACCACCACAGGGAGCTCTGCCAGTAGGGCTGAGTTTGGCTTGTTGCAGGGGATTGTGGTTCAAGGGTGAAATGCAGCAAGAGCAGTGGAAGTTCACAGCTTTCTGGAGGCCTTGTCTAAACACGAAAGCGGTACCCCGTTAACTGTGCCAGTGCCGGTAGAGCAGAACAGCTCCCCAGGGCAGATAGTGTATTCCCTCTATGCTAGTATACTGGTAGAACTGCATCCACACGAGGATTGCACCAGTATCACTGTTCCAATAGAAACTCACACCCCTAGCCACGTAGTGAGAGACTGGTACAAATGCTGTGTGTAGACCAAGCCTAAGAAAAGAACATGCAAAATCTGTAACGTGCTGTCTGGAGCTCTTCTGCCAATGAAGGAAGAAGCTAGGCAGATTTAAAAATACATTTCTGCAACTTTAAGACACTCCACACTATGTGACCACAGAGTGGAAAAGCCTCCTGCTCTTGCCTAACCCAATTCCCTCGCTGTGGCGGGGATTGCTTTCCTGTGGCTCTGGGGTTCTGTTCCTGCTGCGACCCATTTGCTTAACACCTTAAAGGAGGCTTTTCATCCCTAGCAAGCCCAAAGTAAGAGAACATTTACACAAACAGCAGTTTAACTTTCTTGTAACATTCGGTCTCCTCCTCCTAGCTTAGTGCCGAAGATCCTTCATTTGGCCCAGATGGGACGGCTTCTCTTGTGGGAGTGCTGCTGCACTGGGTATTACATCAGACGGTCGCGGTGGAGACAACTGGGATGTCACAGATTCAGTGCGGGGGAGGAAGGGGAGCTCAGGGGGGCAGGACGGGGGGAGGAAGGGGAGCTCGGGGGGGCAGGATGGGGGGAGGAAGGGGAGCTTGGGAAGGGGCTCAGTGTGTGTGTGGAGCTTGGGGGTAGGCTCAGACTGGAAGGTGGGGTGTTGTGGGAGGAAGGCTCAGTGGGGGCAGGCCCGGAGGCAGATGTGGGGGGCTCAGTGGGGGGGGGACTTGGAGGCACAGCGATCTCAGTTATGGTCTTGGGGGCAGGCTCCAATTGGGGTGGGGGGCAGAGGTCCTGGGAGGGAGGAAGGGGGCCTCCAGGGGGGCTCAGAAGGGAACAGAGGTCCTGGGGGGGACAAAGGGGGGCTCCAGGGGGGCTCAGAAGGGGGCAGAGGACCGGGGGGGGAGGAAGGGGGGCCCAGAGGGGAAAGGGAGGCTCGGAGCTCAGAGACGGGTAGAGGTCCCGGGAGGGGGGAGGAAGGAGGGCTCCAGGGGGCTGGCTGGGCGCGGAGGGGAGCAGAGGTCCTGGGGGGCGGAGGAGGGGAGCTGGGATCCCGAGAGGGAGGTGGGCTCCAGGGGGCTGGCCAGGCACGGGGCGGGCAGAGGGCACGGGGTGGGAAGGAGGGGGGCTTGGAGCTCAGAGGGGGCAGAGGTCCGGGCGGGGAGCTCTGGGGAGGGCAGGATGGGGGGGCAGGCCGGGCACGGGGGGGCAGAGGGCCGGGGGGGGCAGGACGGGAGGGCAGAGGTGCGGGGGAGGAGGAAAGGGAGCTCCGGGGGGCAGAGGTGTGTGTGGGGGGGCAGGACGGGAGGGCAGAGATGCGGGATGGGGACGAAGGGGAGCTCCGGGGGGCAGAGGTGAGGGAGGGGGGGCAGGATGGGAAGGCAGAGGTGTGGGGGGGGAGAAGGGGAGCTCCGGGGGGCAGGAGGGGGGGGCAGGACAGGAGGGCAGAGATGCGGGAGGGGGAGGAAGGGGAGCTCTGGGGGGCAGAGGTGAGGGGGGGCAGGACGGGAGGGCAGAGGTGCGGGGGGGGGAAGAAGGGGAGCTCCGGGGGACAGGAGGGGGGGCAGGACAGGAGGGCAGAGGTGCGGGGGAGGAAGGGGAGCTCAGGGGGGGCAGGACGGGGGGAGGAAGGGGAGCCCCAGGGGGGCAGGACGGGGGGCAGAGGTGCGGGGGGGAGGAAGGGGAGCTACGGGGGGCAGAGGTGCGGGGGGAGGAAGGGGAGCTGGGGGGGCAGAGGTGCGGGGGGGAGGAAGGGGAGCTGGGGGGGCAGGACGGAGGGCAGAGGTGCGGGGGGGAGGAAGGGGAGCTCCGGGGGGCAGAGGTGCGGGGGGGAGGAAGGGGAGCTCCGGGGGGCAGGAGGGGGGGCAGAGGTGCGGGGGGGAGGAAGGGGAGCTCGGGGGGGCGGGAGGGGGGGAGGAAGGGGGGGCAGAGGTGCGGGAGGAGGAAGGGGAGCTCGGGAGGGCAGGAGGGGGGGCAGAGGTGCGGGGGGAGGAAGGGGAGCTGGGGGGGCAGGACGGGGGGCAGGGGTGCGGGGGGGAGGAAGGGGAGCTACGGGGGCAGAGGTGCGGGGGGGAGGAAGGGGAGCTGGGGGGGCAGGACGGGGGGCAGGGGTGCGGGGGGGAGGAAGGGGAGCTACGGGGCAGAGGTGCGGGGGGGAGGAAGGGGAGCTCGGGAGGGCAGGAGGGGGGCAGAGGTGCGGGGGGAGGAAGGGGAGCTGGGGGGGCAGGACGGGGGGCAGAGGTGCGGGGGGGAGGAAGGGGAGCTCGGGAGGGCAGGAGGGGGGCAGAGGTGCGGGGGGAGGAAGGGGAGCTGGGGGGGCAGGACGGGGGGCAGAGGTGCGGGGGGGAGGAAGGGGAGCTACGGGGGGCAGAGGTGCGGGGGGGAGGAAGGGGAGCTCGGGAGGGCAGGAGGGGGGGCAGAGGTGCAGGGGGAGGAAGGGGAGCTGGGGGGCAGGACGGGGGCAGAGGTGCGGGGGGGAGCTCCGGGGGGCAGGAGGGGGGGCAGAGGTGCGGGGGGGAGGAAGGGGAGCTCGGGAGGGCAGGAGGGGGGGCAGAGGTGCGGGGGGAGGAAGGGGAGCTGGGGGGGCAGGACGGGGGGCAGAGGTGCGGGGGGGAGGAAGGGGAGCTACGGGGGGCAGAGGTGCGGGGGGGAGGAAGGGGAGCTCGGGAGGGCAGGACGGGGGGAGGAAGGGGAGCTGGGGGGCAGGACGGGGGGCAGAGGTGCGGGGGGGAGGAAGGGGAGCTACGGGGGGCAGAGGTGCGGGGGGGAGCTCCGGGGGGCAGGAGGGGGGGCAGAGGTGCGGGGGGGAGGAAGGGGAGCTCGGGAGGGCAGGAGGGGGGGCAGAGGTGCGGGGGGAGGAAGGGGAGCTCCGGGGGGCGGGGGGGGCCGGCCTGGCGCGGAGGGGAGGCCCCTGGCGGGGGCGGGCCGGGCCGGGCTGTGAGGCGGCAGGGCCCAGCCCCGGGGCGGGCCTCGCTGCGCCGCGCTCGGAGGCTGCTGGGCCCGCTGCTCCGCGCCGCGGTTTGGTGCCGGCTGGGCCCGGCGGGGATGTCGGACCCGAGCTACTGGGGTGCGGCGCCGCCCGGCTACCGGGGCCAGCGGGGCCAGGGCGACCTGCTGCAGCGCTCCAAGAGGTGCGGGGGGGGCTGCGTGCGGTGGGGGGGCAGTGCTAGGGGTTGGGGGGCTGCATGCGGTGGGGGGGCAGTGCTAGGGGTTGGGGGGCTGCATGCGGTAGGGGGCAGTGCTAGGGGTTGGGGGGCCGCATGCGGTGAGGGGGCAGTGCTAGGTGCGCGGGGGCCGCATGCGGTGGGGGGGCAGTGCTAGGTGCGTGGGGGCTGCATGCGGTAGGGGGCAGTGCTAGGTGCGGGGGGGCCGCATGCGGTGAGGGGGCAATGCTAGGGGGAGTGGGAGGGTCAGTACTAGAGGAATGGGGGGCTGCATGCAGTCGGTTCGGATGGGGGGAAAGGGGGCTGCATGCAGTGCGGGAGGAGGGGGGAACTGCATGTAGTGGGGGAGCAGTGCTAGGTGCTGGGGGAGGAGAATGGGGGGGTGCTGCATGCAGTAGGGGGCGAGGTGTTATCACTGCAAGGTGTGAGCGGTGCTCACAAGCAGTGGCACAGGTTACATGCAGCATTGGGGTTACATGAAGAGGGGGCCTCTAACCTGGGGGGTTACATGAATTGGGGGGGGGTGCTCTGTACACGATGGAGGCTACACATAGGTCCTGGAGCTGGGTGGGTCCCACCTGGTTTGAAGTAGTTTCTATCACATACAGGATTTACAGTTTGGCTCTCAGCCCCCCCACCATTAAAAACTGTTCCAGTGCTTTTGGGGCTACATGCAGTGAGGGGTCTCTGTATGCAGGGGGGTTACATGCAGTGGGGGGGATGTGTGATGGGTGTCTGTGACTCAGGATTTGGGGCCCCCAAGTCCTGCCACCCTGGGGAGAGGATGTTCCAGGTCTCCGTACTAAAGCTCTGCTCAGGCTGGGTTCCTCTCCTGCTTGGAGCTGCTGAGCTCTGGGCTGGAGGAGGTGGGGACGGGCCCAGAGCAGTGGAGGTAATTGCAGGGGGATTAAAGACACTTCAGGGTGCCCAGCTGTAGAGCCAGGGTGATAAGCAGGATGGAGCTCAGGCTAGGGAGTAGTGCTCTGGAGGGGGAGCCACCTCAGAGTCAGGCCAGTCCCCAGCTAAGGAGACAAGTAGGAGGATTCAGCAGTGGGGCGTTTGGTCTGTAAGATCTTTGGAGTTTCCCAGGCAAGACTGTTGCCATCCAGGTCCTGTGCACACTCCAGCTGGAGTGGTGCTAGCCACACCAGCATCTCTGTCCTTATCATCTAGAATAGATTTCAGTCCTTGGGACAGGAATTTCTGCCCAAATTAGGCTGGGTTTAAACCCAGCCATTAAAATAACCACTGTTAGCAAGGTTCCTGCCATGTGGATAGGGCCTTAGCAGTGCGCTGCTCAAGGCAAGTTAACGCTTAAAATGCTGCGTTGGCGCAGCAGCCGCGCTTTATTGAAGACGCTGTACGCCAACAGGAGAGAGCTCTCGCGTCAGCGTAGTTAGCCCACCTCCCTGCGAGGCGGTAGGTGTGCTGTGGGAGGAGAAGTTCTCCCGCTGACATAGCCTTGTCTACATGTGGGGTTAGGTCCGTATCACTGTGTCGCTGAGGGGTGTGGATTGTTCGCACCCCTGAGCGATACAGGTCTTTGGTGCAGACCAGATCTCAGTTTTGCAAGTATTACCCATGTTCCTGCTCTCTCCCCCAGCCAGCACCAGGCCAGAGCATTTCACCCCTCTCCCACCAAGCAGGTCTTGTTCCCAGACCAGGGGAGCTCTGTTTGCCCTGAGGAGCGACACTAAATGACTGGCTGCTGCTGGAATGGCCAGAGCTCATTTTTCCCAAAAACGTTAATCTTTTTTTGTTGTGTATTTTCTGATGGTCCCCGGCACTAGCCTGTGTGAGGGCTGAGTGGCTTCACCGTCTAGTTCGACAAGCTCAGAAAATTCAAAATAATCTGGACAAATTGGAGAAATGGTCTGAGGTAAACGGGATGAAGTTCAATAAAGACAAATGCAAAGTGCTCCACTTAGGAAGGAACAATCAGTTTCACACATACAGAATGGGAAGAGACTGTCTAGGAAGGAGTATGGCAGAAAGAGATCTAGGGGTCATAGTGGACCACAAGCTAAATATGAGTCAACAGTGTGATACTGTTGCAAAAAAAGCAAACGTGATTCTGGGATGCATTAACAGGTGTGTTGTAAACAAGACACGAGAAGTCATTCTTCTGCTCTACTCTGCACTGGTTAGGCCTCAACTGGAGTATTGTGTCCAGTTCTGGGCACCGCATTTCAAGAAAGATGTGGAGAAATTGGAGAGGGTCCAGAGTGGAGCAACAAGAATGACAAAAGGTCTTGAGAACATGACCTGTGAAGGAAGGCTGAAAGAATTGGGTTTATTTAGTTTGGAAAAGAGAAGACTGAGAGGGGACATGATAGCAGTTTTCAGGTATCTAAAAGTGTGTCATCAGGAGGAGGGAGAAAACTTGTTCACCTTAGCCTCTAAGGATAGAACAAGAAGCAATGGGCTTAAACTGCAGCAAGGGAGATTTAGGTTGGATATTAGGGAAAAGTTCCTAACTGTCAGGGTAGTTAAACACTGGAATAGATTGCCTAGGGAAGTTGTGGAATCTCCATCTCTGGAGATATTTAAGAGTAGGTTACATAAATGTCTATTTGGGATGGTCTAGACAGTATTTGGTCCTGCCATGAGGGCAGGGGACTGGAATCGATGACCTCTCGAGGTCCCTTCCAGTCCTAGAGTCTATGAATCTATGAATCTATAAAATGCTTCCCTAAAAACATGGAATTCAGATTTTATTTAAATTCAGAAGAGTGATTAATCTACTTTTTAAAATGTTTGCTCCCTAAAAAGGGCTCCTATTTATTATTAGTATTATCTTAGTGCCTACGAGCCTTAGTCAGGGGCCAGGACCTGTTGTACAAACCCAGAACAAAAAAACCCACAAACCTGCCCCAACAGTTGGAGCATAAACCAAGAGACAACATGTGGTTACAGATGGGAGTGCAAGGAAACAATGCGACAGTAGTGGTCAGGGCGACAGGCAGTGATTTTCGCATGGCAGCAGCCTAGCCATTGGCAAGTTGTTTGCAGCATCAGGGCAAAGGAGAGCTTTGAGAAGGGGTTTAAGGAGAACTGGGACGGGGCTTTGAGAATGTGTACAGGGTGTGAGGGGCAGCCTGGAGGAAAGCACAAAGGTGCATGTATGAAAATTTAACAAGTGAACAGTGGGGGCAACATTTTGATAGAGAGCGAGATTTGAAATCTCTGGTACCACATTTAATCCAGGAGTGAGCATCTTTGATATGTTTATACAATGTGGGCATTTGACTCACTTGCACACAGACTGAGATACAACTGTAAAACTGTCCGTTCCAGGGCCCAGTCCTGCAAACCACAGCTTTAAAGATTTTGTCTCTTTGACCCACATGTGTAAAACTTGATGAGTGCAAGTTTGGGGACAAAATGTCCCAATTAAATGATGTGGGGGGACGACAATTTCGGGATAAAGTGTCAACTTCAGTTGTATTGGTGGGTGTATGACTGGCACCGCTCTATCTTGTATAATAATAATTGTCCTCATGGAAGCACATCTGTGAAATGAATGTTCCGTGAAATGACTTTTAAAAAAAATACACATAATCAGAGTGATAATTTAAAAGTGTCATATGCATCCAGCTGAACCTAAGGAGGCCGTAATTCTCCCCAAGGGCTTGGGCAGTGCTCTTGTGGTTCATTGGTATTGCTAGACCCAGAGACACAATTATAGTGCAGTGTATTTTATAATCGCTAAGAAACGTACCGGGGTGTTTGGTACGATGAAGAGCCCTATAATGTATGAGGAATCCTAGTTTCCTGCCGCGTGGCTGTTGAAATGGCTGGTGCGGTGCTGGAACAGCTCAGCAGAGCAGGAGGGAGCAGCCTCTGAGTGATCTTCGTTTATCTTGATATTTTAACTGACCCTTTTTTCCTGCCTGGGTGTCAGAACTGCATGTTGGTGTGACGACAGCCCAGCACTCTGACATCAGCCTCTCTTACAGCAAAATCTTGCTATCACATCAGAACTCTAGTGTCGTGGGCAGGTGGCTTCAAGATGTTTAGTTGTGCCCGTTGTGTTAGGATGGGGTTCGATTGATTAAGGCCTCGGGACTTAGCAGAAAAAGCAGGCCCTGGTCTTGCAAGCACTTAAGCATGTGCTTTAGCTTTTGTTCAAGTAAGTTTCTAGCCCTCATGGTTGCAGAGAAAAGCTTGAAAATGTGACCAAAGTGTGACCTAAAGGCTCTCCCTCTGCCCCCCAGTTAGTGCAAAGAACCCGAAACACATTTGATTTTAGAATCTCATGAGTTTTAAGCCCACTCATGATTTTTGGGGGTTCTGCCTCATAACTTTTGGACAGTTGGAGTTGGTGATGCTGCTGCCTGCTCTGTGCTGTACTTCATTATATTCCAGTAGGAAGTTCTGAAATTCTTTGACCATGCAGACTGTTAAAAAGTAAAGAAGTCACCATGCGGAGGGAATTGTCTGAACGCACTGTTGAGTTACAACAATGTAGAGAGGAGTGTGTGATTGTGCTGGGACTAAGCACGTGCATCACAGCTGCTATCTGTAAATTGATCTGAGGTGAATGGCCCAGATAGCATACTTTTTCAGGCCTGGGTAAGCAAGCTAGCATCTTTCTAGTGAGCTACTACAGTTCATGCTAGAAGGCGGCTGACAGTTTCCCCGAATGGTGTAGACAGGGCCTGAGAAATCGGTTAACAGGGCCAGCTGAATTACACTGTCATCTTGAAGGCAATAGTTTAGTTGTGACTGACATCATTTTGCGATTGTTAGCCATTTAAACCCTGGTCTATACTAGCAACATTACCTGTTGCACCCTGATCTGATTGCCTGATGCCAGTTTCATTTTTAAAAAATGAGCTACTTGACATCGTGCTTTTAGTCCGGCCGTCTCAATGCTCTTCTCTTGGATGTTGCCATGTACCCATTTCAGAAGTAAGGACACTGAGGCACAGAGCGGGGAAGTGACTTGCCCAAGGTCTCACAGCAAGATTCGTGAATAGAACCCAGGAGTCCAGACTCAGCGCCTTGTCTCGTGGTTACAGTGTGAACTGTGGCCTGCCTAGTCACTGAGCCCCTGGTTTTTAAATGAAGGTGTAATTCTCCTGTGATATCAGACTGGACATATTGAAAATGTGCCCGGGTGACTCGTGTGGTTTGTATTATGTCCCATACGCCTGTGTGATGCCCAGAGAGGGAAGAGATTGGGCTCATCGGAGTGGGGGCGTTGCAGGGAAGCACCTGGGATTGCCTTGCAATCCTCATCCAGGAACAGTGTGCACTGTGCCTGCGGAGTCCGCAGTTGGGTCTTGTGCAGCAGATGCGGTTTCACTAACTTGAGTGGACTTGCTTGGCCCCTTGCGTGGCTTTTACTTGAACTAAAAATGTTTGAGTTGAAGTGAATGCTGGTGAAATGCGCCAGTTAAATCCTCCAATCAGAGTCAAACTGGGCAGCTGCAGTGCAAGCTTCACTCTCTGCCTCCTCCTGCCCTGGCAGGGCTCCGTGTTGGACCCAGCGCTCCAGACTGGGCCTGTTTTGAAGGTAGGACCAGCACGTCCCTCGGCCCGCACTGTTTCCTGCAGCCCCCATTGGCCTGGAGCGGCGAACCGCGGCCAGTGGGAGCTGCGATTGGCCAGACCTGCGGACACGGCAGGTAAACAAACCGGCTCGGCGTGCCAAGGGCTTTCCCTGATGGGCCACATGCCAAAGGTTGCCAATTCCTTGTCTAGACCATCCAGTCCTTTCCCACAAGCCACTAGACAGCAGCCAGCTGATAACAGCTGGTCACATTGTGACCAGGTTTTGATTTGAGCCCATGTCCAAGGCAAAGGGGCCTGTGACCCGTTCCTCTGAGCCACCCTGGCCTTGTGGTGCATTGGCAGGTGTTTTTTAACCAGATGCTTATTTCTTTAAACATTTAATGGAGAAATGTGACAGGCCCCATCTTAGGCCTGGCTCTGTAGGAAAGGAACAAGACACCTGAATGCATTGTGCACTGATGTTCTAGCTCTCAGACTCTGCTTCCTGTCTCACTTGCTGGGCAGCCTGGGGTGGGATTGCCTTGCTTATATTCATGAAATAAATCTAATACTGATGCTGTGGACATGGCCTGGGGCTGTGATAATGAGATAGGTCAGATGATGCAGTTCTCAACTTGCTGCGGTGTTTACTTCCTGTCTTCTGTAGCAGGTTTTCTTGTGCTCTCACAGGTTGTTGTGAGGGGCTTTTGGGTCACAGTTGCTGTAACAGTTTCCTTGTCTGTGAGAGTGTGCTTGACGTGTGATAGTTGCTGTGGTGCTGCTGGAAGGTGACTTTGGAAATGTGCCTCACTGAGGGTCACATTCTTCTGTAAATAACCTGATTTTTGCTGACAGCTGTTTTCCACTCCATTTTTGGCAAAACTTACAAATGTAGGATTAGAGCCAGGACATTGGGGGCTGGGTTGGTGCCCCTCACTCCTAACTTTAAGAGTGAGAAGCTGTTTTTGCACAAGGCTTGCTTGTTTTGGAGGAAGGGAGCCAGATGCAGCTGATGCATTGGGCAGGGTTAAAATGGCGCGAGATAGCTGTAGCACCGAGGGTGGAGTGCGCAGAAACAGGAAATATCATCAGAATCTGTCTGTATAGAGATTACTGGAACTAACCTAGCCAAAGATTTGTGTTCACTTTAAAAATAAACCTCCGGAGCGAGAGCATGCAGGGTGGTCGTGTCTCTACAAAAAATGATGCATTGTATTGCAAAAATCAGTGAGTTGCACCAAGCTCTTCAGGATTTACATGCTGCCGTTGTAAAGATTCTTTTGGGGAAGTCCTGTGGCCTGTGTAATACAGGATGTCTGACTAGAGGATCACAATGGTCCCTTCTGGCCCTGGGATCTATGAATCTGTGGAAGATAGCAGTGGCATTCTGCACATGTTCGCTGTCAGTCTTGATTTGCTGTGATTAACTATTTACCATTTCTCTGGAGCTGACATCTTGACATGAGTTAACGAGGTGATATGAGAGCTTGCTCGTTTATTAATCAAAATCACTGCAAAACATCCATTTGAATTTGTTTTGTTAAGACAAGCATGTTTATTATTCTTGGGGTATCTTATGTATGTCAGTCAATCTTCATCTCAGGGTATGTCTACATCTAAAATTTTGCAGCGCTGGTTGTTACAGCTGTATTAGTACAGCTGTATAGGGCCAGCGCTGCAGAGTGGCCACACTTACAGCAACCAGCGCTGCAAGTGGTGTTAGATGTGGCCACACTGCAGCGCTGTTGGGCGGCTTCAAGGGGGGTTCGGGGAACGCGAGAGCAAACCGGGAAAGGAGACCAGCTTCGCCGCGGTTTGCTCTCGCGTTCCCGGAACCACCCAGCAAACCGCAGGGAAGGAGACCTGCTTGCTCGGGGTTCGGGGAACGAGAGAGCAAACCGGGAAAGGAGAACAGCTTCGCCGCGGTTTGCTCTCGCGTTCCCCGAACTACCCTGCAAACCACAGGGAAGGAGACCTGCTTGCTCGGGGGTTCGGGAACGAGAGAGCAAACCGGGAAAGGAGACCAGCTTCGCCGCAGTTTGCTCTCGCGTTCCCCGAACCATCCTGCAAACCGCAGGGAAGGAGACCTGCTTGCTCGGGGGTTCCGGGAACGCGATAGCAAACCGGGGAAGGAAACCAGCTTCGCCGCGGTTTGCTCTCGCGTTCCCGGAACCACCCAGCAAACCGCAGGGAAGGAGACCTGCTTGCTCGGGGAACGAGAGAGCAAACCGGGGAAGGAGACCAGCTTGATTACCAGAGGCTTCCTCGGTGATGCTGGGATACCTGCTTATTCCACGGAGGTCAAGAAAAGCGCTGGTAAGTGTCTGTACTTGATTACCAGCGCTGGATCACCAGCGCTGGATCCTCTACACCCGAGACAAAACGGGAGTACGGCCAGCGCTGCAAACAGGGAGTTGCAGCGCTGGTGGTGCCCTGCAGATGTGTACACCTCCTAAGTTGCAGCGCTGTAACTCCCTCACCAGCGCTGCAACTTTCTGATGTAGACAAGCCCTCAGTGTAGCTACAAATTAGCGTTAGAAATTTGCTAACATGAAGTTACAGTAAAAGTGAACCCTCACCGGTCCATGGGTCAGTATTTCAAACACTTGGGGGGGCAGAGGGGAGGGGTTTGCTATTGTAGCTGCTATAACTTGTTTTTAAAAAATAAAGTCAAATACCGAAACAAACCCACTGGAGTGGGCCAGGAAAAAATGGTGGTGGAGGAAGATGGGAACTTCCGGAGCACCAGTCTAGTGCCCTGTGGCAATTCCTAGCTGCTTTGGAGGAAGGGCAATAAAACTTGTGGCATAGGGTTCCTCCAAGGCTTTTTCTTTACCCCTGTTAACTAGAGGTCAGCTTATGTCTTGCAGCAAGAGCTGTAGAGCCATTCCAAACGTCTTATTTTACCCACATTTACTGTTGTGACTCTGGATGTTCTCGTTATCCACACAAAGGTCCAGTCCTTTTCTTGCATTCTGCTGGGCTCCTGGCCTCCCAGAGCTCTGTGTGGGCTCTGGAAAATGCCTTTGCAGCCAGGGGAAACAACTGTCTTTCTAGGCCAGGCATTAATATGGGGAGCACTGGGGATATAGCTCCAGCGAGGTAGGTCCCAGAGAGACTGCAAGCCCAGTCATCACTGTGGCTGAGAAAAGGCTGCTGGTGCCTCACCCCTCGGTAGAGAGGGAAATGCTTAAAGACACATATCTAACACTTGAGTTAAAAGTATTTCTCTCCTTGCATCCCTCACGGCAGGTGCTGCAGCATTGGCTCTCTATGCTGCATTGTTCCATCAGCTGAGTAATTAAAATATGGCCTCTAAATAAACAACTTCTCTGATAGGAATGGCAGGCACCACAAGGTATTTGCAGGTGAGAAATGAAGAGAATGAAGTGCTAGTGAAAATGCAGGCAAAGGTGTGGGAAGTAGGAAAAGTGTGGTAGAGCCTGCGGAAGCTTCCTGCCCATCCTCCAGTGACTAATGAATATTATTCAGAAAACAATGAATGTGCATGGAAAAATGTTCACGCAGTGCCCTGTGGGTATGCTTTGTGTCTGCGTGAAACCACAGCAGGTGTTCCTCCTTGTCACGGAGTGTGGGGGAGTCCGGCCCTGCACCCCTCTTCCTGGGACTCACAGTGACTCTTAGCCAGCCAGTAAAACAGAAGGTTTATTGGACAACAGGAACACAGGTTACAGCAGAGCTTGCAGGCACAGTCAGGACCCCTCCACCGAGTCCTTCTGGGCTTTCAGGGTGCTTGGATCCTAGCTAGGATACCCGGAATTCTGCCCACACAGCCCCAAGCCCAAACTCAAACTGCTTCCCTCCTGCCACTCCCTTCCTTTGTCCCCTTCCCGGGCAAAGGTGTTGACCTTTCCCCTCCCTTACCTAGCTCAGGTTACAGACCCTGGCATCGTCCATCCCCTAAAGTCCTCCCCTGCTCACCCACTCCCCACACAGACAGTCCCTACTGCATCACACTCCTGCTGCGGGGGGGTGTTGGGGTCCCTGCATGGCAGGACAGACTAATGAAGACTAGGTGACTGGGTCGGCCACTGACCTTTGTTTAGTGTAGTTGGTAGCAGATGGAAACTTGGTGGTGCGCTGATGCAGCGAGAATACATACAGCAGTTATGGAGGGGCCGCATGGGGGTTGCTAAACATTAGCTGTCTGGAGTTAAAACATTGTATTGCCTTACTCCTGGTGTAAATAACTTCTCTGCATTCGTGATTAGACCCCACAGAGAGTCTTCCCAGGCTCCTTGGTTTTCTTTTCTCTCTTTGGAAGCTCTGAGCTAATGTGGGTACCTCATGATGGTAAATGGAGTTAATTATTTTTAGTGCTGATGCGAGGGTTTCTGTTCCCAGCTTTGAATGGAAATTCTGCACTGCCTTTCTACCGAGCAGTCTAGGGTAGCAGCAGTCCCAGAGACACAGCTTGACTTACGTTATTTAAATCTGGCTCTTGGGTGTATTCATGTTTTCATGGAAGATGTGTCCCTGGTCTGACATCTATGGAAATCTCCCCTAATTTTAGTTCGTGACGCTGTAGAGTGTGTTTTCCTGCTTCCGGTCTCCTCTGAGTGTTTGCTACTTTTTATTCATTGTTAAATAATAAATATTCAGTGTGTCCAGAAATATGGCAGGCAGTCTCACTAGCACGCAGACATGGGTCTGGCCCCCAGGCACATACTGACTGTTTAATGGGAGAGGAGAGGAGAGGAGATTGGAACAATTTATCAGTCAAGTCTATTTCATTATATGCTTCTCACATCAAGCATCTCTGTCGAGGCACTGAAGGGCAGCTTTTTATACTGGCCACCACAGGTCTGTGATGCAGCAAGGCATTGGAAGTTACTGATGCTGGAGGTGAAACTTGTTCTCCTGCGTGCAATAGAATATACTGGATTTTTAATAAATTTAATGCGGCTAGCCCCTGTTGTTGCTGAAAAGGGAAGTTATTTGTTACAGCAGATCCCAAAGAAGGAGACTGAGCTAGATCCTGCAAATGGATCCTCACAGGCCCAGCCCTCTTGCGGTGTCTGTTTTCCTGCTCTCAGTACTTGATACACTCAGATGTTCAGCCCACCACTGGTGGTGTCTCGTGTGCCCTTTTTCAGCAAAATGGAGGGAGGCCTGGAAGGAACCACTAATTATAACTGAATTTCAATTAAAAAAATGTACAGCTTATACACTGCAAGAAATGCTTAAGGTTATGGGAATGGCTTTATATTGCACTGTGTAGAATTTATATCACAACTTTAAAAAAAAATAGAATACATTGGTCGATTGTTAGTAGGCACAAGCAAGATGAGTGAGTAATTGTATCCGGAATCTTGAGATAATTGGTATTCAGACTCCAGCTGCTAAAATCATGTGAAATTAAAAATCTATATTTTTTAAACAAGTAAATTTCTAGCCCTTAGAGAAAACCATGAAAATGTGACCTCATGTATCCTAAACACTCAAGAACCTGACCTCAGACCTTACTTCCTCCTGTGCCGCAGACATTTCTGGCAATCCAGTTCCTCCCCTGGTTACGGTCAGTCACCAGTTGTGATACTTCCTCCCAGATGATACCAGTGTCTTCAGTATCCTCTGGCACTGTCTTCTGCTAGTTCTCCCCTGGCCTTCCTCCCTTTCTCTTTCCCCCCTCAGGCACCCAGTTCAAGGCTGGCTTAGCACGTCTCCCATCTTCCATGTGGGGTACATGTCTCGATGTCCTGAGCCATCTTTCTTTGATGATATTTCTAACACGTCTGGCTCTGGCAGCTCCCCGACTTCCATTTGTTGTTTTGTGTTTCCAGGAAATGTGTAGCGTCTTCCTTAGCCATCTGTGATGGGCCACCTCCAGTCTCTTCTTGTTAGCGCCTGCCCTCGGCCAGGTCTCTGCGCCGTGCAGTAGCGTGCTCAGCACAGTCGCATGGTATAATCTGACCTGTAGATTGGAGTGGACACCTCTGCTTGGCCAAGTGTTTTTCATCCTTCCAAAAGTGAGGTTTGCTCTTCCTGATCTCCGGCGCGTATCTTTATCCCAAATGTCATTGCACTCTACAGAGAGAGGGACTTGGACCTGTTTGTTTTCATTTCCATCCACTCTGTCAGGAATCAGGGTTGCAGCAGAACTAGTCTCTGGGCATCCTAACACACATTCCTGTAATAGGCTGCTGGACTTGGTCCACCACCCGAATGGTGGGAGGGTCAGCATACCAGCTCCTGAGCCAAGCAACAGCAGTTCGCCTGTGATGGCTCTTGTGCTTGCTAGTTCCCAGCCTTGCCCCTTCCTTGCTGCACTCTAGGTGACCTGGCTCTGACTGTTGTCTCTGATTCCTGACCTCTGTGTCCAGCTCTGACCCTCGTCTCTGAGTCTGGCTCTGACACTGGGTTCCTGTTCCTGGCTTCCGACTCCTACTCTAATCGTAGATTCCAAGGCCAGAAGAGACCACAGTGACCATCAAGTCTGACCTCCTGTATAACACAGGCCAGAGAAGCGCCCTGAAACAATTCCTAGAGCAGATCTAGGAACCACTAGGCCTGACCGCCCACACCCCTGTCTCTGACATGTTAACCTTTCCATCCGTTCTCCAGTTTTGTGCCTTCATAATCTTGGTTTTCTCTACATTTACTTTCAGTCCAATTTTTGCTCCTGTTCTACCTCTGATAGAAGGGCAGTCGTTCTGTTCCACGTTGTGCTTTGGAAAGCAGTATCGTTGGTAAAGTCAACTCATCTACACTAAACGATTTTACCCCTTCAACAATGCCTGTTGTTGTCTGCTTCATCACCCAGTCCATCGATAGTACAAGGCAAATTGTTGATAAGACACCCTTGTCTAAATCAAGTCACAGTATCGAAACACTCACCCAGGACTGTATCTGATCCTACTGCATATTTGCTTCCATCATATAAACTCCTTATTATGTTGATTGCTTGTCTGGTATCCCATGGCTTCTAGCAATATTTCATGGGACTCTCTATGGACACTATCAAACCCTTCCTTAAAGTTAATTAAGATGGGTTTGCCAAGCAATAGATTTTTTCAGTGATCTGTCGAAGAGCCAATATCCGTTCACAACATGATCTACCTGGACAGAACCCAGCCTGTTCTTCTTGTAGTATGGCAACCACTGTCATCTTTATTCTGTTCAGCTGATGGTAGCCAATACTTTGCCTGGCATTGATAGCCTTACAGTACCTCTCCTGTTCATGCCCTCAGTAAAATTTCCCCCTTTTTTGGCAATGCCACGATGATACCATCTTTCCAGTCTTGTGACACTTGTTCTTTCACCCATGTTTGGTTAGCTTTGTTAACTGCTTAGTCAGAACATCGCCTCCTGCCTTCAGTACCTCTGCTTAAATTCTGTCAGTCCTGGGAGCTTAGACCTGTTTGAGGACTTGGATGGCTGCTGTAATTTCATTGGGTGTTACTGGTCCAGCTTCTATTTCTAATTTAGTGTTGGCATTTCTCAAACCTGTGCATAATCATCAGCTCTGTACAAGCAGCAAAGAGTCCCCTGGCACCTTATAGACTAACAGACGTCTGTTAGTCTATAAGGTGCCACAGGACTCTTTGCTGCTTTTACAGATCCAGACTAACACGGCTACCCCTCTGATACTTGACACCATGCAAGGCACTGCATTTAGCCGTATGGAGTGGAAATCCATCAACCTCATGAAGAAACTTGCACAAATACAGACAGATATCATCTTCCTTTCCAAATGCAAACGGATGGACATCATACCAAATGGACTAAAGTTAAAAAATCCACTGCTAACTACATACTACACAGACCACAGTGAGAGATTATGCCATACTCTATCAAAGAAACTGAGGAACCACCTGATCAGCATCCTATACAGCAAACAGGAAAACATCAAAAAAGAGCTCTCTAACCTGGAAACTCTCATTAATAACCAACGTCTGTTAGTCTATAAGGTGCCACAGGATTCTTTGCTGCTTTTACAGATCCAGACTAACACAGCTAGCCCTTGGATACTTGACAGCTCTGTACAGTTTAATATTCTTTCCGTTGTCTGGCTTGTTCTTCAGATGTTTTCAGCATCTATCCATGAGAGTCCCTGAAGAGCATCACAAGGGATAGTCTGGTTCTTCCAGAGAGGTTTTTCAATAATCTGTAGAGATGCTTGAAAGTTTCCCTTCTGTGCTTCTGCAACCTCCTGAATCCAGACATTTCTCTCTTGCCTGCATCTCTCCTTTATTTCTTTGTCCCTGTCTCTGTCTTTTGCATCCACCTTTCAGTGTTCTGCCAGTCTTGCACTGTTCCTTTTTTGCCTTCAGAGCTTTGTCAGTCATTGCTCACGTTCCAGATGTAATCCATGCATCTTCCTTCTGCCTCCTTCAGTGGCCCACTACTTCCTCTGCTGTCTCAACTACCATTTTCTGTCAGTTTGACCATCTGTCTTCCAGTTTTTCATCAGCCGGGTCTTGTAAAGCACTGGAATATTTGCTAAGTGCAATCTGATGTGTGTTTCTTTGTCCTTGAACTTCTCTATTGCTGTAGCACTCCTGTTGCCCATCTTTGTGATCTTTTTTGAGTCTACGTTGTAACATGGCTACTAAAAGATAATGATCTGAGCAAACATCTGCCCGTCTGCTGATTCTGACATCCTTCAAAGAAGATGCCCATCTGTTACTTTATACACTCATGGTCTATCTGATTAACAGTCACGTTGTCTGGTGGTCTTCCTGTCAGCTTGGGAGTACTCTTGTGCTGGAAGAGACAGCCTCCTCTCTTACAGGGGTTTGTGCCACAGAGGTTCAAGAGCCGTTTGCTGTTATCAGCTTGGATGCCTTCTGCTGCTGAGACCCTGACTTCTTTCCAGTCAGTAGAGTTGTTGCCATTTTGTGCTTGGAAGTCTCGCCTGTCATCAGCTTGATGTTGTAGTTAGGCACGACATCCAGGACTGCTGCGCCTGCTTGTAGACTGAATCCTTTTCACTGTTGCTTGCTGTGTGTTTGGTGCACGTCCTTGGATTATTGTTCCCTTGACATGTCTTGTTTCAACTTGGTGGTTGTTCTGTCTTTCACTGGCTCCCAAGCCAGCAGGATTTTCACTGTGATGTTGTCCAGCATAATTCCTACGCTTCTTTTCTGTGTTCCTCCCGAGTCGACTATTGTAGCACCTTCAGATATCATCTTCCCACTCCCTGCCCATCTCGTCCCACTATTACACCAAGTACGGTCAGATGGTATTTTTTCATTTCTCTTGTAACCTGTGCCAGCTTTGCTGCACCGTACAAAGTAGGTACATTCCACCTGCCTAGTCTTGTTACAGCTTTGGTCATTAGGATTCCATGTCTCAAGATCTCAGCTTCCTTTTGGCTTTCACTAAGCTCTGTCAGATTTGGGTTTTGAGTGTCCTCTGCACCCACTTCCCCAGGTTTTGGTTTAACTCTTTCTGTGCAGTAAAGTTTTAGCTGAATGGGTTGCAAACCTAACTGCAGAACCCTCCTCTTTTATCCAGGCCTGGGACCAGCACTGTGGCTAACAGTGGCAAAGTTCTCAAAAAGAAAAACAGCAACAACAAAAAGAACCCCCACATGTACAGCTTAAAAATCATGAGATTTTGTTACAATCTCATGATTCTTGGACATTTCGTGTTGGAGACTCCCTGTTAAGGGGATTACTGGGGGATCCCAGCACCCAGGGACACAGCCCATGGGTCTGATTCCAAGATGGTGAGCCTTCCTGGATTTGCAGGCTGCAATGCCTGTCCTCTGTGCTGTAAAAGCTGATATAGGGATAAGTTAGAAGATTGCCATGGTATAGCCATGGTTATAGCACAGTGATTCCTTTGCTTGGATTGGATTCTCGAATAGCTTTCCAGCTAGAAAAGTTTCTCCGCTCCCTCCTGGCTCTGTTGCACCCTTGATTTCTTGCTCCTGCTTTCCACATCCTTTGTTTAAAGAAGGCTCTCCAGATTTAACCTCTGGCGGGGGAGGTAGTCGCCAAAGTCCTAGTGGTTGAATATAGAGATGGAGCGCAGCTGAAAGGGGAAACGGATGCTGTAGCTGTCTTTTTATGGAGCAAAAGCCAACACAGCTTCACCAGTGGTGTGTCTGCAGCTGTGGCAATAGGGCATGCTAGTCCTTCGGGCTCACAGGTTTCAGAGCAAAGTGGTTTAAAGTTAGACCATAAACAACAGTGATTTACTGCATTTTTTTTGGTTACAACAGTGAATTTGGGAACCATCAAACTCTCATTTATGGGCATGAAACGACTTGGCAGTTTCTTTTTTGCTTCCTCTTTGTTAGGTCCTTTTGGCTCTTTTTTATTCTTATTTGCTGGATATTGACTGTCTGTGAGCTCCATCCTTCCCTAGGTCCAGCTGGAATTGCAAGTGGGACCTGGGGGAGACCAGTCTCCTGTTAAATACAGTCACGCCAGCCCTCTTCAAAAGCATTCGAGAGGCCATGCTCTCCCCTTTTGCTGGGCTCGTCATGCTCTGGTCTGTTATATCAGAGGTGCTGAGCTCGGGGGCTGGCTCTCCTCTGGGGCTCTCCTTCATGGATTGGGGTTCCATGGTTGTAAAGCAAAGCACTTGGACTGTTGAGATGGTTTATAAATCCCAAAGCCTTATAAACATCTGCACTCCCTTCGCTTTGGGATCTGGGAGCTGTGCAACAATGACACTGTTTTCCCTTTCTAGCTGCCGGAGCAGTAACAGGAAAAGCCTGGTGGTGGGAACGCCGTCTCCAACCCTCTCACGGCCTCTGTCCCCTCTCTCTGTGCCTACAGGTAGGGAAGGTCTGAGCTCTGGGGAGCAGGCTATGCACCTGCAGTGGTATTATCCTGGTTACTTTGGAAGGGCAATGCATGGCCCTAAGGCATCTTGAAGGCAGCTTGCTGGCACCTTCAGTCCTTGCAAGATCCTTCGTTGGAAGGACTGGAGAGGCAACACCAAGTTGCTCTTGTGGTTTTTTTTTCTTATTCAGATTATTATGAAATCCCTTCTCGGTGGTGCATGTGCTGTGTGCCAGCAGTGTTGGTTTCTCTATTTTAGCAGTAACCTGGGTCTCAGCTCCTTGGGACGGGTGTGTGTGTTGGACTTAAGGTTTGTATCTATTGCAGAGTGGCAGCTGCACATGACATGGGTTAATAAATAAAGATAGGAGTGGGGGGAGGCCATGTTTTAACTTTGTCCTTTTAGCAGTTGTCGTGACAGTGACAGGGACAGTTACCTTCCCATAGGATGTCTCCTGTCTTCAGGGAATGGGTTTATTTTCCAATAGGAATATAAGAAATCTTTACATCACAATTTACTTTGTGACCCGAACCTTAAGTAACCCCTGCTGTCAGAGGCGAAATCCCAGACAACAAGCCAATGGGCTGGATCAGATGTTGCATTAACTTCTCTCTCTCTGTCTGCAGCTGGGAGCAGCCCCTTGGATAGCCCACGAAACTTCTCCACTAGCACATCTGTCAACTTTCCCTTTGCTCGCAGGTAAGCTGGGGCTTGCTTCCTTCTTCCCTCTCCTCCTCCCAACAGAGAAAGTAAATACCAGCAGACAGTGTTGGACTGAGAGAGGAGTGAAAGAATCAGCTCTCATTTACAGTATTGCTTTCATGGCAAAAGGTGGTGCAGTGGGTAATTGCTGGCTGCTGCCTTTCACCTTCAGAGAGCATTGTCCGCATGGTGCACGTGCTTATGAGTGAGAGTGTGCTTGGGCGTCTCATCATGTTCTTTAATTAATCCGTGGTGCAGCTCAGTATGATGATCTGTCTCTGAACAAGAGTTGCCCATGGCTGGAGTAAAAGGGCCAGGGGGATTTGCAGGGCTTGGACTGAGGAGGTCCAGTGGCAGAGTCACTGCACAAACCCTGCCTGCTTTGCACCTGTCTCAAGCCAGAACTAACATAACAGAGCAAAACTCTTTATTTTGGGTTCTGGGCGGGTGTTTAGAGACAGCGCCAGCTGGGTAGGAAGGGGAGGCCCTCTTTCCTGAGTCCCTTCAAAGCACTTCATCCCCAGAGTTCTGCTGTGTGCAGATTTCCCCCCTTAGCTCTTTGGAGACTGCGTGAGCTGTGATGCCTGCTAGAGCTGCCACTGTTCCCACAAACAGAGAGAATATGGTAACCCGTGAGCATAGGAAACGACAGCAAGCCTGGGAGTGTGGTTCTCGGTTACCATCTTGTTCTTTTTTTCCTTCTTTCCTCTGCCACTGTGTCTCGCTCCCTCCTCCTGGCTGATATTCTCCCATCACCCTGCAGTCATGCTGCTCGGACTGACAGGTAATTATGAGAAGGAACCAAGCCTTTCCAGAGAGAGGTGCGGAATGGAGGGGGCCTGTGTTCAGTGGGTAATGCCTGCTCCACTTTGACGTGTCCCTTGTCTCTGTGTGCTTGTCCTGAGCATAACCCCCATTGTGGCAGTGCCCGATTTAATCAGTCTGTGACTGGCCTCCATAATTCTCTGTGGCTCCAGGAACAGACACGACTCTGTTCCCCTCATGTGGCCGTTGGCCAGGAGTCCAGACCCAAATTCTGCCCCACTTTAAAACTTCTCACCAGATTATAAACAGTGTTCTGGATTCTAAACAGCTGCTCCTCTGAAATCTACAGCTAGGTCACAGGAATAATCGCCAATGCATGTGCAGGGTGGAGATGGGAACAGCTCTTTCCAGGCCCTGCTGGGCTAATGCCATTAACCTCCCTGGTGTACCTAGGCAGAAATAAACAACCAGGAGGTCAGGTTTAATTTCAAGAATCATTAGGGAAAATGGGAAGTGTTAACTCCTTGTCTACCGAATGGGAAAGAGCTAGGATGGAGCAAATGAGACTTTGTTCTCAAGCGGCTAATGATGGGAAAACAGAAAAATGATAATGCCAGCAACGTACGAGGGTGAGCCGGCTCCTGATGCGAGAGCCCTTGGCACTGCTAAAGGCCTTATTGTGGGGGCTTGGCCAATTCTCCTAAGTTATCCCGGCAAGCTGCTGGGATAACGCAGGAATGTTCTGTAATATTTTCATAAGTCCTATGCGTGCCTCAGTTTCCCTCTGTACTTTGTATTGGTACCCAGCGAAGGTAAAAGGGTCAAGTCTGCTCTTGGGGACAGCACAGGACATGAGGTCCCCTTGCTGGCTGGGCTGTAGTGAATAAGCTCCTTAAGAAACTGGTTGAAACTGACCCAAATCAGCAGAGGTCCAGCAGGACAATGGAAGCCCCAAGGACAGAGCAAAGCTCTGGGACAGGGTGGGGATGAACTCAGCATGGCCCTGCCTGGAGGTGAAGGACTGGGAGGTGACGGCAGGGGATAAAGAACAGGCTTCTGGAAGAAGCTGGCAGCTTTCTCCTGGGACTGGCTAAGGAGTCTGAGAGAGAGAGGGCCTGTGATGGAATTCGCTGCAGTTTGGCTGGTGGATTGCTCTGGCTTGGCTGGAATGAACCATTTTCACCTTCATTTCTCTGCTAATCTAAGGACTCCCAGTGCCGCGTTCCAGTTGACTAATTAACCCTACTGTGTTTGAAAAACACCATGTGGTATCCTGCACATCCTAGCTGCAGTGCCTCACTCCTTGGGGCATGTACAAGTCTCGAAGCAGGAGTCTCTCAGTTGGACCCCCTGAGCAGAAGTCACAGCATGAAGCAGGATGGCTGAAGCCCAGAGGCTCAGTCTCAAAGGCAGTGAGGCTGCATGGCCGTTCCTGAAGGAACAGTGAGAGTCCTTGGTGGTCTGCATACGATGGGAGTCCTCTAAGAGACTGTTTAAAAGCTGGGGCATAGCACCAAGCCTGTGGATCCATGACAGCTGGGTTAGGCAGATGGGGAAGCTGAGACCAGAGAGGTGAAGTGACATAGGAATGTAGAGCCCTGGGCTAGGCTCCAAAGCCCTTGGTCTACTAGAAAACACTCCCAGCAAAAATACCCGTCTAAGTTTTAAATTTCTGGCATCTTGTTTATAGCGTGGGCGGGGAGGGGGTGCGTCCATTGTGCATGTTCACTTTTCATACACCCGTAGGAATCGTGCTGTTCTGCAGAATAAAATCCCAGGGGCCCAAATCTGACTCTCATTAAAAATCCCAACTTAATGTTTTTCCCCTCCCTAAGTGAATTTGTTGAAGTGCAGTCATGGAAGGAACACAGAATAGAGCTGTCACATGGAGTTGTCGCCCCGCTCACTGACTGAGAACAGCACCAGTTCACAGGGACACGTGCACGAGTTTGTCCCTCTGCTGCAGCAGGGGACATAACCTAGTTTCTAGGATTCTGGCATTACATTCCCCTCAGCCATAAAATTAATTGTACAAAGTCATTGTTATTTACGTGAAGTGATATCAAAATACACTTGGCATAAGAGGCTTTGGATTGCAGCTGGCTGGGCCAGAGCGAGGTGCCTGTTCCTGCCCACAGCACTTTGACATTCATTGTTCCTTTGTTTGCATTTAAACAAAGTTTTCACTGTGTGATCCATGTGTTTCCTATTGCAGGGCTGATGGCAGAAGGTGGTCACTGGCTTCACTACCCTCGTCTGGCTATGGGACTAACACCCCCAGTTCCACTGTCTCGGTAAAGCTATCCAGTAACAGGAGAGGAAAATAGTGGCTGCCTGGTGTGCCTGCCTCGGTTTCCCTTTCAGTTGTTCCCAGAAATAATCTAAACACTCCTTGAGTATAAATACAGCCCTTGGAGGGTTAATTTAATACAAACAAAAGCCCTTTGTGTACAAACTGTAACAACAGAAGTCCCCACAGTCCATACATGAACCTCAGCGTCTCTCACCACGCTCTCCTCTCTGGTATGGTGCTCGTGTCCCTCCCCATGCCTCGTGCCTGGGCTTCAGCTGCTCTAAGGTCCTCTGGCTTCAGCTCTACAGCCCAGAGAGCCAGCAGGCTAGCCCCATCTGGTCTCCCAGCCCTTCTCAGCTTCCCGGCTCTGGCTCTCTGGCACTGGAAGGTGGGCTGGGTGGCCCCCTCCACTGGCTTCCTGACCATTCCTCCCTCTTTCTCGGTAGGGCCTCGTGATCCCTCATGATTCTCAAGTCTCTGGTCCCTAGTGCCCTCACCTGACTCACCCAATCTGTCTCCTCAGGCCCAGGTGCCTCTTTTAATCCTAACTGGGATTCAGAGACTCTGGACTCTCCTCCCTCCGAAGGGGCCAGTGCCACCATGTGACATAGGGTTTAAATCTCCCCTGAGTTTCGTAGTCTCCATTCCTCAACATTGCATTCTCTGGGGCTTCTCTGCATGGCCAGATGTTTTGTTCAGATGTTATTTTTACAGTGTGCTTCTGAGTTAGCTGCAGCACTTTGTAGGTGGCGAGTTCTTTTTCTGCAAATGAATCCTGGGGGCTGCATGGCTGGGTTGGGATGTACTGTGGAGCTGTTTGGGGAGCCCAGAGCTGTACCAGAAGAGGATGCTACAGACAAGGACTGAGGGTCTGTAGGGAGCTTGAATAGCAGAGGAGTCGCAGGTCAGATCTGTCAGTGCCTGATCTCATGTTGTGGTGGCGAATGCAATCCATTTTTCACACTTATGTGCAGCAAATTTGGGAGCGTTTGTAAAAAGCAAGGCCCACAGGCTGCCCATCAGTATTTCCAGTCTAGTAAAGGGGTCCGAGGCAGCTGTTTCTAATGAACTCTCTGTTTCCGTCCTGCTCCAATGGAGGAATTTAGCTTGCTCCTAACTGCTTGCATTTGTTGTTCTATCCAGTCGTCTTCATCCTCTCAGGAGCGGTTGCACCAGTTACCGTACCAGCCCACCCTGGATGAGCTGCATTTCCTCTCTAAGCATTTCCGCAGCACAGAGTGTGTCACGGACGAGGAGGGGCGCCGTTCCCCCTGCCTGCGGCCACGATCCAGGAGCCTCAGGTATCCAAAGCGTCCGGCTGCCTCGGGCTTTTGAAAACGCATGGACACGTGCATGCATGTGTGTGTGTGCACACGTGTGTGTACGTGTGCTAGATTTTGTGTTGGATGCCTGTAAATGATGCTGGTGAAGGAGGCATTTCATTGTCCTAGGCACTGCCAGACAGGAGCAGGCCCATCTCTTTCTGACGCAGGCTGGCACGTGCAGCTTCAGAGGAAGGTGCAAGATGCCCCCTAGTAGACAGTTATGGAATAGCCTGGTCACAGGTTGGCTGTACCACTAATGCTGACCACCATTCTAACTCTCTGCTCTCCGTTAGAGTCTGGTGGTGTGAAACTTGGTACTGCTTATGCTTTACTACACAGACACTGTTCTACAGAAATGCCACTGCTTTCCCTGCAGAGCTTCCACGAATGGAAAATGGCAGGAGTTTGATTCCAAAGCACAGTGCAGTAAATCTCACACTAATCCTTTTGGTGCTCCCGGGCCTCTCGGGAGGCTGTTGTCTGTACTTGGTGTACCGGCCATACACAAGTCTGCTAGCTTCAGGCTTTTGTTACTGGAAACTGTTTACACCTGAGACGCAGGCTCCTGAAGCTGAGATTACAGAAGCTTTGTTTGAAGTTGTTATGTTTGTTTTGTGTCCCGCCGTTGTGACTCATATCTTCACGCTGACCCTTGGGTGGGTCACAGCACACTGAGAGGTAAATTCTCAACTGATCCTAAAATCAGATCAGGGCATACCTGAAAATCTGTCCTTGCAGACCCTGCTGCAGGTTAGGATCAAAGTCAAGAGGCCAGGAATCAGACTTACTGTTGAAAGATTTAAAAAAATCTGTTTATGTAACTAGATCTAGAAGCATTGTGTGTATTAAATAAAAGCTAAGTGCTCTGGGTACATCTGTTTGCAATGCCTTTTTTCTTCCCTCACCCCCGTTCTCCACAACCATTGCTTTTTCAGACCCAGAACCGCAAGCAGGTGTACAGCATTCTCACAGATTTCATGCAGTGTATTTGTGTGTAGATGCATCTGTCTGTTCCCTTCTTGTGCATAGGCATATTGCATGAAATTCACAAGAAAGGTCCAGCATGGGAGTGCAGCAGAGAAGTACAAGCCAGAGTGCCTGGCAGCTCCTCCTCAACTTTTGCAACTTAAAATAGACTAAACATGCAGACCTCCTGAGTCTGACAGTGCCCCTTCCTAAACTTGTTGTGCATTGGAATGTCACGTTTCCATTCATTGGTTTGTTCTCCAGTTGTCAAGTTCAGCAAGTTTGCATCCTTACAGGGAATATTTCAGTTAAATACCTTTTCCCGTTGTCGAATATGTTTAGAGGCCTCATTTGTAACCAGGCTTCCCTGGGTTCTTATTGGGCGAGAGCTGTAATTGGTCCTGGGCCTTGTCGCCTGAAATTTCATTAAAATTAGATTAATTATCTCAAGGGCTTTACAAGTGGATGAATGTTTTACCAAAGAAATGCTAGCTGTATGGCTGCCATCACTTGTACATAGCACGTACAAAGAGTCCCTTGCTAAGCTGTGGCTTACTTCTTAGTCACTGAAATGAGAACAGGGAGAGAGTTGAAACTGGTTTTGAGCTTGGCATTTGTTATATCTTGGTTAACGAGTTGGTGGCTGCTCCCTGTAACTGGCTTTGTGTAACAGGATTAAGATTCTGGTGGCGGCGTTGTGGCCAAGGGGGAAAGGAGGGTCCGCTGAATTCACTGGTGGGCTAAAACAGATAAACAGTTCACATGAAGATCCCTCTGTGCCCTGCAAAAAACAAAACTCAGCTTTTTGCTGCCAGCAGTGAAAAGGCAACTACAGCAGCAGCTCAAGAGACCCCGGCTGTCTGTCACACTGCTGGCCTGCTCACAGTTGGCTGTGGTCTAGGCATCTCTCCAGTGGTGTTATACTTTGCTGGGACTGGGGCAGGAATTATAACCCCAAGGGAAAACAAAAGGACAAGCCCTTTCTTTAATGGACGCATTAGTTTCTCAGCTCTGGAGACCTAGATTCAAAGCTACCTTGGCTTATAAATGTCATGAGTTTGGAGGTCGGAGTAGCTTATTGCAGACAGTTATTCAGATCAGACAGCTGCCAGGCGGTCTCTTTTGTCGGCCAGTCTCTCCTCCTGGAGAGCTCTGTGGTAGACTAACAGGTAGGGGTGCCGATGGGGGATGGTCCGCAAGTCAGGAATGACGAGCAGTTCCAGAGGGGAAGCTTCAGGGGCAGCAGTGAGTTGTGTTGCTGTTGGTGCCATTGAGGTGCGTTGGGGAGCCGTATTTGGGGGTGGAGATGCCTGTCGGGATGCTGAGTGCTTGGTGTGAATGTGCTTTAATGGCTTGTGAAACGTGGCAGTTGACTATAAAACAAAGTGTGATGAGTCTCCAGAGGCACTTAAGACTGCACAAACCCATAATTACCTGGTTTTCTGAAGATAAACCTGTTCTTTCCCCCGCAGCCCTGGACGAACAAGTGGAGCTTTTGATAATGAGATTGTTATGATGAATCACGTCTACAAGGAACGATTCCCGAAGGTAACTGCCCGAAGCTCAGAAAGATGATTCCAACATAATGTGTCTTTGGCTTTTCAGTAGTTCAGTCCCCAGCAAAATCATTTCTGTTCTTTGTCCTGGGACACAAAGTTACCTTACGGGGCGGTATATGAGGGGGCTGGAAACCTGGTAATTCACTGGGGAGAGAGCAGAAGATTCATAATGTCCTCTCCTGGTCACCATGGAGCATGTGTTACTGCAGCAACATGAAACTGTCTCAGTAACAGTCTCTGGAGACCACTTCTTGGTTAAAACAATGTCCATGTGAACACGTGAATATGGTGCTGAGATTTTCAAATGAAACAATATTAGTGCAGTTGCAGCACAGTCTAAAATAGCGAGACATAATATCACAAAATCAAGGAAATTCTCATTCTGGCTGTTTGTACAGCTGCACTGGTCCTAGGGGGCCATGGCACAGCTCAAAGTCGCATACATAAGAGGAACATTCTTTCCAGCACATCCCTAATGTGAGGATTAGTACAACTATTTTGTACGCTGCTGGCATGCTGCAGTCATAAAGGACAGCCCAGTGCATGCCAGCCTCTGGTTCTGTGCTAGCTGGGATCCAGGCTTATGTGCTGAATTGCTTGGGCACAGCAGCTCAGAGTTAACATAGCTTCCAGCAGCAGGCTTTTCCATTTTGTCAGCTGACAATTTCCCAGCTGCGAGCCTGCTCGGGGAGATAATAAACAAAGCAACTAGCCCCTTTGTTTTCATCCTTCCTGTGGTTTCATATGTTTCTACTTAAAGTTTTATGTGGGGAAAGAGCTGGTAACTGCTGAGTGCCAGATCACTTGGAAATGACCTATCTCTGATGCACTGTCATACTGAGAGGCCTGTGCTGCAGCTACGAGTGTTTGGACCACAAGGGCCTGCTCTGCAATCTTCTCAGAAGGATGGTCAGGAATGGCCGCGCTCTCTCTCTCTCACTCACTCGCTAAATGAACACAGGCTTGGGTGTGCACTGGGGCTTTTAGCCAGTTGAGGTCGCTGCACCTGTGCAAACCACAGGGCCAGAGCCTCGCGTGGTGTAAACTGCCATAGCTCCAAGTTCACTCCAGCTGAGGATGTGGCCCCTAGTGTAAGTGTGCTTCGCTTATGCAGGTCATGGCTTGCCCTGGGGCAGCGCACTTGCAGTAGGAGTTTGCACAGGGTCAGCTGTGCTGATGGCTAACACCACGGATGTAAAGCTCATGGTCTCAGTCTCGCTGTAGTCATCTCCTGCTCTGCCCTGCAGTGCCACAGCGCATATGGAGGAGCGCCTGCAGGGGACCATCACTAGCTGCTCGTCGAGCAGTATGCCTGCCCCTTGCTGATTGGCGTGCTGGGGTTCATCCACCATCAGATCATTGAGCTGGCCCGAGACTGCCTGGCCAAGTCCCAACAAGCTCTCATCACCACACGCTTACTTCATGGAGCTGCAGGAGAAATGGAGAAATTGCTCCTACTATGTGATGTTGAGGTGTTCTCACAATCCCCCCTCCTCCCAACTCTGGCCCGCCACTGACACTGGCTGTTTGGTGACCTGGACATTTCCCTCGTTCTCTGTAGGCCCAGGAGCGTTCAGAGAGTGAGGAAGTGAGGTTCATTGACCAGCTGGTCAGGAAGCTGCTGCTAATAATATCCCGCCCTGCCGCCTTCTGGAGTGCTTGGTAAGTAGTACTGCGTGCCCTGCCAGGCTGTGCGCATATGCAGGTCTCTGTCATAGGTGTGCCTCATTTGGAAAGGGAAGTGCTCGTTACTCATGAAATAAATTAGAAAGAATCACTTCCCGCAAAACAGCTTGATCCACATTCGTGCACCCAACAACTGAACAGCAGTGCAGCTCCTCTGTTGCGTGCGCAGTAACTGTAACCCTAACACAAGCCTGACTGTACTCACTAACCCAGCCTCTGGGCTTCAGACTCACCAGTAAGAAAATTGGTCAGGGACCAGAGAGAGACGATGAAGACATTCAGATCTTTAGATCCATGAATATTACAGTACAGGACGATGCTGGGTTTCCTTGTGAGGTGGGAATGTCTAATCTGTTTTTCTTTTCTTGTCCATCTCTACCTTTTATCCGTTACACTTAACCTCCAACACACATTCTCCTTTGGTTATTAATCCACCTAGAAAACCTAAAGTTATTGGTGGCACGGTTCCAAATCTCTCTCAGTCGGGCTAGTCTGAGAATCATTTACAGCCAGAAGGAATAGTAGGTATGCCAGCTCAGGCATACAGCCAGCTTGCCCCCTGAATTCTGGGACATGGGCACATGGATGGATTTTTCAGCCAGGAGGGATTACACTGGAAACGCAGACACAGACCCAAGATCAGGGGAGCTATGGTTCTCCTGCAGAGTTCTGATGCCCAGGTAGCATCCCGTAACTCCAAAGCTAAAGGGAACCCTATCATTGCAATCTATGATAGTGACTGTAATTCTGTTTAAGAATACGTATATGCCTACGCACTGTGATGCCTGGGACACAGCATCGTGTCTGGCCTCCTGGGGAAGCAGCTTATGTGGTGGTGGAGGTGCTGTTGTTTAGGGACACACAGGCAGAACTCACTTCCTGACTGCAATTTTTCTCCTTTGGCTAGGAGTTTGATCCTGAGGAATTCTATCATCTTCTGGAAGCCGCTGAAGGACATGCTAAAGCAGGCCAAGGAATAAAAACTGATATCCCGCGGTACATCATCAGCCAGCTGGGGCTTGCCAAGGACCCTCTGGAGGGTAGGGATGTTTTACAGCTCTTGGACTGTGTCTGGCTGAGTGACCAGGCAGGGGATCAGGAAGAGGAGCGGGAGCCTCTCACACATGGCTGCTGCCAGTTAGTCAGAGCTAGCATGTGTTGGAAGGTCTCTGCTACTCCCAGGCTAGGAGCTGCCCAAATCCCAAAAGTCACCGCTGCAGTTAATGCTAATGGCAGCTTTGCTGGCATTCTCAGCCAAAGAAGAAGGACTGAACAGGCTCTTCAAAGGGTGGCACCTCCAAGGCAAAGCGGGGTGGTGGCATGGCAGCATGGTGTGGAGACCTTTGTGCTGCCCCTGCCTGTGCTGAAAGTGCTCCCAGACAGACCGAAAGCTTGTTGCTCCAGCACATCTCACTGCTGGGCAGAATGACAGAGATGGACCCGCACTATGAAATGAAATCAAAGCAGATGTGGCAGGACTGTCAGCAATCGCTCAGCCAGCAGGGCGGGTCTAGGTAGCTGTTGGTGTATCCTCTGGGCTGCCCTTTCCCCTCAGCTCTGGTGAATTGACAGTACAGATGTTTCGTAATGTGTGCCTAAGGCAGTAAACCCCTCCCAGTCCCGCAATGCAGGTGACTGCTGCAGGATGGGATTTGTGCTTTCTCCCCCACTGGATCTTGCTCTTTGGTAAGAGTATAAACATTGCATCCCAAAATCCGTGTTCATGCAGAATTCAGGCTGCGATGTTACTTGCCCAAATGTTAAGGTTCCGATAGCATCGTTAACTCTGCCTCCTATTCCTTACGCATTGCATTGGAATAGATGCTTCTGAGGTCAAACAGGAGATCTCTCAAACCAACAGGTAACTCTTTCTTCAGCAGGTTCTGACTGATACTGATTGGAATTAGCCTTGAAGTTGTTTTTGGAAATGTGCCTCTCTCCATGCTGTGGTAGCGAGGGTTCAGATTGCTTGTCCAGGGATTAGCGCACAGTGCTGAAGTAGTCTGTGCAGGGATAAAAGTGCATCAGCTTCCAAACTCACCCATGCTTGGACTATGGCAGTGGAGTGGGATGTGCATTCCAGGACTGTATCCAAGTCTCTCCATGCCAGAACCAAATTCTCCTTCATTATCGCTTGCTACATATTAAATACAGTAGATTACTTTCAAGAACACTTAATCCAGGGGAAGCCAAGGCATGTGGGAGAACGCAGGAAGGACTGTGCAGAGTAGTTAGAATTATATAAATGTTTAACCCCTTGATGTCAGGACCCTGAATTTCCCTGCATGAATGGGGCTCCAGGCAGGCAGACATCAAAGAGGTTGGGCCTACAAAGTTGTTAATGGGTGTCTGCAGAAACACTGGAACACAGAGTGGGGGATGGATGGTGACACTGTCTACTTTTGGCATTAGCTTTTGTTAGTGGTAAAGGCCTCAATGAGCATGAAGCTTCCATTCTGACAGATATCTATGAGTCAGGCTGCACGCTGCCTGCCACGCTTCCTCGTGGTGTTTTGGTGCTCCCAGCCCTAGGAGGAACTGAGCCTGGAGTTGCAGAGGGATGGGTGAGAGACCAGAAGTTAGTCGAGGATGGCAGAGGCTCGATGTGGGCAAAGTTTTGTATGTGTTCTTTATCCAGACCAGTCTGCCGATGCCACATATATAGCAGCCCATCTCATCCCGTTGAGCAGTCAGAATATTGGCTGTAGAGGGGTTGTGTGTGCAGCAAACCCAGACAATGCAGTGGGAGTAGGCCAGGAAAAACGTCTCTGCTGCTTTTGGTGAAGTTGGCACCCAGTGCAGGTTGCTCAGTGAATTTGTGCGAGGCATCTTTTGTGTGTAGACGGCACCTTCTGCTAGCATGATACTAGTTGAGGCAGCAGGGTCAAACCTATGTCTGGAAAAGGTGGTCAATTTTCTAACAAAGAACTTCTCCAGAGGGGAGCAGTGTGCAAATCTCAGTGGAGTTCCTTTAATCCAGGATAGATGGGTTTCAGTTCCTCCTCCCTCTGAAACAGCAGCAGCATGTCTATGTAGTCTGTTGAATTCCTGACAGCTAGCTCTTTCCGTTTTTCTGCAGAAATGGTTCAGCTGGATCATTTTGATAGTGGGAACACCATGACCCCAGAGAATGACGATTCCCATGAGGTAAGGCCGTCCAGCCTGAGTTAGTGTTCGCATTTCCCAACCAGCTTCTCTGACACTGAGCAAATTAACTCTTGGCATCCCGTAGAAGGCAATGCCAGGAGGCTGTCTGCATTCCCAGGGAGCTTGGAGTTTGAACTGTCCATCCATAGAGGGTTGCTGAAACTGTGTGAATTTTTGAAGGTACATATCTCATGGACACCCCTGTTCCTGTACATGGATCCTCCAGTTGGCACCTGGACACGTGGAACGGGCATGTGCTTGAGGCAATTTTGACTTGACAGTCCACAGTTTGCAAAGTGCAGTTGATTTCTGATGTGGTGGCTTCTGAGGATGCTGAGCAGCAGCAGCCTGCTTTGAGTGTAGGTCTAAGTTTGCTTTTACTGGTCACGCTAGCCCCTTTTAGCAAGAAAGCGTCCCTTTGTGTGATGGACAGCATAGGGTAGGGAACGGTGGGCAGGAGCGTTTCCCAGGGCTAGCGAATGGTGGAGGGGACGCATGCACTGTATTTACAGTCACAGTGCCAGGATGTGCAGAAAGATCAAACACCCCTTTGTGTGTGTCTCACGCAGAGCCGGGCATCAGCTGCCACTTCTCGGAGGAAACCCTGTGAGAGTGACTTTGAGACCATCAAGTTGATCAGCAATGGGGCCTATGGGTAAGTTGGAGAGACAGCCTCTACTTCAGTGCAGGGCGCTCAGGAGCTTACCAGCTTGGGACTGCACTGAGCAATGCACTCATGGCTGCAAACACTGGCTGCTTTTTGCAAACGATCTAAGTGTGAACTAATCACCTTAGTATTGGGCCTGGCCTGAGCAAGACCAGCTCCCCTGGAAAGAAGGCACAATGCTGGTGAGTGCAGAGAGGGACGGAGCAGGCCAGGTATCTTGTTTACTGTGTCAGTCTTGGCACTTCAACGCAACTCCATTGAGTGTGTTGTTACAGCTACTGCACATAAATCCTCCTGGCGAGGAGCAGCTTGCCATGTCTGAGAATGGCGCCTGCCTCGCTGCTGGCGTTGTAAATAAGGCCAGTGTTCAGTAAGAGGATGCAGCTGGCAGCCTGCTTGCAAATGCCCGTTGTAATTGACTTGTCAAATATCACCCTTTGCATGTGGGGAGCACAGTGCTTGGCAGGTTAGTGGCTAACCTCCTGAAACCCCATGCCAGAGTCCTGAGCTCCTGCTTGCTCTCACTGGGAACTGCTCCGGGTGGTGGGAGATGCAGGTTTCTCGATGCTTTACAAGTGTTTTGAAGCAACAAGTCCAGCTGTTCTGGTCGATACACTTGACAGCAGCTGTGGGAGCTGCATGCACTCAGTACTGACCCCTGCGGTGCTTGCAGCGTGGAGGGGGCTATCATCGCTTTCTCCCCTCCTAGGGCCGTGTATCTGGTGAGGCACAAAGAAACCAGGCAGCGTTTTGCTATAAAGAAAATTAACAAGCAAAACCTCATTCTGCGGAACCAGATCCAGCAGGTGTTTGTGGAGAGGGACATTCTCACCTTTGCCGAGAACCCCTTTGTGGTCAGCATGTTTTGCTCCTTTGAAACGAAAAGGCACCTGTGCATGGTGATGGAATACGTGGAAGGTGAGAGCCAAGCTGGTCACCCAAGGGCCAAATGGTGGCTTTACACTGCGATTGTTAGAGCAGATTTAAAAAAAAACAAAACTCTTAACCTGCCGTCCTAGGGTAGGAAAACCATCTGCTACCTGTTGAGAGAGGAGCTTGGTCTGTGCAAACGACTTGGAGACAGGTGCTCCTTCGTGTTACCCTCTCTCTGCCTCCATTTCCCTCTCTGTAAAAAATCCTCTCAGGGTTCTGCAAGGTGTGTGTGCGCGTGTGCGTGGGGCGAAGTGGTGTTAGCCACTGGCATTGTTTTGGAATAGAGTAAATTAAAAATACCCCCCTGCTTTAATCTAGTCTTCTTTCTGAAGCAGTTCTGTGAATGGTGATTTAATGAGTCTAGTCTGTTCCCTCTGCCAGCCTCTCCTGTCCATCTGCATCGAAACATGTAACAAACATGCATTCGCCAGGTAACCAACATCTTTGAGCTGCAACAGACCCTCCTTGCTGGAGTGGCCTCTGATGTGTCTCAATCTTAGACCTGCTGTTCTCCGCTTGTACCAGTGCAACATTCCAGAAACTGGAGAGCTGAGTGCTATCTGAAGCAGAGCAGCAGTGGCCACGCAGGTTCAGAAAGAAAGGCTTTTCTGCCATATGCAATTGGCCAGGGATACTTTTCCTCTTTCTAGCTTTGGGTTGCGGCCACTCTGAGGCAGTATCCAGGACTTGACAGCTCAGGGTCTGATTTGGTGTAGGGAGTCCTACGTTCCTCTTAAGAAGAGGTTGCTTGAAGTTCATGAGGATGCCCTCAGCACAGTCCTGCACGCTGCACAGTTGCCTGTGGCTCATGGAGAGCTTGTATGTTTCTGTAGGTGGGGACTGTGCCGCATTACTGAAGAACATGGGTCCTCTGCCAGTTGACATGGCCCGGATGTACTTTGCAGAGACTGTTCTAGCTCTGGAATATCTTCACAACTACGGGATTGTGCACAGGGACCTGAAGCCTGACAAGTAAGGACAGGAAGGGGGCTCAGGGTTGGAGGAGCCTGGGCAAGAGGCTGTCAGATTCTAAAGTGAGGAAAGGGGTGGGAGGTTCCTTTGTGTGTCCTTTCCCCACTCAGAGTGATGGGAGCTGCTTCTGCCTGAGTGATTCCAAGTCATGAGCAGAAAGCAGTCAGCCGTTTCAATGTAATTCTTGGAGTGGGCTCCTGCTTCCTACCAGGCTCTGCTAGGGAGCGAGCCAGTGAGATTACATGTGCATCTTCTCTCCTGCAGTTTGTTAATCACTTCGATGGGCCACATCAAACTAACAGACTTCGGCCTGTCAAAGATTGGGCTGATGAATATGACCACGAACTTGTATGAAGGGCACATTGAGAAGGACACTCGGGAGTTCATGGACAAGCAGGTACATCCAGGATCTTGGTAGGCTCAGATCCCACACTGTAATGTGTGGGGCCATTGGTTCAAACAATCTCTCTTGGTCCCTGGGGGAGGGTGGGAATGCTGTATCCATATCTTCCCATCTCGGAGACAGCATAGTTCTGGGCACGCTGCAGCAGTGCCTGGGCTGCTGTGGAGAGCAGAGGTTCCAGTATTACCAACACCTCTTTGAATGCAGGTGTGTGGCACTCCCGAATACATTGCACCAGAGGTGATCTTAATACAAGGTTACGGGAAGCCTGTCGACTGGTGGGCCATGGGCATCATCCTGTATGAGTTCCTTGTGGGCTGCGTCCCCTTCTTCGGAGACACCCCAGAAGAGCTCTTTGGGCAAGTGATCAGCGGTAGGTCTCTAGCAAAATGGTCAATACCCTGAGCCATCCTCTTGTCTTCGTTCCAGGAGCTTTCTGGGTCTGAGCGTTCCTAGCCCTCCTTTTTCTTGTTATATCAGCACTAGGTATGGGTTGTTTGGGTATTTGTGTTAGTGCTTCCGGGACACTGAGACTCTGAATCATGCAGGCACCGCTTCCTGTTATAGGCCCTGGAGCACAGCTCATCTGCTTATTAACAAGATGATATTTTGCCCTTCTGTAACCTCTTCCATCCAAGGTTCTCAAAGGGCTTTACAAACACTTACCAATGAACATTTGCCTGCAGAGGTTCCTGGGCTTCTTTCATGATTATGGCTGGGTGTAGGAGCAGGTTAGAGTGTGCAGCTGGCTCGCAGGTGGCAGGTACTGGGCCAGACATGTAGTCTTTTGAACTGATTCAGTGGCCCCAAGGAGGTTGGGATCCTCTAAATGAACAGATTCCTTTTTATTCCTGCCTCCTTTTGACTCCAGGCAAAGGAGGAAGGACAATGTATTCTCTACCCAGGACAGGATGAAGAAAGGAGAGATGTTTTGGAAGCTGGCTTAGGAGAATTCACAGCCTAATTGTTGCCTGCACTCGAATGCTGTTCCTTAGCATGGTGTGCTCTGGAATGAGGGTTGGGCCACAGGGATGTTTCATCATCTGATTTAGACATGGGTTTTCTCGTAGTGTAGATGGGCCATGTCTGGTTGGGTTTCGCTTCCTTCCCAGGCTTTGGGAGAAGCGTGGCTTGCAAGGCTGTCCTTGTACAGCTGCCATTTCACTTTTCTCTTTTGATTACTGCTTAATTTTTCTTGTAACAATAACTCTTCGGATTAGGTTGTTGGGCGTCACCCAGGTCTTGCAGCACCCTCACCATATGATTAGTGAATCAGAGATGGTTGTGATGTAGCTTTAAAGTCACTGAATGTGGACATGGGAGTCTTAGCTTTCCCAGAGTTAGGCAACTAGCACATGCTTTGCATTACTCTGTAGCATTTTGCTTGTGCAAAAATAACTTCCCTAGCAAAGGTACTTTGCCTTATGGTTCCAAGTCATAAAGATCTTCCTTCAACTCGCTCCTAACTCTGACCCAAGTGGGATGCTCCCTGCAGCCATAAAGGAAGGAGGGCTGAGGTGCTCATTGTGAGAAAAACAGGCCATTAATCTACAGCTTTCTGCCCGCTCCTATCCCAGCCAGCCTTGGAGTGTCTGCTGCATGGAGTCTCAGACCGCTAGCTATGTGGGGCCCCAGAAGGTGTAGTGCAAGTCATCTGTGGAGTGGTCAGTTACAAGTCTCCAGTCAGTGTGTCTATGATCTGCTCTCTGCCCTGGCTGTTCTGATGCAAACGGCCTTTTGCTCTCAAAGGAAGGGGTCACCTCATCATTTTCCATTTTGTTTCAGATGAAATTATGTGGCCTGAAGGTGATGAAGCTCTTCCTGCTGATGCTCAGGATTTGATCACAAGGTTGCTGAGGCATTGCCCTCTAGAACGATTAGGCACTGGTATGCACTTACTGTACCCTACTTTTACAGCTTACATCCGCCAGGCAGCACAGGGTGTGGTCACCGGCGAGATGGCCGGAGTGGCTTCTGGCTGATCAGCATTTGTCTGTTCAGTTGATATCTGTCTCACCTTTGAGATCGCTGCCTTAGGCAATTAGAAGTATCCCCAGCATGTTTATAAGAGCTCTTCTTTAGCGTCTGCCTCGTGGACTTTGCTCCCTCATGGTGATTCTGCCCATCTCAGCCTTGAGCATAGCTTTTCTACAAACCGTATTCTACCGTTGGGATGGAAACATTCCCCTCCCCTCCAAAGATCCGCTTCCCTGGAGAATCTGGGCAGTGCTGACTGCATGTTGGCACCCTACGTGGGTAGCTACTTGATGGGATTAAAGCATGCTCCTGATGCCCTGTGGCCACCTGGTGCTTAATAACCCACGGCTTCTGCCCCTGGCTCCAGCACGTGTTGAAATGTTGGTGTGTCTGTCCTGAAGACCCCTACTTCTCTCTCTGGTTCCCACCTAGTTTTTTGTTTGCCTTTCCTTTCACCTTCACCTTCCTGCATTTGCCGGCTTAGCACAGTTGTTACCCCTCTGTTGGTGTATATAGCCCAGGGCATAGCTACAGTTCTGTGCCACTGTGTTTTCCGGCCTTAGTGTCCTGCTGTCTCCTCCTGTTCTAGCCATTGCTCATTGTTCTCTGCCTTGCTAATGAGAGCTCCAACAATAATTTTGACAATAGGCCAGATCCTGCCTCATAACTCTGTAAATGTCAAGGAACTACTCTGGATTTCCCTTTGTTGGTGTAACCGAGAGCAGAATCTGTCCTGTTGTTAGAGACGTGCTGGGGAGGCCAAGGCCAGATTTTGGTCTTGTGAACCTTGTTGGTTGGGATTGGCTTTGGGAACCTAAATCCAGGCTGGTTCCATTCTATCCAAGCCATCTGCCCTGGGGGTCAGATAAAAATAAACTTGTTTCCAAAGTGAGAGCACCTCCTGGGCTGTGGGGACAGTTCTGGGACCTGAAGTCAGGCCTGCTCTAACCTACGCGATTCTGTGCTGGACACCAGGTGGCGCCCATGAGGTGAAGCATCATTCCTTCTTCCACAACCTGGACTGGAATGGGCTGCTGCGGCAGAAGGCTGAATTCATTCCCCAACTGGAGGCTGAGGATGATACCAGTTACTTTGACAGTAAGGCCAATTCTTGCTTCTTGTCTTTGACTCCATTGTCCCAGCAATGAGTCTTGGTAGAATTATCCAGAACAAAGAAATACTCTCCAGGAAGCTATGGGCAAATTTCTGACAGTGACTTTGCTGTAGAAACGAATGATAAAGTCACTGCTGCGTGGAGTGAAATTCTCCTGGTCATTCCTCAGGTGACAGTGTCTCCAGGTGTGCCAGCTCCTTTGGTTTGCTCAGATAAGCCCTTTGCTGATGGTGCCCTGGCTCACAACCTCCTTGACGTGCTACCTGCCAGGCACGGCGGGAGGGACTGGCAGGTCAGGCTGAGTGCAGAGGGCTGTGGCCAGAAGGGTTCACTTGTGGGATTTTGCACACGCCTATAGCCCTCAGCAATGTGTATAGAGACGAAAGCTCCCGCTGCTCTGCCCTGCATGCCAGAAGGCATTGCTTTCTCATGGACCTGCGTAGCTGGCAAAAACATGGTGCATCAGGGGTTAAAGCTGGAGATAAATGAGTGCAAGGCTGAGTGCACGGTAACCTGAGGCTCACAGGGGGTCACTTTGGGGGTTGTAAAATGCATGGTTAATTCCCCTACTCCTGCAAGCCTGACACGGATGACCTAATTATTTAGAAATTTGGTGTGCTTAAAGTATGGGCTGTTCACACGCTGAGGAACATAGGACTTGCTGGACCAGATCAGACCCATGGTCCATCTAGTCCAGGATTTTGTCTGACAGTGGTCAGAACCAGACACTTCATAGGAAGCTGCAGGAAACCTAATCCCCTATTATCTAGAGGCTGGCATAAGCCCTGAAGCGTGAACTTTAAGATCCATTCCAAAACTTCCTAGCATCAGCAAAAGAAAATAACTTTCACTTCTGTGCCAGGGCTTCCCTGGGATTTAAACCTTGGCCCTCTGGCACTGTAAGCAAGAGGTCTACCCCTGTGTCATTTGGACAGCAAGACTCCTCTGAACTGGTCCCCATGTGACAGTGATGGTATCCCTGCATCAGCCTTTATTTCTGCGGTGAGGGGCTCTGGCAGAGAGCAGGGGAGATGTTTTTATATTCTGTAAACAGTGAGTGTGGCCAAGTTGGTGGGTTTGTAGCTCCCTGGAGGAGTGACCCACCTTCATGGGAGGACTAGTCCTGGCTGCATTATCACTTCTTGCTTTCAGCTCGCTCTGAGAGGTACCGTCATTTGGGCTCCGAGGATGAGGAAACTAACGATGAGGAATCATCTGTGGAAATCGGCCAGTTCTCATCGTGCTCTCACCGCTTCAGCAAGGTACTGGAAATGCCCCCGTGGAACCAAGTGGGCCTGGGGGTTTAGAGAGACCTTCCCCCTCCCGTGAGGCCAAAGCCCCAAGCTGTCATTCTCTGCCAGAGCACAGGTTTTACTAGTGACCTGAGAGGGGCTTTCTGAGCTCTCGGGCAAGGGAAAGCCCAGGGAGTCTGCTCACCTGCTGCAGGAGCACTACTGAAAGCTCTTCAGTGAATGCTCTGGGAAAGGCTGCTGGTGATTCACGGGCGGGGGGTGCTCTTCAAAATGAGCACTGACCCAGCACCCCAGCATAGTGCTAAGGAGGAAGGTGTTGCTAGAGATGCTGCCCTTCATGAGAACTCAAGTCTGGATCCTGACTTTTCTGGGATAAGGATCCCATGGCACCATGCCCCAGGGTAGGAGAATTAACCCTGGAGTGTTCACCAGGGTCCCATTTGGCTGGTTGCTCTCTAGAATCCTCCTGGATTTATTATTCTTCACTCTGTCCTGAATTGTTTTGTGGAGTTGCTGTGCGCTGTGAAATATGGTAGCTATTTGACCTCAGAGGTGGCAGCATTTCATTGGTGGGTGGGTGATTCCTGTAGACGTATGGTCAGAGTGTCTGCTTCGGTAACTCAAGTGACTTTGGTGGAGCCATGCCAGCAGAGGCAGGACCGTAAGGTGTAAAGTGCTGTGGGTTCGTGGCTGAACTCTGCCTTCTGCTGGTCTCTTTGCTACAGGTTTATAGCAGCTCTGAGTACCTGGCAGCTCACTCCAACTTGAGCTTCTCGTCCTCCGAGCGCAGTCAGAGTGAGGAGAAAGAGGACAGGATAGAGCGCTGGGACAGGAGCTCAGGAGATGAAGAGAAGAGCCGGCTGTCGGGCACAGAGACCAGGTGGTGCATATTGTCCAGATCTCCCTCCATGAAGCACGAGGCTCCTGTGCCTATAGGGGAAAGCGAACTCCCGAAGGCAGCAGGGATGAGCGGGGTGTGTGGACTCTCACACTGTTATGGCTTGGCAGCTCAGCCAGCCCTGGGCACTGCCGCTTATTTGTACTGGGGTTTGCTTCTGCTCTAGGTAAAATACTGGGGTTTGCTCCCAGCAGTTGCCTGACAGAGGGTGGGGCAGTCCCCTTGCTGAGGGGGCAGTAGGAGATCCAGCAGTGGGCAAGTCCTGCTCCTAGAAGACTGGTTGGAACCATGATGAGATGGTGAAGTCCCCAGAGCAGGGACCTTGGCTGCTAGCGGTGCAGTTAGCCCTGAAGTTGGAGAAATGGCCCAAGGGAGCTGTGCCCTATGGTATGGTGATAGTGCTGTGTCAGTGGTGGGGTCCCCAGCCTCAGTCTGTCTCTTAGACCATCTCTCCCCTATCAACAGGCTCCGATCGTGGACATCCTGCGGCTCAACGGCCTACTCCTCCCGGCATGAGCGAAGCTGCAGCACTGCCACCCTCACCAGCACCTTCAGCCTGGAGACCATGCCAAAGTTTGCATTCTCCTCCGAAGATGAGAGCCCCTGCCCAGGCTCTGTAAAGGCTGAGAGGCCGATGTTTGTGCTGGGGGACCCTGAAGCAGGGGCAGGAGGAGCAGCAAAGTCCTCAGCGTTATCAGGTACGTAGGCTGTGGATGTCAGAGCAGGGTATTAAGGACACCACAAGCGTCACCTTTGCCATTTGGCAAAGCTCTGTGCTAAGTCTGGGACATAGCGTCGTGTCTGGCCTTCTGCTGGGAAAGTAGCCTGTATACATTGTGTGGGGCATTTATGCTGGATTGGCTGGTAGAGGCCCAGGCCATTGGGGAGCCTCCAGGTAATCCTAGCTACAGGGTTTTCCATTGCTCCACATGGTTCCAGCGCAGGGGAGAGATGCTCTGTATATATGCCCTGTTGGCACAGCACACTCTCCTCTCTCCCCTGTCATTTCCCTGCCTGTCTTGACAGGTACAGTTGGAGACCTCCAGAGTAGGTGTTTTAAGCTCAGAACAGCCTGCACTGTGCAGAGTGGCCGGGCGTTCGAGCTTGCATCACTTGGTGTCTCAAGGGGATGGTGATAGCTTCCCCTGTGTGTGCTAGCTCATCTTTCCTTGATCCCTTTTGGGAGGGACAGGGTGGCAGCGTGTGTGGTCTGTGCAGGTGCTGGGTGTGCCACACCCACACCCCACATGTACCCTTGAATGGGCACTGACAGGCTAGGGTGGGAACAATTGATGGAAGAGGGAGCCAAATGGGGAATGGGCTTCTGGGGAGACAGGCATATGTGGGAATAACCCACCGGGGACAGGATGGCCCTGGCTGGGCATTTGCTTAGCAGCAGAGTCTAAACCTTGCCAGTCCCTGGTTACCTATGAGGAGGGGACTGTGGCTCTTAGACTTGATACTGCTCCAGTGATTGATTCAGGATCATCCCCAGCTGGCCAGCATCAGAATGGCACTGCAGTGGCATCACTGCCCCTAAGAAGTACCCGCTTGCTGACTCCCTTCCTCCCCGTTTGTCCAGCTGATATTGTCAGTCTGAACCACATCCGCCTGCGGAGCAACAGCACCGGCACCAAGAGCTCCACCCCAAGAGCCCTGGAGCCTGGACTGGGCCGCAGGCTGGGGAGTCGGAAGAACACACCGGAGAAGCAGAGTGTGTCTTCAGGAAGCAGAGTGCCTAAATCTGCCTCTGTCTCAGCCCTGTCCCTGATCATCACCTCAGGTCAGTGGGAAGCAGCTAGTGAATCTGACGCTTTCACCAGCTTTAGCATTACCAAGAAGGCCTCCCAGGCAGTCCCTGCTCAATTATGCCCTCTTGGGTTCCTCTGTGCCTCTCGGCAGTGGGACCCATGTAATGATAACACTGAACAAGAGCCAGAAAGAAGAGCTCTTGGTAAGAGGGAAGCTGGCAAATCTGCCCTCTGCCTAAGCTGAGAGAGTAGCAAAGGGAGGCAAACTGCACAGACAATGGTAAGGAAGTGAGATTTTTAGGCTCCTTTGTGGGGTGGACTGAGGTGCTCCTCACTCAGGCAAAGAAGTTTCTACATATGGTGGTCTGTCAGGCCAAGTCCTGTTAATAACAGCAGCGCTTGGCAGCCCTGTTACTCTTTGGTGTGAGAGGACCGACTCCGTGCTGCTCAGAGTGCTGGCAGGTGCGGGGGATCCAAGGTGAAATGGACACTGCCTGTTGTTTGCAGATGACTGTGCCAGTGGAGCCCTCATGAGCCCCATCTCCCCACATTCTCTCTCTTCCAATCCATCCTCTCGGGACTCATCCCCGAGCCGGGATTCCTCCCTCAGCATCACCAGCCTGCGTCCGCCCATCATTATCCACAGCTCTGGAAAGAAATACGGCTTCACCCTGCGCGCCATTCGTGTGTATATGGGGGACAGCGACGTGTACGCGGTGCATCACATGGTGTGGGTAAGTGACTGGCTGGGGATTCTGCATGTGAAGGGAGGAGTGCTGTGCTGCATGAAGCGCTATGCTCTGCATGCCGAGCAGCCGTGGTGGAAGGGGACTAATGGTCTCTCAAGAGGAGAGGGAGGTGGCGCTAACAGGCAATGAAGCTTAAACGCTGTGTGAATAATCCTGAAGATCTGCCTAAGTAACGTTTCCTGTTTCTTCCATTCCAGAGCGTGGAAGATGGGAGCCCTGCCCAGGAAGCTGGGCTGAGAGCTGGGGATCTCATCACACACGTGAATGGAGAGTCTGTGCTAGGGTTAGTTCACATGGATGTTGTGGAGCTGCTGCTGAAGGTAAGCAGCCTGCCCTGGATGTAAACATGACACCGGGTGCTTTGCTGTCTTTGTGCAGCTTCTTCTAACACTTTGCTCCCCCTGCACACACCTCCTGAGCCCCCGGGAGTGAGCTGCTGGTCAAGACTTTGAGCAGCAAACTTTTTGTTTAACTATCTGAAAGAGAGAGAGGGAATTCACAAATCAGCAGGAGTCCAGTGATAACCCCCTCTCTGTTGTTGCTTGGCTTTGCCCTACGCCAGCGTGGCTCTGACTTGCCTGCTGTGTCTGCTTCCCTGGAGCAGAGTTCTCAAACGTGGGTTGTACAGAGCTGGCAGGTCACTGGGACCTGGCTGTTCCTCCTTGCTTCCCACCGGCAAATTCTATTAAAAGAAGCTGAAAATCCAGCAGAATGTAGTCTCCCTGTAAGCACTGGTTGGAATTGGCTTAAGGATTTTGTGAGATCCCAAATGCGAGGGGAGGTGGGTGGGGCTGCATGATTGCGAAGGGGTGGGAAGATTGTCTGCAGGGCTAGCTGCCCCTCTCTGGTCTCTTACTGCTCCCCTCAGGTGTCGGGCCTCACGACTTTGCCTATCCCAGGGTGTAATTTCACATTTCTCTCACTCTTAGACTTGGCCCTGGGCTAGAGCACCCTGTGTACAGATCAGCAGGTCCAGGTTCAGACACCCAGGTTCTTCCCTTCAGGATTGTGTGACCAGAGCTGTTCAGTGACCAAACAACCTTCTTAAACCTATTGCTTATTTTAACAGTAGGAACAAAGCTTCTTCAGAAAAGAGGATTTTAAATGCGTGTCTGTGGCTTACCACCCCAACGGTACTGTAGGCAGGACTAACTTCTTCAGACACACCCAACAGGTGTCTGAACTCTGGTTCCCCAGAATAACTACCCTTCTCTTCAGAGCATGTCCCTTTTAAACTACGGTAGTCCCTTTTGTTCTTCTGTGTTCTTGGGCTTTGACCCTTCTGGACAAAACTGGTCCTGTAAGTTCAGCAGGATATTGAGCCTGAGTCCTCAGAGCCAATGGCCCATAATAGCCCACAAGAGTTGGCTGAGGGGCAGTTTCTCTTAAGTCATTATTTCACTTCCTGCTTCTTTTTCCTTACAGCCCCCTGTTAAACTAGACCAATATGTGTATACAGTAATATCCCAGTGACCAGGTCTGCGTACAGTATGGATAGAGTATTACAGAACCACTGCACATCCAACCCCATGCTCTCTAGAAATGCTGTTGAGAAGTTTGAGAACCCCCTTGCCCTAGAGACCGCCTGGTGGAAATGCAGCTCTCCCTGTGGATGCTGGCTGCCCAAAACATCTGTCTCTTCAAAAGGCAATTCTCGTGGGGTGGTAGGGACCTTTGTGCTTCACAGACTGGGCCCTGATGGGGGGTCCGCTGCCTTATAGTCCTGTCTCCTCACTCAGCGACCGTGAGACAAGCGTATGTACGTACGTGGCCCACGGACAAGATATTTAATGGAGTTTACACCCTTCCTCGATATGGTTAATTACGGGGGGACCCTCAGGGCAGTGGTGCTGGAGACTCAAGCTTCAGTGTGCGAGCACCATTGAAATGGAAGCTCAGCCTTCTTACTAACATACACGTGGTCTGGCAGTCTATGCAGTGGAGAGAGAGCCAAGAGTACCCGAGTCCTGATCCCAACTCCAGCAATGGCTCCTGCTGTTGGCTTAGTGGACCAAGTCACTTATTCCACGGGAGGTCAGACAAGATGATTCTGATGGGCCCCTCTGGCCCTAGAATCTGCTGTAAACATGCTTGTGTCTTGCGTGTCGCAACAACTCGCTTGGTGCATTTCACAGAGTGGCAAAAAAGTAGCGCTGCGAACCACCGCCCTCGAGAACACATCCATCAAAGTCGGTCCTGCTCGGAAAAACAGTTCCAAGACTAGAATGGCCAGAAGGAGTAAGAAAAGCAGGAAAAGGGACAGTCAGGACCGGTGAGTAGAAATAGACTGGGAACAGGATGGCTTCCATTATCAGGCATCTCTGTGTAGCTCTGACGAGAAGCTGGCACACAAGCCCTGATGTATCTTGGGGAGCTATGAGTTTATTCATCTAAGATGGGAAAGGAAAAAGTCTAAATGCTGCCTCAACCAGGGAGAATGGTACTTCTCAGTGTTAGCCAAAGAGACCAGCACCTTCTGTATTTGCTCTTGGGCCAGCATCCCCTTGCTTCACACAAACAGAAGGGGTGGGAATTTACTCAGCTTCTTGAAGCCACAGTGCCTGGTAGTGCCATGTTATAGCATGCCCTGGGGAACAGAGGTCAAAGGCTCAGTGAAACAGGCTGTGGATGTCAAGGGCAAAGAATAGAGATTTTTACTTTAAAAATGCCCTGGATGTTAATGGCTGCAGTAGCTTTTAATGGTAAGGTTCCTGTATGTGCTTGTTGGCAGATTTGGCTCTTTGCAGCTTGCTAAAGAATATTTTTATAAGGCATCCTTTGTGTGAAATGGTGATGCAGTAAATTCCTTTCCCCATTGTTCATAGCATGCAGAATCCTGAAGAGTTGAATTCTTGGCTGAAAACTCAGCCTGGAGTTGTAGACCTCCCTAGAAGACAGACTTGGGAGAAATCTTGTTTTCTAATGCCCAAGGGGAATAAAAAGAGGTTTTGTGAAGTTTATTTCTAATGGGCCCTTCCATATAAACTCTGCCCCTGCGACTTTTTTCTTCTCAAAGGAGAAAGTGCCTTTTCAAAAAGATCTCCAAGCAAACGACTGTACTGCACACCAGCCGGAGCTTCTCATCTGGCCTCCATCACTCCCTGTCATCAAGCGAGAGCCTTCCAGGATCTCCCACACACAGTCTGTCACCTGGACCTACAACTCCCTGCCGCAGCCCTGCTCCAGACCTCCCATTAGGTAGGGGTTCTGATCATGCACCCAACTATAGCTTCTGCTACTTGTGAGATGGCTTGCCCTGTGCTCTGTCCATTCCAGGGGTGGTGTATCTGGCTGTATAGCGTGTGCCCTCAGGCTGTTCCTGCAACAGGATCAAGGCTGGGAATGTAACTGGATCACCAGGGTTCACTCGGGGGTTTGTCGATGCTCTAAGCCTGCTCCCCCAGAGGAGAACACGTATGCTAACTTGTACAGATGGGTGTCTCTGTCACTCATGCATTTATGGTGACAGTGCTTTGTGCCAAAGGGCTTGTCTGCCCCAACTGCTAACTTGCCTTTCAAAAGGTATTTTGACATGTTGGAGGATTGTAGTAGCTCTTGGGAATAATCTTCCAGAGTTAAGGAACATTTCCCTGCAAATTCACAGTAAGGGGCAAGGAAGGTGAATCGCAGTGTATAAAGCACAGAGTAGAATGACCAGAGGGAGCACTAGGTCAGCTGCGGTTGCAGCTGGGTTCGTATGCAGTGATTGGAACCCGTGGGTCCCCCTGTAACTTGCAGTGCTCCTCAGACTAAGGTAGCCAGGTTCCAAGCCATTCAGGAAGTGCCTTGATTTGGCGGATATCTCATTCAGGCCCACCACATGTGAGGCCTGATGCTGGAAATGCTGACCTTGCCCAAACCCTGTGATGTGTAGGGAATGCGAGCATAGTATTCATCTCGGGTGAGCTGATCTTTCTCTGTGTGTGTGTGTGTCTCTCTCTCTCTCTCTCTCTCTGGCAGATTCTGTCTCCCCACAGAGCACCTCCCCATCCTCTAGCACCCCCACCTCTCCTGCAGGACACATCAGACCGAGTTCTCTTCATGGGCTGGTGCCAAAGCTCAGTGGTCAGCGTTACAAGGTGGGGCGTCGCAAGTCCACCAGCAGCATCCCCCCATCTCCCCTTGCATGTACTCCTTCCTCAGTCCCACAGCCGCCTTCTCCTCAGAGGTCTCCATCGCCACTACCAAGTTACACCAAAAACGTTCATTCCTTCCAGGGCAAGACCCTGTCTCCACCCACCATTGTCAGGCAAGTTTCTCGGCCCAGGAGTGCCGAAGGCCCCAGGTCCCCTCTGCTAAAACGAGTCCAGTCTGCTGAGAAAATTGCTACCTACATAGCAGAAAAGAAAACCATCAGCAGCCGGAAGCTCACACTGGAAATGCCTCCAGGAGATGGGACTGGGGAGGCTCTGGGGGAGCGGGAGACTCCTGTCCAGGTGGGAGAGCTCTGTGCTGTGGCTTACCCAGGGACCCCCCGAATGAGAGACTGGACAGGGGAAAGGCACGACCGCGACCAGGAGGTCATTGTCATGAGGAGGCTGAACCTGTCAGAGCGCAGAGACTCCTTTAAAAAGCAAGAAGCTGTCCAAGAAGTGAGTTTTGATGAGCCAGAGCTGGTGCCTGTGAGTGAGGATGGCATGAAAGCAGAGGCCAAGCTGAACAAGGAGCGTGCGCCATGGAGACTTGCCCCTCATGCAGCTTCCTGGGTGGAGACCAGACCAAGTTCAGCATTTGGTAGCTCTTCCGAGCCCCCAAACCCAGAGCAGATGCCTACTGTGGTGCCCCAGATAGCAGTTCAAGGGTCAGAGAGCGATGAACAGGAGACTAACACAGCTGAGTGGGAATGCCAAGGGTCCTACCCTATCCAGTTGATGGCCAGGGTCTATACTGAACAAATGGATGGCACTACAGCAGTGGAATACAAGAGTGTCTCCTCCCAGTGTAGAGAGAACCGGGAGCAGAGAGAGCTCTGTGCAGGACAAGAGCCCTCACCAGCTTCTGGGTCCCCGCATAGGACATGTTGTGGTAAGGACATGGTGGGCTCATCCCAGCTGAGCAAAGCACCTCCAAGACTGAAGTTGTGGGGGAGCTCAGCAGTGCAGGAGCATGAGTGCACTGAAGCTGAGATGCCCGGAGCAAATCAACAAAAGATGCATGATCAAGCTCGTAAAAAAGTCAAGGATGAGTAATAGCCACACTTTAAGCAAAAGGAACTGCTAAAGGTGAACAAGTGATAAAGTGACAGGGCTTCTTCAGCTCTGCATGAACTTCACAAGAGATCAGCTTCCAGAAAAAGCACATTTGTGTTGGAGACTGACATACCATCCAGCTGCTGAGATGCACTCTTCAAATTACATACCTGCATTTTGTGAGAGTAAATGCATCTGAAACATTTTTAACATCAGACCTGGCAGGGGCTGAGGAATAATTTGACAAATTTACTTACAAAAGGCTTTTGTACTAACTGGAAAGATGTTAATATTTTTGTAGAGCTAAGGAAGCTGCTCTGTTGTGATGGCATTTCCTCAGCAGGACCCCATTGTAAATAGAAAGGATTAGACGTGAATCCTTGTAACTAATTTATTACCTTTATAAGCTAAGAGGAGGCGTCTGAGGGCATCTCAACTGACTTGTGCTAGAAGAAGCATTACCGCTGTTTTGTAAGTGTTTATAATCCCACCTCTGAAATGCACTGTATGTTTTCTGTAATTTCTAAGAACCACTAGTTTTGCCCCTTTTGTTATTGTCAGTTTCAGGTGGCAATGCATAAAGAAAACAGTTAAGAGACAAGCTTTAAAATACCATTTTTGGTAAGGTTATGCACAACAGGGTATGTCTTGGTGCTTTGATCTTCATACAGGTGTCTTATTCCTCCCAGAAGAGCTGGTCTTCGTTAAAGGTAAAAGCAGTAACTTTATAGTGATGGGATTCCTGTTCTGGAACAGACCAATGGTCCATCTAGTCCAGTACCCTACTCTTGCCAATGCCAGATGTCTCAGAATTAGGCGTAAATTTCCCTCTCCCCAATGTTTGGGAAGAATTTTTGCGTTGGTGTTTTATGATGCTCCTGGGCAGGGAATATACATGTGATTGATGCCCACCAAAAATGTATGAATCAAGTATTACAAATCCCAGACAAACCTTGTTGAATAGTTTCCATATCCTGGCCTTGTGCTGTCACTGGCATTGAACATTTCTCCCCCAGAATGTCGTACATACATTTCAAACAACAGCTCCTCTTTAGCATGTGTGCTGAACCATTACTCTTCCAGTTCTTGTTTGGCATGTTGACTTGGCCAATTCTAGGACACAGTGGTACTGATAAAGGGCAGCACGGCTCCAGGCCGCTGTGCACGTTTGCCAAGATGGGATTGATTTTGTGAGTGAGAGTGAGAACTTCCTTGCTGTGTGTGGCTGGTTCCCATCTATGTTAATTGATGCTGCATATAAGCCATGGTGTTTGGGGTAGAAAATGAATGTTTTAGTAACCTCAGAAATTGCCTCCAGTTCTTTCCATGTTGCGGTTATCTTTCTTGGCTAAGTGAGCTTGGATGGTAACATATTCGGAGCCTTCCAGTGGCTGCTAGCTCAGCCAGAGGGGTTTCTGCACAGTGAGGTGAGCTGCTCCCTTCTTCTAGGTGCTAATTGTGTTTCCTCCCCACAGAACAAGAGACTCTGCTGAGAATCTTACCATGTCTGCCTCATGGCAATGAGATGGTCACCAGGCTGGCTCATCAGGAGTGATTTTATCATGTGAATCTTAGTTGCAAGAGAGCTTGGGGATCTCCTGGCATTTGGTGATTGATCCAAATTGCTCTTTAGCAGCTGAGGAAGTTGAGGGATTTTCACTTGAGGCGCCGCTAGCAAAAGGGGAGGCACCAAGGGATTAGACTCCTTTAAATCATGTTAGCGAGACTTGATATATTGGGCTAGAATATGCCTTAGTGTGTTAGTTTATAAGCCGCTCCAGGATTCCATCTGTTGGAATCAGAAGATGACACCTAAGAAGCAGTTTGACAACAGCTAAAGAACCACAAAACTGGGATTAGCCTATGAGCAGTATCTGTCTCCTCTTGTCACATTGGTAGGTCCTGTGTTCCCTGTCTTCATGCACCTTCTAGTCCAAATCAGAAGACTAGACATGATGGGCAAGGAAAGTCTGGACTGGCTAATGTCTTTCGGTGCTTTCTACCTTTCCTTGAATCTGCAGCATGTGAGGACTGTCATTGTTCAGCACAAGGCCCTGTTGTAAAGGGTAAGCCTACAAACCCTGCCCGCTGGCTTTACATGCTGAGTAAGCAGCCAAGTACAGGTTACCTTTTGGCACCAGATGTCTAACCTTGTTTAACTGATCCTGTTTTCCCGCTGCTCTTGGCTAGCCTGGTCCCATTCAGATTGTGCTCCCATGTTAAAGGGAAAAAAGAAAGACTATAAATTTGACTTGACAAAAGGCACCTTCTTAAGCTTTTTACTGTGAGTAGGACCAGGAATGGAGGGAACATTAAGAGATTTCTTTAGAGGACCTTGCAGATTTGTCCATTTTTCATTTAAAAAAAAAAAAAAAGACTTGAACATCTCCTCTCCTGCCCCCTAATCCCTCATTCAAACCTCATCACCAACAAAGCTGCTGTAATTATTTAACGTGTTCTCTACCCCAGGTATGTCCTTTTCCTCTCTCCCATATAAACGTACTCTCAGTGGCAGCTCCCAGGAGTAAGGTAGGGCAGTGCCACCTGCCAGTCTAGCTTTTCCAAACTGAAGCTCTCCTAACTCATTTGGAAAGTGTATATTCTTTAATAAACAAAACACAAATAGAATGTATCAGTGGCTATTTCTATTGTGTCAGCCTTGTTCAGGGGCTAGAACAGGAACTCAGTCTTCAAACAGAAAATAATAGCTGGGGATTTGCATGGTGTGCTGGGTTTCTAGTGTGGGTTTCTTTTTATGACATCTGGGCAGATTATGTGAACTTTCAGGGACTCACTGGTGCTCCCCTGGCACTTGTGCATTCCTGCCACATTAACAGCAGCTCAAGATTTGACTCTTTTTTTTTTAACTTCCAATTTAAAAGTTTTTAAAGGAAAAGAAAAAGTAGAATTCTCATGATCTGACTTCCAAAGACTGAGTTTGGACACACTTTTAAATGTCTATGCAATGGTCAATTTGTACTTTCAGACATGTAGGCAAAACCTAGATAGTTGTACAGGTTTGTAAGAACTTGTATGATCACCCCATCTGGTATCTCATGCATGAGAACTACAGCACTGTACTGCTTATTCCTATTCTCTGAAAGTATTTTTTTTTTCAGGCTTTGTATAAGCAAAAGGATTGCCAGTGAAGATATAATAAGTAGGCAAGCTATGGGTTTGATAGATCTGTCAGACCTCAAAGCTCATTCAGGGACCTGTGTGTCTGAACCAAATGAAAATTAGCTGAAGGGTTACTGATTACTTGTGACTGTTTAGAATTGTGGGGGGAGTGGTGTCTTGTTTTCAGACCACTTGTTTTAGACAAGATTGATTTTTATAATCATATAGTGGGTTTTTGTTTGTGTTTAACGCTTTTTTTTCTTGTAGAGAGAGATTTAAATAGCTCTGAGCCAAAATAAATTAATCCGTTTGATCATCTTTTCTGAGATGTTCCACATGAGAGGGAGTTGGTTAGGAAAAGCACAACTGGAATTTATCCATCTGTTTCCTTCCTTCCCTGGGCCAGGTTTCAGTATCTTCATGCAAATATTAACAGAGTTTTTGTCTGTTGTCAGTGATTTGCAGTTTCTCCGCTGTATTCTGCATACAGCTAGTTTCTAAAACCTTCCCCAGGATGTGCTCTCAGAACATACAGACATTCCACAGAGGTTTCTGAGTGAACAGAGCATTTAATTAGAGCCCTACATTTTTAATAAAAATGTAATAAACTACATTCTGTGTTGTCTCAGTTGTCTTTAGTTGTAATTTCTGAACTCCCTTTCCCTCTTGTGCTAGTGGATATGTATGAAGAGTCCCTCTGGCATTTTCCAGCATTTCTAAGGTTTTATATGATGTAAATGTTTACATTTGATAATGCATGTGTGTTTTTTCTAACTGCAGTGTTTGCAGAAACTGACAGTGCAAGTATTGGGCTTTTATGTCAAAACACTTATTTATATCCCTCCCTGTATAGTTTGTATTGCGATGATATCTAACCATGTGCGCAAAGTTGCCAGAAAGGTATTTTTTTATTATTATTTGTATAATGCTAATGTTTATGCTATTTTGTAGCACCAATCTCACCGTGAAGTGATTCCTTTTCCCACCTCAGACTTGAGAGTAACTGGTGATGCTAGCTTTCTATTTTGATTGCTTATTTAAACAGAATTTGGGGTTTTTTTAAGTTTGTGTGGCTGTTTTAAATTGACTGCTTCTCTCGTGTTAATCCTTGTAGTAGTTTATCCAGAAAACAAGCAAACAATAATGTTGGTGGCCAAGAGCATGTATTAATTCCACATCAGCCGCCTGTGGAGGCACAGAAGCACTTTCTGGTCTTGGGATTTAGTGAACAAAATAGTTCTTTGCTAGATGACAGTGCAGAATGAAGTGTTTTTGCTTCTGAAATGATGTTGCCAACAATTACTCTCTGTTGTAATCCTGTTTCTGTGAAATCCATTGTTATTTCCTTTTTTTTTTAATTTAATCTCGCTTATTTAGGATAGGTTTTCTGCTTGCTTCCTCTGCCTTCTCTATTAACCACTCAGGAAGTTAGCATTGTTGTTTTGAAAAAACTTAAAAATGGACATCTCCTTTACAATGAGCAGGTGTAAAAGGGTTTCAGCAAGACAGTGGCTGAAGAACTATTATGTAAGAATAAAACTCATTTCAGAAGTTGTATTCAAAGGATTTTTATGGAAAATGTCTTAAAAGTAAACAGGACCTTGTCTTCCTGTATTGTACTGAACACTGGTCTTGGTATGAATATATTCAGAAAAAGTTTCATGTTGTAATAAAATTGTTCCTTGAGATGGAATTGAAGTTCATAGTTTTCTGTTCAAGGGGGGAACTACTTAGTTCAGAACTGCTGATACTGAAGCTTTTAAAAAACATTTTGGAAAAAAATTGATTACTCCTGCATGTTCACTACCCAATCTTCCTGATATGTAACACGAACTAAATGACATGCCCTGTAACAACTGCTTCAATTCCTTCGAGATTTTCCAATTCCATGCCTGTGACTCCACTGCCTGTTTGTTCCTTTGTGTGAAGATCTTGTTGAATGGCAGTTCACATCCCAACCTCAGCCAGTAGATTTTAGAGTAAAATCCTGAAATTAGTTGAAGCGTTAGCTGATGCTGTCAACTCAGCCCGCAGGCTCAAGGCCAGAATTTCATCTGTGGCATTGACAACTGGTCTGCTCAAGAAAAAGGATGCACAAGAGTGACCAGCCCAAGAAGCTAGAGTATAGTATCTGGCACCACCAAATATTTCCCATTCATGACCTCCTTCCCTTCCTTTGCTCTGCCTGTAACAAGCTCACTGCGACCCATGATTTACATCAGGGGTGCACAAATTTTTCCAGTCGTGCCCCCTTTACCATTGGTCACCCTCACTCCCCCTCATCACTTTTAATCTGAAGTAATCCCTTCTGCGCTGCTGCTGGCGGCGGCGCTGCCTTCAGAGCTGGGCAGCTGGAGAGTGGCTGCCGTTAGGGCATTCATATTGCTTCCAGTACGGGAGGACTATTTTTTTTAAGCCTGCTCCTGTCCTGCTCTGCAATACCTATTCTTTTTATCCCCCTCCCGCTATTATGGCAGTGGGTCCTGTAGGATGTATGGGATTCCAGTTCCTTTTGTGCCCCCAACCTCTTTCGCCTCCCTGAGGGGCATGCCCCCACCCCCAGCTTGTGTACCATTGACGGCCATCTCACTTCCTTTGTCTCCTCACGCTTTCTGAAAACCAATTCTCTGCCTCATTGCAGACTCTTTTTGCTTCCCTCACCAGCACTGCTGTCAAGCTTCTCTTTCATTTCCAGCTACTCTTCCATGGCATCTTCTACAACCCAACCAACCTGCCTTACTCATCTCTGCTACTTCTCTGGGTGGCTGTCGTATCCCCCACCCCATCCTCCAACCTCTCTGATTTGATGTCTTTCCCCTTACTCTGCTGAACTGCATAAGGCCTCTTAATCATGGCCTGGACTGACTAACAATCTTGGTGATTCACTTGATGTGGTCTTCATCAAGCACTGCATGCTTTCTCCTTCCCCATCTCCTCCCCTTTCTTCTCTGTTCCCTTATTTGTAGAGGCCCCATTCAGGGACCATGGCACAAGGGTGCTGCATAAACAGGAAGATAGTCCCTACCCAATGAGTTTAATCCCTTTCTCCACTCACTGATTTCTTTCAAAATTGGGCATACTCTTCCACGTCCTCTTGCACAGTTCTGTGACCTCAAGCCTATTGAATTCCCACACCACTGACCCAGTCATTTCCCTCCTCTCCGGCCTTGCTCAGAGCACCTGCGCTACTCCAATCTTCGGCGTGTGAGATCTTGTCAACCACCTTTTCCCCCAAACCTAAGGAAAAACCCTTCCCTTACTGCCTCCTACTAATTTCCTCTCCTCCCTTTCCCCTCAAACCTCTTTGGGGATGTGTCCGCTATCCATTTTGTTCTGGCTTCTCTCATTGGGGTCAGCAATGACCACCTGGACAAATCAGAAAGCCTGTTTGCTATTGATTCCACTCCAGATGTTTGAGCCAATGTCTTCCCAGCTTACTCTGTTTATGAGTGGTTGTCATCTGTGGGAGGCCTGAAATTAATTTAGGATGGACAAACGGACTCTGGCAGCACCCTGGATCCTCAGAAATGTGCATAAATGACAAAATGCTCACTAAACATGGGCCAGAAAATTGGATTTTGTATTTATCCTGGACAAAAATAAAACTCTGCCTCTGTGCATTCTGAAATGTATTTCCAGTGAGCCTTGTCAGCCAGTTCCCAAATCCAGTGTGTTTTGCTGGCAGGTGAGCAGCATCTCATCAGCAATCATTTAAACATGGAACTGGGCCTGTTCTCACAAAATATGTAAAATATGCATTAGCTGAATCTAGATGCTCTGCTTTCCCACCCTGCAAGAGTCATCAGCATGTGCAAGACTGAAAAGGCAAATCTTCCTCTTCCATATGTACACAATTACCTGTCTGACACCTACCAGCTGAGATGTGTCTGCACAAAATCACGCTTCCAGCTGCCTGTCTCACATTGGATGGATTTCAGTACAACTGCAAAAGAATAAAAGACAGGCTGCTCCGACTGCCATCACAAAGCTTCCATTCTGCGGGGAAAAGATGTTACTTAAACCTTTTGGAGCTAATCATGTCTTTTTTTATTTTTCTCACTGCCTTGTGGGATGGCAGCTGAGCTGGGCATGGCAAGACTTGTTGCCATAAGCATCAGTGCTGGAGTTAGGCCAGAGCTGAGCTTCAGTAGATTAAGGAAAAGGCCAGACTAAACAAGAGCCCCAGTATCTTGTGGGCAAAAATGACAAGAACATAAGAACAGCCACACTAGGTCAGATCAAGGATCCATCTAGTCCTGTCTTCTGACAGTGGCCAATGCCAGGTGCCCTAGAGGGAATGAACAGAACAGGTAATCATCAAGTGATCCAGCCCCTGTTGCCCATTTCCAGCTTCTGGCAAACAGAGGCTAGGGACACCATCTCTGCCTATGCTGGCTTTAATTGATGGACCAACCTATCCTCCGTGAATTTATCGAGTTTTTTTGAACCCTGTTGTAATCTTCGCCTTCACAACATCCTCTTGCATAGAGTTCCACAGCTTGACTGTGTGTTGTGTGGAGAAATACTTCCTTTTATTTGTTTTAAACCTACTGCCTATTCATTTAATTTGGTGACCCCTAGTTCTTGTGTTATGAGGAGTAAATAACATGTCCTTATTTACTTTCTCCACACCAGTCATGATTTTATAGACCTCAGTCATATCCCCCCTTAGTCGTCTCTTTTCCAAGCTGAAAAGTCCCAATCTTATTAATCTCTCCTAATACGGAAGCTGTTCCATACCCCTAATAATTTTTGTTGCCCTTTTCTGAACCTTTTCCAGTTCCAATATATCTTTTTTGAGATGCGGTGACCACATCTGCATGCAGTATTCAAGATGTGGGTGTAACATGGATTTATATAAGAGGCAATATGATATTTTCTGTCTTCTTATCTCTCCCTTTCTTAATGATGCGCAATATTCTTTCACTTTTTTTATTTCAGAGAACTATCCACAATGACTCCAAGATCTTTCTTGAGTGGTAACAGCTAATTTAGACCCCATCATTTTATATGTATAGTTGGGATTATGTTTTCCAATGTGCATTACTTTGCATTCATCAACATTGAATTTCATCTGCCATTTTGTTGCCCAATCACCTATTGAGAGATCCCTTTGTACATCTTTGCAGTCTGCCTGGGACATAACTACCTTGAATAGTTTTATATCATCTTCAAATTTTGCCACCTCATTTTTTACCCCCTTTTCCAGATCATTTATGAATATGTTGAATAGGACTGGTCACAGTACAGACCCCTGGGGGACACAACTATTTACCTCTCTCCATTCTGAAAACTGACCATTTATTCCTACCCTTTGTTTCCTGTCTTTTAACCAATTATCAGTCCATGAGAGGACCTTCCCTCTTATCCCATGACAGCTTACTTTGCTTCAGAGCCTTTGATGAGGGACCTTGTCAAAGGCTTTCTGAAAATCTAAGTACACTATATCCACTGGGTCCCCCTTGTCCACATGCCTGTTGACCCTCTCAAAGAATTCTAGTAGATTTGGTGAGGCATGATTTCCCTTTACAAAAACCATGTTGACTCTTCCCCAACAAATTATGTTCATCTATGTGTCTCACAATTTTGTTTTCTACTGTAGTTTCAACCAGTTTGCCCGGTACTGAAATCAGACTTATCGGCCTGTAATTGCCGGGGTCACCTCTGGAACTCTTTTTTAAAAAATTGGCATCACATCAGCTCTCCTCCAGTCATTTGGTACAGAAGCTGATTTAAATGATAGGTTACAGTCTACAGTTAGTAGTTCTGCAATTTCACATTTGAGTTCCTTCAGAACTCTTGGGTGAATCCCATCTCGTCCTGGTGATTTATTACTGTTTAATTTATCAGTTCATTCCAAAACGTCCTCTAATGACACCTCAATCTGGGATAGTTCATCAGATTTATCATGTAAAAAGAACGGCTCAGGTGTGGGAATCTCCCTCACATCCACAGCTGTGAAGATGGATGCAAAGAATTCAGGTAAAGGGAAGAGCCTTCTGTCCACCTGGGAATACTGAGGAGTCTTTTTCTGTCTGTTAGTTTGCTGACCTGAAAGAAGACAGGATCTTTAACTCTGCCCTTTAAAGTGACTCGTTTGGGTGAAACTTGTAGAGCATGCCTGAAGCCCAAAGCTGAGCCAGTAAAAGCTGCATTCAGCCAGTTTCCAATGCAGTGTGAGTGGTCCCATGTAGTGTGGGAAGTTTGCATGTGTTTAGCTGTGCAGCGCTGCCATTGCTGGTGATTTTTTATTTTTTTTTTAAAGATTTGCTTGGGGCTGGAACCAGACCCTCCATGATGCATTGAGCTGTTCCAGCCTCCTAGTTAAGTTAACCCTCCTGGGTTAAGGTTAGAGGCGAGAGCAACAAGGGTGATGTCATGGTGGGCGTGAGCTATAGACCACCGGATCAGAAGGATGAGGTAGACGAGTCTTTCTTCGGACGACTAACTGAAGTTTCCAGATCACAGGCCCTGGTTCTAATGAGGGACTTCAGTCACCCTGACATCTGCTGAGAGAGCAATACAGCAGTACACAGACAATCCAGGAAGTTTTGGGAGAGTGTTGGGGACAACTTCCTGGTACAAGTGCTGGAGGAACCAACTAGGGGCCCTGCACCTCTTGACCTGCTGCTTACAATCAGGGAAGAATTCGTAGGGGAAGTAGAAGTGGATGGCAACGTAGGCAGCAGTGACCATAAGATGGTTGAGTTCAGGATCCTGACAATAGGAAGAAAGAAGAGTAGCAAAATACAAACCTTGGACTCCAGAACAGCAGATTTAAACTCCCTTAGGGAACTGATGGGCAGGATCCCCTGGGAGGCTAATAGGAGGGAGAAAAGTATCAGAGGGTAGCCGTGTTAGTCTGGATCTGTAAAAGCAGCAAAGAATCCTGTGGCACCTTAAAGACTAACAGACGTTTTGGAGCATGAGCTTTCGTGGGTGAATACCCATTTCCTCAGATGCATGTAATGGAAATATCCAGGGGCAGGTATATATATGTGTGCTAGCAAGCAAGCTAGAGATAACGAGGTCAGTTCGATCAGGGAGGATGAGGCCCTGTTCTAGCAGTTGAGGTGTGAAAACCAAGAGAGGAGAAACTGGTTCTGTAATTGGCAAGCCATTCACAGTCTTTGTTCAATCCTGAGCTGATGGTGTCAAATTTGCAGATGAACTGAAGCTCAGCAGTTTCTCTTTGAAGTCTGGTCCTGAAGTTTTTTTGCTGCAGGATGGCCACCTTAAGGTCTGCTATAGTGTGGCCAGGGAGGTTGAAGTGCTCTCCTACAGGTTTTTGTATATTGCCATTCCTAATGTCTGATTTGTGTCCATTTATCCTTTTCCGTAGAGACTGTCCAGTTTGGCCGATGTACATAGCAGAGGGGCATTGCTGGCATATGATGGCGTATATTACATTGGTGGATGTGCAGGTGAATGAACCAGTGATGGTGTGGCTGATCTGGTTAGGTCCTGGTTAGGAGGGAGAAAGGAGTCCAGCAGAGCTGGCTGTATTTTAAAGAAGTCTTTTGAGGGCACAGGAACAAACCAACCCAATGTGCAGAAAGAATAGCAAATATCGCAAGTGACCAACCTGGCTTAACACTGAAATCTTGGGTGAGCTTAAACTCAGAAAGGAAGCTTATAAGAAGTGGAAGTTTGGACAGATGTCTAGGGAGGAGTATAAGAATATTGCTAGAGCATGCAGGGGTGTAATCCAGGAAGGAAAAAGCTGAAGTACTCAATGCTTTTGTTTGCCTCAGTCTTCACAGACAAGGTCAGCTCCCACACTGCAGAACTGGGCAACACAATATGGAGAGGAGGTGAGCAACCCTCAACGATGAAAGAACAGGTTAAGGACTATTTAGAAAAGCTGGACGTGCACAAGTCCATGGGTCTGGATCTAATGCATCCAAGGGTGCTGACGGAGTTGGCTGATGTGACTGCAGAGCCATTGGCCATTATCTCTGAAAATTCGTGGCGATTGAGGGAGATCCCAGATGATTGGAAAAAGGCAAATATAGTGCCCATCTTTAAAAAAGGGAAGAAAGAACTCAGGGATCCTACAGACGGTCAGCCTTACTACAGTCCCTTGTAAAATCATGGAGCCAGGTCCTCAAGGAACCTATTTTGAAGCACTTGGAAGAGAAGAAGTCAACATGGATTCACCAAGGGCAGTTCATGACTGACCAACCTGATTGCCTTCTATGATGAGATAACTGGCTCTGTGAATATGGGGAAAGCGTGGATGTGATATATCTTGATTTTAGCAAAGCTTTTTATACAGTGTCCCATAGTATTCTTGCCAGCAAGTAAAAGTAGTATGGATTGGATGAATGGACTATAAGGTGGACAGAAAGCTGGTTAGAGTGGTGGGCTCAACAGGTAGTGATCAACGGCTCAATGTCTAGTTGGCAGCTGGTATCAAGTGGAGTGCCCCAGGGGCTGGTCCTGGGGCTGGTTTTGTTCAACATCTTTATTAATGATCTGGATGATGGGACGAATTGCACCCTCAGCAAGTTTGCACATGACACTAAGCTGGGGGAGAGGTAGATACGCTGGAGGGTAGGGATAAGGGTCCAGAGTGACCTAGACAAATTGGAGGATTGGGCTAAAAGAAATCTGATGAGGTTCAACCAGGACAAGTGCAGAGTCCTGCACTTAGGATGGAAGAATCCCGTGCACCACTACTGGCTGAGGACGGACTGGCTAAGCAGCAGTTCTGCAGAAAAGGACCTGGGAATTACAAAAAGAACAGGAGTACTTGTGGAACCTTAGAGACTAACAAATTTATTTCAGCACAAGCTTTCGTGAGCTATAGCTCACGTCTTTGGATGCATAGAATGGAAGACACAGATAGGAGATATACATACAGAGAACATGAAAAGGTGGAAGTATGCATACCAACAGGAAGAGTCTAATCAATTGAGATGAGCTATCAGCAGTAGGAGAAAAAAAACTTTTGAAGTGATAATTAAGATGACCCATAGAAGGTGGGAGGAGAACTTAACATAGGGAAATAGATTCAATTAGTTTCTGTTTTAGGCCTGAGTTAATTGTGTCTAATTTGCATATTAATTTGAGTTCAGCAGTCTTTGGAGATGATCCCTTTCTCACAGATCTTGGGAGACAGGCAGGCCAGTCCTCGCTCATAGACAGCCTCCCAACCTGAAGCAAATACTCAGCAGCAGCCGCACAGCATACAACATAAACACTTGCAACTATTTCCCTATGTTAAGTTCTGCTCACACCTTCTATGGTCATCTTAATTATCACTTCAAAAGTTTTATCTCATCTCCTGTGTGTTCCATTCTATGCATCTGAAGAAGTGAGCTGTAGCTCACGAAAGCTCATGCTGAAATAAATTTGTTAGTCTCCAAGGTGCCACAAGTACTCCTGTTCTTTTTGTGGATACAGACTAACAGGGCTGCTACTCTGAAACATGGGAATTACAGTGGATGAGTAGCTGGATGTGAGTCAGCAGTGTCCGCGTTGCCAAGAAGGCCAATGGCGGATAAGGAAAAGTTATTTACTTATTCCCATAATACAAGAACTAAGGGTCACCAAATGAAATTAATAGGTAGCAGGTTTAAAACAAGTAAAAGGAAGTTCTTCTTCACACAGCGCACAGTTAATTTGTGGAACTCCTTGCCTTAGGAGGTTGTGAAGGCTAGGACTATAACAGTGTTTAAAAGGGAACTGGATAAATTCATAGTGGCTAAGTCCATTAATGGCTACTAGCCATGATGGGTAAAGAATGGCATCCCTAGCCTCTGTTCGTCAGAGGATGGAGATGGATGGCAGGAGAGAGATCACTTGATCATTGCTGTTAGGTTCACTCCCTCTGGGGCACCTGGCATTGGCCACTGTCGGTAGACGGATACTGGGCTAGACGGATCGTTGGTCTGACCCGGTACGGCCGTTCTTATGTTCTTATCTTGGGCTGTATTAGTAGGAGCACTGCTAGCAGATGGAGGGAAGGGATTATTCCCCTCTGTTCGGCACTGGTGAGGCCACAGCTGGAGTACTGAGTCCAGTTTTGGTCCCCTGACTACAGAAGGGATGTGGACAAATTGGAAGGAGTCCAGCAGAGGACAATGAAAACGATCAGGGGCTGGGGCACATGACTTACCAGGAGAGGCTGAGGGACCTGGGCTTGTTCAGTCTGCAGAAGAGAAGAGTGAGGGGGGGATTTGACAGCAGCCTTCAGCTACCTGAAGGGGGTTCCAAAGAGGATGGAGCCCGCTGGTCTCAGCGGTGGCGGGTGACAGAACAAGGAGCAATGGGCTCAAGTGGCAGGGGGGAGGTCCAGGCTATTGGGAAACACTATTTCACTAGGAGGGGGCTCTGAGGGATGGGCACGGGGGAGTCACAGGGGAGTGGGTCGGGGCTCTGAGGAGAATGTCCAGGGGGTACTGCGGGGAACGGCGGGGGGGGTGGGCTCTGAGGGGAACCGGGTGGGCGGGGTTATGGGCGGGAGAAGCGGGGGGGGGGGCTCTGAGGGGAACCGGGTGGGGGGGGTTACTGACGGGAGAAGCGGGGCGGGCTCTGAGGGGAACGGGGTGGGCGGGGTTACGGGCGGGAGAAGCGGGGGGGGCTCTGAGGGGAACGGGGTGGGCGGGGTTACTGACGGGAGAAGCGGGGGGGGCTCTGAGGGGAACGGGGTGGACGGGGTTACGGGCGGGAGAAGCGGGGGGGGGCTCTGAGGGGAACGGGGTGGGCGGGGTTACTGACGGGAGAAGCGGGGGGGGCTCTGAGGGGAACGGGGTGGACGGGGTTACGGGCGGGAGAAGCGGGGGGGGGCTCTGAGGGGAACGGGGGGGCGGGGTTACGGGCGGGAGAAGCGGGGGGGGCTCTGAGGGGAACGGGGTGGGCGGGGTTACTGACGGGAGAAGCGGGGGGGGCTCTGAGGGGAACGGGGTGGACGGGGTTACGGGCGGGAGAAGCGGGGGGGGCTCTGAGGGGAACGGGGGGGCGGGGTTACGGGCGGGAGAAGCGGGGGGGGCTCTGAGGGGAACCGGGTGGGCGGGGTTACGGGCGGGAGAAGCGGGGGGGGGCTCTGAGGGGAACCGGGTGGGCGGGGTTACTGAGGGGAGAAGCCGGGGGGCTCTGAGGGGCGGGGCGGGCGGTCACTGAGGGGAGCGGCCAGGGGAGGGGTGCGCTGGCCTTGGCACTGCTGAGGGACTGGTTGCCTTGGGTGGGGGCGCTGCCAGGGAACCTGTCGGGGCGGGGGGTGGACCCACCCGGCTATAATTTGGGGGCAACAACAACGTCCTTCCCGTTTCATTAAAATAAACATAAAATAAATAATGTGACGTAATGGCGGGTTGTGGGGGGGCGGACTCGGTTGTTTCCGTTCCTGCTCGGGAGTCGCCGTTATCCCCTGTGGGATCGGGAAGGGGGCGGGGTTATCTCCTCCTTGCGCTCGGGTGTCCCCGGAGCCTCCGAGGGCCCGCAGATTGTTTCGGGTGTCTCCGCCTTCGTTCGTGGGTTTTCGGGGGGGGCTCGGGTCGTTCCGCTGCATCTCGGCTGTTTCCGCCTGGCGGGGCGAGGGGAGACAGCCGAGCTCGCCGCTGCCTGGCTGAGGCGCGAGGGACGCGGGGCTGCGGCGGGGCGGATGGGGCTGGCGCCGGCGGAGAGGTGGGTCTCGGCCCGGCTTGTGGGACTGTCGGAGCGTGGCTGGCAGGCGGCACGTGCCCCAGCCGGGGGAGGGGTGGGGAGCGCTGTGCCCCCCAGCCCCGGGGAGGGGAGCGGAGCTGAGCTGGGAGGGGCTGTGTGCACTGTGCCCCCCCAGCCCCAGGGAGGGGAGCTGAGCTGGGAGCGAGGCTGTGTGCACTGTGCCCCCCAGCCGGGGGAGGAGAGCTGAGCTGGGGTGGGAGCTGTGTGCACTGTGCCCCCCAGCCCCAGGGAGGGGAGCTGAGCTGTGGGGGGGGGGGGGGCTGTGTGCGCTCTGCCGCCCAGCCCCGGGGAGGGGAGGGGAGCTGAGCTGGGGGGGGACTGTGTGCACTGTGCCCCCCCAGCCCCGGGGAGGGGAGCTGAGCTGGGGGAGCTGCGTGCACTGTGCCCCCCAGGGAGGGGAGCTGAGCTGTGGGGGGGGGGGCTGTGTGCACTGTGCCCCCCAGCCGGGGGAGGAGAGCTGAGCTGGGAGCGAGGCTGTGTGCACTGTGCCCCCCAGCCGGGGGAGGAGAGCTGAGCTGGGGTGGGAGCTGTGTGCACTGTGCCCCCCAGCCCCAGGGAGGGGAGCTGAGCTGGGGGAGCTGCGTGCACTGTGCCCCCCAGGGAGGGGAGCTGAGCTGTGGGGGGGGGGGCTGTGTGCACTGTGCCCCCCAGGGAGGGGAGCTGAGCTGGGAGCGAGGCTGTGTGCACTGTGCCCCCCAGCCGGGGGAGGAGAGCTGAGCTGTGGGGGTGGGAGCTGTGTGCACTGTGCCCCCCAGCCCCAGGGAGGGGAGCTGAGCTGTGGGGGTGGGCTGTGTGCGCTCTGCCGCCCAGCCCCGGGGAGGGGAGGGGAGCTGAGCTGGGGGGGGCTGTGTGCACTGTGCCCCCCAGCCCCGGGGAGGGGAGCTGAGCTGGGGGAGCTGCGTGCACTGTGCCCCCCAGGGAGGGGAGCTGAGCTGGAGGGGGGCTGTGTGCACTGTGCCCCCCAGGGAGGGGAGCTGAGCTGTGGGGGGGGGCTGTGTGCGCTCTGCTGCCCAGCCCCGGGGAGGGGAGCTGAGCTGAGCTGGGTAGAGGGCTGTGTGCACTGTTCCTTCCCCCCCTACTCTGGGGAGGTGAGCGGAGGGGCCAGGCTGTGTGCATTGCAGCTGCCCATCTCAGGATGGGATGGTGGGGGGAGAGGCTGTGTCTATTGAGTCCCCCACCCCAGGGTGAGGTAGGTACAGCTGGGTGTGTTGCACCCCAGTGCTTCAGGGAGGGAGTGCATGCATTATGCCAGCCCATCTCATGGAGTGGACAGAGGGGCAGGATGGTATAAAGTGACTGCTGTCCTCATTGGGCTCCCGGTGCATGGGGGTGCTGGATGTGTTGCAGCCACCTCAGAGGATTGCAAGTGCCCCCAGCATTCAGAGGAAGGTGTGTCCTGGGTGATGATGCTCTCTTCTCCAGGGGCCATTCTCCCTGTGCCTGAGGAGGGGGCTGCAGGACCTTCCCCGCTGATGGCTGTGGGTGCAGGCTAGGCTGGGGTGGTTACAGGGGGATCTTGGATGTAAAACCCCAAACTCATGTTGACTCCATCTGCCTGGCTTTTGACTTCCTCAGAAACCATGGAGTGCGTCTTGGCTGAGCCTGGAGTCAGGAACCAGGCCCTGAGAGGCAGTGTATGTGGAGGGGTTTCTCAAGCTTGTTCCAGGCTCTGGCTGGGGACAGGCAGGCTCTTAGCATGGACTGGCTTTGAAATGGCTGTAAAGTGAACTTGGAGCGCTGCCCAGGGGAGGTGTGTGTTTTGTTGGTGTTGTGCCCAAGGTCCTGGCTGGGATCCGGACCCCACTGGGCTGGACCCTGTGCAGATTTGAAAAGAGAGAAACCCTGCTGGGGCTTAGGGTCCAATGCACCAAACAGAGTATGGGGATCCAACAGACAAGCAAATGGGTGTGGTGGAGACTTGGCATGGCCCATTGTGGCTCTAGACAGAGAGTTGGTGGAGCGGGCTGTGACATTTGCCTGCAGACTACATGGAGATTGATGCTTGCAGCTCTTTCTGATTTTCGTTGCCATTTTAGAGGCTGGCTTTAACCCTTTGTGTCAGGCCGCCGTAAATGGAGATTGTGGGCATCTTCTTTGCAGATGGCAGAATCCTGGAGCCTGATATTAGGAATTCACTCATTCTGGGGGGTCTCCAGTCAGAAAGCCTCTTTTTCTTTGGCTTGTCAGCTGTAGTCTGGCCTCCTGTGTATTAATGATTGTCTGACTTGGTTTCTCAGTCACTTCTGTTTGGAAAGTTTAACATTTTTTTAAAATGGGAATAACGGCCGGGCTGGGAGTGGGGCGCCTCTCTCCCCATCTGTTTGTGTTAGGAAGCTGGGCCATTTTGTGTGTGCTACCCAGAAGTACTGGGACTGACTTGAAATGATTTTGTAAAATGAAAGCTGAACCCAGGAAGTTGGTGGAAGGAATTAATGCTTTGATACGGATGGCTACTGATGAACATATCTTAAACTCCTTGCAGCTGGAGAACAGATACAAAAGGATGAGAAATGTAGCAATTTCTCTTACTCTAAACCCAAGCAGTTGTATTCCCCATGTAACTCTCTGAAGTCCCAATCTATATGTCATATATATATGCCTTGTAAAAGACCAGGGCAGACCTGCAGCGATTCTGACCTGTTTACAGTATATTTTGCAGTTTCATTTATTAGATTGCAGGGACGCTCTCATTCTCTTTGGGAGGAATGTTCTTCTGTGTCCACTGACTCCCAAGGCTGATGTTTAACACTGAGGCGGGGAATAAAATCTTGTGGAGATGCGTGGGATTTGGCTAACTAAGGCCCTTCAATCACTGCTCCAAAATGAGCTTCCCAAAAGTGAGGAGGTGTGAGTACCCTGAAATGATATGTCTGCTTGCTTACCTTTAATGCTGACACTGTCTCCTTTGGTTGCTAAACAGCCTTTCTACTGACAAGAATGGAATAGCAGCCTCCTCTGCTCCCCCGTTAATTTATACAGCATTATTTCTTTTATTTTTAGAGCAGTTCTCAGAACCACCAGGGATTTCACTCTGTGACTCTTGCTGCAAGAGCAGAGACGAAAACAGCTGAGTAAATACAGCCTAAATAATTTATTTTCTGCTCTTCCCTCCCCTTCCTCCTCCCCGCCGCAAGTTTAACATGGGAGGTAAAGTGGTGTGTTAGCCCATGCTGCAGTCACTAATATCCCCAGGATGTAGGAAAGGTCAGGTGGTAATTTGGTTTCTTCCGCGATTATCTATTTGTACTCTGACCTGTTGTACTTGCTCTCAGATCCTGCTGTGGAACTCAAAGTAGCCATGACTGTGTCCCCAGCTCTCATTTCTTAAGATACTTGCATCTTGGCCACTTCTAAGGGTAATTAGTCCAACCCCCTTATTTTGAACTTAGAACAACATTCATCAACTTTGCTTTTAGAATAGGAAAAAATCCATCCTCCCTCAGCCAACTCTTGTTGGACCAAAACCTCTGGGTTGGGAGAGAAGCCACAAGTCAAATGGAATCCAGTGAAGAATGGACCCTGCTGCCTCAGTGCCTCAGTTGAGGAATTGATGCATGTTTCCAGTGGAAAATATTTATCATATTGGAGGCTCCCTTAGTTCCTGAGAGAGAATCTGGAGCTGCTGCCTGAAGCTGATGTGACTTGAGTATTGGGAGATAAGCTGGGAAGGGAAAAGTGAACTCTGAGTTAGACTGTAGCTCCCTCAACTCTGTAACTTGTGCATAATTCCAAATATTTCAGGGAACAGATAACATTTTTCCCAGCAAATGCCTCGGCTGAAAGCGTGGCTAAAACCTGTTGGAAGATTTTCTTATTGGCTTTGGAATTGTAGGTGACGAGTGACATGTCCAAAGTACAGTTAGTGTTTTACTTCTGAAATTAGGTCTTCCAGGAAACCAAACCTGCAAAGAAGATGCTTCTAAAATGGGGATGATTTACTCTGGCTACTCAAGTATCAGAGGGGTAGCCGTGTTAGTCATGCATGTGAGGAAGTGGGTATTCACCCACGAAAGCTCATGCTCCAAAAGGTCTGTTAGTCTATAAGGTGCCACAGGATTCTTTGCTGCTCTGGCTACTCAGGGATCCAAATTAAGGGATAACTGAGCAATGGGACAGTTCTAGCATGGGGCACTCTTTTTTTATTCCCTTCCAAACATTTCAGATACCCCTTCACACCCACGGCTTCAGTAACAAAGCAAATGTTTACTCGTTAACACTGCAGAGGTCAAGCAGAAAGCAGCCTCCCCTTAGCATGCACACAGAGTAACAGTCATGGACAAGACACTGGTGGGGGGTCCTTTGTGTCCATTCTGTTGGCAGGAGGAGGCAGCCAGGTTCAGAAAACTTGGTCTGTGAGTATGTCATGATTGCAAATGAAAGGTGTGTTCCTAACTCGGGTTAGTAGCTTGAGTTCAACCCCAGCTCTCTTACAGGCTTTCATTCGAGCAGCTAATCTGAGTTAAAAGCCAAATTGCTGCTAGTTTAACTCGAGCGAAGCACACACGACTTTTTGCAGTGAAGGTACTAATAGTCTCTGGTGAGAGATGATGGGAAAGCAGCCAGCAGGGTGGGACTGCAGCCCACACACCACAAAGGCATCCAGAGGAAGAGGCGCTTGTGGTTCTTGGCAAGGAGTACTCACTGCGAAGGCCAGTAATCCTGGACCTGGGTATATTTCATGTCACAGGGGACCAAGGAGGCCCCCAGCATGCCTGGGCTGGTCATGACTGTCACCTGCCAAGAAACTGAGAGCCTCAAACAACGTTTGCCTTTCAGTTCCCACTTGTCTGTGGTGAGAGCCAGTAATTGAGTGTATTCCAGCTTCCTCCTGGCTGTGCAAATACTCCCCAGTACACTTCTCACTTTCACTTAGGTCAATCCCTCCCTCACGCTGTGCCCATCCCAGAGTTCTCGCCTTGTCTGCTGTCATGTCCCGTCTTGCTCAAACTCTCCTATAAATGGGCTCTTTCCAGTGAGGCTTCCCTGGAACCTCATCCTCATGCTATGATCTCATCCAGTCTCAAGTTAAACAGGGTAGTGCCTGGTTGGGACTCGGATGAGAGACCTCCCAGGGAAACCCCGAAGTGGTGTCTGTGAGTCAGTACTGAGCTAGCGCCCGGCGCAGTAGTGGGGAAGGGAGCGCTGGGCGGTTTGGCATGTTGTTGTTAAGGCAGTTATTGTTTGTCTGTGTTGCAGTACCATCTGGAGGCCCCCATCAGAGCTCTGGTTGCTATACAGACAATGAAAAGATGGTGCCTCCCATCATGGGAGTGAGTCTGCTTAGGTGCCTGGTGGAATTTTGGTGCCTGAAGACCTTTGAAAACTTGGCCCCATGACCGTCAGGTGTTTAGAATGAATAGAGCTCCTCTCCCACTTAGTTTTCAGTCCTTGACTGGAATCAAGGGGGAAACAAGCTCTCCTGCTGCTTCAGCTCCCAGTTGGTTTCCCAGCTTTGAAGGAACTAGTCCAACTGAAGACAATGCTCTCAGGGCACTTGCTAGCTAACCTGACTCCCAAAGGAATTGAGGTGCAAAAGCTTTTCCACACAATAAACTGGAAGTGCTCCCAACGGGAAGATGTAAATACCAGCTCTCATGCCACTGTAGTGACCGAAAATAATACAGATACATACCGCAGCACGTGACATTGTTCTGGGTCTGGTTCTGTTCAATATCTTCATCAATGATTTAGATAATGGCACAGAGAGTACACTTCTAAAGTTTGTGGGTGATACCAAGCTGGAAGGGGTTGCAAGTGCTTTGGAGGACAGTATTAAAATTCAAAATGATCTGGACGAACTGGAGAAGTGGTCTGAAGTCAATAGGATGAAATTCAATAAGGACAAATGCAAAGTACTCCACTTAGGAAGGAACAATCAGTTGCACGCATACAAAATGAGAAATGACTGCCTAGGAAGGAGTACTGGGGTAGAGCGATCTAGGGATAATAGTGGATCACAAGCTAAATATGGTTCAACAGTGTAACACTGTGCAAAAAAAAGCAAACTTCATTCTGGGTTGTATTAGCTGGAGTATTGTAAGCAAGACATGAGGAGTAATTCTTCCGCTGTACTCCGTGCTGATTAGGCCTCAGCTGGAGTATTGTGTCCAGTTCTGGGTGCTACATTTCAGGAAGCTTGTGAACAAATTGGAGAAAGTCCACAGAAGAACAACAAAAATTATTAAACATCTAGAACACATGACCTGTGGGGGAAGATTAAACAAACCCAATTTTTTCAGTCTGGAGAAGAGAAGACTGAGAGGGGACATAACAGTTTTCAGGGTAGTTACAAGGAGGAGGGAGAAAAATTATCCTATCCTCAGAGGTTAAGAAGGACAAGAAGCAATGGCTTAAATTGCAGCAAGGGCAGTTTAGGCTGGACGTTAGGAAAAACTTCCTAACTGTCAGTTAAGCACTGGAATAAATTGCCTAGGGAGATTGTGGAATCTCCGTCCAGCAGGTTGACCAAACACTTGTCAGTGATGGGCTAGATAATATTTAATTCTGCCTTGAGTGCAGAGGACTGGGCTAGATGACCTCTGAGGTCCCTTCCAGTTCTAGGATTGTGACATTTACAATACCTAGCTTCAGCTGACCTGAACAGCTGCAATTCTATAATTCAAAGAGCAGCAGCACCCTTTACTCCTTACGCTGGAGATGGGGCTCGTTGACACAGTATTGTGTTTTTTGTTTAAAAGGTTTTAGGAGATTACAGGAAGTTTAGGCCTTAAGATAGGTTTTCATAGTTTCAAATTTAACATTAAACAGATTTATTTTTAAAGAAAAATGTTTAAATAAAAACTAATAATTAAAAAAAAATCAAAATTTGTTTGTTTTATCGAGTGTTGTTATAGATCCCCACCCTGGTTGGGGTTTGAGTGGGGAGTTTGGGCCCTGAGGAGGTGGAGACTGCCTGCCTGCCCCTGACTGGGGTGTGTAGGCTGACTTGGTGAAGAGGGGGAGTGACGGGAAGTTGAGCTTTGGTTCCCAGATCTGGGAGCCCAAACTCTGTATGGTGGCCAGGAGAACATAAGGACAGCCATACCGGGTCAGACCAAAGGTCCATCCACCCCAGTATCCTGTCTGTCGACAGTGGCCAATGCCAGGTACCCCAGAGGAAGTGAACAGAACAGGTAATCATCAAGTGGAGTTGCTCCATCAGCTGTTGGGTGTTTGGGACTGGCCATTCTGGAGGTGAGGGTATTGAGGCATGAGGAGACCCTGGCCTGGTGGTCAGGGTTGCAGGATGGGATAGACCCTCTCCAAGCAGAGGATCCTGGTCTCAGTTGCTGCAGTGTCTCCCTGGCCAGCTGCGACCTGTGGTGACCAGGCTCCTCATCACTGTGGTGTCAGGCCCAATCCTCTGACTGGACAGGAAGCAGCAGTGGCAGTCTGGGCTGGAGTTCAGTGTGGAGCGAGTCAGGCCCCTTTCTGGCCTGCCCCTTCCACGATGAGATCACCCCACTATCCACCCTAGCAGAAGCAGGGATGCCCGCTTCAGCCTCCCTGCTATGGGACAATCACAGCAGTGCAGCAGAGGCTCTCTGGCCATGCATTTCTCTTGAAATGCAGATGTTCGCCCAAGACATTGCCAGGAATTAAAGAAACAAACCCCAAAACTGCAATTTTTGCAGGGCCTTCTCTTTGGGACCCTTGTGCTGTGGCACGGCGTGGTTACTCATCTGCTCCCGGCTGGCCATGTGTTCCCCAGGAGAAGCGTAGTGGTGATGGAGACAGTCAGAGCATGGGTTGAGAACAGCCTCCCACCTCCAAGTCAGTGGGGAATTCTAGGGACTATGGGTTTGGGGGGGCTGAGAACACCAAATCCCCCAGGGAAAACAATCATTATCTTTACACAATGTTAAAGCACCTCCGTGCTGAGGGCGTGCCCCTGAGACAGGCTTGTGCATAGCCCCTATCCCTGGCTAACTGCCCTGCTCTGGCACTTCACTCCCAAGCGTTGGAGCTGCTGGTTCCCTCCATATGTCTGTTTATGGGATTTGGCACATAAGCCCCATCCCCAGCACAATTTCTGTCATCTGCTTTCCTTTGGGCGCCAAGGTTTCCTGATCTGCGCTTGCCGCTGTGCGCACAGTTAAGCTGCTTGGCTGGATTTGTGGCGGGATGTAGAACAACTGTTTCCCCTGCAGAGGACAGGCGCTGACACCGGAGATGTAGGCTTGTTTTACCTGCCCCCCTGCTCGAACGGCTGGGTTGGCTGAGCCAAGAAAGCAGGCGGCCAAGGGGGTTGCTTTAGTCCATGTCTGAGTTCAGTTGAGCTTTACTCTTGTGCATTTGAGCAAATGCATTATTGTTGGAGGCTCTGTGGAGGGGAGGCAGCATAGAACGTGGTCTCCTTCCGAGTGTGTGTGGGAGGGTGTTGGGGGGGGCACCTAGATAGAGCACTGCTATGGAAGGGTAGACACCCAGGCTGAAGGGAAGATGTCTGAGTAAGCCATCTGGTTAATGGCACCCCCACACCTTACCCTCATGGAGTCGTCGGATCCTCTGTCCAGAGAGACTCCTTGCACCACTGGTGGTGTTTGCCTTCTTGAGTCCCCTTCGAAAACCAAACGGGGCACCCTTATACCTCCCCCACCTCGTCTCCTCCTGGCTCGAGCATAAAGGCCACAAGAACACAAGGTGCTTTGTTGTGTCTAAAGCTTTGTGCTGGGATTCCTGGAGATGTGGTAGGTGCTTTGTTCCCCCTTAGCAAGAGAGGTGCTAATCCCAGTGCGCCTGTTCTTCATTCTGCTCCAGGGTTCTCTGCTGGGACTTGCCCTCCATGGCAGAGGAGAAACTGGCACGTTCTTTGGCAGCTTGTGCCCTTTCTGGCATGCAGTGGCTGCACTGCGCTGCTCAGACCCCTGGGCTGTGTCCCACCCTATCAGGCAGAGTTCAGAGGGGCAGAAAGCTGAATTTAATCCTTTCCTTCTTCACATTGTGGAGTATGAAGTAATATTTTCCTGGCTGGAGCTGACCGAGTTCTGGAAGTGAGGGCTCTGTAGTGAGTTCCGGTCGGCGGCTGCCGTGCCAGGACAGCATGAACTCGCTGTGCCCTTGCCTGGGCTGCAGCACTGTGGTTTGAGATCTGCCTTTCCTTCCACCATACCAGCGGCTTGCTCACATTCAACGTGTTCTTCTGGCATCCAGAACAGGGCAGAGCTTTTGCAGTTCTCAGTGGTGCTGTAAAGCAGCTCCCATCCTACTCTTTATAGCTTAGGATTTCTTGCAAAGTGGGGCAATTTTTAACTATTTGAATGCTGTAGCCCGCTCAATCAGAGAGGAAGGAGGGTGCTGAGATTAGGGCTTATGCCCTAGGACATGGGAAACCTGGGTTCCAGCCCTTGCTCTTCCTCAGATTCCCTGTTGACTAAGCCTCTCTGACCACTGGGGATAACGACACGGATAAATACCTTGA